>NW_027150654.1:281137-881137 GCF_020800215.1 Phytophthora ramorum
TTCTGCCATTGGATGGCTGGCAGAATCCCTATCTATTGAATGACTCTCATTGTAGAAAGAGTTACTTTACCAGTCATATGCCTTTGCTATGAATGTGGACCACCCTGTGGAGTGGTCACCTGAATGTATTCTTTAGTGCATGTTGCACTAAGGTAGGAGGTGAACCGACTGTGTAGCCCAGCTACAACAAAAAATTCACGGTTCCCGTCTAAGGGAACCGACTACGACGGTAGGTTTAAAGACTGAATAATTTTATAGGTAAGCCAAGCTTGATCCTTACAAGCTCTAAGTCAACTATAGTAAAAGCTAAACAAGTGCCTAATGGTGGCTCACCGCCAACCGGTACCACGTACCATGGGCACAAAAGAGAGAACATCCCGTCACTCTTTATGTAACATTGTAAAGTACGTGGAAAAAACGCATCAGGAAGGTGGCTTCTGGAACTGGTGCGTATTCTGTAATGCATTGTACTGATCAACTTCAGCGTCGCCTGTAGGAACTGCTAGAACGATGTAACTTGAACATTGTAGGCGTCTCCCGACCATTTCATGGTCCCCTGAGCAAATTTGACACAGTTGGGTGCGCTTGACGTACGCACCGGGACAGCACATGAGCTACCGTCTTACCCCGCACAAAGTACCCAGGCGCAGTAATAAAACTGCGCCCATTGAACACTGTATTCGTTTTGAGTGCCTAGGCATTGTACTACGAACAATACCTTCAACATAGAAGAACGGCAGCTCAGGTAGGTACCCTACAGCTAGAATATGAGTCTGTTCCCTTTAACTTGTAATGTGCTAACGGCTCAACCGGTTAGAGCATGGATTGTCGTACGACTAGTCCATGGTTCGATCCTGGGCGCGTCAATTGAGGGCCCAATATGGGAAGAGGGTTGTCGCGAGAAAAATCTCGTTAATGCTCCGCACACAAAGGTATGTCAAACTCGTCAAATTCAATTGGGAGAAATCAGAAACTAACATTGTTTTGTTTTTTTGTATCGGCCTTTATCCTGCCTACACGAGGTACCCATCGACCTGAACAGCAAAATACCCGCCACCTCGTACGAGGAACACTTCGTTGCATTTTCTGCTGTGTAAGTGAAGCTCGTCGTGAGGCGAGACTGGTCATCGACTGTTTGGAGATTGATGTTCCATCCGTGCATCTTCGACGCGGCATAGATCTCGAGCTCAGCTGGATCTGCATTTCCGCCTCTGATAGCCGCGAGGTACTCTTCATCCAGTAGTCCAACCAGGTCGTCCAGCGTAGCCATGTAATTGGTTAAGACAGATGCGTACTCGTGAGGCAGCACGTCAGAATCGTACGATAAGACAACAGAAGAGGATGCTTCTCTCCTTCTGGGATGTACCAGTCTGGATCAGAGACTCGCACCAGCTCTCGCTCGGCTTCTTCCGTGACAAGGTGATTATACGAAGCATGCCACTTCCTCACGTCGAAGTCGGTGCTCAGGATATCTTTTAGCGGAGCGTGTAGTTGATCCACCTGAAAGTTTCTTTGGCTACCAAGCCACAAAGAGAGAAAGCCTTCTTGACGTCGGCTGCCGATTTGGAGCTCACCCAATCAAGGGTCCACTGGGCCACAGTGTCGGAACGGAGAACCTTGGGGTTGCCGGCTTTGGTCTGGAGGCTCTTGCCTTGGAGGGCCAAGCTGATGTACTCATCGAACTTTGACCGATAAAATTCCTGGTAGCTCCTGTTGACAGCGACGTCCAGTGGCTGGAGCAGGTTGGTGAGATTGGGTGGGGCCAAGAGAACGAAGACGTTATAGCGTTCCAGTCGATTTGAGTCCGCCAGTTTCACGTGGCATCCATAGGAATCAATCAGATAGAGGACGCGCTCTCGGTAGAGCTGCGTCTCCTTCCTTCCGCAAAACCACTGTCTGTGCATGAGCCAGGAGGAGGTCATCATTCCACATGCCGGTCTTGTTGACATCCACAAGAACACCAGCAGGACACTTGGGCTTGTTTTTCAGCTTGGAGAAAAGCAGGTGTGGCGTCAGAAACTCGCCCTCCGCTGTAGTAAACGTCGCCTTGAAACACTTGTGGCTTGAGCCGCCCTTTCGCAGCAGAACCTCACGAACGCCGCGGGTAGTTATCGTTGATTTGGGCTCAGTCTCGAAGTAGCGAGGGACCTGGTCCATGATGATTTTTGGGGCTTGATTCCATGCTTGGCGATGAGGTGTTGGGCTTTCTGGATGAAACGCTGGCAAACGTCAGGTGCATCAGCTGGTAGAGTCCGGGTTGTTGTCTGTCTGCGTGACACCAAGTTCCGACGTCTTTTGAATCTCGCTAACCAGCCCGACGAGGCCTCGAAGCCAGCTGCATTGCCGCCGTGGAGTTCGCGATAGATGTTGACCGCATGCAGTCGAATGTACGAGTCTTTCACACGCAGGCCTTTGCTGTTCCGGTGGGTGACCCACTCGTAAAGCAACTCCTCCATATCACTGTGAGCTGGTCGTCGCCCACCACCGTTGAGGCGTCGGGCCGTTCGTGTGGTAATTTGTCGATCGCGCGAAGCCTTCTCCAGCTCAATTCGTTTCGCCCACCAGCCTCGAATGGTGCTAGACAAAACACCGTGTTGACGACCAAGAGCATGAAAACCCTTCCCTTGAATACCGGGCTCATATTCATCAAGAATTGAGAGCTTCTCTGTTATTGTGAAGCTGCGTCGTGAGCTGGGCATCGTGCACTGGAAAGCTTCTGGTGAAGGTGTTGCTGGTAACGAGTGTTTTTTGTAATGAGCTTATGAGTACATGCAACGTCGATGGCCACCGGTAGAGAAGAATGGTTGGAGAGTAGGTGGTCTAGCCATTTGTTAGAGTCAACCTAGAAGCCTTGGTTCAGACCTCGTTTAAAAGAACCCTTTCCTCTGTGGGCGTCCTTCTATTCCGATACGTGTTGTGATCGGGGCTTATATTGATTTTGAGCACATCGATTTTTTATTATTACGCCTAGACACTCTCTGCGGGGTAAGACGGTAGGTTAGGTTAAAAACCTAAGGACAGTGGACCACACTTCGACTGAGATGCCAATTTTGATCCTGTCCGATTATTGTTCCAGGACCAACTCGTTCTCAGCGTTTTTTTTTTTTGCTTGAGACTCCGTGTGTTTGGTAGTGGTCAAAACGTGTTTGATTTTACCCAGAAAACTATTGGTTTTAACCCGCAAACCAATAAAACGATATTCGGTGGCGAATTGTCATCAAACAACATTCACGAAACATTCAATTCAGTCGACTTTCCAGCAACATTCTTTCTGAGCATTAAACCGGAAAACAAAAAATACAAAACTCCGAACTGCGAATCAAGTGTGCCAACAGCCCGCGAACCAATAGATTGATGACATGCAACGAAAGCTTGTCAGAGCGAGAAATAGATGTGTGAAATGACTTTGGCAGTTCATATACCCTTCGCGCTACTTGGTCGTGCTCAATATTGAGGTCACAACAGCTAACCAAAAGCTCAGATTTCTTCACGTAAACCATAATAGTCAGGGGTCGACTAAATAACGTGAAGGGTGTACTGTGCACTAATGAGAATTACGAAATTGAAAATTGTATTTCTTTGGCAGCACTGTCTACTTACAGCAGGCACTCGAACCACGTCACGGGCCTTACGGTGGACTTGAAAATACATCTCCCGTTTTGAATGCCGTGTCTGCATGGTTCAATTCACACTTGTAAAACTTGTCCCGGGGGGTTCGTCCGAACTTGCTTGGTGACATTCCACCTGCACAACTATGGAATTCAACAAGGCCGTCGTTCTTGGAGGACTTGTGCGGGATCGTGCTGCCTCCAAGCATATACTTGCTTGATACTTGGAGATGTTTCCGATGTAGGAGCTACTGCACATCGCAGCAGCATACACTTTCGCGATAGACTGCCGAGGGCCGCATCGTAGGCTGCATCAAGACTCGCCGTGCTGTACTTTTCGTTCTTGTAGACGACGGACTTCGTAGCCGCGGAAGCTGGGCATCTACCAATGAAGAGTAGATCCGTCATAAAGCCGTCGATTTCACCTTTGCAGAAATCCATGAGGTAGTCGGAAGACATACTGCCAGTCATGGGGGGCTCAGTGCTATCCACGTGGAGCTTGGATCGAGAGTGCACTCTTTGTTGGCAAGCGCGGCAGCAAACATCAGTCCACCCATCGAGTGCGTCACAACAATGGTGTTTTCTATTGACCGCGTGGGCGAGTCGGCAGAATTCGTCGCCATTAGCGCGCGATCACACACCTTCTGCTGCAAGGAGGAGTTCGTCCATCCGTAGTCGATCGTGTTCAGCGCAGCGTACTTGATCGTTGTGCAGCAAGGAGCGTGACCTTGAATTTTCCCAGCCAAAGTGGCGAATGGAGTCCACAAGCCCCGGCTCGTCATTTTCGTTGCCAAGACCATGAAAGAAGATGCACGGGCGAGGTGTCGAGTTGCACGCGCACGACGAAGCTTCCAAGGCCAAGTGTGCCGCCTCCCTCAGGTTTCTTGACGTACTTTTTGGAATGGCACTTCCTGTCATCAGCGCCAAAGCACTCGGAGTGACGGGCGTGGGGGTAGCTACTGCATCACACGGCGACCCATCGCTCAGCTTTGGGGCCAAAATGCTGACTGGGTTCTTCAGGTACTCGACGTCGATTGTCAAGTCACTGCTGAAGGCAGTAAATCCATCTTCGCCCGCCGCGCAGATTGCGTAGTGGATGCCAGCAAACGTCGTTTGAACAAGTTTCCACTCTCGCACTCGACCTCAACGTCGCCGATAGACGCGCTTGGAATCGGCTCGACATCGTTCAGCGCAGGCAGAATAGAGCTGAATGGTAGCGTACTGAGGGGGAACATCGAACTGTTTCGGAAGTCTGGGCAGTTGACGAGCTTTCGTTTGTCGCCAAATACGCGGCGCCATTCACCAGCGAGTACGTGAACTGAGAACCTTCATCGAGAAAAGTGGCGTACCCGTCGTAGAGGACCCTGGCGCCGTGGACGACACGACGGGGTTGGCGAACACGTCGAACTCGGATTGTCCGTGGATCTCCATGGCCTTGCGCTTGAGCGAAACATGGAGTTTGACGGCGGGGACTTCGGAGAGAGCCTTCAGAGGCGCGGTGTCGGCGGTGACGGCGGCGGCGGACTCCGAGACGGTGAAAAGTGCGACGGCGGAAGCGACTACGAACCTCATGGACGCTCGCATTTTACTGTCCGTGGGAATCACGTGCTCAAAGTTACAGTACCGCTAGTCAGTCGACCGCCTGGAAGGTATTTAGCCATTTGAACTTGGAGACGTGAAGCCACGTTTCCAGTCCCTTTGCGGAGCGCATCAGGGTTCCCCGAACCCAGGCAGATTGGCAGAGCGATTTGCCGCATTATTGCTGACTGGATTGGGCATTTCCCCGCATTCCCTGCGAAGTGCCCTGCATAGACCGGGGCTGCACAGCACGAATTGGATCTCAGAGGCAGCATATGCCGCCATCAACATGTGCCGCATCAACATGTGCCTCACGACGTGGCTCACGACGTGGCTCACGTGAGAGAGAGTCGCTACAAGGACCCGGACGCATTCAGTGGTGAAGCGAAGGCGAGCGCGAAGTTCGCGACGGAGACTGACTCATGCAGTCTTTTGGTGAAGTGACAACCGTGGGGTCACTGGCGAACGCATTTTGTCGTTGGCCGACACTGCAAAAGTCAACATTCGGGTTACACTGTACTGTAGTACCGGAACTGTATTTTCAAGACAGAGCGAGTCAGATTCCGATCACATTCCCGTTTGCTGTTAAAGTCCAAGTTGTATACGCTGACAGCATCACTGATGCATGTGCACAATCTAAAACTGCTGGCGGATGTGCGGCCTTCGTTCGACTGCGATACGGTTCTATCCAGCAGCGTTAGCGACATTGATAACTCTTGGCATTGTTGGTTTATCCAGCTAAGCGACAAGGCTCCCATTCCAACAATGGTCGCCTCAATGAGAGTCCTACTCACCGCTTCCGTCGCTTTCCTCGCCTCCACGACTGCCGTAGATGCAACGCACCGCCAATTGAAAGGATCACTGGCCGACGCCCCATCCGTGAAGCTCCACGTCACCTTCAAGCGCAAGGCCATGAAGCTGCACGGACATCCGAGTTTGACGTCTACGCCACGCCTGTCGTGTCCGCCAACGGCGCCAGCGTGCTTTACAACGGATACGCCTCGTTCCAAGACGAGGACACCGATTTCACGTACACTTTCGTGGACGGCTCCGGTTACTTGACGACCGCCGATTCTTCTACTCTAGAAACAGTTCAATGTCTCCCGCCTCACACACGCCCTTCGACAAGATTCTACCTGCGCTCAATGAAGCTGCGCGGATTCCGAGTGCAGCGGTGGGCAAAAAGGAACTCGAGTGTGCCAGTGGGAACCTGTTCAAGACGACGTTCGCCGGCGTCCACTACGCTATCTGCACGTCCGGTGAATCTGGCTTCACCGCAGTGAGCAGCGACCTGGACATTGACGTGGAGTACTTGGATGGACCTGTTAGTATCGAGAAGCCAGAGTTGAGCGATGGGACTTCTTCGTGTAAGATTGTAGCAAAGCCTACGTCGTTGACGCCCACCGCACTTGCTCTCGCTACTGGGAACGCCTTGCCGGCTAGTGCATCTAGAAAGCTGGAAGAAGCCTCGCACATGGCGCTGGATGAGACGGAGTGTCGGTGCTTGTCAACCCCTCGCCCGTGCGTCTTCTTTCACGGTTTGGGCAACCCGAATGAAGAAGCGGAGCTGCAAGATACGCCAGAGCTGACGAAGAAGAAGTTTGGCGATATCCACGGCCATGCTCCTTGCTGCTCTACGATCAAGTACGCTGTCCTCAACACGAACGATGCTGGCTGGAGAAACGACACGCTCCAGCAGAAGTTCTGCGATCACTCACTTTCTATGAGTGCAACTAGCGACGTGGCCTCTGGTACCATTGACAACACGATTATCGTGACGCACTCGATGGGCGGCTTGGTCATGGCTGGGGCTCTTGCCAAGGGGAAATGCAAATTTTCGCCAACGACATCGTGGGTGGCCTTGAGTTCCCCGATGCTTGGAAGTATGGCGTCCGACTTCCTGCTTGATGCATGCACCGACGAGGACAGCAAAATCGCCGTGGGTTTGTTCAAATTGTTGGGTCAATGCCCCATGCCAAAGTCGCGGACGTCAACCACCTACCAAGGCGAATGGTACAGCACTCCATCCATCGATGCGGCGTATGTGGCTGCTCAAGAAGCGTACCGCGGAAATGTGACAGCTGCGATGTGCAGTAGTTTCTTTGGTCTTCTGTCGAGCTACCAAGCCTCCTGCATCCTCGGTGGCACAGTAATCCCGCACAAGTCCAAGAAGAACGACGGCCTCGTAGAGTTCCAGAGCTGTTTGGGGGGCCTTGACGAGAACCTTTTCGGCAACAATTACCTCGATCGCTTCTACAGGCCTCAGTTAAACCACGCGGACACTGCGTTTTTGAACGGTGAAGGCATCCTCAAGGACTCGCAGAAGCCTTTCAAGTGGTTTGAGTGTCTGGAACTATAAACTCCATAGGTAGAAGTAGGAATCTGAGTAGTTAGTGTCCCTCACATAAATGCAACGAGTCGAGTACCCCCGTTTTCACTACTCCTCAGCACTACGCCGTGAAGAGTTCGAGAAACCACATATCTCACCACAAACCATTTAGATTTCTCTCGCCGATTGCACGCCTGTTTGACTCAGCCCCCAATTGTGTCAACGTTTTGGAGCCTGCTTCGCCAGGGTTGTGAATCACGCCGTACGGCTAATGGCATTCATTCTGAAGCAAATGGATGGACGACCGATTGAAATACGCGACACCAATTCGGGGGGCGGGGGGGAAGGCAAAGGGCCTGTAAGTTACAACTCGCACCTCTTTTGAAGTTTACGGGAGATATGGGGCAAAGTCGGATTGAGCACGACGGATATGGGCGAGCGTATCTACGCTGAATCGAGACCCAGCGATTTGGGGGAAAGTAGCAAAGTGGCTTGTAGATTCCATGCCGTTTAAGGATTCTACTCCTAAGCACATCCTCGAGCTCGCGGAGGATAGGTTGCTGTTTTACCTTTCTCGCAAGGCGCTCTCGTTTCCATTTCGGAGAAATGTCAAGCTCTACTAAGGGCTGGTGCTAGTGCATCCGACTCATTTTGGCTTGGTGCAACAGTGATTCTACCTACTCGTCGATGAATTCAAGGATGACCTATTGGGCCCATTTCAACGGGAATCTTCGCTACTACTTCGAAGTATGTTGTCCAGATGACCGAGCTGTCGACGTGAACGCGAGTTTTTTCCCGACGCCGTGGAATAATATAACACAGTGCTGTAACAACTCTGGACCAGACCACACTTGAGGCCTCGGAGACAGAAGCTGACCAAGCCACTTGGAGAGGGCGATTCTAGCGGAAGGAATGGAAATGTCTGCCAACGCCGAGTAAAACGGGTGGAGTCTGAAGTGTAGCCATATGTGTTCCTGTGACGCCACTAAGCGCCCCAGACGCGCGCGTTGGTGCCCAAACCAATGATCTTGTCTTCTCTTGGGTCGTCACGAGGTTGTTCGCAACGTGCGCGCCGCGGTTTTAAATCTGACGCTTTGGTTAGTTATGGCGGCAGCCCAGTCCTAGCCGTTCTGCTCCACGTACAGGCGGTAGACGAACAGCGCACCGTGGGGATACGACGACACAATCCACTGCGGGTCATGCAGGTCCGCCGCGGTCGTTGATGCCACCAGCGCGCCAAGGTTGCTGGAGTCGCAGACGAAGCTGAAGAAGTTGACGCGGCGGGCCGCAACCGCGTCAAAATTATGCATCTTCCCGCCCTTACGCGATACCGGAAAGCAATTCATACGCCGCCTCGTCGCACTCGTCGTCCATCAGGAGTCCGGGCACGTCCAAGACCGTGGAGAACTGGAAGCGTGGCAGCACGTAAAACATACAGTGCGCCCCAGTTCGGCACCAAGTACGTCCCAGTGGAAATCACCAGACGCAGTGACTGCTCGAACAGCCCGCCGTTGTCATCGAAGAACATGCTATCGCACTCGCGCGTTTTGCCTGCACAACAGTCACGTTTAGTTCTTGAAGCATGTACGTCGAGCCCAAGTTCTTACCGCCGACCAAGAGAGAGATACGCGTCTACCGCAAGTTGCAAGCTAGTGCTCACGAGGTTACACTGTTCACGCAAGCAATAAACGTAGAGAAGCACGCACAAGTCCGTCGTGTTAGCTATCAAGAGACTGTGCCAGAAAGAGACTCTGTCAGCGGGCGCACTTACGATCAGAAGAACCCAAATTCGTCCTTCATCCCAGAGCAGCTCGAACTCACGTTTGATCGAATCAAGGTGCGCCTGAGCCGTGCGCGTCTCAAACGTCTGCATGGCGGGCTCCATCGAACGCGACCGTGCTGTAGTTGCCCGTGCCTTGTAAACCAAACTGCCAGCTCGGAGTACCCGCTGCGGCACTGCTCTCACCATCGCTTGACGCTACAGATGAACATTACCGCGGCTATCTATCTCAACTTGCCAGTTGTTTTGCACGGCAACAGACCACAAGTGTTCATCAAACTCAACGGCGTGTGCTCCAATAGGACCACGCAATACAACAGTAATGTTCCCAATTCAACGTCATTCCCCCCACACTCCAATTGCAGCTTCCCATCGTCAACACGGTTCCATCGATAATCGCTACCTTCCAGTGCATGAGTCTGGGGCCTGCGTGATATACGTTGACCCGTTTTCAACCAGTTTTTTTATCATAGCTGAGCTTTTCTCGGTGACTTGTGCCCGATCAACGAGAACACGAACCGTGACACGCTGGGAGGCCCGGATGATAGCGTCGGTCAGTTCCGGATGCGACAAGATGAACATAGCGATATCTACTGAGGTCTCTGCGCCGTCGAGCAAATCAATGAGCTTCTGAGGTGCAGCTTGGTCGCGAGAAAACCAGTGTAGTCTACAACTGTAGTTTGTAGTCTACTACACAGTATGTCCTGCTCCATGCGGCCAAATACTCGACGGTCGACCCCCATTATCCTTGCGATGTCCTTGAGCGATAGGGTTTCCGTGACCGTGGTGCGGCGTGTCCCGTGCAGCTGGGTCATTCTCTCCCCATTCACAGCCTCTCCAAAGCTTATAATAAAGAAGGCATAATTATGTCGACGCATGACCTCCGTCCTCCACGTTGCTTTTGTAATAATAATGCCTCGGAAAGGCCGATCCTCGACGTTGCTGTTTGAATGGCTCGGAATGTCGCAAAGTGGGCAACTGATCCTCGAGTCGAGGATAAGTTGCCCACTTTCGAATTCCCGAGCCAATTAATACAGCAAAATCCGAAAGTGGGCAAAAAATCCTCCGCGTGTATTGACACCACCTGGAGGGTGGCCGTAAAAGTTGCTGTTGCTTTTTGTATGCAAGTCTTATTCACGTGCTCCGAGATAGAAACGTCGAAATAAAATCAATTAGAACCGCACAACGACGGCGATGCTGGTGCTGCTGCTCTTCTGCTCTCGCTGGCGCCTTCCTCCTCGTCCTCTCCGTCTCCCTCCGTCGTGGATCTCCGTCCAGAGTCGCCGCTGCACTCCCAGCGCGTGCAGTATGGCGTCCCCCAGGTCTTCCGCGTGTTAAACCTCCAGCCCGCCGCAGTCTACGACGTCAAAGTGTCGTATCCAGCCACGCAGCCGTCGCTCTTCTCGCTGCGGCTGGAGCGGGTGCTGCTGCCGCTGCCTGTGGCTGGCAACGCCAATGTTGACGTTACCAACGCAAATATCATGAAAACTCGGCGCCGGGTGTTGAACACGGCCAAACTTCGGCTGCACCCGCACGAGATGCAAACGCACGACTCAGTGCGGTACCGTCTCGAGCCTTCGGGGCAAGCCATCGAGGTGGAAATTTCACTTTTGGCAGAAATGGAGGGAGTCCGACGACCAGACTCCACGCTGGACATGAAAGAGTGTGAGTTTGACATTGTGGTGGAGGAAGTTCTGCTGGAAGCTTTTCCCAGAGATACTCTGGTGCTTATTGGTGGCTTGTGGTGCTTCTGGCTGTCGCTGCTAAGTGGGTGCTGCCATATGTGGAGAAGAAAATTGCACTTGGATGCGTGGAAGACCGAACCGGGTCAGTGGAAACCAAGGAGTCGTAACTTCGAAGAATTGTGCACGATCAAGTTGAGGACAATGAATTTCTACTCAATTGTTTCAGGTCTACAACAAGCACTCGAACCATTTTACGGGTTTCCTCGAGTCCTTGAAAATGCCGTCACCGTTTAGAAATACCGTGTCGGCATGGTTGAGTTCCGGAACGTAGAATTGGTCCTTGAAACTATTGCCAAAACCTGCTGTCTCGATGCCTTTTGCGCAACTTTGGAACTCAACCAGGCCGTCATTCTCTGACGACTTGTGCGGAACCAGTTTCCCAGCCACAACCATGATCGGTCTGTAAACCGAAAAAATACCGCGATAGTCGTCGCTGCACATTGCAGCGCTAACGTTACCTCGGTAGGCTTCTTGGGCAGCTTTGTATGCTGCGTTGTGATCAACGGTGCTATACTTCTCATTCTGGTAAAAGAGAGACTGTCGAGCGACGGGCATCGGGCACTGACCCAATACATCCAACAAATCCGTCGCAAAATCGGTGACCTCGTCGTTGCAGAAGTCCTGGAAGTAATCCGAGGCCATACTTCCCATCATCGGTGAACTGATAGCAACCCAGGACGCGCCTTCACCAAAGCTACACTTGCCAGTGGCTAATGCCATTGACATGACCAGTCCCCCATCGAGTGCGTCACAACAACAGTGTCCTTGACTACACCCAGGTCGACGTCGCTTGTGTCGCTCAACCGGAGCGCACGATCGCAGAATTTTTGCTGGAGTGAATCGTTCGTCCAGCTGTAGTCCATGGTGTTCAAGATAGAATACTTGACCTCTGTGCAGCACGGAGCGTGAGCGTTCATGTTCCCCATTCGTCCACTTGCCTTTTTAGGCTGTCCTGAAGCTCCTCCATCTCGTTGTAGTTGCCAATACCGTGGAAGAAAACACATGGTCGAGGTGTTGACTTGCACGTGCACGACGACGATTCCATCGCCATGTGCTCCGCAGCCTTCAGGTTTCTTGTGCTGCTTGCAGGAACCTCTTTACCAGTCAACAGTGCAAGTGCAGTCGGCGACACTGAAGCCTCCTTCCCCACAGCAGCGCACGATAGTGTTGGCTTCGAAATGCTAACAGAGTTCTCCAGGTACTCCACGTCGATGGTCATATCACTACTGTACGCCGCGAAACCAGACTTGCCTGACGCGCAAATGGCGAGGTGAGTACCACCGAAATTCGTCTTGAACAGGTTTCCACTCGGACATTCGATGGTTTCATCGCCGATCGTCGCACTTGGAATCGGCCTCGCATCATTCAAAGCGGGCAGGATGGAGTTGAATGGTAGCGTACTTGACGAGATGCATTGCACGTTTTCCCTGTCTCCATCTTTTGTCGACAGGTAACCAGATCCGTTCACGTACGAATAGGTGAATGTGCTGTCGTCTTCCTCGAACGCCACGTAGCCATCGTAAAGCACGCTAGCTCCATTGGCCGACACAACAGGGTTAGCAAACACGTCGAACTCGGGTTGTCCGTGCAGCTTCATGGACTTGCGCTTGAAAGTGACGTGGAGTTTCACGGATGGCGCGTCAGCTAGCGAGATTTTGAGGTCATTGGCCCCAGTGCCCAATGCAACACCGAGTTTCGCGAAAGCGAGGAATGTAGTAACTAAGACAGCTGAAGTGACAGCTCGCATTTTCTGGGTGCTGTGGACGCAAGAAAAGAAGTTATGGCATGGCCTCTCCTCGCTAAGCAGGGAGAGAAATGAGGCAGTTGGCAGATCGTTGACGCTTTCCTCGACGGATCATTATTATCAAGAGGCGAAAGTTTGATTATGAATCTCCGTCATTAGCATAAT
Source organism: Phytophthora ramorum (assembly GCF_020800215.1). Taxonomy (NCBI): domain Eukaryota; phylum Oomycota; class Peronosporomycetes; order Peronosporales; family Peronosporaceae; genus Phytophthora; species Phytophthora ramorum. Next base: position 294,087 of record NW_027150654.1, read on the forward strand.
TGTTTGTTGTGGTGCCATGTACACGTTTGTTGTGATGAACGACGCCAGTAGGAGATTGCGTGAAATTCGATAGGCGACACGGACTTCAATCGTTTACAATTTGATGAACTCGGAGATGTGCGAGTGCTGCTGTGATTCCTGGCCCTTGGACTGGTGCATCATGGGCAGTCGCTGCAGCTTGATGCAGCGCAAATGTGCTTCCAGTTTCGGTTGGAAGAGATTAAGAGCTCCTGTCAGTGTGTCGATGTCACTCGGGCCTATCAGTGAGTTTCCACTGAGCAGGAGCTCCTCCAACGTAGCGTTCCCTGTTGCAAATTGGACACCATCGACCATCTCTAGCACGGGTAGACCAAGTTGTGCGATGGCTGTGGCTCGATCAATCTTCTTTTTGGCCTTCTTCGCATGGTCCATCTGAACAATTGCAACCCGAATGAGAATGTTTAAATGGTACAGGCCAGCGGGGTTTGGTTCCTAGCGTACCTGAGCATGGATTTGACCCTCGGCAGCGTCGAGCTCTGCCAAAAGCTCTGGTGGTGCTACGTATTTTGTAAGTCCATCAACCAACAACTTCGCTCTAAGCAGCAGCACAAATCGTGGTAAGTAAACCAGGATCAAAAGCATGGGTCTCTGGAGGTTTGGCAACTTACCCGCGCCCAGATCTTGTTGTTTGCGAGTGAGAGTGTCTTGAGTGTCGAGTTAAACGGCAAAGCATGTGCGAAGGCCCGCGCTCCAGCATCGCCGATAGAGTTCTGAAAGAGATTGAGAGCTTCAAGTGTCTTGCTGTGGCGAACTGCTCGAGCCAGCGCTACTGCTCCCCGTGAGGTTATTCCATTCGCACGCAGCGATAGAAAAGAGAGCGCTGATTCCTCGCTTAGTAACTGGGCAAATACTTCCGACGTGTCGTCCTCGCCTCCAGTTTCCAGCTCCTGTTTCATACTGAGTTCATGTCTTTGATCCTCACTCAACTCTTTTTCTTGGTGTGCTTGATCTTTCACTTGCGGTACTGTTGGGTGTTGTTTGCTGGTAGCACCACCCGAAGGAGGTCTAGAAGTTGTCGGAGGAGCTGAGGGTGGCCGGGAATCTCCACCAGAAGGTTGAGGAGACTTGACACTTGGAACTGGAGACTCCGAAACACTTGAGGTGCTGGTGGGGGCAGAGTCGAGTGGGTTCCATTCCAGTTGAAGAGCGGTCACGTGCGTCCTCGGAATCGTACAGCATAATAATGCTAGCTGCTCCTTGTTCAACCCGACATTAAGAGGCTAGGCATTGACGCTGGTCAGTGCATACGAAGCACTAAAGATGCACGTGACGTACCAAACAGAGCGAACTTTGGTGGAGAGCGGGAGTGCGAAGCACAATGCGCGGCAGTTCCCGTCATCGAGCTGCCAATGCTTGATCGAGATCTGTTCAATTTCACTCACGTCGTAGATGTTGCTACTCGTTGATGCCTCACCCGATGCAGCACCTTGACGTTCCTCTTCATCAGGGTGCAACGGAAGCAGTTGCGGGTGAGGGATCAAATTGCGCAGCGTACAATACGCGAGCAGGTCCCGGCGGAAAAAATGAGCGGGTTGTAAAGCAGCAATCGCTTTCGATACTGTGTCATCGTCGGCGGGGATCTGACGCTTGGCATTAGTTCGACCACCTGGGCCACTCCTCGAGGAAGAACACCAGGACGAGGGACCATTCCGAAACAGGACTCCGTGAATCGTTTCAAAAGAAACTCGGAAAATAGCGAAGACGAACGCCAACGACTTATATTGGAGGGAAAGCATTCGCCGCCATAGATATTTTTTATTAAGGCAAAATCGTACGCCTCTGGCAGATTCTCTGTCTTAGTGTAGACTAGAATGGTCTTCTTGCTCCAACGTTTTGTTTGTTGTGCTTCGACACCACCCTACGTGGTGGATTGTGTACATGCGCGCACGTCTTGCACTTTTTCGAGAAAGCCTTGGCAACGAACTGTTCGCATCGGCAAGAGCTGCATGGTCCTTGGGCAGCAGCAGCAGCAGTCGATGGACGGCGTTGAGATCCACCAGTCGATTCAAACTGGGCGATGCCATCCATGGCTTTGTCGAGGGCATCGTACAAGGGCTTTGCGGCACGGGGATGCGGGACTGTTCCACTCAAAATCTCCTCCGGTGTGAGTTTCTGGCCGTAGAAGTTGCTGTTCATTTCTGTCCGCGCCGTGATGACAGCGCCATGCAGCGAAATGCCCGCGAAAAGGCCACGACTGTGCGAGTAGCTGTAGTTAGCGTTGAACCCACCTCGGCTAGCAGCTGCTTGTGCCAGCGCGTCGCGTCCGTAAGGGCCCACCGCCACGCTCAATCCTCCTCCCACGTTAACTTGAGTTCGGTGGAACACCTTGACGGCGTTCTTGGAGCCCATAATAATCATAAACTCGATGAGCTCGCCACCACCCTCGAGGCCACCGCCAATACCCGCAGTACCGATGGCAGCAGGCGCAGACCAGGAGCCATCATCCAGCTTGGCAATCACAATACCCGTACCTATCTTGGCTGTAATAAGCAGTCCCGCTTTGATAACTGTGAGGAAGGCGATACCTTGCGCTCGCTTGAGGAAATTGACAGGGATATAGCGGTCGCTATCAGCGCCAAAGTCTGGACGGAAAAAGTTACCGAGAATGTCGGCTGCGGAGCGGCACGCGCTCTCCAAGGACCGACTGTACGGTAGATGCAGTCGCGTCTTGGCTTCGTGTGGGTTCTCCTTGTGACAATTCGCATACTGCGAATTCAGCCCGTCTTGGAAGCACTGCAGGATGGGCGCGCAGATGGTGCAGACACGTTGCGGGTGTGCGGGGTCGTACTTCTTCCTCATGCTCTCACTCGCCACTTGGTCGGGCGAGATGAGCATCCTCGCAGGAGAGCACGAGTGGCACACGCTCGCTCCGCACTTCCTGCAGTGATGTCTCCGTCGCTTGATATCGAAAACCTCGCTGCAGATGGCGCACTTGGGGTTGTCCGTGTATCGACTCATGGTGAGCCTCGAACTCGAACTCGACGTGGCCGGCACCAGCTCCCCGCTCGTATTACTCGACGTATCACTGCCGATACTATCTCGTCGAATGAGCTCCGACGCCGAGTACGGTCTCCTGTCCCCTGATGGTCTCGTCTGAATTGGCAGCGGTGGTTTTCCGCCCTCGAGCTCGACACGGGTCGTCTGGAGTTTCTTGTATCTGTAGCACCAGTCATCCCTGCTGTTCTCTTGCTTTTGACGTGAACTTTTATCAACTTTTTCCGCTTTTTATCGTCTGGGATGAGTCTGGCGAGCTGCGGCAGCATGTGCTCCAGCATGAGTTCACTGCCGAAATATCCCCCCAGTCTCTCGTAAAACACCCGGGCACGCAGCTCCCCTTGTCCGTACTCCTTGCAGTCCGCCTTGAAGGCGGAAACCACCTCGTCGTGGTCTTTATTGGCGCCGCGCACGGCCGCGAGCATGCGTTTGTAGATGGCGGCGGCCTCGTCCCCTGCGGCGGCAGGCGGTACCTCAACCTTCTCATTGGCTTTTTCTTGGGCTCATTGGCTTTTTCCTTGGGTTTCTTCTTCTTCTTGGGGATGTTCCGGCGGCTGATTCCGGTCGACGCGGCGGGGGTGGCTGCGCTCCCGAGAGCGCGCGTGGTCAGGACGGACGCGGACGAGGAACCTGGGAAGCGGAAGCCGCACTGCGCGCAAGCGCGCAGGCCCGCGGACGCCCGTGCGCGACAGGAAGGGCAGGACGCCATGCAGGATGCAGCCGTTACGAAGTTCAGTGTGACGGACTTTTTTTGGTCCGCCTTTTTTGGTCCTGACTAATTTATTTTTAACCAATGAAGAACGCGTCGTTTCGCGGGCATTGGTATCTGCCAGAAGGATGCGCTTTCTGGTGTGGATTGTGGTGGTGGTGGGCTGCGTGAAGGCGGTGGAGACTGCGTTTGACTTGCAGCTTGAGTATGAGGACTCAGCGTCGCTGTTGGTGGGCAAACGACGGTGGGTGGACCTCGCGTTCGTTGGCCCTTCGAAAGTTGCGCTTTACAGCGAGCGCAGTGTGCAAGGTCAAATTCAGACATTTCTCGGCATTGCCCGATATATCGGCGATAGTGCCACGAGTGCAACGTTGCTCGGTGTATCTGTTCTCGGGTCGCTAGGATGGTCTATCGCTCGAGCTCGTCTTTCACGGCGAGAGGTATTATCGTTGCTGCTGCTTGTAGTGATATATCTGGTGGTAAGCGTGAGTAAGGTAATGTGCCGCCCCACGGACGCTTTAAAAGTGCCGAGGATTTTTACTCTCCGAGTTATTCTCTTCAGTCCATGGTAATACCGGGTGTCATCGCCGCACTGGACTTCACCATCGCACAGCTAAAACTTGCCGTCAAGTACGAGCGATGGAATTGCTTTGTGACGCCCCTGATGTATATGAAGCTCGATCAATTCCGGGCATGTAGCGTAGTGTGCTGTTTTACACCTCAGGTTGTGTACTAATTCCGCATTAATTGTTTGTGCAGGAAATTCCGCTTTGTGTTCTCGGGTAGTACATACTTGCTGATGCCGACTTTTTTGCTTCTTCTGAATGTGCTGACAGGTCGTTCGTGAGCCACAACAGGAGTACTAAGTTGATTGTTGTTGCTTCAATCAGCTTCTTGTAGTCACGCCACCAGACTTTTGGCGCTACGCCTGGGTGAACATACTTCTTGGTGAGGTTACAATACTTGTGGTTGTAGTCAACTTCGGTCTGGTTGCTCTCCCGGTAGATACGTATATCTACTCACGGGGTAAGCACGGTCTTATAGAGACCTATCCTAACTGAACTGGTCATGGCGGGTGTGACCAGATGCGAAATACCTCTCCCGACGCCATCAATCGTGAACACTAACCCAATTGACCCACCACCATTAGAATTCCCGCAAATAGACCCGGTACAACTTCCTGCGCGCAGAAAGAAGAGGTAGAAAGAGAAGTGAGGTTGAAAAGGGTAATGGTTCATCCCGAATCACTAGGGAATAATGAAAGCGCTGGTGCGCGTTTTCTCTTAGCTAGGTAGGTTATCAAGCTCAAAGGAGTCGTTGTATTTTTTTACTTCCAGTTCCCGTGATTACGCATATTTCCAAATTCAAGTGCGTCAACCCGTCAAACGCGCTAGCGAAAATAAGAGTTCTGGTCCGTTCCACTCTAATCAAGCTCCCATCGCCGCCTTAATCTCGTCTGGGGCACTTGCAGCAGACAGTAGACTGCCCACCCCCTCCTTCACCTCCACCATGGGCAACGGCGTATCAAGCGAGATGGAGATCTTCGCCGAGGGCGAACTGGAGGCGGAGCTCAAGCGGCTCGGCGGCACGGGCGACGCCAGCGTCAAGCAGCTGCTGGGAAAGGGCTACCGCGACGTGGTGCAGCTCGTGATCCGCCCCAAGCGCGCGCTCTACGACGTGCACGAGCTCGGGCCCGAGCGCTTCCAGGTTGCGGAGCTGTCCGTGGACCCGACGCAAGACGACGTCACGCAGGCCAAGCGCAAAGACTTTGACGTGTTCAACGAGCGCGGCCTGCGCGTGCGCTGCTCGCACTGGCAGTTGTTCGCGCAGGGCAGCAACTCGCCCACTGCCACACCCTGTTTGGTCTACTTGCACTCCAACATTGGCTCGAGACTGGACGCTCTGCGCGTCCGCGACGCGGCGCTGAAGCGCGGCTTCTCGGTGCTGGCGTTCGATTGCTGCGGCTCCGGTCTGTCCGACGGGATCTATGTGACCATGGGCTGGAACGAGGCCGTGGACCTGTTCGCGGTGCTGCAGAGGCTGGAGAAGGACGAGTCCGTGTCGGACATTTGCCTCTATGCGCACAGTATGGGCGTGTTCCCCGTTGTCACGAATCTCGCCATTCGTGCGGCGGGAGCGGCCGACAAGAAGACGCAGGCCAAGCTGCAGACGCTTCCCCACGTGCTGCGCACGAGTCAGTCGCCCAAGCTGCTCAAACCCATCCGCGCTATTGTGCTGGACAGCGGCTACGCCTCCATGAAGGAAGTGAACGAAGGTCTGCTCAAGGAGATGCAGCAGGAGGGCTTCCCCGTGCCCAAGGCTGCGATGAAGGTGGCCTTGACAGCTATCAACCGAAGCGTCAGGAAGCGCACAGAGGTCGAGATTGAGCTCCTGCGTCCGTTGGACTTCGTGGGGCTCTGCTATGCCCCCGCACTGTTTGTGGCGGCCAGCAATGATCGGTACGTGTCCAAAGAGCAGAGCGAAGAACTTGCAGGCAAGTATGCGGGTCCGTCGAAGGTGCTGCACGTTGAGGGAGAACACTACGACACACGCGACCCCAGCACGTACGTGCAAGCCGTGGACTTCCTCTACCATGCGTTGCACCCAACCGCATCGAAGCCGTAGCGAACTGTATTAGATAGATATCAACAGCGCAGCCAAAGTACTCGCCGAGCGACATGGATGTAAACAAAAACGAGTAAATGGTCTCATGCTTGATCGTGTTTGGATACGTCGTAGGCCAGCAAACAAATAAAATAGATACCTTTTCTCCCTCCTGCCGCTCGCTCTAGCGGCAGTGGTGATGCAGGGAGAAGTCATACATGACGTCCACAAAGTAGTCCGCGGTCGAGTCGTCACTGTCGTAGAGATCCATAAACCGAATGTGCCGCGCTGGAGAGGCCTCCGAGCCGGAGCTGCAAGAATAGTCGTCCACGAAGTCGTACTCCATCATTAGTGCACGATCTTCACTGTCACCGGGAGAGCTGCAGCTCGTTGAGGTCTCATCCGCGTCGCCTGGCCTCTGATCTTTCCCATCAAGCCTCAGCTTCGCCTCAGCTGCTGCCTTTGTATCGGCACTGCGTTGGCGCTCAAGCCGACGTTCTTCCACCTCCTCCAATTCCGCTTCAATCTCGTGCCGATAGTATTGACGCAACTCATGCAGCGAATCGAACGGAATCGTCCCCAGGAAAGACTTGTCCATTGCGAGCCGAATCAACGTATCACATACGCACTCATCGCGGTTCAACAGTCCCGATCGATAAGGCGCCGTAAGCTCCAGTAGCGTTTCGTGCGAGACCTTGAACATCTCGTACACATCAAGCGCATCATCGCATGCCATGATACGTGGCTGGTTGAGCTTGAGAAGCACAAGCCCCACTCGAAGAAGTACGTGGCTGCCCTCGCAAAAGAACACATCCCAGAGCCGCAGGACAGGCTCAAACGGCAGCGTGTTCAGGAAAAGGCAAAGAAACCACTTGAGCGTGAACGGCTCAAAGTCCACGCCCAGTGTGTGAAGGTGGTTTGCCAGCACTGGCAGCTTCTGGGTCACTAGATCCGAGAAGACGCGCTGGTCAGCTCTGCTTCCGGTCATCGTCCGCGTGTGGTACTGCGGCGTGAGCTCCTCCACAATCGCCGCCAGCACCCAGAACGCTTCCTCCTCTCCCATCTGCTGCAGCAGCACTGCGGCCAGGAAGTTCATGCTCTGGCAGTACCCCACCGCCGGGTTACGCAGCGAATAGGCCTGCAGCACGCGTCGTAGCTCTCCAAAGTTGTCTTCTTCCGCGCACATCTCCTGAGAGCACCGCATCGAGCTGCGCAGAGCGAGCGGGAACGTCCTGGGCAGGTCCTTCTCAATGTCCATCTCCGCGCACTTGCTCAGCGTGTGCAGCCGATGCAGCAGCGCTGGGTACGACTCGAGGGCTTCACGTCGCAGCTCCGCGGCGCCGCTGCACATCCACCAGACCTGTCCACGCAGCTTCGGCGGCACGCCGGCTTTTAGCAGGGCGTCGAACTGACGCGCATGCAGCATGAGCTCCGCCGCCGTCGCGAACGTGGACAGGGTCATCTTGACCGTCTTCGGCGGTGTCTTCTCCTTCTGTTGCTGCTCCACGAAGCGCTTCTGGTTCTCCTTCCACTTCTGACACACGCGCTCCTGCGCCCAATCACGCGCCGCGAAGCGCTCGCTCCATTTGCGCAGGCGGAACTTGTACAGATCCTCGGCTGTGTCCAGCTCGACCGGCGTCTGCTGCACGAGACACTGTAGCACTTGGCGCTCGCAGCGACAGGCCAACGCCAGACGCGCGTCGGCCGCATCCGCATCCGCCTCCTGTACGACCAGTGCCGCCGTGGTCAGGCGGAAGCGGCGCGTGGGGCGGAAGCACGCCAGTTGGCACCCGTGCACACGCGGCGTCGAGGCGTCGGTGTGCGCCATCCTCGTCTCGGTTTTATTGTGGGACGTTCTGATACCGGAAGAAGCCCTGCGAAAACGAATGCCAACTGCTCGTGGATTGGATGAAAAGAGACGACGAACCGTCGCAGGAACTGTACCGGAAAACCGGTACATCCAGGAGTGATGGTTGTGTTCTTCAAAACGGGATCGCGAGCCATACCGACTTGAGCATGTTGCGGCTATCAACGCTGGCTGCGCGCGCTTCCAAGCCGCTCTCGCGCTCCCTGCACGCCTCCTCGCCCTCCGCCTTCCTCGTGCGCTCGCTGGACGATGTGCGCAAGAGCCACCGCGTCGTCACCAGCGACGACGGCGCCCTCGAGACGCGGTACGTACGCCCCCTCTTTTTTCTTGCACCATAAACTATTATTTTCTTATCTATATGACGTAATTGCATGCCCACGTTGAAGTCGCTACCTGGTGCGAAATGACGAATGCGGCTTCTCGGTGCAGCAGGAGGTGCTGAAGAAGGGCATCCCTGTGCGTCTCGAGTTCCAGAACCACGTGTACGCGCTGCTGGTCACGCACGGTAGCGGCCGCGTGCGGCTACTTGACGTGGGCGAGGGCCAGGGCCAGTACCAGGCCGTGCAGGAAGGCTCGCTCGTGGCGCTCAACGCCGCCGAAGCCGTGGAGATGGAGGCCGAATCGGACGAGCTGCACGCCGTGAGCGTCATGAACCCGCCGCTCTTTGGCGTCGAGAAGAGGAACCCGACGACGGGCGTGTTCCCAGCTGTGGACGCGGACGGAGAGGAGCTCGAGAGCTTTGGCCTGGCCGAGGCGGAGCGCCTGTTCTCCGCCCCCGAGTCACTCCAGGGCGGCAGCGCCCCCATGAAGGACGACCCGCTGTTCTAAGGAAATAGCAGAAAAAATGACGTTGACTCGACACTTATGAGGACAATACAGGTGAAAATGCTGCCAGATGCAAGTACCAGGGTCCTGCTTGGTGCGGTACGTTGAATTAGGCTTGATTTTTGCTTTGTTGTGGTGTCTTCAGAGCTGTGAAGGTTTTGAGAGAGACTGTCGACGTTGTGCTGTTTGAAAGGCAGCGGTTTCGAGGCTCGCGAGAGCTTGCTGACTGTCAACACCTTGACGGAGTAGCATTGCAGTGGGCTTGAACCCGCGACTCACGGCTTGTTGGAGAGGAGTCTGGCCAGTGTACTGAGGCAACAAGATATTTATGAGCTGGTTTGCAGTTAAGCGTTGGTAGGGAAGAGTAAGGGTAGAGCACTGTACGTTGCGGAGGAGTGGGTTGGCACCTGCGAGCAGCAAGTTTTGCACAAGATCTCGGCGGTTGATCTCGACGGCCAAGTGTAGTGGCGTCGTGCCGTTGATCTATGTGTGTTGCAGGCAAACTTGGTCAAAAGGTGCGGAGCGCAGTGCAAAGGATAGATACTTGTTCACCGTTCGGGCGTTGACGTCAGCGCCGGTGAAAAGTAAATGCTTCAGGAGCTTGGCGTGGCCGTGCTGCACAGCAACGTGGACACTTGTCTGTTGCCAGAGCTGCAGTCTGCGTGAGATCATTGTGCTCGGCTGTATGAAATCATTTTGCTTGGCGTACCCCGTGGGGGGCGTTCACTTGTGCTGCACCGGCCTTCGTCCCGAGCAGCTTCTGGGCTGCCACGATGTCCCCGTTGTAGATCGCGTCCCAGAGCGGTAGGCGCTTGCCCCCTTCCGGCCAAGACATCCGCAACGGAAGATCCGCGACTTTTGTCAACCGCCGCCACCAGCGACGCTTTAGGCTCCATTCGAGAAGAAGACGATGAACGAGTCCGCGTCCAAGTCGAGCTTGGCGTCGTCAAGTGGGAAGCCTTCCACTGCCAACAGCTCAGGCTCGCCAAACGGCCGCAAGACCCGCACGATTATCGTTGCGAGAACCATTCCTGATGAGTCAGCCAAGGTTGTGCCTGCAGCAAGTCGTGGGGAAGGGCACTCCAACGGTGTGTCGGCCGTGGTGAACCAGCAGCATTCTCGTGATGTACGATCTGGAAAATTGGCGTCGTACGCTGCGTTAGGTGGAGCTGAAGACGTCGACCGCTTCGACAAGTTTTTGGCTGACCAGCGTGGCCTGCCCAGTGCGTCGGAACTTCGTGCTGCAGCTACGTCACCGCAGCACATGCATGCATCGACGAAGCGCAAGACAATGAGTCGGATCCAGCTGGACGTCAATGATGGAAAACCGAGTGAGACCGATGCGACGGAGGACACTACTACTCAGAAATTGATGCAGCGAGAGTTAGAGAATGACACACGAAAGCGTCGGGAGGAAGCGGTAGCTCATCGAAAGTGGCTGAATTCGCTGCCGATCCATGAACGGGTCGCTCAACAGCGACAGCAAAACGTGCTACGCAAGTGGAGACAAACGAATCGCGACTGGGAGGGTTTCAAGGAACGAGCAGCGCGACGTCTTGGTAAGGCGCCTCAGGAACTGGTGATGAGTCGTGCTGCTGCGTACCGCGAGCAGCGTGAGATGTACGATGCACTACAAAAGGCTCGGCCGCTGAGTGACAAGGTGGGCGCGGATGTGTGGCTTGTGAGCTTACGCAATGAAGGCACACGTTTCGTTCCTGTGGGAAATATCTTCAGTGGGCTGTTCTGTCCCATCCGTGAGAACACGAAGCTTGGCCCAAGAGTTCGACGGCCACTTGACTATCTGGATAATCAACAGGAGCGTGAGCACGAAGCCTCACGTCCACTGTCCAAGCTCGAGAAACGATCTTTGAACTTGTTAGCACGCAAGAAATGGCGACTCCGAAAGCAGCTTGAAGTGATACAGCCCCATGAGGTGGATCGAAGTGTCAGTAGCCACCTAGCGGTCGGAACTGTCGATTTGTTTGCTTGGGCATCGGGCGCCCTGGAGGAGACTAGCGTCGAAGATGATAGCGGGTCCATTCAAACGTACTCTGCGAACGTTGACGAAGCCTCATATCGTCATCGGCTGCGCTCGTATGCAAGCCCGAGCTCTCCAAAGTCTATCGCCAAAAGAGAATCGGCCAACCACTTTATGGGCCCAAGCCTACGAATCGCCCATGTTGTGGAAAGCGATGAAGAGCCTAGCTCAACGTCAGAGGTTGCCGACGTCCTGAGTGGTAACAACCCTGAAGCGTGTCTTCCACCTCTCCGTTTGAATTTCTACACCCCTGTCGATGAGCAAGACCAACGCTCACTTTCGGTTACCAACGATGGGAGTACGATCGTGCACTACCAATGGTGGCGTGCCCCTTTCGAAGATGAGAACGGGGAGCTGACTGCTCATTTGCGTGGACATCGTACTCGAAGGGAGGAGCAGGAGTTAGAAAGCTGCAAGACGATATCGGTGTCCAAACTTGGTGGTACACTACTTCCTGGGGAGGTTCAACAATTTGTGTTCACGTTCGAGTCGTCCAAAGCTGGCGTGTTTCTAGAAAAATGGCTGCTGGATGCAGAGCCACAACCGCGGATTTGCTTCGGAACGACCCCCAACGACACTGACAATACGGATTCATCTGTGGATCTCCCAGTTGAGGTGCGCTTAAGTTGCGTTGCTGAAGACAACTTTGCTGCTTGGAGGCGTCGTCAGATGCACCTCACAAGCGTGGAGCAGAGCGAGAGTCACTTTTTCGTGGCAAACATGGTTGACGAAATCCTGGATGGAGTGGGACCACCGGAAGCTGTGTCATTCAGTGAGCTGACACCTCGCACAGATGCCACCAAGTTTTACGAGCAAAACGGGTCCAACGAATTCTGCGATGCGTATTTCAGCCCTGACCTCGTGCGTGCCTGCTATGCGCTTTATGAACGCGCTCAGGATATTCTACGATCTCTCTCACCGGTGCTAGCTCCAGCCATCGAAGAAGCGAGTCCTAGGGAGGACAAAGTGGATAGTGAGGACACCGACGGTGTTGGAAATACCGTCGACGCGCCTCCTGTAGTTCCATCAGGACTGGGCAGCAACAACGAGGGCCTTGATGCTGAAGCCCAGCAGGACGCAGCAAAGCCCCCGGCGCTTCCTGCTCACCTCGTTGAGGAATGGAATTGGCGTTTGGAAACTCTTCGCGAACTTTGTAAAATGGCCGACGAAGCTCAAAACGCGCAAATTGGTCGGTTAACTCGGCAGTTAAAAAGGGAAATCGAGGACGTTGAGGAAGAAGACGAGAATGAAGAAGAGGACGAAGAGGATGATGCAGAAGATGACGAGGCGGACGACGACGATGAGGGCAGTGAACATGGGGAGGTTGTTTCTGAGAAAATCCAACGCTTAAGCCCTCGGGAAGTGCGTACGATTGAGAGGCTTGCTCGACGTACAACACTGGAAGGCGAGATAAGTGCCTTGAAGCCGGATCTACAGGAGACATTTGATATGATGCGCTACTCCGCCTACACAGCTCCTTATAGTACTCTACGCTTGCACGAACGACTACACGAGCGAATTGGGAGTTTATGCAGTGAAGCCCCAGTTATCTGCGAAATCGCGAAGATGACGAACGCCAACAATGCATTCGTTGCTCAAATAGCCAAGGTTGAAGGGGTGGGGAAACTACTCATGCGTGCTATTGACGAAGCTGTTGGCGGCGACCAAGACCACCAGGCTCTCTTCGAGCAAGAACGACGCCGAATTCAGGATATGTGGCTAGGAGACAAGGCATCGTACTTGTCAACAGGTCAGTGTATGGCAAAGCAGCTAGCTTCGGCGTCCCCACTCACAAGCACTGAAAGCACCGATATTCCAGCCACATCAAGCAGCCCCGCATCTGTTAACAGCTCTGGGGTGGTCCTAGTGCAACTAGACCTGGATTTAGCTCCATGGTTTTCACTTGTGAAGGTGGAAAACAAAGGAACTGCCGCATCGGTAGACGGAGTTCCTCCTAGAATTGAGCTGGCATGGCGCTTTTCCCCAGACTTAATCCAACACGCGAGTTTTGTCCCCTCGAAAGTTACCCGGGCAGCAGAATCGCTGACAAAGATTTTGGATACCCTGACGAGTACCAACGCAATAGTTCACACCGTTGTGCTAGTAAGCGAGTTAAGTCGACCACCACTAACGAGAAAGATGTGCAAACTACTTCGCGGCGCTGCCCAAGCTGAAGCCAAAGCTACTTCAAGTCGTACACTGGAGGCAGAAGAAGGCATGGCTCACGGAAACGACAACAATGGTGAAGCAGAAGAGGCGATGATGAAAAGCTTGCTTGAGCGCTTATCTTCTCAACTTTCGCTCCGGGGTGTTGCTCAGGTGGTCCAGCGTGCGATGCGAAAGGACATCGTATTTTGCTCATCAATCGAAGAAGCGGAGGGCCAGGTAGAGTTTAGTCGGAAAGACCTGCTCTTGAATTCGTCCGTATCGCAGGGCAGAATCGAGAGTGCGTCGAAAGAATCGAAAACTGAGACTGTTGGTCAACAAGGAGGTGGGCTGGCCCCGAGGATACTATTGCTCGAGCATGTAGATGCGGCCGGCAAAGACCTCATCGCAGCCTCCCGAAAGCGTGAATTGGCGCCTTCAAAGCCAGCTACTCCAGCCCCATCCGAGCCTCAAAAGCCTGCAGCCGGGGCTGTCAAGAAACCCTCCGTTGTTGCACCTACGAAAGGAAAGCCTGGCACGCACGTGACATCCGCTGCCCCTGTACCAGTCCCACCAGTCGAGACCCCATCTTCTTCAGCTCTCGATTTAACTAATCTTGATTTTGCTGGAAAAGATTTGGGTCAGCAGGGTGCAATGGCACTGTGCAGCCAGTTTTCGCGCATGGCTAGTGCTTGCATTCTCGATGGAATCCCATCTCAAGTTTTTGAGAGTGCATTCGCATTTGATACCCTCGGAGTGAAGCATGTTGACGTCCATTCCCCACCTCCAACGTTTGCAGGGCCGAGATTCTACGAGGAAATTGAAACATGGTCCCAGACACTACAGCCAACGCCACCTTGTAATACGAGCCGGAGTCGGCCTTGTGTGGTTACAGCCGTTGTTGGCGGCAAGTGTTTGGAATCCAAATTACGATTGATTGACGGCCTTCTCGAGTTCGTCCACGAAATCTACTTTGTCGGTGAAGTGGCCATGAGCCTGTACCGAGTTCTACATGCAAAGCAGACTGGCAAACCGACCATGCGTAACCACAACGATAAGAAGTACGATGAAGAGGACGAAGAATTGGAGGATGGCGCTGTTACTAAAGATGGCAGCGAGAAGGTTGAAGGCGATGAACTTTCCAAGGAGGGAGTCGTAGAAGAGGAAGCCTACGAACCCGGTAACGAGAACGATACGCGTGAGCATCTTGGGCTAGATAGTGCACGCCCCAAAGGCGTATGGGATCTTCTTGTGCCGGTTGTGGAGAATCTTCAACGAAAGGCTAGTCGTAAGTGCGTGCGTCTTATGCTTCCAGTCGATTGGATTGTTGGCGATACCCCTTTAGACGAACAGGATCTTAGTGCTGCTGCTATCGTGGAAGAGGATGACGACGACGAGGAAGAAGAAGAAGAGGAAGAAGCAGGTGAAGCCGAGGAGGAGGACCGCGGGAAGAAAAGTCGCAAACGAAGAGCGTCAGAGCTGAAGAGCGCCAGACAACAACCGTTGATAGAACCTGACGATGCGGACATGCTCGCCCTGGAACGGCAAGGAATGTATGAGGGTGGACGAGCGCATGTCGTTCTCAATCACGGACCATCGAGAAGGTTAATGTCGTCCGATGCTGGTTGGCAAGAGTTTCAGGATGTGACCTCAAAGTGCCTGTCAAATGCTCATGTTGCGGAGGGAAAAGCTAGCGTGCTGACTTCATTGACATCAGAGTCAGAAGCTGACGACGCAGATGAAGAAGGAGATGATGGAGCTGTACACAACATTGCGCCAGCGATGTTTGAGCACGAGTGGACGTTCCGAGCGATGGATATAGGACCAATTGCCATGGAGACGCTTCAAACGCGACTGGTGAGACAGGAAGCTTCATGTATTGGACTGGAAGGCCAACCTCAAGGTGTTGATGCCTTAACCCAATCAAGGGCACTCATTGTAAATGGTGTGTGCGGAGCAGTCGAGTTCCTCGAGTTCTGTTCGGGAACGAAGCGGTTACTAGCAATTATTCGAGACTATAACCGGAGCGAGGTGTTCATCGCTGGAGACTCGACGGCGAGTTGGCTTCGGCAGATCGAGCTTGAACAACTCAACAGCACGCCAAATGGCCCAGAAAAAAGTGCCGAGAAAATCGACTTGAGCGACAACACTAACGTCGCCGGGGGTCATCCAGTTTTAGCGCGTCCTCGAAAAGTGGTGGATGATCGAGCGATGCGCAATGCTCGTGTGCTGAAACAACTTCTCGCTGCAAAGCCACATCCAGTGCTCGCAAACTTGGCGTCCTCTAGTTCGAAGTAATTTGACTACGTCGAACAGCAAAAGTGAATGAACATGCATGCACCCTGCGTTTGTGGTTCAAATGTCGTGCTACATGGATAGATGCTTGACAAGGCCTGGAATTTGAAGGCATATGAGTTCATCTGCACGATGATGGCAGCAGCACTTGGTATCGTTTCCGTGGTCGTGCATATTGTGAAGATTTCTAACGTCCTGGTCTCGTGGGTGGAGCGCCTGTGAGCCAGACTACAGCTGGGATGCGGGGCTAAATGCTTGGCTCCCAGCTGTCATAAGACTGTGGTACATTTGGAAGATACAATGACGACCTGTTACGTTGCCATTTGAAGACCACGACAGCTTTGAGTTTCCAACCATGTTGGGCGCTGGCGACTGTAAAACGGGGTTCAAACCACCACAGAGCTGCGTTTAACGACAGCTTTAACCTGTGGGGTTTCGAACTAGGAGGACGGCAGACATGATCGAGGGCGTGCTCTACGTTTGAGCTCATTCTTCAATTTTCTCTTGCATAGCCAAGTACCGCGTCTATTTCCCTGTTTGGCTTCTGAGTTCCTGCCTATCAAGAAGCAATTATCTGTCCAGAATGCTGTCAACCAAGACTCTTATCAAGTTGCTCGTAGTAGCTGTAGCCTTTTCCGATTTATCGTCATCGGCCTCCTCTACCAAGGCGACCGAGTGTCAAGTTATCGACAGCGTCCCGACCCCTTCGCCGACAACCTCAACAGGACAAGATTCAAGCGGGGGTGATAAAAGCGCAGTCGATGGCAGTTCGGACGTGAAGCAAGACGACGGCAGCGCAGACACGTCCGCTGGAAGCGTAGCGTCCAGCAGTCTGAGTGGTGGAGCCAACGGAGCCGTAAATGGCTCGAATGGAGGCGTGAGCGGCGGCGCGAATGGTGGTGTCCACGGCGGCGCTGGCGTCTCGGGTGGCGGTGGCGTGTCCGGCAGCGTGAGCGGTGGCGCAAATGGAGGCGTGAGCGGCGGCGCGAATGGTGGTGTCCACGGCGGCGCTGGCGTCTCGGGTGGCGGTGGCGTGTCCGGCAGCGTGAGCGGTGGCGCAAATGGAGGCGTGAGCGGCGGCGCGAATGGTGGTGTCCACGGCGGCGCTGGCGTCTCGGGTGGCGGTGGCGTGTCCGGCAGCGTGAGCGGTGGCGCAAATGGAGGCGTGAGCGGCGGCGCGAATGGTGGTGTCCACGGCGGCGCTGGCGTCTCGGGTGGCGGTGGCGTGTCCGGCAGCGTGAGCGGCGGCGCAAATGGAGGCGTGAGCGGCGGCGCGAATGGTGGTGTCCACGGCGGCGCTGGCGTCTCGGGTGGCGGTGGCGTGTCCGGCAGCGTGAGCGGTGGCGCAAATGGAGGCGTGAGCGGCGGCGCGAATGGTGGTGTCCACGGCGGCGCTGGCGTCTCGGGTGGCGGTGGCGTGTCCGGCAGCGTGAGCGGTGGCGCAAATGGAGGCGTGAGCGGCGGCGCGAATGGTGGTGTCCACGGCGGCGCTGGCGTCTCGGGTGGCGGTGGCGTGTCCGGCAGCGTGAGCGGTGGCGCAAATGGAGGCGTGAGCGGCGGCGCGAATGGTGGTGTCCACGGCGGCGCTGGCGTCTCGGGTGGCGGTGGCGTGTCCGGCAGCGTGAGCGGTGGCGCAAATGGAGGCGTGAGCGGCGGCGCGAATGGTGGTGTCCACGGCGGCGCTGGCGTCTCGGGTGGCGGTGGCGTGTCCGGCAGCGTGAGCGGTGGCGCAAATGGAGGCGTGAGCGGCGGCGCGAATGGTGGTGTCCACGGCGGCGCTGGCGTCTCGGGTGGCGGTGGCGTGTCCGGCAGCGTGAGCGGTGGCGCAAATGGAGGCGTGAGCGGCGGCGCGAATGGTGGTGTCCACGGCGGCGCTGGCGTCTCGGGTGGCGGTGGCGTGTCCGGCAGCGTGAGCGGCGGCGCAAATGGAGGCGTGAGCGGCGGCGCGAATGGTGGTGTCCACGGCGGCGCTGGCGTCTCGGGTGGCGGTGGCGTGTCCGGCAGCGTGAGCGGTGGCGCAAATGGAGGCGTGAGCGGCGGCGCGAATGGTGGTGTCCACGGCGGCGCTGGCGTCTCGGGTGGCGGTGGCGTGTCCGGCAGCGTGAGCGGCGGCGCAAATGGAGGCGTGCATGGAGGTGTCGACGGAGGAATTGATGGGGCCGTTGATGGCGTAGTCTCAGGAAAAGGCAATGCAGGTGGTGGGCTTGACTTCTCTGCCCTTGTCGATGGGGCGGCACAGAAGGGTCGTCGCCTTCGAGGATTGTAAGGGCTTGTTGTGCGTAGTGAGTCGGATGTACAAATCAATACAACTTTGGATGTTTTGTATCGTGTTCATGTGCATTCCTCATTTACCTGCCTGCGAGCAAGTATCCTGTCAATTCTTGCGGGCAGGTCTCCCCGGTGGACTAGAGTCTGTGAGCGTTCTACAAGCAACAATCCAATGAAGACCAAGAAAAAAGTGGCAAGGTGGAGCGACTGGAACGTGTACGACCACGATATGGTACTCACAGCGGTCGCTTCACTAGATAGACACTTATGTTATGAGTGGGTTGCATGACGAATTTGACGAGACGTGTCCGTGGGTGAAGGCAAACTTAAGTGAGATCAGCACAGTGAGCTTAGATCACGATTCGATCCCTGGGAGGGTTGTTATCGGCTTAGTACATTTTGGCGGGCAGCTCCTAACAGACTTGGAAACGCTGTTGAGCTTGCGGTAGGCTACTGACGGGTTGTTATTGCTATTGATGCCGTAGTATCGTTTGAACTACGAAGAACCGCTGCTATCCGAAGCACACTACGACAAGGTTGGTGCACTCGCTCGATCAATTGCTCAATATCCACGCGCGGTTGTGATCTTTCGAATCCCCCCCCCCCAATTGCATTGTGAATAATACCAAGGTAAGTACTGTAGGCTTCGCGATTGCTTTGAGCTCAAAACGGCCGCGTGCAATTGACAAAGCTCATTGATCGGCGTGCGTGGCAAGCCTGTTTCTTGACTTGCCTATCAGATGTCGGTGATCTTATGACGGCCACTTTAAGCATTATTTTTGATCGACCCCATTACTACCCGATAAGAATTCGAGTTGTGGTGTGCCGAATGGGCAGCATAGAGTTTGCCATGTGCACTGGTATAGACTTCTACGACTGCGGACATGAATATCCATATGCTAGTCCTCACTAAGATGTCGATTGCTATGATCACGCTTCGAAGCCCGACCAACGCGATTCTTCAGCACAGCGTTGTCACTGAAGTGCCCCCAGAGGCAGTTGACCAGAAGGTTTCTCTTGATATCAGCTACAGCTGGAGGGGGCCTCGAAAGGCTCCGTATCCGCTCCAGCGATGCGATGTGCAAAGCTCATTCACCAACTTTCACTCGATCACTCGAGTCCCCGTCTGTCCCCGTCCAGTTTTCAGTGTACCTGCCGTCCTCTTCCTTTCGTGGAAGCCCAAGTCTTCGGTGAATACCCTCTTCAACAACAAAAATGCTTTCCTGCAAGATGTTCCTTCAACTGTTCGCGGTGGCCGTCGCTCTCTCCGACTTCACTGCTGATGCCGGACGTGCTCATGCTACCGACTGCGAAATGGCATACGATGCCGTCACTCCAGCCCCAACTACTTCGGTAGCTCCGTGCCCCAAGAGCAAGTCTTCATTCATCCCCACGCCGGAGGCGCAAGACTTTACACCGACCGACTACGATGGCGAGACTGATACCATGCAAGGCGGCTCTGTCGACACTGAAGTCTACCCCACCAGCGACTACAACCCCGCCGCTGGAAGCAGCAAGGACGTCGAGGCTACAACCGAGGCTCCGAATGGCGGTAGTACTAGTGTTGACGGCTCGGGAGGTGTCATTTCCGACGTGGTGACTCCTTCCTCTACTGTTCCGAGCACTGTGGTGACACCGGCCCCTACTGTACCGGGCTCTAAGACCGAGTCGAAGTCACCAGATCAGACACCAACCGACGTCAACGGCGACACAGCTACGAAGCAAAACATCCCAAGCAGCGACGCCGCCAGTCAAAACGACGATAAAAATGGAGAAGCAGGCGGTTATGGCAACAAAATAAGCGGAAGCTTGAACGGCGGTGTTAATGGCCAGGGCGAGCTGACCGGCAGCCTGAACGGTGGCGTGAACGGAGGTGCCAATGGCGAGGTCAGCGGAAGCTTGAACGGCGGTGTCAGCGGCCAGGGCGAGCTGACCGGCAGCCTGAACGGTGGCGTGAACGGAGGTGCCAATGGCGAGGTCAGCGGAAGCTTGAACGGCGGTGTCAACGGCCAGGGCGAGCTGACCGGCAGCCTGAACGGTGGCGTGAACGGAGGTGCCAATGGCGAGGTCAGCGGAAGCTTGAACGGCGGTGTCAACGACCAGGGCGAGCTGACCGGCAGCCTGAACGGTGGCGTGAACGGAGGTGCCAATGGCGAGGTCAGCGGAAGCTTGAACGGCGGTGTCAGCGGCCAGGGCGAGCTGACCGGCAGCCTGAACGGTGGCGTGAACGGAGGTGCCAATGGCGAGGTCAGCGGAAGCTTGAACGGCGGTGTCAGCGGCCAGGGCGAGCTGACCGGCAGCCTGAACGGTGGCGTGAACGGAGGTGCCAATGGCGAGGTCAGCGGAAGCTTGAACGGCGGTGTCAGCGGCCAGGGCGAGCTGACCGGCAGCCTGAACGGTGGCGTGAACGGAGGTGCCAATGGCGAGGTCAGCGGAAGCTTGAACGGCGGTGTCAACGGCCAGGGCGAGCTGACCGGCAGCCTGAACGGTGGCGTGAACGGAGGTGCCAATGGCGAGGTCAGCGGAAGCTTGAACGGCGGTGTCAACGGCCAGGGCGAGCTAAATGTCGAGGGCAGCGCCTACCATGACGATGCTATTGATGGCGACACTGAAGGCAGTGCCTACGTGGAGGTTGACGATGTGAATGAAGGTAGCGCGTACGATGAGGATGATGGGGAGACTGATGGCATCACGTACGAGCAGGGTGAGGAGGGGAACGATGACAGCGAGGGTGAGGAAGACAGTGAAAGCTGTGCGTACGAGCAGATTAGTGAGCCCGAGCGCAGCGCGTACGGCGATGCCGCTCTTCAGTATGATGGGGAGATCAACGACAACGTACCGGTAGATGGTGACGACACTCTGCAGATCGGCGGTGATGTCGATACCGGTCTCAGCATCGGCGGCGACAACGGTCTTTCTCTCGGCGTCAACCTTGGTGGCGGCCTCAATGCCGATGCCGGACTGTCTGCTGGCGTCGATGTCGGCCTCGGTGCCTTCCACGCTGGTCTCGGCGCCAACGCTGGCCTGAACATCGGTGGCGACACCGAGGTCTCTGCCGGCGCCGACTCCTACCGCCGCCGTCTGCGCAGCAACTAGAACATTCATTTCTTCATGAAGTAGTTGCGTTTACGTGTTCAATATACACTTTTCATTTGTCCAACACCGTCTGTTGTATATATGTTGTATATATGAGGTGTAGCACACATTTTGTATTTGAACCAAAATGGAGGAGTTCGACCGCGAGACGCCGCTGTTCGACCGGCGTTTCCACGTGCTGGTGCAGTACCCAGACCGGGACGAGAAGCTGTTGCCGCTCACTATCCGCCTGCTCACAGGCGTGCGCGTGCGTGTCTTCATCCGCTGCCCCCGCTTCCCTTCTTAGACACAATGCTAATTCTTATTTGGTCATTTGTGTATCAGCAAAATAATGCCAAGAACCAGAAGGAGCGTGTGATGCGCGTGGAGATGACAGATGACGACGGTGTGGATCCGTACTTCCTGTACCTCTGGAGCGTCTCGGAGGAGGAGTTCCACGAGCTCAAGACGCAGCAGCGGCTGCTCGTGGACTTTGCCACGTTCCCCAGCAACCTCATTGAGCTGCTGCACTGCTGTCTCAAGGACAGCAAGAAAATTGCTGAAGAAGAAGAAGAAAAAGAGGACAAAGCCAGCGATTTTGGGGAGGAGGAGGCTGCCGTGACGAAGAAAAGCAATAGTGAGACGAAGCACAGTCAGAAGGCGAGGTCGGCGGGACCAATTCCGTTGAGGTAGGGTGCTGAAGCAATTTGTGAGAGTTCTGTGAGGATGGCTGATGCTTTTTGTGTGCGGTTTACAGCTATTTGGCGGTGCTGAACACGTCGGATAGCAATGGGCAGTCGGTGTTTAGCATCGTGGAGACGAACCCGTTCAAGCAGTTGACGCATTTGTCGTTGAGGTTTTTCCCGGGTGATGATGCGGCTATTAAAGCGTATCTTGCAGCGCGGTTGGCGCAGGTTGGAATGAGTAGAAGGTTGTTGTCGACTTCGCTGAAGCAGACGAGCGAGGAGCTACAGGGGACGCGGAAGAGTGAGACGAAGTTGCAGCAGCAGTTGTCGGCGTTAGGATACGATGCGGAGTCAACGCTTTCTCAGGAGAAGATGAAGTTTGCGGATGAATTGGATCGGCAACGCAGGACTGCTGCGACTGCAATGAAAGCGAGGGAGGATGAACTCAATGCTAAAATTGACGCGCTAGTGGAGAGATACGAGAAAGAGGTAAGCCGCTTTTGCTTCAGGTTGTTCGCAGAGTTGTGTTGTAGCTGTAGACTAATACTTTGTGCCGAGTAGATTCGAACTTTGAAGGCGGCAGCAGAAGCGAGTGAGGCGCAGGTGCAGGATCTGAGCAAGCTGAAGTACCAGCACGAAATGCAGATCGACCACCTTCAAGCCCAATCACAGGATCTCAGCCAAGGCAGAAGTACGCTCACAGAGGAAGTGGACGAGCTGCGCACTCAAAACAAACAGTTGGACCAGAAGGTATTCCAACAGGAAAAGCAGATTAACGCATTGCAGGTGCGTGCGGACGCGCTGCAGCAACAACTTGCGGATAAGGAGGACGTGATCAAGAAAAGCACAGACCTTCTCCAGTCGGCAAAACTCCATAACGAGGAGGTCGATGAGTCATTGAAAATGTACCGTGACAACCACGCAAGGCTACAGCAAAAACTGGAGCTGAGCATTTCGGAGATCAATAAGGTGAGTGGGCTATGATTCTTACCAGGAGCAAGCAGCTTTAGCTCAACCAGCCGTGCCGTGAATTGTGCAGGGAAACGAGATTATCGAGCGCATCCAAAACGAAAATCGCACACTGAAGTCGAAAATGCGGATGAAGGCCAAGATTATCAAGCAGCAAGAGCAGGTATGATGCCCTCATATTGATGCTGTCTCAGGCAGAACCCAGACTCTAACGAAACGGATCTATCCATCAGTTTGTGGAGGAAAAACAGCTTCAGCGCGAGGAAGCGTTGCTGGAGCTGAAATCGACGAAGGAAGACATTCGCAAGCGGGACGAACACGTCGCACAATTGAAGGCAGGGACAACCGCATTTGCTCACGTGCATTGTGGCTCCACTCACGTGCTTTTGACTTATTCTGCAACAGGACACGATCAAGGAACTGAGCCAGAAATTGGAGGACAGCAACAAATTACTGGCATCCAACCAGCAAGGTATAGTTGTAGCGTGCAGCTCTGTTTCCTTTGGGTTTGTTCTAACCTGAACCTGATGCGCTGTGAACAGTGATCACATGGCTGAACAAAGAGATCAATGAAGCACAGCTCGGCCACCAGCGGAGGTCGACTGCACACCCTTCCGTGCTCGCGTTCCGTCCGACGGATAAGGTGATAGCCGCAAAAGTCATGACGAACCAACCTCGTCACAGCAACTAACCTCCTGTTTGATATGCAACGTATTATCTCGCAGAAGACCGCTACGGAGTCAAGGCCGCCGTCACACTTCGCGAGTCTTCAGTCGTAGCGATAGCCACTAACTACAGTACCCTACTCTATTGCCTCCATCGATGGCAGCGGATACAGACAAGAGCAGACCCTTCCAGCTTACAGTTGTATCCAGCAATCCAGCGTCTCCGCACGTTAAATGACCAGCCCACCGTCGATGCGGATGCACTGCCCTGTGATGTAGGACGCGTCGTCGCTCGCTAGGAACGCTACAAGCTGCGCGACCTCGTCCGCCCGTCCGAATCGAGCCAACGAGATGTTGCCCAAGGCCCGCTCACGTGCAGCCTCAGCCATCGCACCCGTCATGTCTGTGGAGATGAAGCCTGGCTCGACGAGGTTCACGCGGATGTTGCGGTTGCCAAACTCCTTGGCCAGCGTCTTGGTGACGCCCACAAGTCCCGCCTTGGACGCGCTGTAGGCGACCTGCCCCACGTTGCCTGCCGCCCCCACGGCGCTGCCAATGTTGACGATGCTGCCCTGGCGACGCTGCATCATCCCCTTGGCCACCGCCTTGCACATGTGCACAGGCCCCACGAGGTTCGTAAGCAGCAGCTCGTCCAGCTCAGCACCTTTGAGTCTCAGCAGCAAACTGTCCCGGGAGATGCCCGCAGCGTTGACGAGAGCCGACGGACCAGCTCCGAGTTCCTTGGACACTTGAGATACCAAGTGCGCGGCGTCGGCGGCGGCGTCTCCTTCGCCACGTCTCGGACAGCTGTACGCCAACGGCAGGACGTCCGCAGCGATCTGCTGCGCGGCGTCCTGAGCCCGCCCCAAGTCGCGAGACGTGATGGCGACCTGCCAGCCACGACGATGGAGCTGCTGAGCCACAGCGAAGCCGATGCCGCGACTGCCTCCGGTCACGAGCGCCACACCAGCCATCGCGTCTGTCTATGAAGGATTGGGCCTCGTCTAAGTGCGGCGAATGGAGGTCTACATGTATTGAGGAGGCTTAGCGATGCTACACGATGCCTTCTCTAGGGCGAGTTACGGCGCAATGAACATGGACGACGGCGACGGACACTCGACGGAGTGGCCCGAGTACGTGAGTTTGCCGGTCTCGGCGTCGGCACGGAACACGTCGATGCTGCTCGTGTCCTGGTTGACCGCCAGCACAAAGTCCTGGTAGATGAGGATGTCGCGCGGCGTGTCCCCGCGCGTGGGGATGATCTCCACGAGCTCCAGCCGCGTGTCCGGCAGGATCTTGTAGCACGCGATGCTGTGGCAGAAGCGCGTGGACGCGTACACGAACTTGTTGTTGGTCGAGAGGTGGATGTCGGACGCCAGCGCGGCGGGGCCCGCGTAGTCCTTCGGCAGCGTCGAGATGTTCTGCAGCGCGTCCTGGCCGAGCTTGCCCGTCTCGGCGTTCAGCGGGTACACGCCTACGGTGTTGTCAAGCTCGTTGATGACATAGCCGACGCCAAGCTCCGGGGAGAGCGCAAAGTGGCGCGGCCCCGAGCCGGGAGGACGCGTGATGAACTCTTCGTCCACCAGCTTCTTAGCGGTCGCGTCCAGTTTGTACTGTACCACACGGTCCGTGCCCAAGTCGGCGGCGACGAGGCCCGTGGGGGTCCACGCCGTGCTGTGGATGTGCGACGCCTCCTGGCGGTCCGGGATCACCAGACTCGCTCCTTCAAAGCGGTGGCAGTCGGAAGCAGCAGCCAGCGAGCCGTCGGCATTGACCGGGAAGATGGAGAGGCTGCCACCGCCGTAGTTGGCGACGGACACGAAGTCTCCGTTGGGGCTGAGCGCCACGTGGCACGAGTAGCTCCCGCCAGACTCGTGGCGACTGATCTGCGTCAGTGCGCCGCCTTGCTCCATCCTGTAGGCGGACACGAAGCCCGTCTCCTGTCCAGGATGCAGCGTGGATGGATCGTTGCTCTCGTTCACGGCGTAGAGCGTCGAGCTCGAGCCGCAGACGTAGGAAGGGTTGATACCCGCACCCTCGGTGATTTTCAGCAGCTGCAGCGCGCCGCTGGCCTCGTCGAACGAGTAAGAGTGGATGCCCTTGGCGTGGCCGTCCACGTGGCCTTCTTTACGCGTGTACGTGCCCACGTAGAGGGTCGGCATCTGTGGCAGCAGAGAGAGAACTAGGCGGGGAAGCAGGCAGATCTCGAAGTGAGCCCGTAAAGATGCAAGACAGGATCCACGCACTTTTGATGATTTTTGGATCAAAGTGTCGATTGCAATTATGGCTACCGTCACCGATGCTCGTACTCAAATTCACGTATATTACACACTAGTACACATATTGGCACAGCATACATATTGACATACAGCAGTGCTATATATTTTTCAATAGAGATGGCCCCGTCTGGAGCGTACGAGGCCCCGACCATGGAGCGCCACGCCTTCACCACGTGGGACGACTTCTTCTCCTTCATGGAGGAATACCAGCAGCGCACGGGACAGGTAAGGTACTTCGCTGCATCTTCTCCCACCTCCGCCTTCTAAGTTTTCCCCAAAAGTCCTTCAGCAGGCGTAGTGCCACGTCCGTCAAGACGCGCAATCAGGTTTTGGCCTCCATCGCCGTTTCTGGTCGCCCGCTGCCATCGCCGTTGCTGCCAGAGAGCTTCTTAGACTACTCGAGGACGCTGCAGTGCTCCCACAAGCTCCGAGGGGACGCGGCCAAGGCGAACGCGCGGTGGAACGGCGTGCAGCCATCCGAGTGCCAAGCCAGGGTAGGAACACGCTGCAGAAGAGCAGTACATAGTGAAGAGTGTATGATTAAGGGCGTGGTTTGTGTATTTTGTCAGGTGAACGCGACGCTGCAGCTATGCGACGACAGCTCGTACCGCATCCGCGTAACCAAGATGTATCTCGTGCACAACCACCCACTGGGAGCCAATGTAGAACAGACAGAAGCGGCCGCTTCAGGTTCAGCAGAGACTGATGCTGCGAAGCGACGACGAGTGGGGCGTCCTAGGAAGTATCCGAGGCCTGACGAGGCCCCGGATGCTTCTGCAGCAAGATATACGACGACGGAGCATGTGCCTACGATGGCGGATGTGAGGAGCTTTCTTGAGCGCGTGGATCTTGCACGCTCTCACCAGCAGAGGCAGTTGCAGTCTGTGGAGGAGCGCCTGGCGTCGTATGTGAACGAATTTGCTGCGCAGGACGGCAATGCGGCGAAAATCTTCGTCGATGACGAGGTCTGGGATGCTTACACAGAGATGGATTGAAGTGCAATGGTTGACTGATCGTTGTGATTGTGTGCGGCACTTGTCCAAATACAGAAGGTATTGTCGAGCATTACGCTTCAGACGAAGCACATGCGCAAGGTCTTCGAGGCCTTTCCGGAAGTGCTGCGTATCCCTTCCCTAAAGGAGGATTCGCCAGACTCGAGCTACCAAGTTTTCTCGCTAATGGCACACGACACGCTCGGCAACTGGCAGTACGTGCAGCACGCTATTGTGGAAAACGACCGGCCTGAAACGCTGCGTGCTGCGCTCAATCAGTTCAAGGCCCACAATGCTCGACATCCTCGAATTCGCGCGCTCATTCTTCCGCACGGCGATTCGCTTGCGCTAGAGGAGCTGCGTGCTAGCTTTCCTGCAGCCCGCGTATTGTACTCGCAGTTTCACGTAGTGCGTGCGCTTCACCAGGCCATTGCTGAGCACGGAAAAGATCTGACTTCGTGGCACAGAGACCGCCTCACAGGCATCGCTCAGATACTAGTCTACGCTCCCACTTCGTTGGTGTACGGTGCGAATATTGCGGCCATGGCGGAAGTCCTGGGCTCAAAGCAACACCCCTTCTTCCGCTACTTCCTCGAGAAATGGGATTCGTGCCGTGATCGCTGGGCTACATTTGCTCGCGAGGGCGTGACAACCTTCAGCGTTTCAGAGAACGACGACCAGTTTACTCCGACATGGAAAGAGATTTTCGCCGCAGTCAACGATAAGATGGCACTGGACGAGACCGTAGCTGCAATCCGCTATTATCAAGCTGTGGTGGAGCGTGCGTTTATCCGTGACCTGAACCACGAAGCGAATAAGTTGAGCAATGCTGCAGCTCACAATGGAACTGGCAGCAATAAGGACGAGTACGACGCTGAGATGCGGCTACTGTCCGCCACAGGTGAGCCCCGCGGCGAGTAGCTTGATATTTCCGCAGTATCGCTTTGCCATATCACGAGGGGCATACCAGTTCTGCGAGCCATCACGTGGCTCATTCTTTGTCTCGGCTGTGGCGCCAAACGACATTTTCTGCGACGAACCGTCAAAAGAGTTTTGCGTGGAGGCTGATCGAGGGTGGCAGGTGCTCGTGTGCTTTCATGGTGAATCATCACTTACCGTGTCGGCACGTTTTTTATATTCGCCGAATCGTGCGCTGTAGCTGCGTGATCCCGATGGAGCATATTGAGCCGCGCTGGGTGCTAGCTAAAGCAAAGTACTTCTTTGGAGATCCTTTACAGAATGTCAGCTCGACAGGAGATGTAGCAAGGGAGGCTGAGCTAGAGCAGGGATCAGATTATGAACGCCGCAGCGGGATAGCACCTCCAGGGTCGTGGCAGAAGTACGTGACAGCGCAGGAGATTGGCAAGCGGATCAGTCAACGGATGATGGAAATGGAGCCTGAGGAGTTTAACCGAGCGGTGAACTTCTACAAGCTTGTGGAGACTACCCTGAACGTGCGTCCATTCACTTTGAATACGGCAGCTGTTGCCCGGCTACGCGGTCAAGCTCGAGTTCCTGCGCCACCCAAGCCCACTTGGGTCGAGCCAGACCCTACAAGAACCTTGGCCCCGCGGGCAGGTCATCCAGCAGTGGCAGGAACGAGGTATGCGTCGGCAGGTGACCACGTCGCTGCTGCTGCTGCGAGAAGAGTGCTGCAAGCTCGTTTGACAAGTCGATCTCTGACTGCACCTGCCAAAGCGGATGTCATTGATTTGCAGGACGAGTCAGAAGAAGAAGAGAAGAGAGACAGTGGGCATCAAAACGAGTCTGGCGAGGCCACAGTCTCTACCAGTGAGCATGACAATGGTTCCGAGGAGGAATCTAGTGCTGGAAAGGAAAACAACTCGGACTACACTTCATGAGAACCAGCCCGCCGGAGAGAGCGAGTATGAAGTTGCGAGCAAAACGACGCCTGACAACAACGAAGACGATGCTCAGGACGACGAAGAAGCAAAAGGCAGGGAACCGTGGGAGGGCATTGACGATCTCGGTACGAACCCGGAAGACACAGCATCAACATCTCCACCCCACTCACAGAGCTGAACAGCAAGCAACAGTCAATGCGCTTTTTACGGCAATAGCCAACACCACACCTTTTATCTTAGTAGTATTTATAAAGACAAATCAGAGTGTACTACCTAGATAGTATTAATAGTTTTTGCTTACATTACTTCGTGAAACGCAACCAGAATGGCCTCAGTCTCGGCAGTCACCATATCGATCTCGAGGGCGACGATCCTCGAGCACAAGTATTGTGCGTTCTGAACTTGAAATTGGAGTGCGACATACTTCGCCAACTATCGACTAAATTGGCAAGGATGACAGAAAAATTGTATTGGGGCGGAAAATATCATAGCGTTAATATTATAATATTATCGTCGAATTCGACGAAGCGCTACAACGTGGTCCACGCCAAGCCGCCGAGGCCCCCACAAATTCCCATCATGGCTGCCCGACGCGCCACCGCGGGGCTCAGTAGTAACCTGTACGAGGACTTCCTGCGTGAGCACACGCGCCTGAAGGAGCCGCTGGAGCCCAGCACGCACTCGCGCCATGCGCTAGAGATCAACACACTGACGCCCAGCGGCCTGGCCATCGGCCTGCAAACGGACGTGGTCGCGTCCTTCTTCAAGGCTGCCGTCAAGCGCAGCGTCGAGTCGGCGCTGGTGTGCGAGAGCCAATTGAACTCCGTCATCACGTCCAGTCTGCGCGTGAGCTCGTCGCGCCACCTGTCTCTGCAGGCGCATCTGCAGGCCAGCGAGAGCCTGCGCTTCACGCTGGAGGCGCAGGAGTCGGCCACAGAGAAGGCGCCAGCCTCGTTCGCGCGAATCGGAGCCGACTACAGGACGCAGAGCCTGTTCGCAGGCGCCAAGATCGATGCAGTCAATGGGCCGACGCTGCAGGCCACGCTGGGGGGAAGGATGGGCGACGTGGCCCTCGGGGTCATCGGCGCATACGACGTGGGACTGGACCATAGCGACCGACTGGGCAGGTTCACGACGCTCAATGTGGCCACGAGTTATACGCACGAAGACCTGCTGGCGCTGCTGCAAGTGTAGGTTGACAGGGTTAGTAGTGAGGTTGGGATGGAGGTATTGAGGTGTTATTGTTGCTTGTAGGAATGACGGCGGGAGGATGCTGCGCCTGGACCTGACGCAGACCCTATCGCCCGAGTTGATGGTGAGCTCGCGGTTCGTGTTCGACAGGAGGAAAGACAAGCGGTCGTTGCGGCTGCTGGGCAAGTACGAGCTGAGCGAGACGGAGGCGCTGTCCAGCTCGGTCGGGTCGGACGGCATCTTGGTCGGAGCCTTCGAGTGGCGCACGAACAAGAACCTCAAGACCCGCGTGTCGGCGCAGATGGACTTGCGGCACTACGATAGCGACTCGCACCACCTCGGCGTGTCCATAGAGATCAGCTAAGCCTTGCCAGGCCAGCCACCCCCACCGACTAGTATATATAAAGAGGGTGCGCTCTCGATAAGGTGCCTTTTTGGCTGACGTCGAGACACGAAAACAGGGTAACACCAGATAAAGCGGAAACAGAACGTCTTGATCAAGCCTCTCTTCCCTTCGGTGTATGGCACGGCCTTACTTGGCGAAGATGACAGTGTCGCGCTTGGATCGTGCGATGACGTTGCCCTTCTCGTCACGAGCGCCAGGAGCAGCCTTCGCGGACGGATGATTGGCAAGCTCGTTCGGCACCGGCATCTCTGTCGATACGAGGTACTGCTTGAGGTCGTACATGATTTCTTCGTCGTCGTCGGTAAGGAACGAGATAGCCACACCGTCCTTGCCGGCACGACCCGTACGACCGATACGGTGCGAGTAGTTCTGGATCTTTAGCGGCAGGTCGAAGTTCACCACGTGGGTCACGTCCGGGATGTCCAGACCACGACCAGCAACGTCTGTCGCAACCAGGATATCGCAGTAGCCTTCACGGAACATCTTGAGGCTTTCCTCGCGCTGGTCCTGCGTCTTACCACCGTGAAGGATTGTGGAGCGGAAACCTTCGTTTGAAACGAACTTGGCCACGGAGTCACATTCCTTCTTGATGTTGACGAACACGATGATCTTGGCACCATCGACAACCTTCTCCTTGCGTGACCGCGGCATCGGTACCGACTGCGCACTCAGGATGTCGCGGAGCACCTCTGCCAGCTTCGAACGCTTCTTGCCCGAGTTCATGAACATGACGCGCTGGTCAATACGCTTGTTCTTGCCAGAGTCTTCATCGCCAATCTTAACAATGGATGGGTGCCGCAAGAACGTTTTTGCCAGCCGCTCAACCTCCACAGGCATTGTAGCGCTAAACATGGTAGTAACACGAAGGCGGTGCTGCAGCTCCGTCGATTGATCCCCGCCAGGCTGAGCTCCATTAGCTAGCGTGAGTTGCTGCTCCATCTCCTCCTCGTTCTCCGACTTCAGCAGCGATCCCATATTCTCCAGCACGGCTACGACTTGAGGCTCAAAACCCATATCAATCATGCGATCGGCCTCATCCAGCACCACGTAATTGCATTGGTTCAGCACCAGGTAGTGGCTTTCTAGACAGTCCATGAGCCGACCAGGCGTACCGATGATAATATCTACACCCTCACGAAGGCGGAAACCCTGATCTTCAATGCTCTGACCACCAACAACTGATAGAGTTTTGATGGGGTTGAGCTTTTCAGGCAGCCCCACACTCGTGTACTTGCAAAGCTTGATGGCTTCCTGCTCAATTTGTAGTGCCAGCTCACGAGTTGGCGCCATGACCAGAGCCAGAGGACCTTGCTCTCCCGTCCGAGCGACCATCATGGGCGGCAGCGAGTAAATGTACGCAATGATGGGGATCACGAATGCCGCTGTCTTACCTGAACCGGTCTCAGCGATACCGATGATATCGCGCTTCTGCAAACCAATGGGAATAGCCTGCATCTGAATAGGCGATGGTCGCTCGAAGCCCATTTCTTTGATGGCCGTGAACACGGCATCGGGAAGCATCTTGCCAGCTTCGTCCCATTTGCGCAGCGGGTGAGGAGCACGCCCACCCTTAAGCGTGATGTCGAAGTCTTCGCGGAAGATACGCCAGTCTCTCTCCTTCATCTCATCTACGGACTTGTCCGACCAGTGCGTACCCATGGTCTTGGCCTCGCGTGAAGCCATCTCCCGCATGCGGTCCCGCTCGCGAGCCTGCATACTGCGCAGCGCACGCTCACGCTCCTGCTGTCTAACGGCGATCTGTTCACTCGTCAAGCTGCCGTCCGTTTCATCCGCAAGTTGCTGCTCCTTCTGTCTTTTATGACTCAGTTCCTCCAAGAACGAGTTCTTCTTGCGTTGCTCACGCATATCCACGCCAGCACGATACCCTCGCCCATAGAGCAGATTCACGTCCATCCGGTGCGCATACAAGGGATTCAGATCTGCGCTCGTATCCTCCGACGCTTCCCAGTCAAACTGGAAGATCTTGGAGAATTTTTCGCTCGCCTTGACCATTTTCTTCTTCTTCACCGTCTTGCCCAAGTACTGGTCCTTCAGCGCCTGCAGCGCCTTGGTCTCGTTCGGATCCAGCAGCGGCGACTTCACGGCTTCCTTCGAAGAAGATCCAGCAGCTCCACGTCGTGCATCACTCCTGTCTCTACTACCCGCAGCTCTGTCATCACGACGCGATCGGTCTCCATTAGACCTCGAGCCCCGTTCCCGTTCTCGCTCTCGGCCTCTCTCACTCCGTTGACGTTGCAGAAACTGACGTCGGGCGTCCTCCGCCTCCGTCCGCTGCTTGTCCATCTACCAACATAACAACATTATTAGAATTCCAGTAAAACTTACAATGAACCTTGTCAGATGTCCCGCTCAGCATGAACGAAATAAAGATTTTAGAGATCTCACCTCCTCCCGCTTCTTCTCGAGTCGCTCGAGCGCGTCCTTTTGTCTCTGGGCCTTGGAGCGAAACGTCGGCTTGGCAGGGGCCTCCTCTGCGACCGAGGAGGCCTCTCCGATCTTCAGCGGTAGCTTCCGGGTGCCTGCAGGCCGCTGCATCTTTTGGTTTCGGTTCTGCTTCATGTTTCTTCGCCTTCTCACGCTCGGCGGCGCGTTCCTCGGCGCGACGCGCGATGGCGGCCACCCGTTCCGCCTCCTTGCGCTGCTGATCGTCCAACTCGACGGCCAGACGCTTGCTCGCAGAGCGAGAACGAGAGCGAGACCGCCGCCGCTTGCGCTGGTCCACCATGACTGCTGAAATGACTCGGTTTTAGTATGGGTTAAATTAACAAAAACCTGAAGTGCCCGTCAGAGTTTATAGCGTGATTTTGAAAGGTAATGTGTTTTTGAAATGTGAAAAATAGTAAATCGCGCTCTGTGACGCGCGCAGCAAATTGATAAGACAACCCTGCCATAGCAGCTCAAAGAGCTTATGGCTGCTGGCAAATGCTGGTGTATGCCAACCAGTAACACAAGTAGAAGACAACTCCGCTCGCTTTAACTGCTTTCAATTCAATCAGTTCCCATTTTACCAACTATCACCACAGCAACTGGTGACACGCTCACTCTTCAATTTGAGCAATCCCAGACCCCCAAGTTACCATAGTCCACGCCCCGCGCTGTCGCCACGTTACCTTCACACCTGCCCAGATATCTGGGTTCTTCTCCCGTCCATGCCGTGACGACAACGACAATTTCCCACTCCACTTCTGCGAGAACCGAGTTGCGCGGCGGTAAGCTTTTCTTGTCTGTATTTAAGTATAATTTGTACTGTTGGACTAATTTTTGTGTCCATTAGGTACTCGAATTTGGATCCGATTTCTGTCGAGACCCTTCTCCGTGCCATGGCATATCTCACTCGGATTGTCGAGCGTTACATCGATTCATGTTATTCTTCGAAAAACATGGCTCTTGAATACGTCACTACGGTATTATCGGATCAAATTCCCTATATTTGGTTAGTAAAGGCACCAACTAGAATCGAAAAAGTGTATTGTTTTAAGTAGTGAGTTAGAGGCTTAACTTTTGGTAGCTTTCAACAAGATCTCCGTGAAGCCTATCGTCAATATCCTGGCGCATTCTGGATATAGCACTCCTCCCCAGGTGAAATCCCTTGGAAACCAGAAACTTCTTGATTGATTTCCCTGTCAGAGTGTCAATGGAGCGGTTGTGCGATGGTAGCATCTTCCTTCATGACCAGTAGAGTCAGCCTCTCGATTTCTTGAGTCGTATTGTGCCTGGGCGAGAAAGCGCCCCCTAATAATAGCTTTGTAATCTTGCATTTCCCCTCTGCTCCAAAGACGTTGACAAAAACGGACACTGCAGCTTGTCAATAGGCGCCTCAGCATCGAAAAATTGCACGCCATTTAGTTTCTTGTACTGGTATTTAGCATTCCCGGAGGTGTTTGGCTCGACACTGCTCTGCTTCACGAATATCTGGAACCTGCACTCGATGGAGAACTCCTCGTATGCCGCGCGTACTGCCTTTTGAGATGACAACTCTTCGGCTGCGATGTTAGCTTGACGATCGTAGGCAAATCTGACATCAGGACGCGCAGAATCTTCTACATGCACTTGAACATCTTCACGATGAAGCTCGAGTTCCCGAGCTGCCTGAAGGTCGGATTGGTCCACTTGAAACGTTCCCTTGCTGAATTTGTCGGGCGGAAATGTCACAGGAGCCGCCATTTCCAAAAGAAGCGGTCGTTAATGAAGAGAAGAGCGGTTGTGCTGTTCAAAACCTGCCTCCAGACGGTATTTAAAAACAATTGGGATTAATGATTTAACATTTCTATCACCTCTTTTGTCGGGCAGCCAGGAACTTCTTCTGGCCGCCCTCTAAGCGGAGTAGCACCACTCAACAAAGTCGATATGGAGCGGCACAAGGCACCTGACCGCGGTCCAGACTGTCATGTCGGACATGCGCGGAAAGAAGAAGGCCCACGACCCCGATTTTGTAGCTTTTGTCGAAAGGTACGTCAGAGAGTACCCGTGCTTTACGTAGAGGGATGACAGTTGGAACTGCGTTCCCGATTCGGCGGAGGGAGGACGGGGCTTTCGGCATCTAGCATTTTGCGACTTCTCAGGTTCGACCTGGGTCCTGAGCAGGAACATGATCGAGCGGCGTGCTCGTGAATCAGTCCCTCGATAAATTGAGGCGTTCATGGCCAGAATGCGCTGTACCCTGAGCAACTTTTGTTCCTGGATGAGATCTCGAAGAATAGGCTCGACTGCATGTGGCGGTACGCGTGGGCAAAATGTGGGGAGAGAGCGAAATTCCGTGTCCCGGTCGCGCGAGATGGAAGAGAGTCAATCATGGTTATATCAGTGGTTTTGTACGACACGTGGTACTTTCGATCGCCTTGAGTTTCATTAGGCTTTCGAGGAGTGTGTGCTTCCGCGACTGAACCCGTGCCCCTACCCAGGTCCATCATCGAGTTGGATAACGCATGCATTCACATGTACCCCGGGTTCGAACAAGCTGCCCACTCAGTTAGGTGCTTTTTTTTTTATACCGCCGTATTGTCCTCAATTCAACCCGATTGAGGTCATGTTCGGGCAGCTCAAGCGCTGGCTTGCGAGGCATGCCAACCTTGCTTTTGCTCTGTACCCCGAGAAGGTGCTATAGGTGGCGATGCCTGCTTGTATTAAATGCTAGGACGTTGGCGTAAATTTGTTCCGCCACTGTGAATATGGTGATTCAGGCATTTAGGAATAAGTCTTCGCCGCCGACTTGGAGCAGTAGCCCCGGGGAGGTGGAAAGGGAGGAGTGGGTGGGAGGGCAAAATATGGAGCGAATCGAGAAAAAATATATTTGGTAGTGTTTTGGTAATGAAAAATCCTCTCTTTAGTCAGTCAAATGGTCTATGTCATCCACGTTGGGAGCAGGTTCACGAGGAGGATGGAAATTGGAGAATAAACCATCAGCAATTAGACTGTAGTTTGGCAGCCCAAATGCAGCTCGGAGCTCCTGCACATGTACGCTCAGCTGCATATCCCTCGACCCATTTAGCTGCACGGTTAGGGTGCGGAAGACATTTTCGTTTCGATCTTCCTCTCTATCAGATGCTGCATTTGGCGGAATGTGGCGCTGTCGGGGAGGGTTTCGCTAGTGTCATCCGACTGCAGAGCTTGACTGACGGCCCAATGTGGGTGTGCGATATCGCCTACCTGTATGTCTGGACGCTCGACCAGGTACGAGTTGACGGCTTCTGCAGCTTCGGAAATACGGGCTGGAGTTGGCCGTCGGATGCCTTGACGAACTTCCTAAGCACTATACATCCACTAATGCATGACGAACGGGCCAGCGAACGACTTCTTTTTCTTGTAGTTTCTATTGGCTTGACCCAGTACATCGTGCCACGTTTTGGCCGTAACAGCCACTAGCTGCGCCTGCTTTGTGTGTTGGCTTGGTTTCATATAGAGTTTCATGTCAGCACGAGTCGTCTTCGTAGAGTAGCTATTCAGAGCCGAGATCATCTTCGCTTTAGCTAGGGAGTAGACCTTCTCAAAGATGTCGTGCTCCTCGTCAAACTCGAACTCTGCATCTTCAACAGGGACAATAGTCCTGCTTGTCTTTCCAAATTCACCAATTCTTACTTCGACTCTAGCAAGCGTTTCCTCCATGGTGCGTTTAAATAAGTTGTGAGCGCTCAGAATGCCCAGCCAAACATGGGCATTTTGAGGTAGTTAATTATAAATCGGTTGGAGAGGCCACTAATAAAACGAACTTCAAATCTGAGGACTGACATCTAAAAATAAGTACGCTCCCGTTTATACATAGCAAGTCGAGAGTTGTGCCTCTTATCAACGCGGTAAATCGTCTGATTTGTAAAAAACATAATAATAGGACATCCTGCATGACTTTCACAAAAACGGGGAAATACATAAACTTCTCAATCATCAACACGATGCACTTCATTGTAACGCAGATCGCAGATCCATCTAGTCTGGCGTTTTAGGTTAATGCATTCGAGTAAACTAAATAGACACAACATTACGCAGAAAACCAGCATGCATCGCTACGGTTAGTAAACAGAGCACACACATGCATCATTGTACAAAAGTACCGTAATTTTAGCCCAGGATATAGAACGTACTGAGACTTCGTAGATTCGCAGGACACGAAGTGTTTTGTTGGGTGCCTTGGCGGCGACATTCTTCAGCCCTTGACCGCAACCTTGTGCCATCTGTAACTATTATATAACTATTAGTAGCACACGAACCCCGAAACATAGCAGCGGCCTTCACTGCGGAGAGCTCTGCAAGCGCACTTGCGGTGAAGTGACTGATGGAAGGGGCGTCGCGAAGGAAGACGAG
This sequence comes from Phytophthora ramorum, assembly GCF_020800215.1. NCBI lineage: Eukaryota > Oomycota > Peronosporomycetes > Peronosporales > Peronosporaceae > Phytophthora > Phytophthora ramorum. The sequence goes on from NW_027150654.1 coordinate 330,815, forward strand.
CGTGGAACGGCAGTGAGAGGAAGTGCCTCGATCAGCCTGACTCGGGTTAGGTTTATCGTCGAGCCAGTCCAAGGTATCGAACCGTGCCAACAATGGGGTGCACTCTCGGTCAAGTGTTGCAGCTCGGATCAGCTCGGAAAATATCACTCGGGTACGTTGGCGATCCAGGTCGCCACCGATCTCCCGTGGTGAGTGGTTCAATCATCTCGACACACAATTACGATCCAGATTGGTGAAGTCCCAGTTTTGAGGTACGGCCGTAATGACACAGGTATTACATGTAGACATGTAGAGCCAGCACAAGGTACTTTGGGAGATACGCAAGGAAGCCAGGAGGTAAAAGGGAAGCTTGGAAGTTAAGATACAGAACAGAGAAAGATGTCCCTTGCAACACACGAGTGAAGTTCACAGATCCGGATTGGAAAGTATGCCCCCCCTCCATCGATCAAGGACTCTCCTTGTCGCGGTAACTACGCGAAAGCACCTGGATCGCTTGGTCAGGCGCGTAACAACTTACTCCTCCCGAGAAGACCCCGCCAGAGGAGGCGGCAAGCACGGAAATGACACATCCAAAGACCCCCCCCCCCCCCCCAAGCCGTCCCCAAAACACCCCGATCGGAAGAACACAGACGACCGCGTGTCGTATCCCATGCGACCGTCGAACCCCCTATCCCTGGAAGGAGCTGCCCAGCTCCACTCCCGCCTCGATCACCACTGACCGTCTTCGCGTGAGCGCTGAAAGAACGTAACCCGCCCAATCGTCGGGTACACAAGGTGACTACAAAGGTTAAAACGAACAGATTCCCTACATAGCGGCACTAGATGTAAAGACGAAGATGATTCATACCTTGTATCTCTCTTTATTAGTATTCTTCGGCCTGCGCGGCATACTGGATGTGCCGAACGGTGGCGTTGGCGCGGAAAGTGCGACTGTCACTAAACAAATACCTGATGCGGCTTTATTTTTCACTCAACTTAGGCCAATATTTGTTGTCCCACTCGATCCGACAAATACAGTAAGACCGCCCCACTCTGTGGGGGCGACGACTCTGTTAATAGTGTCTCTCGCGATCGCAAACTCACCGTGAGTCTATTTACTTCATTTCAGCGCGATGATTGTCCGTATGCGTGCGGAGACTATGTATGACAATCCTACCAGTTGCGAAGACGCGCTCTTTCAAACGTGTTGGAGGGTGTCGCCCCAACCAAACCTACGTTGATGCCTCGATAGACGGAAACAGCGCAGGATATTGACGTATTCACATAGCGGTTCAACCCTCTAGCAGACGACGCCTCCGCGGCAAACTGGCACTAACCGAGTCAAATTGTCCTTAGTCTTCGTCTTGTTGCCACTACAGATGGAATGAACCACTTGTGCCCAACTGAGTGGAATGCAGAATGAGATTGGATTCAGGTTAGATCCTAACAACAACGACTCGTAGCTTACTATGAGGGCAGTCTCCACGGAGCCAAGGAGGGAGACGCGAGCAAATGAAGGTCAGGTTGAACCTGACTGTACACGCAGTAGTGACTTGGATCCGAGGTGAGCTCGGATTGGACCACGTCACAAGGACTTATGACAGATCATAGAATCCGTCTTGGGCTGGAGCCATGTCAACACGTACAGCGCTGACGAGAGCGAGATAACGCCAGTTGCTTAACCACGTCAACTAGAGGCCGTTACAACAGAAACCAACCCTCCAAGGACTCCTCTTGTATCTCGTGTTTTGACCTTCATGCAATCGTGGCGGACGCGTGTCACCCGCCACTACTCGGCTTTGCCGTGCGCACCAAGTCCTTTGGATTGTCGTGTGTCACAATTCATACCTCCAGCTACACGCTTCGTGGCGCATGCCCTGTTGAGCTCCGACACACCTCTGGCTGACGCTGAGACCGAGTCCAAGCTCGATGTTTAACTGTAATCAAGACAGCACGTCTGATGCAGCATAAGAGCGATAGAGTCTACCATGTACTGCAGCCACTCCTGCAAGACCTTGATAAGTCGACAGCAACGAGGTCTCACTTTCGCTGATGTCGATGGAGCAGCTATCACTGTCTTCCACTGGTTCAAATAGAAGCACCACATAAACGCTCGGACAAAGCCCCATCCTCGTACAGCTCGTTTGTTGTATATTTGGTGGATGGTCGCAAACAATGCAGGTATCGATGGTTTTTAGCTTGTTACAGAAGTAATTGAGATTGGCACACTTCATGGCATTGCCGTCGAGGAGACGAAGACGTTTCTTGAGCTGCTGCTGGAAAATTGCGATAAGAGCAACTTTTGAGGCAAATTCACCAGCACTCCCTGCCTGGAGAACTTCCTCTTGAGCCCTACACGACAAAGTGCTCGTTCGTGTAACCAATATTGCTTGCGAACGTCGCTCTGTGCTTCAAGTACACGACCAACGCAAGTCCTTCTTGATTCAAATCGGAGTTTAGCCCTGTCAGGTTTCCGCACCACCGAATTGCCTACTATAGTAGTTGGATAGTAATCTTCTATTAGATATTACCAAAGTAGCACCATATGTTGGAACTGTCAATCCCTGGTGAAACCTCTTTTCGCAAAAAATGGCACCAGAGCCTGTGGGCAAGTGGGTCTTCCCGGAGCTGCGCGCCGTGATCCTTCAGACGCAGCAGGTGCCCAGCGCCGAGGACGCCGAGAAGGAGAATACACCGTCGCTCGTGTTCCGCACCCCGAGCTTCCTCGAGTCGCAGGTTCCATGGCGTGTGGAGCAGCAGCTGCGGCGCACTACTTGCGCATTTGTTGAGCACCTGGCGCAGCTGCTGGAGATGCCCGAGGCCCCCAGCGTGGCCGCCCAGCTGTTCAGTGCAGAGGTTCTACATGATGCACTCGTTCGCGACCCACGACCGCTTCCTGGTGGCCACGGCGGCGCTGTTCCTGGCCGGCAAGACGGAGGAATTCCCGGTCAAAGTCCGCTACGTGACCGAGTGCTCCATGTACCTGCTACTGTGTCGTGAACAGGCCCAGGAGAAGCTTATGACTAGACACAAGACCCACTCCGCGAGGAACGGGGCTTCTGCGTCCACCAATCGACACTCGCCGTCGCCCGCTGCGCCGCTCAAGAAGAAGCAGAAGTTGGATGCCAAGGGGAAGCCTGTGGAGATGAGCTCGACGCTGGGCAATGACAAGGAGGCGGCAAACACCAAGCACATTGAGTGGCTCAATGCGCTGCTGGACGTGGTGGAGGTCGGAGAGGTGGAGGCCAATACCAGCAAGGTACTGCTACTGGAGAGGATCCTGCTGCTCACGTTGTCGTTCGAGATCGGGTCGCCCCAGCCATTTGCCTATGTGGCGCCGCACATGGAGCGTGTTTTTGCGCTAGAAGCCATGCACCCTGATATCTCGTACGAGGACATTCGTCAGATCACGTTCATGCTGGTTGCAGACGCGGTGAAGACTGGGCTGTGCCTGGCATTTGACTGCATTGCACTCGCTGCGGGTGCTGTATATTTGGCTTGCTTGTATCACCACCAGGTGGGGCCGAACGTGGCAACAGAGACCAACGAGCCGTGGTGGACTGTGCTGCAGCTTCCGGAAAAGGAGCTTGAAGAAGTAGCACGGTGCTACTTGTGGATGTACGAGGACGAGAGTGGACAGAAGGACCAAGGACTGGGTCCCAATTTCTTGAATCTGTGGACACGATACCGGCCAGAAGATAACCGACCCAACCTTGAGTTTATCAAGGACCTAGATGCAGGTCTACAGACGCCATAACTGTAAAACCTGGATGATGTCTATTAAACCTGACTGGCCATTCCCTACGTCATCATATGTGCATGTTCCTTCATCCCACAACCATGGACTCTTTCGTTGCAGATGAAACTTCGCTGTGGCATGGTCTGCGCCTCAATTTATCGCTTAGACCCAGGATCGAGCCTTGCGCGGGTTGTCCAGCAAGCCCTTGATGTAGTACACCTGGAAGAAGCAAACCACGAGGTAGACGGTGCACTCGAGCGCTCCGTAGAACATCACGTGCTTGTTCATCTCTTCCTCCACTGCATGTCAACCACCATCAGCACCACCATCGACAACAACCAGCCTGCGAACGTACCTTTCATATGCCTGTCTGTCCGGATCAGTTGCAGCCTTTGCTCCGACTCGAGCTCACCGAGACGCACATCCAAATGCGACGCGTATTTGGCCAGCACACTGACGTGCTCTACAACCAGCAGCCACTCATGTCAACAACAACAAACCCTCAGCATCAGTATAATAACCCACGCCACCTTTCTCAACAGGATGTTGTGACTGCAGCGTGTTGGTCACATGCGTCACGAGCTTTCCGTCCGAGTCTGGATTAATGAAGCAAAGCTCATGAACTCCTGCTTGCCTGCACCACACACACACAATTTCCAGCCATCAGAATCTCCCCCTCATGCCCCGAACTGTACTGCAAAGGCCTCACTTGGGCGAGATGAGGTATTGTCCCTCGGCGTCTCCCAGTCGGCGGTAGATCGTGACTCCCTCTGGGTTCTTCACCTCCAGATCAATGTGCGAGTCCGCTGAGCTCACGACGTACGCGCCGCCCACGTCGTCCCCTTGGAACTTGGCGTCCTGGTAGAAACACTCGCGACTCTGGCCCGCCACGAAGAACGTCAAACCCTCGGACGGGTCGAAATCGAAGCTCTCAACGGCGCGCGGCTTTGGCGCGTACTGCGCGTCCGCGCCCACGCCACGCGGCTTGTCGTCGTACGGATCGAACTGCGGGTCCTCCGCCACGGCCTCCGGGTCCAGCGCCGCGAAGTCGCCCTGCGCCAAGATCCCGGGTAGAAGCAGCAGCAACAGCTTCATATTGGGCAATGGTACCACTATCACTGGTACACTAAGGTTAACTACCATGCAGTCAAATCGAGACTTCCCGGTAGTCAACTATTCTTGTGGTGGCCATTGTTGCGCATATCTACGGGCCAAGATGATGCAGAGGCTGGTACTGCGCAGTGCTCGGCGTGCATTGCCCTCGTCGGTAGTGGGTACGTCCCGCCGCCTCACACTTGCAGCAGAGGCGTCCTCCGCCCTGGCCAAGGTGGGGCGCGATGTGCCCCTCAAGATCGTGCCACGCGCCGAGCGGCGGGCAGCGCGCAAGGCCGCCAAACACTCGGCCGGCGCCGCCGAGCACAAGGTTGTGCGCACGTCGTCGCTACCCGCGCGCATCTCGTTCGCGCTGCTGGCAGGCAGCATTTCTGGTTCCGTCGTGTGGCACTTTGTGCTAGACGAGAGTGTCAAGACCAAAATCACGGACTCGCTGGGCGCTACGTTCCTGGGAGACGTGTACGCGTTCCTGGCAAGAAAGGTGGAGGAGACGGTCAAGCCCTTCACGGACCCGTCAAGACTCAAGCTACTGCCGGACTGGCCCATCCCCCAAGTGCCCGCAGACACGCCCCCTGTGCCCGTGCTGGTGCTGGACCTGGAAGACACCCTGGTGCACTCCGAGTGGAGCGTACGTTGCTGCAGTGGAGTGGATTTCTTGATGGTGTACTAATGGTGCTTTTGATTGTTATTGTTGTTGTTGGATCCAGAGGAAGCACGGCTGGCGCCATGCCAAGCGTCCCGGGGTGGACGAGTTCCTGGAGACGCTGTGCCAGTACTACGAGATCGTGATCTTCTCGCAGAACTACGGCGCGGAGGAGATCGTGCAGAAGCTGGACCCAAAGCAGTGTGCGCTGCACGTGCTGTCGCGTGATGCCACGCGGTATCTCAACGGCGCTCATGTGAAGGACCTGTCGAACCTAAACCGCGACCTGCGGCAGGTTGTGATTCTGGACGACGACCCGGCCGCTTATCAGCTACAGCCGGAGAACGCCATCCCGGTCAGGCCTTTCACAAACGGACGCGATCGCGACGACCATGAGCTCAAAGACCTGATTCCGTTCCTCAAGGCGCTGGCCTCGGAGCGCGTGTCTGACTTCCGTCAAGTAATTGGCGAATTCCGTGATGACGATGGCATTATTCGCGACCTTGCTACAAAGTACGGTGCCCGCGTGCACCAGATCGAGATGCAGAAGGAACAGCAGAAGAAGAAGGGCTTTGGAGGCTTCGTGCGCGGCCGGATGTCGCACCACCCTCCGCCGCCGACTGGAGGAGTTGCTGCTAGCGGGTTTTCTGGTGGCCCGCACATTTGAGGGGCGCACTCGCTCAATTCAACGCAAGCACATCGAAGTACAAGAACCAGATACGGTAGATAACTGCTCCGGTGAAGTAAGCAACTTACGCCAGCCGCGACCTGTATCGATGCATCGGCGCTCTTTGCATGGTGTTTCTGTCGAACAACGGCATTGTTCACAATACTTCAAGTGTGCTGGCGTCTTGTCCACCTCATCTATTTTCACTTCTACTGTTCTCGACTTTCTGCATGACGATGACTACTATTTTTGCGGGTGCCTGAGGCAGGCACTTGCAAATACACGGCTGTGAAGGGTTCAGTTGCAATGGTCGCAACAGCCAGCACGCCGGTATGGAAATCAATGTGGAGTCGTCTCGAAAACAAGTGGGATGGAATCCAAGTGGGCCGTCAAGGATCGTATTCAATCGAGCGCCTCGAGAGTCTGGACAATTACTGCAAGACCACTTCACTAACGCGTGTCATCTGTATCTGCATTTTAACACCGTTGCCTGCATTGACTGTGGCCGTGTTGCTGGAGTGTCTACCTCTTCGACCCCCCTCTGAAGGGTGGGCCAGGAATTGGATGTTCTGGATTCGATTTGGTCTGATGGTTGTAGCAATCACATTTGTTACAGTCTCACAGCTGGGTGTATTTGCTCCAGGGCTCAACTTTACACTCAACAAGCGACTGATTGTGACCTGTTCACTTGGGGTTGCTCAAGTGGTGACCTTTATACTTGTGGCAAAATTCGGTGCATTCCCCGTGCCATTCTTGTGGCAGCTAGGATCTATTCCCGTGTCGATCTATCTGCCAACAATGATCCGAATTGCCCTCGGCCCGGCGCCATTTGAATTCGGCTCACCCGTTCGAGCCCACCTCATACGATATCACCAATTCTTTGTCGCCCACATGGGACTTCTAACTGTTTTCCCGTTGTGCAAGATACTTTATAGCTACATCCCGAAGGCATATCGTGGAAGTGTTATACTGATGCTTCCGATTTGGAAGTTTTCATCAAAGCACGTCATCGTGCACGCGACGCGTGAGTTAGAAGATTTCATGCCTGAACTCGTAGCGTTATCCGTCGACTATTTCAGTGCACTCTTTATCTGTGTGTGCATGTCGACTTCCGGGTCTATCTCTCTATCGATACTGTTCATGGCAGCAGATGTGGGCCAGGCACTTTTGGAGTTTCGAGAAGTGCGTGAACATTCAATAACCGTGCTACAGCTTTTAGAAGACGCGCGTGCATCGCGGACGTCTAAAGACAAGCGCTCCTTTAGGAATTCTGAGACTTCCGAGCTGCTGGCTATCGTCCTAGCCACTGCGAGAAACCCTAGAGCGTATGGGGTGGTCTCATTGAAAGAGGTGCGGCTATGGGGATCTCCTCCTCGTCCGATCACAGACGAGATGCACAAAAGACTGCGGATTCTGGAAGGCTCAGGTGTCTATGGACTTCAACAACGTCACTCATCGGGAAGGCAAAGCCAGTCGCAAAAGGCACCAGAGACTAGTCGGCGCATTCAAGTAATGCCCGACCGCAATTTCCAAGAACCGAGTTATCCAAACCTCGCACTCCAACAAGAAAACAACGAAACTGACTTGATCTCTGAAGGGAGAGGGAAGAGGATAGTATTACAGGGCACACAACTTCTGTTTCATTGCGAGTACCTTGCTCTGGTCGAGTACATCGAGTGCGTCATCCCTCTGATTTACATGGTGTATAAATCCGTACTTTCTCGACTTCCGAATGCAGCCTACTTTCCTGATGCTGGCAATTGGGGCACCACTGCAGTCACCAATTTGCTGGTATTTTCAACGATAGAAGTCGGGTCGTTCATTTTCTTTAACGCGCTTGTGCAGCGGAAGTTTGGCTTTTCTCCGCTCTACCAAGTTGCGTTTGTACTTGAAACGCAGTTTGCTCCGGTGCAGGCAAAATTATTCCTCGAAACGATATTTCTACTGCAATACGAGCTTCAACACTTGGGTGAGAAGCTTCAATTGCTGATATCTTTGGTGACTGGTAACTAAATCGTACTACTATCCCATACTGCTTTGTAGGAGCTGATTTCACATTCCAATTTGAGTGGCTCCGCAGTCAGGCTGCAGTCTGAAGTTGATCTCCAACGATTAGTATCAGAAAGTGGTGAAAGTCTCCACTGTCCCACGTCACGATCCGCTCAGTACTTTTGGAGCCTGGTAAATAGTTCGTCAAGAAAACATATCTCAATGTCGCGTTGTATGACAGTTGAATGAGCAAAGAATCCAATCGTTTCTCTCTCTAGTAGTAAATGCTCCACGTGCGATGGTGCGGCAGGAGATCTTCTTTGTTGTCCTCTCCAATTTGCCATAGCAGCCAATCCAGCTCAATCACCTGAAGATGATGACCTTGGTGTGCCATGTGATTGTGGATCATTTCGACCGCCTGGATGGTTGCAGCGCGGATTTCAAGTTCCATCTGCAGAGCATGAGTTTAGCACAGTGAACCATCTTTACATAAGAAATTGCGTAGAATGTAAATTGCATAAATGAAAAGGACTCACCTCGCTTCCGGCCGGAATCTCACCTTTACTGTCAACCAGTTTAGCGAGATCTGCTGAGTACACCATCACACCTTCCGGTCGAAGCACTTGGGGAACGCGATAGTCAGCTAATGTCAAATACACGTAACAGAGAAAATCATGAGAAAACAGCCTAGCATGCGTTGCCATCATCAGGCCAGTGAGTATCCTACCGAACATGGTCAGCTTGCTTATGTCGTGGAACGAGGCAATGCCAGAGGTTCGACGACCATAAGCAGCCCATACGTCGCCGACCAAAATCTGTGCGCGTTTATAGAAGTGCACCTGCTCGCCCTTGTACACAGCATGGTCTCGGAACCCTGCAACCAGGAAATCAGTCAGGGATCGATGTCCATGCCTGAATTGAAAAGCAAAACAGCAATTCTTACCCGGAAAATTCGCGAGAACAAGCCGAATCGCCTCCACGGCCGAAAAATTAGCTTGCTTAATTAAGTTCATCGCCCGGCCGTCGAAGAAATATTGTAGCACATCGCCCACCTCTCGAATCTTACGCCGTCTTTCATCCAGCTGGGGTGGCGTGAACGGATGAAACCAAGACGCGACAGTCTCATTGGTCACTGTTGCCAAGTTCTCAGCATCCAGCGCATGCGGATCGTTCACCAACGCTGTCTTCAGACCTCTCGCCAAGTGCTCGTATTCCATACTACAAATACCAACCAGCCATGAACTCAACCACCGCATGCATCCAGACACACTGCAATCAAGATGTGGTGCCTACTTTTCCGTGGGCCAGAAGCAAAAGTTGAGGGCGTCCAGCACGAAAACGTATTGGCAGGTCAAGGGTCCGTCCTGTTCCACGTCTTCAAAGTAGTGGAAGTCTCCGCTGTCCCACGTCACAACCCCTTGCTCGTCTCGACTCAACTTCTCACCCTAATACAAATACACAAAATAATTTACCAAGGAGCATTACCCTAGTTTGCAGCCGTTTGTACCAGCTTGGCGGCGAGTCGCTCCACCGCAGTCGAATCGAGGCTCACGTGGGTGGAATGCTGTACTACCCGCGCCGTGGACTCTCTCACCAGCACCGTGGGGTCCATCGCAGCGCCACAGAACGATCGAAACAGCGATCGAGGTCTCAATGGACAACCACGGAATAGTATCATTTGTGTAATAATTGTAAGTACTCTTTTGAAGGGAAAATGGCACTGTTCCTTATATAAGAGTCACTCGCTGGAAATTGTTTAATGGTATTTTTACACTAAATGACTGAGAAAACCGTACCGATTTTCGGAATTATATTCGCCAATATTAGTTAAAGTCAAGTTTGAGTAGCGCAAGATTTTTGTTGAGACGTACCATAGCGATACAATGAGCTAGAGAATGCTCCTGTTTAAGTGCTTGTTTGTCCGCCACTGTTGTAAATCTAGGTCGACCTCCACCATAAACACGAACACTTGCATCATTTGGCCGCCACCTTAAGCGGAAACGCAAGCATATTCAAACAGCGTGGATGCTATACCCTTGAACAACGGTGCTTTATCTCACTAAACACAGGAGACTAGACGTGAAGGAGCATGCAGCTACGCGGAATGAGCCGTTCAAGACAGCTTCTTCGTGAAGGAAAGCGTCCAGAGGCAACATGCCCCCCGTTGTTGTCACGTTGTAGACGTAAGTACGAGTACCACTTTATGGTACAGGTTATAATGCAAAAGCTCTGCAATCAGGCCGAATCCCGGCTTTATACACTCGAAGACCCTCGATCGAAGGTCTTTCGGGTGCACAACGGCGAGCTCACACCAAAAGCCGCGGCCAAAGTGCCTCCTGGACGCGCCGGCATCGACAATCGCGCTCCAATAACTTGCACGTCAGAGCGATTAAGAGGACAGGGGCTCCACCATTTTAAATGTTTAGTGAGTGTCGATACGATGACCAAATTGCAGAAGCATCGAGCGATTATTCGCAGTTAACTTTCTCAGTCATTTATTGTTAATAGTTCCGTGTTTGGTGTGGGCTTAGGTACCAATGCCCCACGTGCGCTATCATAGCAGCACTGCATGTAGTAAAAGCTTGTACAGTTCTGCGTGTCTGAACGATGAAGTCGCCGAAGACCCCGAGAAGATGACCACAAAACACCGCCGACACTAGGTTCGCCGGCACAAATGATTGGTAGCGAACCGAGTTTCGAGTGTATGGAAAGTTGGCAGCGACAGTCTAGCTCACCGCCGTGCGAGCTGTGGTTACCGTTAGTGAGGTAACCAACCAGTCCTCCGCCACTTTCGCAATGGGGAATTTTGTAGCTCAGCAACCGGAGCTCGTACGAAGGCAAATAGAGGATTGGAAAGCCGAGGATCTATCTCGTTGATTTTTACTCCTAAAACCGAGCGCGGCGACTGCCCGCCACCCGGTCTTATCAAGCAATCTGTATGAGCCGTTGGTACAGTTGTGGCTCTTAAAAGTAACATGACAATTCAACGCCACGACGATCTTAGAGAGGGTGGACCCAGTGAGCAGCAGCTCGGGATGTTGCATTTGCCAATGGCAGACTGCCATCGCTTTATTCATCGGGAAGGTATCTCGTATCAATTGGACATCGAGAAGGACACTCGCGACGAACCTCCGACTCGACGTCGTGGCAAATTAAAATTCCGCTGTCTTTTGGTGGTACATAAGGTCAAGGTACAAGTTCAATTCGGCGCGACAGCAGCCAAGGTTATCCGGACTCAGCGCACTATGGTCAATCAGCTCTAAGATGGCGCTGTTGAAGCTCTCTGGAGCGAACGATGAGGTTCCATCGTAGTCGCCTCAGTAATTATGCAGTGGAGGGGAATTGCAGGCCTGACAGTACTTTGATCTAATGGAACTGGTGAAAACGGAGATATTGAGGCAAATAAGTAAGGATGTAGGAACTGCTGTAACATTAGCATACTTTTCTCCGTAGTACATCGATTACCCCTTTGTGTGCTGATGTTGACAGTACCCTTTTGTAGTCTCCCAGACTACCCATTTACAGTAAAATTCAAAAAGGGTACGGTTTTCAAATGTCCCATTGGCTGCACCCTGTGTAATGCTCTGTAGGAACTCAGCTCGGTCAGAAAACTCTCGAGCAGACACGTTTTGGGGAGCTCAGCTCGCGTTTTGTTTTACTGCATAACCTCTGTCCTAAGCGAGGTTGTGTCCTAAGCGAATTCATATTATAGTCAATAACCTTGTTTGGTATCATAATACGTGTACCGGTACTCTACTGGCCGTCACTGACGACGTCAGTGGCGATTCGGCGTGGCCAAGTGGCCATGCAGCAGCGATTGTGGGTCCATGCATAGAGAGGCGGTATCGTCAAATGAGGGTCAGCATTGGTGACCTGTGATGAGGGTCATCATCTGTGACCAACCTCGCCTGTCCTGAATCAGGTACGGATGGCGAGGACTGAAGGAGAGATAATCGTTCTCATGTACGGTATGAGGATCTACATGCATGCGAAGCTACATGCTCTATCCCGGGAAACACCATGGGATCGGCATACCCCTGCAAAATGAAGTACAATATGCATGGATGACCGGCCTTGTACATGCAATTGCGTTCGCCTTTGTGGTAAGGTCGGAGCGTACCATGCATGGTTTGCTTCGAAAGCAGGCGTTCAAAGGGCAGTGCTTTGCTGTTCGACCCCATCTTCTGTTTCCATTCCGTATTTCGTCATCCAGTCCCCAAGGTGTTTTTCTTCAGTGCCAAGACCGACAATGCGCTTGCCTTCTATCCTTCTGGTAGTGTCTGCGCTCACCCTTTTCGCAAGCGGCACCGCCTTATCTGCGGATACTGACAAGGGCGTGATGGTCTCCACGATGGCGTCCCCAGACTCTGGGTTGCTGGATGTGGGGCACAACAGCGGGAAGAGGTTCTTGCGAGTCCACGAAACAGCCAATGAAGACGATGGCAGCGAAGAGAGACTGTCCGGTGCGAACATGTTCAGCACGAAGAAGATCAAGCAGGCGATGGCGGACCCCAACTACGCGAAAACGTTGTTCCGGAGATGGAAGCGTAACGGAGTCGAAGCTGACGGTGCTTTCAACAAGTTGAAAGCGTACAACATTGACAACGACAACGTCTTCCGGCTCTACAAGAATTACTTCACGTGGCTCAAAACACGTCACCCAGTCGGTGTAGTTACGGGCGATAAGAAGATGTTTGATGAGACGAAGCTCAAAAAGGCAATGGGGGATGGTACGTACGCAAATACGTTGTTCGGGCGTTGGAAACGCAATGGACTCGACTCGGACGAAGTCTTCACAAGGTTTCAAAAGATGGGCGTGAAGAAGGACAATAACCTCTACAAGCTCTACACGGATTACTTCGCCTGGCTCCAGATTCACCACCCCATCCCAGGGTCACAAAAAGTTTCGGCCAAAGACTTTTTGTTTGACTCAACGCGGCTCAATCGGGCGATGAAGGACACAACTTTCGCTGAAAAGTTGTTCGCGAAATGGAAAACCAGTGGACTCGACTCGGACCCGGTCTTCGTCAAGTTTCGGGCCTTGGGCTCCAAGAAGGGCGATAATAAGCTCGACAAGCTCTACAGGGATTACTTCAAGTGGCTCGAGATTCATTACCCGACGGCGGGGTAAAGGGCACTCCGTCGCTCATCGGCTTGCACCAGCACACCACTTAGTATCTCTCCATAACGAATTCAATGCAGTTTCTCAATGGTTAGCAATGAATGACTCCCTATCAAGATGATAGACATCGAGGGGTCTCGCCACGGATCTTCCATGAAGAGTCTCTTCATCCCTGGGGCGGCGTTCCTTCTCAGCTAGGGAATTGAGTTAATAATCGCCTGGTGCACCATGTCGAGTTGTGACCCAGCGCATCGTGGTGACATTCGAACTGAATGTGTAACCAGCCGAAGTGAACAAGTTTCTGGCGTCTGCAGGCACGTGACAACTCTTCGACGAGCTACTGAGCAGGAACGACGCGTGAACGTATCCGTGCACTTCCCTAGTGCAGTGACAATCGAGAATGGGCGGGTCTAGCAGCAGACAAGTTACCAAGGGTCATATTCAGGGATTGGTACATGTACATGTAGTAACATCTAGAATAGTACTACACACTAATAATAATTCTCTGAAATAAATTTCAGAGATACATGCACACCATTTTTGACGACTCCAATTTTATACTTCCAGACCGAATTTCGGGAAACTGAAAGTATCATCGAGTTTGTTCGTGTCGCAATCATAGCGCACTTGGTTTTAATGAGGTCCTCTATTTGTGTTTACCTGGAAACTCTAGATCCCTGACAGTCGCTGGGGGCGTCGAAGCCCAATATCTCTGTGGGATTTTAACCCAATGTTGATGTATCGAAGCCGTGGTGAACGGCAGATGAACTTTATGGAAGCAGGAGGGTCACCAAGACCTCCCGCCACGGTGGATCACGATAATCGAGCAACACGAAGGCTCCACCAAGCCCCCCCCCCCCCCCCCCCCCCGTTTAGGTGGGCAGACTTGAACACTTGAGGGTCACCCCGTCCCCCGTGGTTTGGTGCTGGATCGGAATCGCGCCGAGGCACCAGTTCCGTCGCAATGTGGTGGGAAATTTTGATCACAGGAGGGGTCACCATGCCCTCCGCGCCTTGGTACTTAAGCAGCTTGATATAAGTCCTTGCTCTCCTCTTCCAACTGTCCTTTGAAGTCAACACACTTTATCGAAGCAGGCTGAACTGGCTGGGGCACGTGGGAGGATCGCAGATCCGCTGGCACAGCTTCCGGGGGTTAGTACGCGTACCTTGAAAAGTGTCTAGGGCGGTTGCTTTGCAGCTAAGCACATGCCGCGCGGGGACAGGGGGCAGAGGACCCGGCGTCTGGACGAAACATAGTGCACTTGTGTATCGAGTATCTAAGAGCTAGGCAGGTCAAAACAGACTTTAAAACCGACGTTAACTACCGGTAGCCCCTTATGCCAACACAGATGCAACGCATACTATAATGAGCTTGCAGTCTTGCAAGTGTGAGGGTGTATACATGTACTAAAAATAATATAATAGTTTGAGCGCCTACGTTCTAACACGCCTGTAAGATAGATATTGTATTAACCCTTTCGTGAACGCTGGGTCTTCACTCAATTAAAGTATAATATACAAACCAAGATGTTAAGCTGTGAAAGGGGGCATTTTGCCCCCTTTCATAAACCACGGTACTCGCCTTAAAACAGTCCTTTCTGGATAGTGGAAGGAGGATGGGATTTAGGAGGACTAGGTCGCGAAGTTATGATGAAAGGGAGCAAAATGCCCCCTTTCATACGCCACGGTACTACCCCACCTGGCAGCTGGTCATTTTGCTGATTGGTCTAAAAAAAGGTTTCCACCGCTTTTCTGACGATCATGACACTTGAATGGCTGTTCGTCCGACTGGCGTGATGGCATAAGACGGCAGATCTTGAATCAGATCCCGAAAGATATCAGGTCCCACTTGAAATCTATCGGCGTCAGCCATCCGTGTGTGAGAGAGGACAAGAGTGTCCTATATGCTACCGAATTGCATGAAGTAGCGAAGACCGACACCTGCACCAGCGATCGCCGTACTGTTGGCGACCCTGCACAGATAGTTCTCTTTTTCACGAGTGGAGTGTGCGAAGTGCGTAACTTTTCATCACCTACTGTACCAAGCTGGCTGTTCTATCAGTAATATGCTCATGGCTTCAAAACGGCGAGTTATGCATTTATCTTGCTTTAACTATGCAAATAGCGGCAGCTGTTGACGATCGCAATTGACTGTTCAGTCTCAAGAACACCTCCGACGAACATGGAGAGTCATCAGAGTGATAACTTAGGCGAGGCAGCGCCTGGTGACGGCAGTAGCGAGAGCGAGAACCTCGGGCGCTTGCTCGGGCAGCGTCCGGCGGCGGCGGCAGCGAGAACCTTGGGCGCTTGCGTCAGGCAGCGGTTGCTGCAAGCGGCAGTGCTTGAAGCGATGGCAATACTCGGAGCCCTAATGAGAACGCAACTGGAGCTGCTCAACGTGTTGTTGAAGTTGTACCAGCCATGGAGAATGCCGAAGGTGGTCCAGCGTCAGCGCCGAAGCGAAAGCGGGGCAGACCGAAGGGCTCAAAGAATAAGCCAAAGACTACGACCGACAGTGAGCCTGCACGAAAGCGCGCCCGTCCGGCAAAGTCCAAGGCTTCACCGAAGCGCAGCCTTGTGCAGGCACTGGGTCAAGCTCGTGACAATGTGGCTCCCTCGACAGAGAGTGTATCCCTACCAGGAGAAACCTCGGTCGCCGGCGCCCCTACGACATATACTGCTGACAGCGAGGCCAGCGTTCCCTCAGCGCGTACCGGCACCGTTCAACAAACAGATTCACCAGCGACTCCATCAGCTGGAACGCGTCGAAACAGTCTGGCCCGACCACCACCCATTCCGGGATTGTACGCAGACACACTTGTGGCATTTTCACCAGATAAAGAGGGCTGGACAAAACGGAAGAAGACCAAGGACAAGTATGCGTGTGTCGGCAGTGCGTATCTTGTCGGGCGCGTGTGTCGGATCGTCAAAGGAGCGATGTTTCAGGTGCAGTGGCTAGACTCGCAGTATCAGAGAAAAGATGAACACTTAAACCTCAGCATGATTCAGCGCGGGAATGCTAACTACCGATCCCTGCACGGAAGCACTTCGCGAGTAGGCTGGAGCCACCTCTGTGCGGTCGAGGAAGGAGAACAAATTGAAGTGGAGGGGAGCATTGATGACATGGAGGAGTGCGTGGAGTTGTTTGATCCACCGATGGAGCTTTCAACAACGCTAGCGGAGGTGGAAGCCATAAAGAATATGCGTTTCGATCCTGGGGCGCAGAGCAAGAAACCCGAAGACTTGTTCTAGCACTCGGACGGCAGTAGTGAAACATATCTGCTTCCTCAGTTCAAGCATCTATTCGAGCACTCAGCTTCGACAAGCTTCTTCGCGTACATTCCGGTATCGTTTTGGCAGCAAGTTCTTGGAGAAACAAACAGCTACGCCCGTGTGCATGACATTGCACTTGCCGAACCCTTTTCTCTGGATGAGATCATGACATATATCGGGGTGCTGTTCTACATGGAGCTAGTGTATAAAGGTGAGTGCAGTAACTACTGGGGAGAGCAGGTGGAAACTGCAATTTTCGGAGGAAACTTCGTTAGTCTTGATGTCGTCATGCCTATTCGTCGCTTCAAGCAGCTTCGACAATCATTTTGCTTTCAGTGTGTTGAAGTGAACAACGCTAACC
This sequence comes from Phytophthora ramorum, assembly GCF_020800215.1. Lineage (NCBI taxonomy): Eukaryota > Oomycota > Peronosporomycetes > Peronosporales > Peronosporaceae > Phytophthora > Phytophthora ramorum. The sequence continues at coordinate 347,701 of NW_027150654.1, forward strand.
ACGACCAGGCAGCTAGAATCAGACCACTGCTCAATCTACTCAAGATGACAGGCCCCAAGTATGTTTCTCCTGGGCAAAACTTAGCTCTCGATGAAGCAAGTGTCGCGTGCAGGTCAAAATACGGCAAATCGCTGATTGTGTACAACCCTATGAAGCCAACAGGGAAGTACGATTCCCGCCTCTACATGCTCTGCTGCTCTACCACGTGGATTTCTCTAAACTTTCGGCTACACTGTCAGAGCGATGTGACGGAGCGGCTTGCAAGTGTGACGTCACAAGCGGAGGCTCACGTCCTCAGCGATGAATTAGCAGTATCCTCGTCGATGCGACAGTGTGTACTGGAAGTTGTTCGGCCAGTGTTTGGCACCCGTCGCATTATCAACTCCAACAACTACTACACGTCAGTGAAGCTACTTGATGCTATGCGTCTAAAAGGGCTGTATGGACGTGGGACGGTGAGGAAGTCCAGCGCACACTTTCCAAGACACGTCGTGATTGAGAAGAAGGATTGCACTCGGGGAACCTATGGACAAGCGGTTTCTGCTGATCGCAACACGGTGGTGGCTTCGTGGTACGATAGCGCTATTGTCACTGTGATTTCCAATGCCGATGCTTCAACAGTCACTACTGTGGCTCGCCAAGTTCGCTCTGACAAGCGAACATTTAGCGCCCCATCGTGCATCAAAGAATACAACACAACATGCAGGGCGTCGACAGACTCGACCAAGTACGAGGGAGGTTCTCTCTAGCGGATGGACACTCTTTCAGGAAAATGGTATAAGAAACTGGGCATCGCGCTCGTGGATATCGCGCGCTCTAACGCGTACTTCACGCGCAAGTTGGCACTCAGACCGACTAATGATCGCGACTCCCATCGCGATTTCATCGCCCACCTCAGCTCTGAATTACTGTCTGGAAAATGGAAAGAGGCGCCTAGTGAACGACGCATGTTTTACACCGACGTAGGCTCGTTGGGTGTACCGGCAGAGGTGGACGAATCAATGTCTCCGTCAAGTGCAGTCTGGATCGCTGGAAGACGCGATGTCGACGAATGTCTCGGTAGCCCGCAGAAGAGGTGCTCAGCGGTTTCCTCCAAGCAGCTATATCCAGAATCAAATCGGAAGTGACGGCAGTGTGTAGTGTGCAGGTGGGAGGACAGATACGCCACGGAGGTCACCGACTACTGCGTTCTCCACGCCGTTTGTCTCTGCCAGCACGTGTTCGTGGCCACCAAGTCGTACATGTGTCCGAAGCAGACATGGACGTGCTGGGAGAAGTATCATCGCTTTTATCTTCCACACAAAGCTATTCTCCGCAAAAGGCAAGGTGCGCACGAGCTCATACTTGTACAAGCTCAAACATGAGAGCATGCGTCAACGCAACCTGACCCCAGAACAAGAAGCAACCGCTGGAAACCGTCTAAGTATAGTTCGCCCAATCAACTTGTAATTGGTGTGCGCATTTATCTCGAAGTAAGTATTGAAAATGTTGTATGCACTTTGCTAGAAAGCAAAGTCTACCATGTCATGTTGAAGTGTGTATTTATATGGATTTCACTATTGAAATTGCGCAAATCAGTAAGATTCAAACGACCGGTAAAAGTAAGCGCGCAGCGGCTCGGCTTTCCAGCTGCAGGCAATATCTACCTCGTTGAATAACTCGAAGGAAGAGCGAACGCAGAGAAGCAAGGCTCGCGGTGTCGTGGACAAAGGGAAGCCGTGCATACGATGAAACGCGCCCGAAGCATCTCGGCAAGCTCGCGTTTCACGTATTCCATCGCGACAGGCTCAAACAATACATTGTTCCAAAACACGATCGTGCGAGCTCGTACGGAGGCAAGCGCGATATACAAAGGCCAGTTATATCCTTGCAGTAGAGCTCAGCTCTTTCGTTGACTTGTCGACCATGCAGGCTTCTGGAAATCATCTCGACACCGAGTCTGTAGACGTCCGCACGCACCTCAACACCGATCGCCGTTGACATCTTGGTTACGAGCACAACTTGAGCGGTGACATTCCCAAGACCCGAACTGATATCGAGAAATACGTCGCTTGAATCGACATCACCAAGCTCTCGAAGTAGTATTGTAACACCCGACGGCAGCACTTCTCCAACATTCAAATGGGATCTGCCTCCATCATAACCGACCGCAGCACGCGGTACACCAGCAAACATTGAAGTCCCTGTTTCCTCTGCACTCGATGGCGACAGAACTGGCATGGCAGATGCTGACGGCGCTTCTCCTGCGGGGCCTCCGACGGGGGGTGCCGGTACTTGTTGAACTTCGTGTGGCGATTCCACAGCAGGACGAGCGGTTGGCGCGACTGCCGCTGGTGTCTGTCGTGCTACTGCTCTCGTCTCTTCTCCTGCTGTGCTTGGTCTTGACACCGCAGCTGACTGGCGCGCTTTACGAGGCGGTGCCGCGCCTGGGCGAGTTGTAGTAGTGGCCGTCGCTCCTGCTTGGCGTGATCGACCTGGCGAAGAATGTGCGTCGAGGTTCCGAAGCTGTAGTGTTATTGCTGGAGGGCGACCACGTGGACGGCGCACCTCGGTGAAGAAACTTGACGAGAAACGAGCAATATCTCGTCCCCATGTTCGGGAGAGCGACTGGAGCCTCTGGCGTTGTGTGGATGCTGAATGTCCTGTAGGTCTCATGCGCCGAGCGACGTCCTTCCACGGGATCCGCGTCCCAGCATCAATGTAAGTCCGGGCAATCTGAACGAGCTGCTTGTCAGCGTCGAAACTGAAAGTGGATCGTATGACACCTCAAGATACGCACTACCCGTGATGTGGGTGACCAGCTTGGTTTCAATATTGAAAATGCTCAGAGCCAGTCGTTGCTAACAGGAGTAAACGTCGTACGTGTGCGGGGCTTCAACGAATCGAGTGATGCGTGTGTCATTTTTCTCAGCAACGCTGACGCAATCTCGGACTTAAGTGAGCCTTTTCGCACTTAAACGCGTATATTTCAGTGGTGTGCACCACACCTTGCAAAATATCGAGGGGGTAGGGAAAGAAGAAAGTGATGCGATTGGCCGTTACAAAGGTGGGTGGTGTGCAGGTTGAACTTCTGTCAAAGGGGGCATTTTGCCCGTTTTCGTGGTCGATTTCCTCGCAGGTTTTGACTCGACCATGAAAGGGGTCAAAATGCCCCAGTTTACCACGAAAGGGTTAATACATGTATTTACGATGTGCTCAAAGTTAAGATGCGAAATGAGTTCAATGAGACAATAACTATTCTACAGTATAACAAGCGCTCTATGAAGGTGCCTAGGCCTCGCTGTCGCTCGGCCCCGGTTAACATATTTTTGATAGTATAGGTCAATACATTGAATCGATAAATATGTATATTTGTGAAGTGCCTACCGTATCGCGAATTATGTCTTAGAAAGAAGATTTGGAGCAGCGTGTTGCACGACAGGACAACCTTTGTAACTGGGTTACATGAAGAGTGGCCATCCCTCTTCCGAGTTGGGTACATGGTGTGTCCAACACCACTAACACGTGGATGTGGCTCGCAGACCCATGCATACAATATACAGGAGAAACTATTATTGACTTAGGAGTTGTATTGCAGGACGATTTCAAGGTGACTGTAAGTATATCATACGTTGTTCAAGTCAACCGTATCACAAGTCCGGGAACCAGTGAATACTCCTAGTCCTTCCTCAAGCACAAGGTGCTGCGTGACTCCCGTCACACTTGGTAGCACTTGAAGCCAATCCACGCCTACGCGGGTAGATTAAATATCCTGAATCCTCTGTGGTTTCAAACCCTAAGCCACCATGGACCGAAGTGAGTTTCCTCACGACTCGCAGATCGAGTCCGTTCGGAAGATAGGAGGCATCTTTGGAAGGGATGTCCTCCAGAGCTGGGAGGGGGGGGGGGGGGCAGCAATACGTGCAGAGCAGCTCGGACGTGTAAGCGCTTTCGACACGTACGAGCGAGGGTCAATCGCCCATGTACGTGCGACCCTACAGACTTCTGTGGCTGAAGGTTAACCCCTACGAAGGGAAAGATGGGGGAAACCTTCATTTCTGGGTCCGAAAGGTTGATCTGGCTATGGACGCAGCTTTAGTCTCGGACGAGCGAGTCCGCGTCACTTTCGCTCTCTTCGACCTTAGCGGTCGAGCTACGAGCTGGGCGTACACGCGAGAAGCGACATCGCTTGGACGCTTTGCATCCTGTGCTCAGCTGTGTTAGCAACTTCGAGCCGCCTTCCCCCTGGCAAACTATGAGTAGCGCCAGCCCTCACGCTTCATTGCCTGCAAGCAAGTGAGGCGTCAACTGCATTAGTACATCCAGGGGATGCGGGAGCTGACCACATTCCTGGTGGCAAACCCCCCTTCATGAACACATCAAGATGACGCTGTTCATGGGCGGCCGACAAGTAGACCCAGTGCACACACAGCTGTTTTTGGTTCCGGCTAGCACCCTGAAAGAAGCGATTCAAATCGCTCTTCAGGAGGAGTACAGCTATCGACAGGCTCACATTCCTGCCACTGCGTGGCTTGGGGTCTCCACTCAGGGCGGTCCCCAAAGTAGAGGCCCCTCCATGGTCCTATGCCGATGGATCTGAGCCTTGCTGAGAAGCACGACATCCGTTGCTTCGGCTGTGGTAAGCTGGGGAACATGAAACGTGTGTGCCCCGCGGGAGGAACGACAAAGCGGCTCCCTCCCAAGCCCTTTGATCTTAAGGGTCGCTGGCAAAAGCCGCGACCCCGTGACTAGAGAAATGTCAACCACCAGTTGGGGCGGGGCTCCCTACTCGGGAAGATCTAAACCTTCATGAGAGGTGCGTGAGCGGCACGCACCATGAAGGCTTAGCCGCCGAGAGTCTTTGTATTCTCGAAGCGGAGAAGGGCTGCGAAGGGCTGATTGTCGTACATGCAAATGTAAGGGGATATGATCATCCCATGATAATCTCAATCGATTCTGGGGCGTCAAAGAGCTTTGTACACCGCCGGACGGTCGCTCGTAATAGCGCCAAGTTCACCGATGCTTTGCAATAAAGCAAGGGGAACGGGCAAGTGCTGGTCAGATTGACTGACAGGGCTGTCGTGGAGGTGCCCAAGGTTTTCATAGACCTGTCCATCAAGTTTGAGGACTTTGACTCCACTGAACGATTCCTCGTTCTTGATATGGACAAGAACGACTTGAACCTGGGTATACCATGGCTTGAGAAGCATGAGCCCTGGATAGACTGGCGCGACAAAGGGAGAAGGGAGCACACATGGCCAAGCTATCCAGGGGCTTCCACGTTCACACTTGAGTCACTTAAGGTGGTTGTCCGGTTGTCGGGTAGGCCAATATACTTCCTTCCCCGGAATTCGGAAGACCACTTGCGTGCTACAAGGAAAATCTCTCTCTGTTTATCCATTAAGAACTACGTGCCTATCTATTATCTCGCTTGCGTGTCTCATGATTGCTGACGTCCCTGCACCTCCGATGTACCGTTCTTGTGGTACATGTTGATGTGATCGGTTGATCTGTACCCATGTCAATATGATCGGTCGATCGGAGCCCATGTTGGTCTGATCGGTTGGTCTGAACTCATGTACTCAACATGTGGTACCGCGATCAGATTGTCAAGATCGGAATGATGGTCCTCACATTCACCAGCCGGTCGTCCGACCGTTGATGCTGCCCATCCCGGGTCACAAACCATCCATCCGTACCCATCGACCAATCACCTGGTCGGAAACAATCAATCCATCTCCAAAACTTCTGGTCACTTATCCACAACCACCCCCTGTGCGAGAGGTGATTGTACAGCACTCAACTCTCGCCAGTCTCCAACTTGCCGCATTGCGCCAACTCGCCCGACCGGGTCTGCTTGTGTGCCGTCCACGGCCATCGGGAATCCACCAACGTAATGTCATCCAGCGATCGGTCGTCGGCAACCCGTTCGTCCAACTCATTCGCTTCAAGAACCGCTTTCCCCGACGTAAACGACGCTGAACCTGCGTTACCTCCAGTCGTCTCAGATATTACACGTGCTATCCCGCGGGCATTGCGCCACGGCGCGCTGCGTGGGCTCAGCTGGTATGCTGCGTCACCCTCGGCCGGTATTACACCAGCTGCACGAGCTCCGGCGACCGTCCCCGTTCCGGTATCGATAACCACGTTGTCTCAGACCAATCGCAATACGTTGCAGACGTCACTTGCCACGCTGGACCGAATGCTCGTCCACCTGGGCGACCAGGATGCAATTCTAGGGATATATGCCGACTTGGCACAAGATCACGTCGCCCTTCAGACCCGAACCCACGAACTGGAGCAAGAGCTGGATCGTGTGTACTCGTCGTCGACGACCTTCGTGCAGTCTGCTCAGGAACAGTATTCGACGCTATTTTGCAATCATCAGAGTACGCGTCTCGCGCTAGCTGACGCCCATAGTGCCCTGGCAAATCGACTGGACAACAGCCGCGCTCTCGACACGGCTCGCACATTACTCGCCCCGGAACGCCGATCGCACGACGATGATGTGGTATTCCTCTACGACCGGATCAGTACTCTCGAGCGACAGGTCTCTGATTTGCAAGCGCGGGTGAACTCGCCATCACCTCGAGCGCGATCGAGTCAATCGTCCCGTCTCAGCCGTCGCATAGTGGTCCAGCAGCGGGAGTTGGTGGAGTTGGCTGCATGTTGCGATCGGGTAATCGCAGACCTGCAGCGTTCCCGCGGTGACGTGCAAACATCCGAGTCGAATCGCCACCAACTGGAGACCAGCGTAAGGAACTTCGAAACCCCTCGAGGATCGCCTCGGTGATCTTCAACGTGACATGGACCGCCAACTTTCGGCTACGCACCACTGGTTGGCATGTAGTGACACTGAACGTGACCAGTTCCCCCGTCAGGCATCCGACGCTTCCACGCAACTTCAAGCGATCAGAGATCAGCTCCAACAGGCGACTACTGAACGCAATCAAGCTGCGACCTTGCTACTATTTTCCCGTGCGTATACGCGCTTACCCGTACGTGGCGGCTTTCGCGCTAACGGTGTGTCCCTTTGTTGTCTTCCAGGTTCCACAGTGACTTCTCGGAAAGCTGCCATCGCTCGCTTGGAGAGTCAGGCTGCCCGCCTCCAGGGTGATCGCAATCGCGTGCAGGTACTGCAACTGGAAAATGCCACCTTGCTCGGGGACTTGACCGCTTCTCGCGCTGATTGCGCGGAATTGATTGGTTCACGTGATCGAGCTGTGCGCGAGTGTGAGGCCATCCGCCAACCGTTACAGGGTTGGTCTGCTTTGTCCAACCCAGTGGTAACCCCCAAGTCGACGCCGGAGGCCCACTCCCCCACTTACAACTCAAGACACGGTATCACCACGGAGAGTGAGTAGCACCAGGGGGTTCCGGAGCCCATTGAGATAGAACGCGGTGAACCCCGTCGACGTGTGCATCACGTTGTAGAGTGCAAACTCAACCATCGGCAAACTGGCCGACCTTGTGTGGGGAGATTCCGCACAGACACTGCGCAGAGTGTCTTCGAGCACGCGATTGACGCGCTCTGTCTGGCCGTCCGTCTGCGGGTGGTCGGCCGTGGACAGGAGCAGCCGCGTTCCAAGCAGTTGGGACAGCGTTTTCCAAAACGCAGACGTGAACCTTGGGTCACAGTCAGACACAATAATCTCCGGGAGGGCATGATAGCGGAAGATGCCATCGAGGAACAGCCTTGTGGTCTGTTCCCCGGTGACTGAGTCAGCCACCGGAGCAAGATAGTACATCTTGCACAAACGACAGACAAACACCAGGACGCCGGTATTGCCCTGGGCATCAGCCGGCAGTCCAAAGACGAAGTCGAGACTCATTGACTTCCAGTAGTCTGCAGAGACTGGCAGACTCTGTAAAGGAGCCAAGGCATGACCAGCAGGTTTCACACATTGGAATGTCTCACAGGTCTTCACATACGTGGCGACCCACTTATACATGTGGGCCCACCAGGATACCTGGGAGACCGGCAAGAAGATCTTCTCGCGGCCAAGGTGGCCGCTGGAAGGCGCATCGTACGCCTCCTGAAGTATGTCATACTTCAAATTCTCGTCATTGGGGATGACTATCTGCGGAGGATCGGCCGGGTCCACGCGATAGTGGAGAAGGCCATCGACCCACGCATAGAGATGGAGTCAGGAGCGTTGTCGAGGAGTTAGTATCGCAGGCTTGGCCTTCTTGCCAGCGGTAAAGAACCGCGCGATGGGTGAGAGATTATCATCATCTCGATACGCAAGGCGTATCCGATCGTACAGATTTGTCGTGACCCGACTAATGTGCGGAAGATCATAGTCGGGTTGCCGTGGCAGCGCGTCAGCAAGCAGGTTCAGCTTGCCCGGCTTGTATTCCACGCGGAAGTTGTAGTCCGCCAAGAATGACAGCTAGCGGGTCATCCTCTGAGACAGATGCGGAGAGCTGGTGGTTGTCCTCAAGGACGCGTGGTCTATTAAGATCACGAAGGGTTCAGTGTACCCGGAACTTAACAAGGGCGTACTTTATAGCGGGGAGCTCCTTATGATGAACAGGGTAGTTCCTCTCGGCGGCCTTTAGCTGCCTGGACGGAAACGAGATGACTCGTTCGTGCCCGTCCGCGTCGTACAACAGCAGCGCGCAACCAATGGCATAGTCTGAGGCGTCACAGACAGCGCTGATATACATTGTCTCGTCCGGTAAGGCCAAGCCCGGCGCGCACTGCAAGTTCGTCTTGATGCTTGACCGCATTCTGATGATGGCTTTCCCAGGGCCACTCGACATCCATCTTGCGGAGACCCGACAGGGGTCGTGCCAGCCTGACATACCCCGCTCTATACTTGTGCAGCTTGTTGGCTAGGCCTAACCACTTACGGAGATCCTTTTGCGTCTTGCCATCTTCGGCATGGCTATGGATGAAGATATCGTCAAAGTACGTCTGCGTGAACACACGCAAGGGTCTGAACAATTGTGTGACCAAGCGATTGAAAGTCGCTGGGCCATTTGATAGACCCCGTGTCATCACTAACTATTTCCAGAGCATGTCGCTCGGGATGCTCACCGCTGTGAACGGGATGTCGCGCTCGAGCATCAGGATCCGGTAGTACCCATCCACCAGATCCAGCGCACTATAAAGCTCGCAGTCCGCCATGTTGTTCAACAACACTTCCTTGCGAGGGATGAGTGTCTGAGCGGGCTGCTCAGCTTGTTATAAGCATGAACCAGACGTCACTTCCCGTTCGGCTTGCGAAGGCAGAAGGTGGGCGTCGAGTGCGGAGACTTCGACTCACGCACTATGCCTGCCTTTGCTTTCGCGCGAAGAAGACATCAACGACCTTGCACTGTTCGCGAGGCAGTGACCATTGTCTGGTCACACCACACATTACTTTGTGCCTAAATCCACGGTCAGGTGGGAGTTGGGACGGCGGATCCTTGGACCCTACGTCCGATAAACCCTTCATCAACGGATACACTAAATTATTGGGGCTCTTGAGGATTGCAGAGCCCACGCGTGTCGCGCACTTCTTGCGGAGTTCGTCCAGGACGTTCTCGTTCATAACCGAAGAGGAGTTCAACTCTTCTGGAGAGACCTCCGGCTTCAGGAGCACCATCTCCGCGATTGCCCCGGCCTTCAATTGTGCCAGGAAATCGTCCATCGACATATCTTTGATGTTCAAAAGCTTCGACACCTCAGGCAGGTCTGCCAACGTAGCGGAGCCCGCCTTGACCTTACACCCGGTCTCGCCGTCGAAGAAGTGATAGCATTTTTCAGCCGGCGGTGCCTGAGGAGATCTCTCTCTCTCCTATTTGCTTGTACCGACTCCAGCCTGTTTCAACAGACTCGGCTTACAGCGGCGATGACGTCGTCGATCCCCACCACGGTGTGGTCCTTCGTTACCCACAACCGGTAGTGATGCATGGGGAGGAGTTGGAATTCCCGTTGACTCCGTGTGGCACATTGTTATCCACACTAGAGGTGCTCCCAGCAATCTCAATCCTGGCTACGGTCTTGACCTTGGTCTCATGTGGCCTTGTTTTCCTGGGGGAACGGGAGTCCCCTGGCGCTAACACGGCTGATGAATATACAGCTCTACGGTCAGGAGCGGGGAGGGGGGTGCTAAAGACATTGCAGTTTCCCTCACTGGGCTCGACGTCCTGTCCACCGGCATTGCCTATGGCGGTCCGTTACCTGCCGTGGACTGTGTCACGACACCTGTTGCGGCTCCTGCCGCAACCAATTTCTCTGAGTTGTTTCGACTCGGCTCTGGCGGTAGGTCCGGCTTGGGAGCATGACTCGTCAATGCTCTGTCAGTAGCTGCGGGCCGGCTAGCCCCGATGGCTTTATCGCGCCAGTCTATCCAGGGCTCATGCTTCTCAAGCCATGGTATGCCCAAGATCAAGTCGTACTTGTCCATAGATTAAATATCCTGAATCCTCTGTGGTTTCAAACCCTAAGCCACCATGGACCGAAGTGAGTTTCCTCACGACTCGCAGATCGAGTCCGTTCGGAAGATAGGAGGCATCTTTGGAAGGGATGTCCTCCAGAGCTGGGAGGGGGGGGGGGGGGGGGGGGGGGCAGCAATACGTGCAGAGCAGCTCGGACGTGTAAGCGCTTTCGACACGTACGAGCGAGGGTCAATCGCCCATGTACGTGCGACCCTACAGACTTCTGTGGCTGAAGGTTAACCCCTACGAAGGGAAAGATGGGGGAAACCTTCATTTCTGGGTCCGAAAGGTTGATCTGGCTATGGACGCGGCTCTCGTCTCGGACGAGCGACCCGCTTAGACTACAAGTGCTACCAAGTGTGACGGGAGTCGTACAGCACCTTGTGCTTGAGGAAGGGCTAGAGAGTGTAAGCTCTCGGTGAACGGCAGTTCACGGTTCCCAGCCTAGTGGAACCGACTACGACTTAGACGATAGGTTTAAAGACTGAATATATGTTATAGGTGAGCCAAGCCTGATCCTTACACACTCTAAGTCAACTATAGTAAAAGCTAAACAAGTGCCCAATAGTTGTCTCACCGCCAATCGGTACCACGTACCATGGACATTAAAGAGGGACATCCCATCACTCTTCATGTAACATGGATCATGGATACACGTCGGTGTACCCCGTTACCCCCATGATCTGAAAAATAAATTATCCAACCAATCATCGTCTTATTTGGAAACTTGAGCACTTCTGATTGGGTGAGCGTCGGATTTAGTCTGGTGGCTATGCAGCAACGCACAGTTCCTAAACAGCCTTAGGAGGCGATAGGGGCAGATGAAAAGAAAGGTGTTGGCGCGGAGTCTTCAATCGATGCGAGTGCTGTGGAACGTTGAGATTTATATGACAGTTTGTTAAGGCCATCAGCTGGTCAGTGCGTAATAAAATATTCAATTTCAACTTGCTTGGTCGCCTCGTAACTCGGTCGTGATTGGATCAGAAATGATGCGAAATACCTTAAAATTAAGATTATTCTCTTCTGGTTAGATCAGTACCGCTGGCCGGTAGCATGCCACTTGTGGCCCATGAATTGGTAAACGACGCTACATACAATTCAATCACCCTCCGACATATGGACTGTGTTATGGAGATTCCTCGCGACCCCACGATACTTCTTCGAGGACATCGCGGATTGCGAGACCAACGGAGGCTGCTGTCATCATGGAATGCGTGAGAATCGGGAAACCAGCGGCATGAATGGCAAGAGAAAGGAGGGGTGTCTCGTTATTTTTTTCTCCTTCCTGCATGATTGCATGCATGCGAAGCTCTAAACTTAGGCATTTTCCTGGGAGCCACCACGGGATCGGCAAACCCCGGCAAAATGAAGTACAATATGCATGGATGGCCGGCCTTGTACATGCAATTGCGTGCGCCTTTGTGGTAAGGTCGGAGCATACCATGCATGGTTTGCTTCGAAAGCAGGCGTTCAAAGGGCAGTGCTTTGCTGTTCGACCCCATCTTCTGTTTCCATTCCGTATTTCGTCATCCAGTCCCCAAGGTGTTTTTCTTCAGTGCCAAGACCGACAATGCGCTTGCCTTCTATCCTTCTGGTAGTGTCTGCGCTCACCCTTTTCGCAAGCGGCACCGCCTTATCTGCGGATACTGACAAGGGCGTGATGGTCTCCACGATGGCGTCCCCAGACTCTGGGTTGCTGGATGTGGGGCACAACAGCGGGAAGAGGTTCTTGCGAGTCCACGAAACAGCCAATGAAGACGATGGCAGCGAAGAGAGACTGTCCGGTGCGAACATGTTCAGCACGAAGAAGATCAAGCAGGCGATGGCGGACTCCAACTACGCGAAAACGTTGTTCCGGAGATGGAAGCGTTACGGATTCGGAGGTGACGATGCTTTCAACAAGTTGAAAGCGTACAACATTGACAACGACAACAGCGTATACAAGCTCTACACGAATTACTTCACGTGGCTCGAAACACATCACCCAGTCGGTGTAGTTACGGGCGATAAGAAGATGTTTGATGAGACGAAGCTCAAAAAGGCAATGGGGGATGGTACGTACGCAAACACGTTGTTCGGGCGTTGGAAACGCAATGGACTCGACTCGGACGCCGTCTTCGCAAGGTTTCAGCAAATGGGCGTGAAGAAGGACAATAACCTCTACAAGCTCTACACGGATTACTTCGCCTGGCTCCAGATTCACCACCCCATCCCAGGGTCACAAAAAGTTTCGGCCAAAGACTTTTTGTTTGACTCAACGCGGCTCAATCGGGCGATGAAGGACACAACTTTCGCTGAAAAGTTGTTCGCGAAATGGAAAACCAGTGGACTCGACTCGGACCCGGTCTTCGTCAAGTTTCGGGCCTTGGGCTCCAAGAAGGGCGATAATAAGCTCGACAAGCTCTACAGGGATTACTTCAAGTGGCTCGAGATTCATTACCCGACGGCGGGGTAAAGGGCACTCCGTCGCTCATCGGCTTGCACCAGCACACCACTTAGTATCTCTCCATAACGAATTCAATGCAGTTTCTCAATGGTTAGCAATGCACGACTCCCTATCAAGATGATAGACATCGAGGGGTCTCGCCACGGATCTTCCATGAAGAGTCTCTTCATCCCTGGGGCGGCGTTCCTTCCCATCTTGAACTGCTCGGTGATACTCGTCAGCCGCTACATTCTTCGACGCCAGTACTCGAGTTCTCCCATAGGACCGTCGTCATCAATCGTCTGGTCATTGTTCCCTTCGCCGTCATTCGTCGTGTTTGTCTCCAAGTAGGTCGAGATGACGTCGCACCACTCCTTCAGCACGTCTTCGTAGTGTGCGATCAACTTGGGCGGGTCGGAAGCCTGCAACGCCCTCGTACCATTGACCGCATGACCTGCACTGCTCACGGTCTCCGCAAGGATACTGCGGTCGGGTCTTCTCAGCTCCAGGCCACTGTCCATACTATTGAGCGCCTCCTTGAGGTCGTTGGCGAACTTCTCAGACTCCGTCATGAACTCGTTCTTCAGATCGGAATCTGCTATCCCCCACTCGTCCTTCACCTTCTACAGAACGAGTACATTGACGTCTTCGCAGTGCTGAGCCGAAGGACGAAAAGCGTCAGTGACGACACGAAGCGGCGCATCCAGACTCTGCTTCGGCGGTGGAAGCAGATTGACATCGGCATCACAGAGGCAGCCAACGAAGCCAAAGACAACGTCAAGTACCTGTTCACGCTCGAGAAGTTCATCATCCCGCTGTACAACGGCACACCCAGCTCCATCATCGATACGCTCCCGGCGCTGATGAACTCGATCAAGATGATCCACTCCATCGCGAGATACTACAATACTACCGAGCGGATGGCCAACTTGTTCACGAAGATCACCAACCAAATGATCACCAATTGCAAGCACTGTGTGACGGGGGGGGGGGGGAGACCTACGAAGTCATGTGGGACAAAGACCCGGAAGAGCTCGTGCGGCACCTGGACTCGTGTCTCAAGTTGAACGAAGCCTACCAGCAGCAGTATCGTGTCACCAAAGACAAGCTATTTGCAACACCCAAGGGCAAGCAGTTCGAGTTCAACGAGATGAAGATCTTTGGGAAGTTCAACCTCTTCTGTCGGCGTGTTATGAAGCTGATCGACATGTTCACAACGATTCCACCAGTTCTCGTCGCTGGTTAATAGTGGTGGGTAATCTCTCTATCACGGAAAATAACGTTATTGGGGTTAAAAAGATATTTTTAGCGTTACTTTAATACTGTATGATATTTGCAATATCATGAACATGTTTGGCTATATTTGTGTTTTTGGCATTGTAAATTACTCAGCCCGCCAAAGTCATCTTGTGGCACATTCGCCGACTGCTCTGAGCTTCTTTCTGGCGGTACGCTGTCGCCTCTGTCCGGCGGTTGATCTGCGTCCGGTGCCCGAGCCGGAGGTGGTCACAGGTTCTAAAGCTGAAGACTAGTCATTGTGTACAACGAGATGACCGACCTGGTACGGCATCTGCCACGCCGGGACGATCCCCAGTGCGCAGTGACGCCCAACGGCGCGACATCCCAGCCCATGGACGTCACGGCTCTGCTGTCGGCGGCACCGTCTCGATCAACTCGTACGGCCGTCACTTGAGTGACTCGTACCGTGACCTGAACCCTGCTTACTTCCACATCGCCGCTGTGATCCTGCTGGGCAGCCTGAATTCGATCTTCATCGTTGATGTCACGGCCGGTTCGGAGGTTTTAAGATGTGCCGTGTTCCTAGAAGAGGATGCCCAGACGGCTTGGAGGAACAACCGTAGAGCTCGGCTGCTAAGAGCACCATGTACGCCAAGACTCGTCGTCTCTCGTGGATTTTCGAGACGTACACTGATGGACCTCTGGTGCCTTCGGGCTCGTACACGACGGGTGCTTATTACTACTACCTGCTTGAGATGGACGACGCTGGAGCCATCATTGATGGTGAGTGGGTGTACGACTCGGACGACGACCACCTGGACTTCCGGTGCTTCCCGAAGGCCAAGCCTGCCGCTGATACGGTGACCAGCATCAGTCGAGCTACGCTGACGTGTCCATGCTGGCCTGCTCGGGTTCGTCGTCGGGCTATGAGGCTGTCGGCTCGTCCTCTACTTCAGATCGTTGTTCTCGTGAACCATTATGAAGTGGTTTTACGGTGGAACTAGATACAGCGAGTATATCTCTTCTACGCGTCCTACTACAGTATATTTTCAACCACCACTACAAATTCTGATCTTTGGCAGGGTTCTTTCGGGTTTCCCTTACTGTTATAATAATGTGATCCAAGCTGAGCAAAGGATACATCCAAGAGTGTGAAAGACTATCAAGTTTATTAAGAAGTGAGTAAACTGCCGAATGAAAGCCGATGGAAACTATTCATGCATGTGAACGGGGCTCAATGTAAAATGCAGAATTATGCCGAAACATAGCCTGATGATGTTCAAGAAGGCTTGCCATCGCGGAAGTCGAGCTCAAGAAGGTTGATTCTCCGCCATGAATACAATGTCGCACACTGTGTCGGCAGTGAGTGCACTACGCCGCTTGGTGACCACGTTTCCTCCTGTGGATAGTACTCTTTCGGAAGGAACTGATGTCGCGATGCACACAAGCTACATCAGAGCTAATGGAGCGATAAGTGGAAACGTCTTGGCATTGCCACACCACCAGTTGAGTGACGACGGCTGCTCCTGTTTTTCCACTCGTTCTGCTGATGACGTCCGCAAGTAGTTCTTGAGTTCCCAGTTACACTCCTTACCAAGCGACCTAACGTCAGAAGCAGTTCTGCGTGATGTCAATCGCCTTCCATACATGACTCTCTGAAAGGTGGCCGGCTTGAACGCCTCCCTCCGTCGGTCGAAGTCCGATCTGCGTGAATGCTTCCCTCCGACCAGGTTGAAGTTCCGCTGAATCAGCGTTGTTTATGGCAATTCCATACAGCTTATATGTGGTCTTTCCCATTTTCAAGAACCCTGGTTCGGTGATTGGCTTGATCTTGACCAATGAGCAAGCCTGTTAATTGTGTGTTATTCTGAGCTAACCAACGAACTCGGACACAATTTAACTGTGAAAAATAAAACGTTATTTAACGTTAAAAAAGTAAAGTTGACACCCCTAGTCAGTACCGATGGAGGACCTTACCACCAACTTTAATTCCATCATTCGCGAGTTCCAGTACCGCAATCACGACTTGCTCGACTACAATAACAACCGCTTTGATCGCGACTACGTCGAGTTCAACGTGCGGATCTCCGACCTTGAGGGTTTGCTGCAGAAGTTCATCAACGATTCTTTCGAGAACATCACTTCGATCTAGCACTCTCCGAAGTCTGAGCCCGAGGCGCCCTCCAGGACATTGAGTATGAGCTCACCAAGCGATGTTGGAGGGGTCGCAGGGCTCGGCGATGAGTTTCAAGGACAGAACAGCGACACGGAACCGACAACGGGCAGAGCAAGCGGAGCGGCGCGGCAGACGAGAGGAGCGACGAGCAAGCTGGGCTTGGCTCTGGGATGGGTACAGCACTTTTGCGAAGCATGGCAGCCCAAAGCGCAGCGTCATTGGCGTCGAGATCCGAGTCCCGGTCACCAGATCCATCAAGAACAACCCCAGGTGAGGTTACCGGTGCGTGAGGAAGTGAGAGTGAAGCAGGGAACGTACCAGGTTGACGACGCAGGCACAGCAGGCTCCACAGTGTCTCTAGGAGGCGACGCAATTCCAGCATTAAGCATCGCAGGGAAAATACCACGACCACCGAGGGAGCTATCACAGCCCTCAAGATTCAGGCCGCTTGGTAAGCGGCGTGAGGAAGGAGGGTCAGACGTATCCTCAGCAGTAGCGACGTGAGGCGAGGCGGTTGAACGCCTTTATTGCCCAGGGCGTATAGCGCACGCGCGCCAGAAGACTCGGCCGATCAGGAAGCTTAAACTTCGCCTTTCGGAAAGCCCAATGGGGTCAGACTACCTCCAAAAGTACGGGACCTCCGGAAGTAGCTTGGCGTGTGACCTTGTGTAATGCCTATAGGTGTCGTTTGTCTTCGGAAGACCGGACTCCACCTGATGAGTTGTTCCTACACAATCAAAATGAATACAAGAATACAGAGTGCGTACGTTCACTTCTCGACGCAATTAGTACAGCTGGGGTTAGACCACTAGCAAAGCCTTCCCAGATGACCAAATAATACAGAGAGTTATACACAATATGCAGCTGCTACTTATTCTTTTGGACCCTTGAGCAGTGGGTCCGTACACCAGTCTAGTTGTGTTTCACCTGGAAGACTGGTCACTTCCAGATGCACCCTTGTTGCGCACCACTTCCAGTAAGGAGGATTTATAACTCCTTCCAGAAGATAACTTTCAGATATATCCAAAAGGAAAACCACTTCCGGATCACTCAATATACAGTCCTATCACACAGCAGTCTATTCGATCAAATTCCGGGGGGTGACTACTAACAACCTCCTGAAACGGCAATTACTATGAAATGGGGGGTCTAGAGGACACACTCCCAACTGAAATATGAAATAGGACAGATCACGTACGAATGCGCGTCACTCGGTCACCGCCTAATTTGGTCTTGAGCCTTTCGGAGAGTTCCACGGCGGTCTTCGCGATCACGACGCGTCCAAACGCAGGCTGGGTAAACCCGGGTCCCCGGAAATCATGGCGGCTTGTCCGGGGTTATCCCAGCGTGCTTCCAGGCCAACTGATAAGGGCCCTGGAAAACACTTGCGCCCTTGGTGGCAAAACGTACTCTCTGTTATTTTTAGTCTCTGCTAGAAGTCTTCTGTCAAAGTCTCTGCTGGAAGTCTTCCACATGCACATTTGTCTTGGTTTCACTATAGGGTTCTTTGGCGTAATCAGCATCCGGGAGGCTGACACATCCTGGTCGCAAGCCGGCTCTTCGTGCATAACATATCCGGCTGGTCGTCTTGGTCGGTCGCTAATGTATTGGGTTTTGTATACTGGAAAATTGGAAAGGTCTTGGTGGGTACAAATCAGCAGCGTCTGGTCGGCCTCCGCGCCCGGAACGTCTGGGTCATCTGCGAGTCGCATCAGAAATGAGCTTTCGGAAGACACACGTGACTTCCGGAAGTAACTCGACATTGGGAGGACTTCTGGAAGTCACTTGGTCTCAGTATGCTGTGGGAACTTGTACCAGTTCTCCGTTCGTCCTCGTTCTTCCCTGTCGCGCGCACTTCTGGACCAATCATCACTGCGAGTGCTTCCATGGGAAATGGGAAACGACGCTCGGACATTTTACGTCCAGTCACCGCGTGTCACTAGCTAGCCGCAAGCGCACGTATGGGAGGAGTATCGTAGACTTCCCGCCGTACTTCTTTTCCAGTGTCGCCCGGGGACGACTTTTGCGAGCAGTACCAGAAGTTCGACCTCAACTACCAGCCTGTCAAACACGAGCAGCAGCAGCCCCCCCGCTTATCCGGTGACTGCGAGTCCAGATTAACAGCGATTTCCCGTTCTTCATATCTGCACTCCATGCTGACGCCGACTGAAGCGTCTCAGGCAATGGCTTCCCTTTTTGGGAGCATCAGCGCCGAAGATATACGGCAGCCAGCAGGTCATATGCACGACAATGCTGGAGAGATCCTCCCTCCAGGTGTCTCCACCATCGTTGGTGCTGTAGGTCCCGTTGGTGTCCGTGACATCTTCCTCAATGTTGGGTCAGGAATAGGCAATGTTGTCGCCCAAGTCGCGCTCATGACAAGTGCCCGCGTCTGTGTTGGAGTCGAGCTTCGTGCCGAGTTGTGTTCACTTGGTCAAGCGTGTATTGAGCGCTATGCAGACTCTCTACCTCATCTTCGCAAGGTGTATTTGAAGGCCTCAGACGTGAGAGATGCTGCTCTGTCATCACAGGCTCCCACGTGCGAAGCAACCATCATCTTTGAGGAAGATGCTAAGTTAGTCGTCGCGCGTGAACTCGCTGTGATGCTGAATGCACGAGTAATAGCAGCAACTTCTCGTTTCTGCCCCAGACACCGTGCTTCCTGCTCGGAGATCTTTTGCACTCACTGGTCGTTAATGCGCGAAATAATGGCGTCATGTAGTTGGAAGTCGTCTCTTCACCCAATTTATATTTACAATAAAGCCTAAGTTTCAAACTACATACAATTTCTTTAGGCAGCGTGGTCGGCGAGACTCCTAAGTCGATCTTCATCAGCAGGTCCGTGCCAACGCCGACGCAATCTTCACGAACATGACGGCACTGAAGCCGTCACGAACTTCATCAACAGGAGCGGCACGTCGCCGACAAGTCCATAAGCAGGATGGTGCCGACAAGTCCACAAGCAAGGTGGTGCCGACTTCACAGCCAAGTCCAGCAACTCCACGACGCTGACGACGCCGCGATCTTCATCAGCAACTCCACGACGCTGACGACGCCGCGATCTTCATCAGCAGGTCCGTGCCGACGCCGACGCAATCTTCATCAGCGGGACGGCACCTTCCCCGACGTCAATTCCAGGAGCTGCACGGCGCCGAAGCTGACGCGATCTTCATGAGCAGGACAACGCTGATGCCGCCGCCATCTTCACGAGCACGATGGTGTCGAACCTTCCGTCAAGTTCAGCAGCTGCACGGCACAGACGCCACCTCGATCTTCATCAGCAGAAGGCCGACCACACCGACGCCAAGTCCACGAGCTGTGCGGTGACCACGCCAACGTCAAGTACACGAGCAATTACACTTACAGATGGATTTGACGAGCTGCACCTGGCTTCCCTGTTGGTGAGGTCTCAGTTTGGGAGGCACCTTGTCGAAGTTTGGTAAGCTGAGAGTGTCGCCGGATATTGCCCTTGTCTGTAAACAAGCTTTGAGGCTCGTAGAACTGTTGAAATGTTTCCCAGCACGTCAATTCAATCTGCGGGCACATCCACGGCTTCGCGGTGCACCACTTGACATAGACACACACTGTGTGTCACACAGTTGTTAGTTACCTCGGTCCGGTAACGGCCACCCATCGAAAAACAATGCAGCTTAGGCGTTTCCTGTTCCTCTCCGCGTATATTTGTTTGGAGGCCGCGAAGGCGCACCCACTCACTGCCAGCCTATTGCCCGACTCAGTTTGCGTGACTGGGTATGCATGGGCTGATGCATCTTCCTCTACTTCAGCATTACGACTTTTGTATAGCATACGACCTTCGCTAGGCTTTTCAGCCCACTGACCGTTGATGAGCTCGGCCACCAATTTAGTGACGAACGCTCGATGGGGGTCTCGTGCAGTAGAATCGGGCTTTGCCAGCCGTCGTGTCAAGTATGCATTCGATCTTGCAACATCTATGAGCGCTAATGCAAGTTTCTTATGCCAGCGCTCGTAGAAGTGCCCGTCCGCAATAGAGAATCGTCCTCGAATTTGATCGAGTCTATCCACCCCTTGCATGTTCGTGTTGTATCGAGCAACGCAAACAGGAGCCGAGATAGCTTGCCTCTCACTTCCTATCATACGGTTTACGGTAGTGGTAGTTGTCTCGTCACCATATTCACCACATTTCCGTCACACCACGAGGCTGCAAGCATGCTATGATCTAAGGAGACAGTCTGCTGGTGATCACCGCGCACGCAATCGTCTTTGTGAGAGATAGTGTGGCTGGGGAAGTGTTTGCTGTTTTCTCGTATCGTTCCTTTGGCGTAAAGACCCTTTAGGCGAAGCTCTTGGAGCAGCTGAACACTGGTGTAGTAGTTGTCCATATTAAGAACCCTGTTGGACCCAAAAAATGGTCGTGCCACCTCCAGAACGTGTTGTCGAATCTTCGACACTTTCTCTAGCTCCTCACGCAGATCCTGTGCCTCCACTTGGCCTATAACACTATGCAAGCGATCGGAGATGTCGCTCTGGTTGCGATGAAGTATGTAGTTTAATGAAATCCAGGTGCTCGAAGAGCAGGTCATGTATAGTCGGAAATGGTACTCTCCTGTTGGCTTTAAGGGATTGTCCACGATGAGGTGGCGTCCTTGACGAGAGCGACAAGTTACGCTTGCCTCATCCAGGGCGACATCCCTACCGACGTTGACGTATTGCCCACCGGTTATTTTCTGCAGGTTGAGCAGCGGCCGGATACGTGCAGCAGCATCCTTCTCAAGTGTCATCGTAGTTGCATTGAAGCTCAGGCTTCTTCTAAGCAACTTGAAGCGGTTTAGAGTCATCACAATGTCTAGTGAAGTTGTAGCCCCACCAAAAATAAGGTCTTTCGGCTGGGGACCCCAGTAGTTGGTGTACTCCCCTTTTTCGTTGACCGCCATGAAGAACATAATCCCGAGGAACGCCATCAACTCCGACAGTGTGAACGGCGTAGATGTTTTCACTTCTTTTAGAGCGGTGTAACGGTTCGTCTCGTGGAGGACTTGGCGCCAAAAATACAAAGGAAGGTACGCGAAGAAACTGGAGCTCGCAGAGTGATCGAAGAGGTGCTTGTATTCCGGACGCAAGTAAGTCTTCGTAGTCCATCTACATGCTCATATAAATATGAAGGTGCCTCAACGTGCGCTGACGGCTCAAACCGCATGCTCCGAATTGCCTCAACCTCGTCCAGGCTGGTTAGAAGAAGATCCGATGCATCAAAAGCCTCGTAGAGATTATCTGCAGCGACGTGGTCAGACTCGGCATCAGCGACTTCAATAGCTTTGGAAGAATCAGTCTCCGCCAACACATGCCAGTCGGGATTCTTGATATGCATGAGAGCAACGTAGTTCTTGATTCTCAGTTGGACAGCACCCACACTGAGATGCTCCACGTCTGTAATGGGTCTGCTTAGACCCACTACTTAAGCTTACACGTGTGCGCACGTGTATGAGGAAGCGTAGGTGTATTTAACTTAAGTTCAGTATACTTGTATCCGCAAGTATACTTAAACCTAGATAAAGGAACCGAACGATAGCTTTGGTGCCAAATGAGAACTGTATTGATTGTAAATGGGGTCTCCTCCTAAAACTGATATTTCTAATGAGAGGTTCTGCCATTGGATGGCTGGCAGAACCCCTATCTATTGAATGACTCTCATTGGTAGAAAGGTGTTACTTTCTACCAGTCATATGCCTTTTGCTATGAATGTGGACCACCCTGTGGTGGTCACCTGAATGTATCCCGTAGTGCATGTTGCACTAAGGTAGGAGGTGAACCAAATGTGTAGCCCCGCTACACCATCCCCCCGTTAGGATTTGACGTGCCGGTCTCGACACGTCAATCCGTATTTTCTTCGGGAGAACACGTGCTCATTGGGAATGAGCACGCCAATGACGTCTTCGTCCAAGACACCGGCCGCTTCGGCAACAGCAAGTGCTGCCGTCGCCTCCAAAGCGACGACGGCCGCTGCCTCAGCCACGACCGCTACTGACATCGCCGTCGAGGCGATGTTGACAAGCGCGGCAACAGAGAGTCGCCTCTCTGTTGCTGGATACCACTCGAGATGGCATGAGAAACATGCCATCCGAAATAAGACAGGCAAGATCATCGCTGTCGAGACTGGCGTGGACATCTACTATAGCGGGGCTACACATTCGGTACACCTCCTACCTTAGTGCAACATGCACTACGGGATACATTCAGGTGACCACCACAGGGTGGTCCACATTCATAGCAAAAGGCATATGACTGGTAGAAAGTAACACCTTTCTACCAATGAGAGTCATTCAATAGATAGGGGTTCTGCCAGCCATCCAATGGCAGAACCTCTCATTAGAAATATCAGTTTTAGGAGGAGACCCCATTTACAATCAATACAGTTCTCATTTGGCACCAAAGCTATCGTTCGGTTCCTTTATCTAGGTTTAAGTATACTTGTGGATACAAGTATACTGAACTTAAGTAAATTACTCCTACGCTTCCTCATACACGTGCGCACACGTGTAAGCAAAAGT
The DNA here is from genome assembly GCF_020800215.1 of Phytophthora ramorum. Taxonomy (NCBI): domain Eukaryota; phylum Oomycota; class Peronosporomycetes; order Peronosporales; family Peronosporaceae; genus Phytophthora; species Phytophthora ramorum. The sequence goes on from NW_027150654.1 coordinate 370,475, forward strand.
AGTGGGTCTAAGCAGACCCATTACACCTGGTAGCACTTTGTAGTCCGTCCAACGACCGACTAACACGTTCGTATGGAATACGAACGCGGGGCTGAGAACCTGCCCTCGGACAGTAACATGTCCGTGGGTAGCCCAAACACGTCTGCAACGCATGTTGCGCGTGCAAGACTGCCCCCACCTGTCGGAACCAGAGTGGGAGGCCCTCCAACGACTGTCAACAGTCATTGGAGAAGCGGCGGTAGCAACGATGTTGCGAACGCTATCACCGACGGAGCAACACGGTGTTGCTCTGGGTTTCATCGTGAAGGAACAGCGTGAAACCTCGGCTCAAGCTTTGGTGTCGCCATCGGCCACACCGCGCGTGGAGTCATTGAAACTCCACGTAAGCAGCTACGTTGGAAGAGAGGGTGAACCTCTCCTTCATTGGCTTGTCGAGGTCGACACTGCCATTACGGCTCGACGATACGTCGACCCGTTGTCGAAGGTTGCGTTCGCCATGTCATGTCTTGGCGGACGAGCAAGGAGTTGAGCGTACGGATGCCGACTCACGGACCCTACGTGCTTCAGCACGTACGAAGAGTTCAAGGAGGAGCTCAAACTAGCGTTTGAGCCCCCGCAAAACGAGTTCCGATCGAGGGCGGAGTTCCTCGATCTGCAACAGGGCAAGCATGACGTGCATGCTTACGCCCAAAGGGCACGGTACTTGGTCTCGAACATCGTGACCAACCCGATCGACGAGGCGACAAAGGTCGTCACGTTCATGAAGGGCCTTAGAGATGGGCCTGTGAAGACCTATCTCTTCCGAGAGTATCCAAATACTCTCGAGGCTGCAATTGCGCTCGCAATGCAAGAAGAGTTTAGCCTGCGGCAGGCTAAACTGCATGTGAACGCCCCGCGGCCGATGCCACGACCGGTGGTAAGGCCGTCGGGAGGTCCCGAACCAATGGACCTCTCGAGTGCGACCGCTGCTGGGAACCAGCAGCGTCGTGGATCAACGAATGTGCGTTGTTTCCGCTGCGGAAACATCGGTCACTATGTCCGCGAGTGCACAGCACCTGTGCACGCGGCGAAGAGCCGTCGTGGCGATACTGGGTATCGTCACGGGCTATCAAAAAACTAGAGGGACCAGCAGGCGCGGGGCGCCCTGCTGGTGATGCGATCGAGCGTGTCGACATCGAACACGCTGCAATGAAGATCGCTGCCCCCAGTGAGAGTCAATCTCACTGCAAGAAGCAAGATGACAAGCTGAACCTTGTCATCCTGAGGGTAAGCTCGAAGAGAGAGAGGTCTCTTCGTGCTCTAGTGGACTGTGGAGCATCGAACAACTTTGTTCGACTGCAGAGCCTTCCAAGGCTTGACTTCGAGGAGGTGAAAACACCTCGAAGTCTATTGGAAGTGAGACTAGCAACGGGTGTCGTTGTTAGAACCGAGAAGCGTATCGTACGCGTACGCTTCTCTTATCAAGAGAAGGAGTTCGTCGATGAGCTTATCGTCCTGGAACTGGACGATAAGTTCGATATGGTGTTGGGCATGCCGTGGCTTGCACGGCATGATCCGGTGATCGACTGGATGAAGCGCACGATCGTGCGCTTCGGGAGCAGCAGCGGCGCGACAGAGAGCGATGGCCCTGTCGGCGCAGCACATGCACCACGTGATGCATGCGGCTCTCCACCAGAGACAGCGCGGAATGCGGCTGTCTCGGATCACCCCAAGCGAACAACAACGACTGCGAGAGTCGTTGGAAGAAAATGTGAGCCGAATCAGCAGGGCCTGATTCGAGAGGGTCTCGAAGCGTCCGGAGCGACGCGGTCGTGTCGACACACAATTTGTCGAAAGACACTCCGCCGTTAGACGTCGAGGTAAAGAAGGCGCGTCGGCTCTGGGAGCCGACGCTGCAAGCAGTGCGGACGGTTGCAAACGTCCCGCACCGGAAATGCTTGCGAGCTCGCGTGCGGCCGGGCTGCACGACGAAGCGGTGCGCGATCAAGCCGGGCTTGAACGCGTGCGCCCGCGGGTAAAACCCGCCGGCGAATACAAGGAACAACTGTCCACGGCCGGGCCTGGACAAGAAGAAACTCGCGGAGCCGGGCTCCGCACGAGAAGCGAACGGCGCAAGCGATCAAAGCTGCGCAAGTCTCGGTCAGGGACCGAGACGCTACAAGCAGTGTCTGCCGGGCAGACACAGGAGTTGGAGACGACCGTCGAGACATTGAGTGTCTTGACGCGTACGAGTATTGGTCTCCAATACAAGAAGATGAGGCTGGAGAATCCTCCGACGTTAGCGTCGGAGTTGATGTCGCTCCCAGTCACAAGCTGGAAGCGTTTCGCTTGCGAACTGCACGATGGACGCATCGAGCAGATCTGCATCCTCTCGGACGTCGAGAGGATGACGTGTGAAGCAGAAGAGCTGAATCAGCTCATCTCTGAGGGCGCGGACGCCCTCAGCGCGAAGTCGAAGAAGGAACGCTTCGACGAGCAAGGCTGGGACTCGCTCAAGGCGAGCCCCTTTTACAAGGTCTTGCGTGAGTACAAGAATGTACTCCCGGACGACATTCCTGCGGAGTTACCGCAGGACAAGGGTGTTCAGCACGAGATTGATCTCGTGCCGGAAACGAAGTACTGCGTCACGCAACAGTGGCCACTGCCGCGTGAGCAAGCCAAGGCAATCGACGACTTCTTTGAAAGTCGTCGCAAGGCAGGACAAGTGCGGGAATCGAAGACCCTGCACAGCGCGCCTACGTTCTGTGTCAAGAAGCCACAGGGCGGGTGGCGCATCGTTCATGCGTACAACAAGCTGAACGATGCGACGGTACCGGCGCAGACGCCGATACCTCGAAAAGATGTTATCATCGATTCGATGACCTCGAGTACTATCTTCAGTACTCTTGATCTGAGAGACGGGTTCTATCAGATCCTCATGCGTGAAAGTGATATCCCTCTCACGGCGGTAAGCACTCCGAGCGGCATGCTCTGGGAGTGGCTCGTGATGCCGCAGGGGCTGAAGAACGCCCCAGCGACGTTCAACAGGTGCGTCACGCACTTGTTGCGCTCGGTGCGCGACTTCGCACCGAGCTATTTCGACGACGTGTTCATTCACAGCCGGGCTGTGAATGGGAAATCGGATGTGGAGATGCATACAGAGCATCTCCGCAAGTTGCTTGAGCTTATGCGAAAGCACAAGCTCTATGTGAACCTGAAGAAGTGTATCTTTGGGGCGACCGAGATACCCGTACTTCGGTGTCTCGTGGGGAAGAACGGCGTACTCCCTGGCCCAGGAAAGGTCAGAGTGATCAATGAATGGCCTACGCCTTCAAATGAAAAGGAAGTTGGGCTACGAGCTGCGGAGAGTTGAAAGCTTAGAAGACGGCTTCGGGCCGAGATTGCAAAACCAAAAGTAAGATTGATTGAGTGAGTTTTAGCTGCTAGCCTGCCTCCTACGCTCTCTTGTCGGCAAAAAGAAAAACGTCCATGTGGGGACTCGAACCCACACCCTTCGGATCAAAGACCCGGCACTTAACCCACTACACCATACTGCATGACCAAAGTCACGCACACCCTACTCCTACATATGTAACTCTTACTATGCACCCACACGCATGTCCACGCCGCTTCAGCACTTGGACACGCTCCCACACGCTTGTTCTCACGCGCACGCAACCTGCGCGTCTCATCATGAGCACTTGACGCCGCTACAAATCCCCCCGCACACGCGTAGAGGCACGCGCACGCACACACGCCTTGCACCCACACCTGGTGCACACACGCACATGCACACGCAGCACCCTCTAACACTCTCCCTTGATGCGCTGTGCTTGGCGTCTTAGGCGTCCATGCCGAGTCCGACGAGAAACTGGCGGTGCTTGGGTCGCGCCAGTGCTTTGGTAAACCCGTCTGCGATCATCTCGTCTGTCGGCTTGTACTCGAGCACGATGACCTTGTCTTCCACCTTCTCGCGCAAGAAGTGATACTTCAAGTCGATGTGCTTGGTGCGTGAGTGGTACGCTGGGTTCTTGGCCAGCGCAATGCAACCTTGGTTGTCCTGAAAAATGGTAGTCGCACCCACACACTCACACCCCACGTCCAGTAGTAGCTGACGCAGCCACACTGCCTCTTGAGTGGCGTTGTACAGTGCCATGTACTCTGCCTCCGTGCTCGAGGTTGCCACTGTCGGTTGCCGCTTCGACTTCCACGAAATTGCACTCCCGTTCAGGAAGAACACGTAGCCAGTAGTCGAGCGCCGGGTGTCCAAATCACCTGCCCAGTTCGCATCCGCGTAGCCGATCAGCTCTCCCTTAGTCCCGCCGTTGAACACGAGTCCCAGGTCCTGAGTGGTCTTCAAGTACTTCAAAATCCGCTTCGCAGCCACCCAGTGAGACTTGTTGTACCGCTCGCAAAACTTGGCCACTTCACCCACAGCTTGAGCAATGTCCGGGCGCGTACAAGTTGCGAGGTACATCAAAGCCCCCACCAACTCGCGATACGGGTACCTGGGCACGAAATCTTCGTCTTCTGACGGCTTCACCAGCTTCGAGTTGCTGTCCGCTGGTGTGTGCACTGCCTTGCACTTTTCCACGCCGAACTTCTCCGCGAGTCGTTGAATATACGCTCGCTGATTCATGACGATGGTCTTGTCGTCGCGGTTGCGGTGGATCTCGATGCCGAGACAGTACTTCAGCTCACCGAGCTCCTTGATGCTGAACTCGCGCTTCAGCGCCTTCTTGATCTCACCGATCTCCGCTTTCGTCCTGCTGAAGATCATGAGGTCGTCCACGTAGACGATAATGATGCTGAACTTCGAGTCCGAACGCCGAACATACACACACGGATCCGCCGCTGACCGATGGAAACCTTGGCCCTCCAGGTGCTTGTTCAGCTTGCTGTTCCATTGGCGTGCCGCTTGCTTCGTGCCGTAAAGCGCTTGCATCAACAGGCACTTCTTGGTTGGGTTGACTTGGTCTTCAAATCCGTCCGGCTGGTCCATATAGAGCTCCTCTTCAACGTCGCCGTAGAGAAACGCGGTGTCCACATCCACATTTTCAGCCTCCATGTCTTCCTCTGCTGCAATCGCCACCGCCGTGTTGATGGACTCCTTGCGTGCTACAGGAGCGAAAGTCTCCGTGTAGTCGACCCCTGGACGTTGCGTGAAGCCCTTCGCCACGAGACGAGCCTTGAACTTGATGATCTTCCCGCTCGGGTCACGCTTGATACGGAACACCCACTTGCACCCGATCGCCTTTTTGTCTGACGGCATGTCCACCAACTTCCAGGTGCGGTGATCCTCAAGCGACTTCATTTCGCTTTCCATGGCGCGCAGCCATTCGTCCTTGTACTTGCTCCGCATGACTTCATCGTACGACACCGCGCGCTCACCGTCGTCGTCTTCGGTGAGGAAGCAGTAGAGGGAATCGAACTCAGCCTCGTAGTCGTCCAGGTTGAACTCACCCCTTCGAGTCCCGGGAAATTCGTCTTGGTAGCGCACGACTCCACGCCTTTTGCGTGCCGGACGCACCATCCACTCCTCTTCGCCGTCTCTCCCTGGCGTGCTAGAGCCACGCGTTGGCACAGATCCGGTCGGTCCGCTGTGCTCCTCGGGTTCGTGGAGTGGGCGTGTCGGGGGCGTGCTGAAACCGTCGTCAACACTGGGTTCTTCGGTGCGCTCCTCTTCTTCATCGTTGTCGATGATGTCGATCACCTCCTGGTTGCGCGTCTTCGCCATTGTGACCGGTGGCGCTTCAGCAAACGCCACACTCCTTGAAATCACGATCGATCCGTCGCTGGGGTCCAGGAGTCGATATGCTTTGTGTTGCTTGGCGTAGCCGAGAAACACGCACTTGATCCCCGAGTTGTCCAGCTTTTTGCGTTTCTGCTTGGTCACATGGGCGTAGCACTCGGTCCCAAAAACGCGCATGTGCTCCAGACGTGGCGCCCTCTTGAAAACCAGCTGGAATGGGCTTGTGTGTGGGCTTGACGTGTTAGGCAACACGTTCCGAATGTCTGCAGCTGTCATGATGGCCTCGCACCAGTACGACTTGTCCATCCCGCTCTCCCCCAGCATGCAGCGTGTCATTTCGACCAGCGTACGGTTCATCCGCTCTGCCATGCCGTTCTGTTGCGGGTTGTAAGGCACCGTGAACTCTTGCTTGATGGTCTTCTCGTCGCACAGAGCCACCATCCCCGCGTTGCAGTATTCACCGCCGTTGTCACTGCGTAGCACCTTGACCTTGATGCCCGCACTTGTTTCTGCCTCCTTGAGAAACTTCTTGAACGCCTCACACACTTCGCTCTTCTTGTGCAGTGGGTAGATTGTCACAAAGCGACTCTTCATCATGATGAAGCTCACAATGTACTTGTAGCCCGACTTGGATGCAGGAGTGACGGGCCCCAACACATCAGAGCACACAGTGGTGTCCTTGCGTGCGCTCTCCCTGGCTTCGAGTCCCTCCTTGGTCGACTTGAAAGGCTTGCGTGCCTGCTTCGCAGTCGCACACACGCCACATACGGTTCCAGGCTCTGCCAGCGCACCCTTGAGTTTCCCGTCCTTGATCATGGAGTTCAGCGTGCCGAAAGACGCGTGGCCGAGTCGCCGGTGCCACAAATCCATATTGTCTTCAGCCGCATGGCACTCGTCGCCGCCCTCAATGTTGAGGAACATCAGCTTGCCTTGCTTCCTGCCCGTCGCCACCACTTGGCTGCCGCGTTTCACAACGCACTGCTCGCTGTCCATAGTCACGGTCATGCCGCGTGCCGTTGCAGCCGTGAGAGAGAACAGGTTCTTGTTCAAATCTTGAACGTGCAGTGTGTTTTCCAGTCGCGCATTTATCCACGCACTACCAGTCCAGACACGCAGAACAACTGTTCCAACCCCGAGAATCTTCAAGCTCGCGCTGCTCTTTGCGCTCGATATGGTGCGCGCAGTCTTTACACCCGAGTACTCTTGAAACGCGTCGCGTGTCTTGCACATGTGTGCCGAAGCACCGCTGTCCATCACCCAGCACTCGCTAGCAAAAGCTTCCGTCGCGTGGAACGCAACGTTCGACTGGTCTTGGACATCTTCATCGGGACTTGCCTCGGAACGGCAATCCCTCGCATAGTGGCCAGGCTTGCCACAGTTGAAACACTTCCCGAAGGGCCCCTTCTTGCGCATCCCGCGTGGGTTCTTCTTCTTCTGCTGCTGCTTCCCATTGCCCTTGCCGGCAAGAAGCGCAGTCGCCTCTTCGATGCGGTTCGAGTCCTTCTGACGCACTTCTTCCGCAATCAGCTTGCTCACCAGGTGTGCAAGCTTGAACTCACTCACTGACATGCGAAACGCTTGAACCAGAGCCTCGTAGCTCGATGGCAGACTCCGCAGCATCGTCGCGCAGACGTCTTCCTCAGTTGGCTCACACCCCGCGTTCTTCATCTCCATCACGAGCTTCTCCAACTCCGTCACGTGCTTGCCGACGGAGGACGCCGTGAACTTGAACGCCGAGAACTTTTCCTTGAGCCACAGCCGGTTCGCCATGTCTTGAGTCTTGTGGAACTTCTTCAACGTGTCCCACGCCTCCTTCGCAGTCGTGGACGTCACCACGTGCATCAACTGCGAGTCGTTTAGGTTGAGCACAATCGCCGCGTGCGCTTGTTGCTCCTTCGCCGTCGATCCGGCTTCCCCGGAGACAGCTTCCCACAATCCCTTGGACATCAGGTACATCTTCATCTTGTAGCTCCACAGCGAGTAGTTCGAGCCGTCGAAAGGCTCGACCTTGAACTTGGTGTCGGTACTTGGGCTCATAACCAAAAGGAAGTTGGGCTACGAGCTGCGGAGAGTTGAAAGCTTAGAAGACGGCTTCGGGCCGAGATTGCAAAACCAAAAGTAAGATTGATTGAGTGAGTTTTAGCTGCTAGCCTGCCTCCTACGCTCTCTTGTCGGCAAAAAGAAAAACGTCCATGTGGGGACTCGAACCCACACCCTTCGGATCAAAGACCCGGCACTTAACCCACTACACCATACTGCATGACCAAAGTCACGCACACCCTACTCCTACATATGTAACTCTTACTATGCACCCACACGCATGTCCACGCCGCTTCAGCACTTGGACACGCTCCCACACGCTTGTTCTCACGCGCACGCAACCTGCGCGTCTCATCATGAGCACTTGACGCCGCTACAAATCCCCCCGCACACGCGTAGAGGCACGCGCACGCACACACGCCTTGCACCCACACCTGGTGCACACACGCACATGCACACGCAGCACCCTCTAACAAAATGTAAAGGAACTGTGGCAGTTCATCGGACTTGCCACGTACTTGTGCAAGTACGTGAGCAACTACGCGGGCAAGATTCGCCCGCTGTCGCAGCTCTTGAAGAAAGAAGCTGCATGCGAATGGACTGCTGATTGTCAGCAGGCCTTTAAAGCAGTCAATCAGGGCTTGGCTGAGGCGCCGATCTTGGCGGTGGCCGACCAAAATCGTCCATTCCACGTTGTGTGTGATGCATCCGATTTCACGATCGGATGCGCACTGATGCAGCACGATCACGAAGGTCGCGATCGTGTGGTTTACTACCAATCGCGTCAGCTGAAGCCAACTGAGCGCAATTACCCGGTACATGACAAGGAACTCCTTGCCATGAAGTATGCACTCGCAAAGTTTCGAGTGTATCTACTTGGGAGTAGACCATTCGTGGTCTACACCGACCACGCATCGTTGCGTACGGCGATCAAGTCGCCGCACATATCACAAAGAATGGCACGGTGGCTGTCATTCTTTGCTGAATACAACTTCCAGGTTGAGTACAAACCTGGAAGATTGAATGTCGTGGCCGACGCGCTTTCGCGTAGACCAGATTATGCGGTGCAAGAGGCCGACGCCAACGCAGTTGGCGTCGTCAGGACGAAAATCCCCTCGCCGTCCTTGCTGGACGAAGTGAAGGCCGCATACGCACATGATGCGGATGCGAAGCAATTGTTGGAGTACTTCTCCACACCTTCTGACAAGTCTCGTCAGAAGCTGGCCAAACACCTTCATGCCCGTGTACACCGTTATCGTGTACACAATGGTCTGCTGCTTTACAGCGCAGTTGACGACAACGCAGATCGCATTGTCGTGCCGGATGATCATGAGCTGAAGCTCAAGATCACGTACGAGTACCACGATGCCCCGACATCGGGACATCCTGGCCGTGAGAAGACATATTTGCTTCTCACGCGTGACTTCTACTGAAGTCACCAGTACAAATGGGTACGCAAGTACGGTCGTGCTTGCGAGGTATGCCAGCGCGTGAAGCCTGCGCCCAACTCGCAGGCTCCGCTTCAATCACTACCGACTCCGTCGGAGTGCTGGCAGTCCATTTCAATGGACTTTGTTTTTGGTCTTCCGCAAGACAACAAGCGGAGGACTGGTATTGTGGTCTTTGTTGACCGCTTCAGCAAGATGGTGCATCTTGCTGCAGTACCAGCCGAGGTGACAGCCAAACAGACGGCATGCCTATTTGTTGACCTGGTGTTTAGACACCATGGTATGCCACTCGACATCGTGTCGGATCGGGATCCGCGCTTTACAGCGCGATTCTGGCAAGAAGTGTTTACACTTCTTGGGACGCAGTTGTCCATGTCGACTGCGGATCACCCGCAGACCGACGGACAAACAGAGCGTGTCAACCGCGTGCTGGTTGACACCATGAAGAGCTACGCGCACTCGTTCCATCAATGGAGCGACTGCTTGCCGATGGCGGAGTTCGCCATCAACAACTCGGTGCATGTCTCGACAGGACACACACCGTTCTACGTGAATGCCATGAGGCACCCACGCGTACCGAGCGTACTCGGTGCGGTAGCTCCTTCCTTAAGTGGGGGAGGATATCCGGTTAATTCAAAACAACCGGATAAGCACGCTGATACAAGCCATGTATCAGCTGTGACGACTCGCGCACGTACTGCGCGCAGTCATGGCGACGACAACACAGTGTCTACGACGGGCGTAGACACTTTAAACGACAACGAACATCACGCGCAGGCCGGGCCTGCTGCGAACAAGGAGCACGAACTGAACCAGGGGTTCAGCTCGGATGCAATGAACTTTGTCCAGCGCCGACAAGCCGTAATTCGGTTTGTTCAGGACGCAATAGCAGCTTCTGTCGATCAACAGAAGCTGCTATTGAACGCCGATAACACCGGCAGGGGAAACACAAATTAATTTAAAGTTGGTTCATTAGTTCTGTTAGCTACGCAGAACCTAGCTAAACATGCAGTTTCCGATTTCGGAGCAAGCTTGCTTGCTCCGCGCTTCATTGGACCAGTCACCGTGTTGGCGAAGCATGGCAACGCGTACACACTGGACATACCGTCCAGCACGCGCTTGCACCCAACGTTTTACGTTGGGCGACTGAAGCCGTACGTGCAGCACGAGTCACCTACGTCTGGTGACTCGCCAAAGCGCTCTCGAGCGCGGCGACGCGCTTCAAGGCGGCAGAGAGCCTCGTCCCGACCTCGACCTTTACGTTCGAGGTCGTCTGCACAACCTCCGCGAGCTGAGCCTTCAACAAGCTCAGCTCCTGACGCAGAGCAGCGAACTGCGACGCTTGGAGACGCTCAACAGCCTCCAAGCGAGACTCAAGGTTTGGTTGACCAAACCCGGGGCGTCTTCCCGTCGCCCCCACCCCCGTTCCGAGACGCACGCGGGGCAACTCGCTGGATCGTCCAGCGAATTGTTGGTCATCGGAACCAGACCCGAGGTCCGGTTCATTTTCGAATTCGTTGGAGAGGATTTCCTCCCCAACACGATACGTGGGAATCACGGAATGTCTTGATGGAGGACATTCCGGAATGGTGACGGCGTACGAAGGCCGCCACCTCCGTCGAAGGGCGTAAAACTTGGGCGAGCGCTGTAGTCGCCTACAGCACTCGAATAAGTGCTGCGAATATCCGCAGCACTAGAAGACGCCTGCGCCTGAAAACTAACGCGCAGGGTCTTGAGGTCGTCAGGTACACACATGGATGTGTACCTGTTAATATCCCGCTCGGTGATGCGTACTGCTCCGGGGTAGCAGTACTCACAAGCAGTGTCATAAGGCACTGCACAAGGAAGTCCAATACCGACTGCACCATGGTGCAATCGTTCAAGTTTACCACGCTTCGAGAACTTCTCGTAGCGCTCCCGCGCCTGGCTAATCCGGTCGCGATAGCCAGCGGGGTTCTTGTTGAAGTTTTCAACAAAGGCACTCCAACTTTGACAAAGTGCCTGCCACTCGGGCACTTTGCTTCTGCGAGAAGTCTTCTTGCTCGCAAACCATCGGAGCTCATGGAAGAGCCCGATGTAGTAGTCGCGCCTTTGATTCGTTAACGGATCAAAGTGTAATCGCTTCGCGACGTCATCGTCAACGATGGCGTTGCACGAGTACAGCGCGTACAGATTCGGTGGCGCGGTCGCACCGAATCGGCTGCCGATCTCAGACTGAGACGGCATCCACGGCTCGCGCACTGGCTCAGTGTGCGAGGCCGCAACAACAGCGGATGGAGCAGAGTCATCTCCATCCCGCGGAGTCGTTAAGGCTCCAGCGGCAGCGAGCGGTGTTCCACTGCCGCTGCGCGAACGCTTCGAGCCCGAAGCGTTCGAGTCGTCCTCGCGTGGACGACGTAGACCCACATTGGGGTCAGTGTGGCCCGGAGACAAGGTGTCCTTGTCTCCTTCGAGTTCCCCCTCCTCGACTTCGCTTCCGTAGTCGAGGGGAACTCCCTCTCCACCCGGAGAGTAGATGTAATGGGTCTGCTTAGACCCACTACTTTTGCTTACACGTGTGCGCACGTGTATGAGGAAGCGTAGGAGTAATTTACTTAAGTTCAGTATACTTGTATCCGCAAGTATACTTAAACCTAGATAAAGGAACCGAACGATAGCTTTGGTGCCAAATGAGAACTGTATTGATTGTAAATGGGGTCTCCTCCTAAAACTGATATTTCTAATGAGAGGTTCTGCCATTGGATGGCTGGCAGAACCCCTATCTATTGAATGACTCTCATTGGTAGAAAGGTGTTACTTTCTACCAGTCATATGCCTTTTGCTATGAATGTGGACCACCCTGTGGTGGTCACCTGAATGTATCCCGTAGTGCATGTTGCACTAAGGTAGGAGGTGAACCAAATGTGTAGCCCCGCTACACCATCCCCCCGTTAGGATTTGACGTGCCGGTCTCGACACGTCAATCCGTATTTTCTTCGGGAGAACACGTGCTCATTGGGAATGAGCACGCCAATGACGTCTTCGTCCAAGACACCGGCCGCTTCGGCAACAGCAAGTGCTGCCGTCGCCTCCAAAGCGACGACGGCCGCTGCCTCAGCCACGACCGCTACTGACATCGCCGTCGAGGCGATGTCGACAAGTGCGGCAACAGAGAGTCGCCTCTCTGTTGCTGGATACCACTCGAGATGGCATGAGAAACATGCCATCCGAAATAAGACAGGCAAGATCGTCGCTGTCGAGACTGGCGTGGACATCTACTATAGCGGGGCTACACATTCGGTTCACCTCCTACCTTAGTGCAACATGCACTACGGGATACATTCAGGTGACCACCACAGGGTGGTCCACATTCATAGCAAAAGGCATATGACTGGTAGAAAGTAACACCTTTCTACCAATGAGAGTCATTCAATAGATAGGGGTTCTGCCAGCCATCCAATGGCAGAACCTCTCATTAGAAATATCAGTTTTAGGAGGAGACCCCATTTACAATCAATACAGTTCTCATTTGGCACCAAAGCTATCGTTCGGTTCCTTTATCTAGGTTTAAGTATACTTGCGGATACAAGTATACTGAACTTAAGTAAATTACTCCTACGCTTCCTCATACACGTGCGCACACGTGTAAGCAAAAGTAGTGGGTCTAAGCAGACCCATTACATCTACTCTCCGGGTGGAGAGGGAGTTCCCCTCGACTACGGAAGCGAAGTCGAGGAGGGGGAACTCGAAGGAGACAAGGACACCTTGTCTCCGGGCCACACTGACCCCAATATGGGTCTACGTCGTCCACGCGAGGACGACTCGAACGCTTCGGGCTCGAAGCGTTCGCGCAGCGGCAGTGGAACACCGCTCGCTGCCGCTGGAGCCTTAACGACTCCGCGGGATGGAGATGACTCTGCTCCATCCGCTGTTGTTGCGGCCTCGCACACTGAGCCAGTGCGCGAGCCGTGGATGCCGTCTCAGTCTGAGATCGGCAGCCGATTCGGTGCGACCGCGCCACCGAATCTGTACGCGCTGTACTCGTGCAACGCCATCGTTGACGATGACGTCGCGAAGCGATTACACTTTGATCCGTTAACGAATCAAAGGCGCGACTACTACATCGGGCTCTTCCATGAGCTCCGATGGTTTGCGAGCAAGAAGACTTCTCGCAGAAGCAAAGTGCCCGAGTGGCAGGCACTTTGTCAAAGTTGGAGTGCCTTTGTTGAAAACTTCAACAAGAACCCCGCTGGCTATCGCGACCGGATTAGCCAGGCGCGGGAGCGCTACGAGAAGTTCTCGAAGCGTGGTAAACTTGAACGATTGCACCATGGTGCAGTCGGTATTGGACTTCCTTGTGCAGTGCCTTATGACACTGCTTGTGAGTACTGCTACCCCGGAGCAGTACGCATCACCGAGCGGGATATTAGCAGGTACACATCCATGTGTGTACCTGACGACCTCAAGACCCTGCGCGCTAGTTTTCAGGCGCAGGCGTCTTCTAGTGCTGCGGATATTCGCAGCACTTATTCGAGTGCTGTAGGCGACTACAGCGCTCGCCCAAGTTTTACGCCCTTCGACGGAGGTGGCGGCCTTCGTACGCCGTCACCATTCCGGAATGTCCTCCATCAAGACATTCCGTGATTCCCACGTATCGTGTTGGGGAGGAAATCCTCTCCAACGAATTCGAAAATGAACCGGACCTCGGGTCTGGTTCCGATGACCAACAATTCGCTGGACGATCCAGCGAGTTGCCCCGCGTGCGTCTCGGAACGGGGGTGGGGGCGACGGGAAGACGCCCCGGGTTTGGTCAACCAAACCTTGAGTCTCGCTTGGAGGCTGTTGAGCGTCTCCAAGCGTCGCAGTTCGCTGCTCTGCGTCAGGAGCTGAGCTTGTTGAAGGCTCAGCTCGCGGAGGTTGTGCAGACGACCTCGAACGTAAAGGTCGAGGTCGGGACGAGGCTCTCTGCCGCCTTGAAGCGCGTCGCCGCGCTCGAGAGCGCTTTGGCGAGTCACCAGACGTAGGTGACTCGTGCTGCACGTACGGCTTCAGTCGCCCAACGTAAAACGTTGGGTGCAAGCGCGTGCTGGACGGTATGTCCAGTGTGTACGCGTTGCCATGCTTCGCCAACACGGTGACTGGTCCAATGAAGCGCGGAGCAAGCAAGCTTGCTCCGAAATCGGAAACTGCATGTTTAGCTAGGTTCTGCGTAGCTAACAGAACTAATGAACCAACTTTAAATTAATTTGTGTTTCCCCTGCCGGTGTTATCGGCGTTCAATAGCAGCTTCTGTTGATCGACAGAAGCTGCTATTGCGTCCTGGACAAACCGAATTACGGCTTGTCGGCGCTGGACAAAGTTCATTGCATCCGAGCTGAACCCCTGGTTCAGTTCGTGCTCCTTGTTCGCAGCAGGCCCGGCCTGCGCGTGATGTTCGTTGTCGTTTAAAGTGTCTACGCCCGTCGTAGACACTGTGTTGTCGTCGCCATGACTGCGCGCAGTACGTGCGCGAGTCGTCACAGCTGATACATGGCTTGTATCAGCGTGCTTATCCGGTTGTTTTGAATTAACCGGATATCCTCCCCCACTTAAGGAAGGAGCTACCGCACCGAGTACGCTCGGTACGCGTGGGTGCCTCATGGCATTCACGTAGAACGGTGTGTGTCCTGTCGAGACATGCACCGAGTTGTTGATGGCGAACTCCGCCATCGGCAAGCAGTCGCTCCATTGATGGAACGAGTGCGCGTAGCTCTTCATGGTGTCAACCAGCACGCGGTTGACACGCTCTGTTTGTCCGTCGGTCTGCGGGTGATCCGCAGTCGACATGGACAACTGCGTCCCAAGAAGTGTAAACACTTCTTGCCAGAATCGCGCTGTAAAGCGCGGATCCCGATCCGACACGATGTCGAGTGGCATACCATGGTGTCTAAACACCAGGTCAACAAATAGGCATGCCGTCTGTTTGGCTGTCACCTCGGCTGGTACTGCAGCAAGATGCACCATCTTGCTGAAGCGGTCAACAAAGACCACAATACCAGTCCTCCGCTTGTTGTCTTGCGGAAGACCAAAAACAAAGTCCATTGAAATGGACTGCCAGCACTCCGACGGAGTCGGTAGTGATTGAAGCGGAGCCTGCGAGTTGGGCGCAGGCTTCACGCGCTGGCATACCTCGCAAGCACGACCGTACTTGCGTACCCATTTGTACTGGTGACTTCAGTAGAAGTCACGCGTGAGAAGCAAATATGTCTTCTCACGGCCAGGATGTCCCGATGTCGGGGCATCGTGGTACTCGTACGTGATCTTGAGCTTCAGCTCATGATCATCCGGCACGACAATGCGATCTGCGTTGTCGTCAACTGCGCTGTAAAGCAGCAGACCATTGTGTACACGATAACGGTGTACACGGGCATGAAGGTGTTTGGCCAGCTTCTGACGAGACTTGTCAGAAGGTGTGGAGAAGTACTCCAACAATTGCTTCGCATCCGCATCATGTGCGTATGCGGCCTTCACTTCGTCCAGCAAGGACGGCGAGGGGATTTTCGTCCTGACGACGCCAACTGCGTTGGCGTCGGCCTCTTGCACCGCATAATCTGGTCTACGCGAAAGCGCGTCGGCCACGACATTCAATCTTCCAGGTTTGTACTCAACCTGGAAGTTGCATTCAGCAAAGAATGACAGCCACCGTGCCATTCTTTGTGATATGTGCGGCGACTTGATCGCCGTACGCAACGATGCGTGGTCGGTGTAGACCACGAATGGTCTACTCCCAAGTAGATACACTCGAAACTTTGCGAGTGCATACTTCATGGCAAGGAGTTCCTTGTCATGTACCGGGTAATTGCGCTCAGTTGGCTTCAGCTGACGCGATTGGTAGTAAACCACACGATCGCGACCTTCGTGATCGTGCTGCATCAGTGCGCATCCGATCGTGAAATCGGATGCATCACACACAACGTGGAATGGACGATTTTGGTCGGCCACCGCCAAGATCGGCGCCTCAGCCAAGCCCTGATTGACTGCTTTAAAGGCCTGCTGACAATCAGCAGTCCATTCGCATGCAGCTTCTTTCTTCAAGAGCTGCGACAGCGGGCGAATCTTGCCCGCGTAGTTGCTCACGTACTTGCACAAGTACGTGGCAAGTCCGATGAACTGCCACAGTTCCTTTACATTTGAAGGCGTAGGCCATTCATTGATCACTCTGACCTTTCCTGGGCCAGGGAGTACGCCGTTCTTCCCCACGAGACACCGAAGTACGGGTATCTCGGTCGCCCCAAAGATACACTTCTTCAGGTTCACATAGAGCTTGTGCTTTCGCATAAGCTCAAGCAACTTGCGGAGATGCTCTGTATGCATCTCCACATCCGATTTCCCATTCACAGCCCGGCTGTGAATGAACACGTCGTCGAAATAGCTCGGTGCGAAGTCGCGCACCGAGCGCAACAAGTGCGTGACGCACCTGTTGAACGTCGCTGGGGCGTTCTTCAGCCCCTGCGGCATCACGAGCCACTCCCAGAGCATGCCGCTCGGAGTGCTTACCGCCGTGAGAGGGATATCACTTTCACGCATGAGGATCTGATAGAACCCGTCTCTCAGATCAAGAGTACTGAAGATAGTACTCGAGGTCATCGAATCGATGATAACATCTTTTCGAGGTATCGGCGTCTGCGCCGGTACCGTCGCATCGTTCAGCTTGTTGTACGCATGAACGATGCGCCACCCGCCCTGTGGCTTCTTGACACAGAACGTAGGCGCGCTGTGCAGGGTCTTCGATTCCCGCACTTGTCCTGCCTTGCGACGACTTTCAAAGAAGTCGTCGATTGCCTTGGCTTGCTCACGCGGCAGTGGCCACTGTTGCGTGACGCAGTACTTCGTTTCCGGCACGAGATCAATCTCGTGCTGAACACCCTTGTCCTGCGGTAACTCCGCAGGAATGTCGTCCGGGAGTACATTCTTGTACTCACGCAAGACCTTGTAAAAGGGGCTCGCCTTGAGCGAGTCCCAGCCTTGCTCGTCGAAGCGTTCCTTCTTCGACTTCGCGCTGAGGGCGTCCGCGCCCTCAGAGATGAGCTGATTCAGCTCTTCTGCTTCACACGTCATCCTCTCGACGTCCGAGAGGATGCAGATCTGCTCGATGCGTCCATCGTGCAGGTCGCAAGCGAAACGCTTCCAGCTTGTGACTGGGAGCGACATCAACTTCGACGCTAACGTCGGGGGATTCTCCAGCCTCATCTTCTTGTATTGGAGGCCAATACTCGTACGCGTCAAGACACTCAATGTCTCGACGGTCGTCTCCAACTCCTGTGTCTGCCCGGCAGACACTGCTTGTAGCGTCTCGGTCCCTGACCGAGACTTGCGCAGCTTTGATCGCTTGCGCCGTTCGCTTCTCGTGTGGAGCCCGGCTCCGCGAGTTTCTTCTTGTCCAGGCCCGGCCGTGGACAGTTGTTCCTTGTATTCGCCGGCGGGTTTTACCCGCGGGCGCACGCGTTCAAGCCCGTGTGGTGGAGCGGGATCACGAAATTGCTGACGCGATCGCAACTCACCAGCGGTTGCCCGGACTGCCGACTGTCGGAGGGGGTACTCCGTTGATCCGGCGGATCTTGACCTTACAGCTCACCTTGTGTACCCGACGGCTTGGGCGGGTTACGCTCTTCCGGTACTCACGCGAGGGAAGTCAGTGGTGAACAGGGCAGAACTGGGGCTTGAGGGCCCTTCAGGGATGGGGGGTGGTTGGCTGCCACGCGGATATACTTCACGCAGCAGTCGGTTCGGGTGTCGATCGTGTGTGATCGATCACGGGGTGTGTCCTTTACGGGGTCCTTTTCGATACTTGCCGCCTCCTATGGCGGGGTCTTGATGAGTTGGAGGGAGAAGGGGAGCGCACCTGGCCAAGCTATCCAGGGGCTTCCGCGTTCTCGCTTGAGTCACTTCAGATGGTTGTTCGGTCGTCGGGTAGGCCAATATACTTCCTTCCCCGGAATTCGGAAGACCACTTGCGTGCTACAAGGAAAATCTCTCTCTGTTTATCCATTTATAACTACGTGCCTATCCCCCATCTCTCTTGCGTATCTCATGATTGCTGACATTCTTGGACCTCCGATGTGCCGGTATTTGTGGTACGTGCCGATCTGATCGGCTGATTTGTGCCCATGTCAATCTGATCGGTCGATCGGTCGATCGGAACCCATGTTGATCCGATCGGTTGATCTGAACTCATGTACCCAACATGTGGTACCGCGATCAAAACTGTCAAGATCGGAATGATGGTCTTCACATTCACCATCCGGTCGTCCGACCGTTGATGCCGCCCATCCCAGGTCCAAAGCCATCCATCCGTACCCATCGACCAATCACCTGGTCGGACACGATCAATCCATCTCCAAAAACTTCTGGTCACTTCTCCACAACCGCCCCCTGTGCGAGAGGCGATTGTACAGCACTCAACTCTCGCAACAGTCTCCAACTTGCCGCAGTGCACCTACTACTCCGACCGGGTCTGCTAGTGCGCCGTTCACAGCCATCTGCCATCTGCCTCCGCCATGTCATCCAGCGACCGATCGTCGGCAACCCCTTTGCCTTCATCCGCTCCAAGCACTGCTTCTCCTGATATAATCGACGCCGAACCCGCGTTGCCTCCCGTCGTCCCGGACATTACACGCGCTATCCCCCAGGCATTGCGTCATGGCACGCTGCGTGGGCTCAGCGCGTATGCTGCATCGCCTCCAGCCGGTATTACACCGGCTGCGCAAGCTCCGGCGACCGCCCCCGTCCCGATGTCGATCACTACGTTGTCTCAAGCAGATCGCGATACACTGCAGGCGTCGCGCGCCACATTAGACCGGATACTCGGTCACCTGGGCGATCAAGATGAGGTTCAAGGGATCTATGCCGATTTGGCGCAAGATCACGTCGCCCTGCAGGCCCGAGCTCACGAACTGGAGCAAGAGTTGGATCGCGTGTACTCGTCGTCGACGACCTTCGTGCAGTCCGCTCAGGAGCAGTATTCGGCACTACTTCGCGATCATCAGGGTACACGTCTTGCGCTAGCTGACGCCCATAGTGCCCTGGCAAATCGACTGGACAACAGCCGTGCTCTCGACACAGCCCGCACGTTACTCGCCGCAGAACGTCGATCGCATGACGAGGATGTGGTATTCCTCCACGACCGGATCGACGCTCTCGAGCGACAGGTCTCCGATCTGCAGGCGCGAGTTAACGCACCATCGCCCCGAGCGCGATCAAATCGATCTTCTCGTCTCAGCCGTCACATAGTGGTCCAGCAGCGAAACTTGGTGGAGTTGGGTGCGTGTCGCGATCGG
This sequence comes from Phytophthora ramorum, assembly GCF_020800215.1. Taxonomy (NCBI): domain Eukaryota; phylum Oomycota; class Peronosporomycetes; order Peronosporales; family Peronosporaceae; genus Phytophthora; species Phytophthora ramorum. The sequence continues at coordinate 389,989 of NW_027150654.1, forward strand.
GTGCTTGCTGACCTACAGCGTTCCCGTGGCGATCTGAAAACGTCCGAGTCGACTCGCCGCCAACTGGAGATCAGCGTGCGAGACTATGAGACCCAAGTCAAGAGCCTCGAAGACCGCCTTGGTGACCTTCAACGCGACATGGACCGCCAACTTTCGGCTACACATCGCCATGTGGCGCGTAGCAACACTGAACGTGACCAGTTTCGCCGTCAGGCCTCCGACGCCTCCACTCAGCTCCAAGCGGTCAGAGATCAACTCCAACGGACGATCACCGAACGCGATCAGGCCGCGACTTTGCTGTTGTCCTCCCGTACGTATGCGTTGCCTGCCCACGTCAACTTCCGTGCTAACTGTATGTCGTTTCGTTGTCTTCCAGGTTCCAGTGTGGCTTCTCTGAGGGCTGCCATCGCTCGCTGGGAAGGTGAAGTTACTCGCCTCCAGGGCGATCGCAATCGCGTGCAAGTTTTACAGCGGGAGAATGCCACCCTGGCTGGAGACTTGACCGCTTCCCGTGCTGATCGCGCGGCACTAATTGATTCGCGTGATCGAGCTGTCCGTGAGTGTGATGCCATCCGCCAACGCGTGGCAGGGCTGATCCCCTTTGTCCAACCCAGTGGCAATCCCCAAGATGAGAGTGAAGACAGACGCGAGGCCGACGACAGGGATGGTGCAGTCGACGGAGATGGCGATTATGACGGAGATGCCGACGACGACGAAGCCAGCGTCGAGGATGGAAACGGTTCGCGGCGTTTGAATCTGCAACCTTCTCGTCGGCGGCGTACACGGTCGTTTTCACAATCACCTCCACCGCCATTACGACGTTCTCGCCATGCGTCTTCTGGCCGTCACTCGCGATCTCCATCACACACTTCCTCACACCATTCTGGACGACGACTTCGGGGAGGCAGCCGCAGCAGAGCCACTTCCCCACAGGCTACTCCCGATCTGAGTGATGACGAGGAAGATACATTGGCCGCGCTTTCTCGATCTCGTGCATCTGATCGTCGGCGTCGACAATCCCGCGACTCTTCGCCCCGAGGGTCACCCCATCGGCCGATTAACGTTGGTTCTTCTGGTTCCGACACCGAGGGTTCGGCAGACGGCGCTGGTGGACCTCCTGGTGGCTCACCTGATTCTTCAGGCAGCGACGGCAGCGTGCCCCGTCGCGATCGCACGCATCGAAATGCTATACTGGGGCGCCAGGAGTATGATCGGTTGGAAGGCACAGTGGTGCCTCGTGATCAATGGATTCCTGGATATCGCGAGCGCGTGCGACGCCCTGTTGCGGATGTCGCCCCGTGGGACGCTCGATACATACGTCGTATCAGTGTCCTCGAATTGGATTTGGACTTGCTGTTCCACCACTTCTGTCGGCCACGTAATTGGTTGATCCCTGAGCGTGCAGCTCGTGCTCCACGTGATCATGCCTGGCGGTCAGATCTGATCACCGCGGCTCACGTCCGGGCGTTGTACGCCACGCGCCCCTGGGAGACTCTCCACACTGCCGTCACCCCGATTTCGTTCGTGCTCGTGGGTTAGTTTGCAACCATGGCTCGTCAATATGCGGACCTGATACACGAGCATGCGCAGGCCGTGTGGGAGTCATTGCACTACTTCTCCATCAGCACCAGCAGTCGTCGCGGGGACGTTTACCTGGATACTCTCGCCGCTACCCGAAAACAGCGGCAATCACGATTCGGTGCTCGCTGGAAGTTCTTTCTTCGGACGATCTTGCGTGGACTGGTCGAGGGTCGGTGTGATTTGGACATTCTGCTCGACCCTTTCTTCATGCACCGACCTCGGCCGGGTGAGGAGAAGATGTGGTATCCAGGGCAGCATGGCAACTCGCAGGCGACGAATCTGATCACCGCAGTCCAAGAGGCGGACTTGGCTGAGCCCTGGCGGGTCCAATACCGCCACGACATCCGATCGCATCCCGCGCAACGTATTGCGCGTCTTCGTGGTAAATTCGTCATCCCAGCATCCCGTTAAACGTACACCTGAGTGTCAGTCTGCATGTAATTCCATTTTCACCTCTTTTTCTCCAGTTGTCTCCCTTGATCGGGTCGATCGAACCTCGTAATCGGTTCTCTCCCCCCTTCACGCCACTTGTTTTTTGTACATATACCTCCTCCTTCTTTCTGAGTGCAGCCACCCTGCACTCATTTCACTCCCAACTCGCAGCGATTGCTACGAGTTGTCCTCCTCTGCCTCGTGCGATTGTATCACTCCGAAGCAATTCCGTCTAGTACGCTCGCGCTCAAACTCGTGCAGCAAAGCCCCGCAGTTGAGGTCAGCCTCATCGACCCAAGACGGTTCGGTGTATCCCTTCCAGAAGACCTGGAATTCCCGATGGACGCGTCCATATCTGGTCTTACGACCCGATCGGACATCTGCGATCCGATCCACTTCAAACTCGTTATCGCTCCGATCACCTTCCCAGCTGTCCTCCGGCAACAACGCCTCATCAAAATCAAATCGACCACTCTCTTCCGTCGCCAGCGTCACGTCAGGGCGATCAGAGAAAACCTTCACGGCCTTGAGCTTCGAGACGTGTACAATTGGAAAAAGACGATACTCGGTGCCGGCCACCTCTAGTCGGGCCGCGTAGGGGCCAATCATCTCGCGCACCCGGAACGGTCCGTGCCACTTGTGTGCCAGCTTTCGGGCATAGCCCTCCTTAACTCGATCCAAATATAGCCACACTTGTGACCCGGCCTCAATCTGGTGCGGCCTTTTCCCGTCGTTGTGGCGACCGGCTCTCGTTTGGATCGCCTCTTTCAGGCGCACGTTGACCTCCTCGCGAGCTCGCTGGTACTGTTGCTGGATACGATATCTCCATCTGCGTGAGTCGCGATCGCGACGTCGCGTGCTGCCTAACGGCAGCGACGCTTCCAATGTCGATCGTGGGTCCCAGCCATGGACAAGGTAGAACGGCGTCTCTCCTCGTACTCGATCGTGAGCAGTGTTGATCGCGAAAGTCAGGCGCTCCGCGTATTCGTCCCAGTCTTGTTGATTCACATCGGCGACATACATCTTCAAAGCGCGAGTAAGCGTTTGCACCATCCGCTCAGCGGTACCATTTGCTTGTGGTGGATAGGCCATGGTGGCTCGTTGTCGTTGTCCCACTATACGGCTGAATGCGCGGAAGAAATCAGACATAAAACCGGGCTCCCGATCATGTCGGATCGCTTCACTGGCTCCGAAGCGGCGGAAAACGCATTCCTCGTAGTTCTCCGCGATGGTCTGCGCTGTCCGAGACGCGCCGGCCTTAGCGATCACGTACCCTGAGAACAGATCGACCCACACGAGGAGCTCCGTGTTCCCCTTGAACGATTTTGGCAGCGATGGGATATGGTCCATCGCGATGATTTGGAAGGGGTAGGTGGCCCGTACATTCCCAGGTGATTCTCCTTGAACCACGGGGCGTCCCTTCCCTGTCTCGCAATCCACACATTCACCCACAAACTGCTGGACACTCTTGAACAGCCCCCGCCAGTGGAAGTGTGCTTTGATCCGTTGGTACGTCCTCCCGATTCTCTGGTGCCCTCCTTCAAGGCTGGCGTGATAATGGTGAAGGAAATCTTTGTGTAACGTTGCAGGTACCACCAGACGCGCGATCGAATCTCGGTCCTCGTCTAATCGGGCGGTGTTCACACAATAGAACAGCAGGCCGTCTTCCCCCACTTCGTAATCTCCAGCGATCTTGGCGCACGCTTTTGCATCTCGGGCAGTCAAGGCTGCCGCGTCGCCCCGCAGGTACGACTTCAGGTCTACGATCCACTTCTCTTCATCCTGAGCTCGTACTAACCTCTCACCCCTCATGCGTTGGACGATCTCTTCTTGCATAGCTGCCGGCACTTGACGGTGCCGTCGGGCTGATCGGGTCACTGCTGACACTTGAACGACGGGGTCGTCATTACTCGGGTGGAGCAACCCGCCCAGGTGGTTGATCGTGACGAGATCGCCAATTTCGCCCTCATCAGTTACGATCACGCCTGCTTCTCGTTGCAGTGCCGCACTTGCCAACCGATCGGCGCTCTGATTCCAATCGCGCTTCACATGGAGGAATTCGTGCTTCGGCCAGGCTTTCACTTGATCCATCGCTTTCTGACGTAGTATCTGGAGACCTGGTGCCTTGCAATCGATTTCACCACGCATCTGTCGGATGATCAGATTGGAATCTCCACAGATCATAACTCGCCCCCTGTCTGATCGGACAGTAGCTTGAAGCCTAGCAGAAGTCCGCGATATTCGGCTTCGTTGACAGTCAGATCGTCGGCGAATTCGGATGCGGCAGATATGATCGACCACTCCGGGAGCTTCCAAACAATTGCACTATACGCTCCGGCGCTCCGCTTGACGCGTGCTGACCCATCAAAACTGACGACGAGCAACTCTTCATCCAGCTCTACCGTCAGCGGGGCCATCGCGATCGTTCGTTTGGGCTCTTTCACCGGTGCAATCGCGATCAAGGCCTCGTCCACTTCCGCTCGGGGTGTAATGCTGGCGGCGATTGCGCCCAGGATGTCGTCCTCTCCTTTCAAGCACTTCCTGATTTCCAAGGTCCACTCGGACAGCAGAGCTGCCCATCGTCCCAATCGTCCCTGGAAGCCCGACGCATTCAGCAACCAGGCGAGCGTCGAATACCTCGACAGCACCTTGATCGATCGGTTGGTCAGGAGTGTGTAACACACGTCCAAGATCCGGAGGAGCGCCAAAACTTCCTTGTCCACTATGCCGTAATTCAATTCGTTCGACTTCAGCGTACGACTGGTGAAGATCACAGGCCAATACATGCCATCATGTTCCTGAACCAACGCAGCTGAAATAGCCCACTTGTTGGCGTAGACCACGATCACAGGCTGGCGATCGGAATCGAAGTGTCGCAAAATCGGGGTGGTCGCAAGCTTGGCCTTCAGTAGGTCGAACGCCGTCCTCGCTCTAGTCCACCGATCGTCGGACTCCGCTGCTCGGTCCTCATGCTTCCCGTGGTGCATCTCGTAGAAGTCCGCTTCTCGCAGTTCGTATAAGATCGCGGCGTAAACGGCGAAGTCTTCAATGAAGCGACTGTAATAATTCAGGCTTCCTAAGAAGGACTGCATCGATCGCAACGTCTTCGGAAACGGCAGCTTCTCCAGCGATTCCAGATCTTTCGGATTGGCTTCCAAACCATCGGCTGATACCCGATGACCCAAGTACTCTACCTTCTGATGTCCCCAGAAACTCTTGACCACGCTGATCGACAGGTTCCATCGCTCGCAAGCGTCAAGCAGTGCCTCGACCTTCTCGCAGATCGAGTCCCAGGTGTCAGCGGTGATCAGGATATCGTCGATGTACGATCGCCTGCCCAGCACCGAAGGTCCCGGGTTTGCCTCGGGTTTCCATTTCTCGAACACGTCGGTTGGTTCCGCGTGGTCTCGATCAGGACTTATCCGGAGGTATCCGTACAGAGCATTATCGATCAGCCTCTGGTAGATTTGTGGGGCGTTCTTCAGCCCGAAGGGCATACGCGTCCACTCGAAGAGTCCGAAAGGCGTAACGAACGCGAAGATCTTCCGTGCACGTTCCGTCATGGAGACCACCCAAAAACCACTAGCCATATCCAAAGAGCAGTACCAGAGTACTTTGTCCAAGTCCTCCAAGAGATCGTTGATCAGCGGCATGGGATATACCATCAACCTGGTCAGGCTATTCACCAAACGGTAGTCGATGCACAGCCGGATGTCGACTCCATTCTTCTTAATGATGATCACGATCGGGGATGCCCATGGTGAGGTTGATGGCTCAATCATTTTCGCGGACAACAAACTCTTGATCAGATCAGACAGTTTCTCTCGGAATTGAGGGGCCAGCGTTGGGCGATGGGAGCGGCTCCTCCAACGTCGATGTCGCACACCGCACCAATCGCAGCGGGTGGAAGGGCGTTCCCTTTACCGATCAGCAAGTGTCGTCGCCGCCAGATGATCTGGCGAAGTCGATCGATCTCCTCAGGTGTATTCGTTTCCGGATCACCCACTTGAATGTCGTCGATCGTGACTTCGTCGATAGTGATCGGCACTTCGGGTAGGATAGCCATCTGGCTTTCAACGTCTTCCGCAAACAAGGCACCACCTTCATGGAAACACACCTCTTCGTCTTCTGGAGTCCTAGGCTCACCAATCTGCACTTCCTCAGCTGAGTCCGTACCAGCGATCGCCCCAGTTGAGGAGGACGGGATCACCGAAGCCACCACGGGTCTTGATCCTTCATGATCACGTCGCAGGATTTTGGTCGGCAGGTCATACCGAGGTCGATCCACCATTGGTCCTTCTGGCAAAGGTTCGGGTTCCTCGTCGCTGACCTGATCGGTTGTCGCTTGGAACGCTAAATTCTGCCATTCATTGTATCGACGTGAGCCGATCAGGACAAATCCTGGAATGCGAGGTACTTGACCACCAGAGAGCCACATGCCAATACGCGTATCATCTTGGAGTATCAGCTTCTGATCGCTGACGTTCGTAACCTTCAAATAACGCGTCTTCCCTAGTCCAGCCACCAGGCTCGGCACCCAACGATCACCATGGGTGACCCAGAGTTTCCGATGGTCCGAGAGAATGAGTCCCTTCCGGAGCTCGACCGACCTTCCAACTTCGATCACACTGTGTTCGCCCAGATCGATCGGTTGCACCTTTTCTCCGAAGAGTTGCCGCCGTCCAGCTAACTGGATTCGTACCTCATCCGGGAGATTGATCGATCCGTCAGCTAGGTCAAGACAAATGCCTGCTGGCACCATGAAGTCCATACCAAGTATTAAGTCCTGACCACCAGTGGGTGGTCCAACCCAAACATCGAAGTAATACACCAGTGATCCCGCGAGCGTGATCTTGATCCTGGTACGTCCTTCCGCCATATAGGGATTGTTGCCAACACCCTCACACTCCAACTCCTGATTGTTATCTATGTAGCACCCAACCTTACGAGCAAAGGCGGCATCCAAAATGGACACCTCGGCGCCACTGTCAAACAGCAGAGTGGCTTTTTCGTTGTTGATCTTCCCCACGGCTTTCGCCTGGCGAAACTTCTTGTCTGGCACGTGATACTTCCAATATCCTCGGGATTCTCCATGCAAGAGATCCAAGGCCATCGTCACTTCCGATCGCGAATATTCGTCGACTTGGTGGATGCTGGAGATCGCCACGGTACGCTTGTCATGAAGATCACATGTATTGTCAGTCGGCCGAATCAGCTTACTCACCTCTGACTTCGACTGTTTCTCGACATATGCATAGATGCAGAACTGAGAACGCTCGTCTCGTACCGGATTCAAACCCGGCGAGCGATCTAGTTTAACATCTTCTCGGCTGCTTGTGGAGCATCCCGCCGTGCTTGTTCGGGTTATACCACTGACGGATCAAGTTGTAAAACTCTTCCATCGGGCACTCTCCGGCTCCGTGGATCTCGCCGCAGGCTTTGCAGGTGAAAGACAGCGATCGGTCGGATGACCCTTCTTGCCACACTTCTCGCACGTCAATCGCCAACAACCCAAGTCCGTATGCTTGGTCGATCCGCAGTGGAACACGGCTTCCTCGGCAACTCTCCTTCCGGTACCCCAGTCGGCTTGTCGTGTCTGCGGCTGTTCGCATCTCGGTTTGGGCGTCGCTGATCTTGCTCCTGCGTCGCCCCTTGATCAGCCGTAGCGGCCAGGTGGATCTTGCACAGATCGCTTTCTCCATCTGATCCGCTGACTTCTGGCTCGGAATCACTCGAACTCGCTGCTTTCTGATCGCGCGAACTGCACGAGCATTTGCAGATGGAGCGACACCAGTTGGCGCCTTCGTTTTCGGCTTGATTGATCCATATACCGCTTTCCTTGTCGGGCTTTGGCTCTCTGTCGCGCCCGTAGCGTCTCCTCCAAGGTGTCTGCGTCGGGAACCTCAGCAAGGCTAGTTGGTTAGCCAAGTCGCGATCGTCGAGAGTCTCGATGAAGTGATCAACGTGTTCACGTCGAACTTCGATCGACCCATCCTTGATCGGAAGATGCGCTCTTAGACCGGCGACGTTGAGACGGTGCAGATATTCCAGCGGCGATTCTTCCGATCGCTTCCGTGCATGGTAGTATTGTCTCGCGACAGATACTCCCCTGCCACAGTATTGCGTCTGGAACGTTTGAGATAAACTCTTCCAGTCACTCCGTGTGGTCCTGCTTAGCTGTCGGTACCAGTTACGCGCTGGTCCCTTGAGCAGATCGCCGAACACCAAACACTTTTCGCTATCGGGTGCTTGGTCGCGGATGAAGCAGACTTCATCTTGCTAAGCCAACCCCTGGCGCGGTCCTCGTCATTGTCCTTTCCGGAAAACTCCTTTAGTTCAGAGATCGCCGACACTTTGATTCGAGTAGCAGAGAGCGATGCCACCAGAATTTTCGGCGGACGCGACCGCTGCGCGAGTAGGAGTTCCTACGCTCAGATCATCCGGATCGTATTCGCTTGGATGAGAGTGGACCACGTGGTTTGATTCCACTGATTCCATCTCGACGTCTTGAGCTCCGGGCGATTTGGTCCGATCGTAACGGACGATCGGCCGTCTGCGGGACTGCCGGCGTCTGTTGCTCCTTCAGAAACGCTCCATCGCTGCATTGAAAAAGGTTTGCATGCGATCGGGTGTTGCTTGGGCTTGGCCAGATCTTGGGTCAGCTGATGTCTTGACTTCCGATCTATCTTTGTGTGATCGTAACATGGCTACTCCAACTGGCCCGAGTGTCATTCGTTGCAATTCAACCGAGCTGTCTGACCCCGCCTCTGACGTGGCAGACGTATTGGGAAGATCCCGTCTGGCTGCGGACCGTAGGCAATCTTGCTTGCTGGATCGGGACCACGCTGCCCACCATAGGCGTCAGTTTGGCGAAGAGAGTTAAGTTGCCTCTCTGATCGTTTCCAGTTCCAGATCAACAGTTCGTTCGCATCGAACGCACCAAGAACTATTCCAGCCTCCTTGAGCATTCGCATCAGGGCTTTGACTGCGTCCAACTTGTTCGACACTTCTCTGGGTGCCTTCACCGGACCTTGGAGATCGCCGATCAGCTTCAGCTGCATGATCTTCATCGTTCGATCTTCGGTCAGGAATTGTACAGGTCTTTCCGATAGAAAACAGATTCCAACTGCTCTTCTGTCCAGCCGTCATTGTCCGTCTGGTCCGATTCTGGCGCTTTCATCTTCATGCGCGATGTCTTCGACTTCTTCTTCGGTGCCGATCGAGAGGTTGGAGGAGGAGTTGTGGATGAAAGTCCTTCGGTTTTCACCGTCGGACCTTCATCCGGCGGATCACGATTCGCATCGTGATCCGCGGGGGGGGGGGGGGGGGGGGGGGGGGGGGGGGGGGGGGGGGGGCCGTAGGGGCTGGGGAAGGGGGGTAAGGCTTCTCTTCTAGGTCCATTTCTGAAACCGCCTCCTTCGCATCGTCAGAGCTCCTCCCGGCACTCTGTCGATCAGATGATCCTGGCGCTTTCAGCCCGTCGACGGCGATCCATCTTCCGTCGACGACCCATTCCTGGTTCTATCTTGCTCTTGACATACTCTTGAGTAGACTCACGGTGAAATCCCTGTGAGTTACCAGAAGATCGGGCACGCGCACCATTGTGGTGGAGCGGGATCACGAAATGCTGACGCGATCGCAACTCACCAGCGGTTGCCCGGACTGCCGACTGTCGGAGGGGGTACTCCGTTGATCCGGCGGATCTTGACCTTACAGCTCACCTTGTGTACCCGACGGCTTGGGCGGGTTACGCTCTTTCGGTACTCACGCGAGGAAGTCAGTGGTGAACAGGGCAGAACTGGGGCTTGAGGGCCCTTCAGGGATGGGGGGTGGTTGGCTGCCACGCGGATATACTTCACGCAGCAGTCGGTTCGGGTGTCGATCGTGTGTGATCGATCACGGGGGTGTGTCCTTTACGGGGTCCTTTTCGATACTTGCCGCCTCCTATGGCGGGGTCTTGATGAGTGGAGGGAGAAGGGGAGCGCACCTGGCCAAGCTATCCAGGGGCTTCCGCGTTCTCGCTTGAGTCACTTCAGATGGTGTTCGGTCGTCGGGTAGGCCAATATACTTCCTTCCCGGAATTCGGAGAGACCACTTGCGTGCTACAAGGAAAATCTCTCTCTGTTATCCTTATAACTACGTGCCTATCCCCATCTCTTGCGTATCTCATGATTGCTGACATTCTTGGACCTCCGATGTGCCGGTATTTGTGGTACGTGCCGATCTGATCGGCTGATTTGTACCCATGTCAATCTGATCGGTCGATCGGTCGATCGGACCCATGTTGATCCGATCGGTTGATCTGAATCATGTACCCAACATGTGGTACCGCGATCAAAACTGTCAAGATCGGAATGATGGTCTTCACATTCACCATCCGGTCGTCCGACCGTTGATGCCGCCCACCCAGGTCCAAAGCCATCCATCCGTACCCATCGACCAATCACCTGGTCGGACACGATCAATCCATCTCCAAAAACTTCTGGTCACTTCTCCACACCCGGCTGATCGCGCACCGCTTCGTCGTGCAGCCCGGCCGCACGCGAGCTCGCAATCATTTCCGGTGCGGGACGTTTGCAACCGTCCGCACTGCTGCAGCGTCGGCTCCCAGAGCCGACGCGCCTTCTTTACCTCGACGTCTAACGGCGGAGTGTCTTTCGACAAATTGTGTGTCGACACGACCGCGTCGCTCCGGACGCTTCGAGACCTCTCGAATCAGGCCCTGCTGATTCGGCTCACATTTTCTTCCAACGACTCTCGCAGTCGTTGTTGTTCGCTTGGGGTGATCCGAGAAGCGCATTCCGCGCTGTCTCGGTGGAGAGCCGCATGCATCACGTGGTGCATGTGCTGCGCCGACAGGGCCATCGCTCTCTGTCGCGCCGCTGCTGCTCCCGAAGCGCACGATCGTGCGCTTATCCAGTCGATCACCGGATCATGCCGTGCAAGCCACGGCATGCCCAACACCATATCGAACTTATCGTCCAGTTCCAGGACGATAAGCTCATCGACGAACTCCTCTTGATAAGAGAAGCGTACGCGTACGATACGCTTCTCGGTTCTAACAACGACACCCGTTGCTAGTCTCACTTTCAATAGACTTCGAGTGTTTTCACCTCCTCGAAGTCAAGCCTTGGAAGGCTCTGCAGTCGAACAAAGTGTTCGATGCTCCACAGTCCACTAGAGCACGAAGAGACCTCTCTCTTCGAGGTACCCTCAGGATGACAAGGTTCAGCTTGTCATCTTGCTTCTTGCAGTGAGATTGACTCTCACTGGGGGCAGCGATCTTCATTGCAGCGTGTTCGATGTCGACACGCTCGATCGCATCACCAGCAGGCGCCCCGCGCTGCTGGTCCCTCTAGTTTTTGATAGCCCGTGACGATACCCAGTATCGCCACGACGGCTCTTCGCCGCGTGCACAGGTGGTGCACTCGCGGACATAGTGACCGATGTTTCCGCAGCGGAAACAACGCACATTCGTTGATCCACGACGCTGCTGGTTCCCAGCAGCGGTCGCACTCGAGAGGTCCATTGGTTCGGGACCTCCCGACGGCCTTACCACCGGTCGTGGCATCGGCGCGGGGCGTTCACATGCAGTTTAGCCTGCCGCAGGCTAAACTCTTCTTGCATTGCAAGCGCAATTGCAGCCTCGAGAGTATTTGGATACTCTCGGAAGAGATAGGTCTTCACAGGCCATCTCTAAGGCCTTCATGAACGTGACGACCTTTGTCGCCTCGTCAATCGGGTTGGTCACGATGTTCGAGACCAAGGACCGTGCTCTTTGGGCGTAAGCATGCACGTCATGCTTGCCTGTGCAGATCGAGGAACTCCGCCCTCGATCGGAACTCGTTTTGCGGGGGCTCAAACGCTAGTTTGAGCCTCTTGAACTCTTCGTACGTGCTGAAGCACGTAGGGTCCGTGAGTCGGCATCCGTACGCTCAACTCCTTGCTCGTCCGCCAAGACATGACATGGCGAACGCAACCTTCGACAAGGGTCGACGTATCGTCGAGCCGTAATGGCAGTGTCGACTCGACAAGCCAATGAAGGAGAGGTTCACCCTCTCTTCCAACGTAGCTGCTTACGTGGAGTTTCAATGACTCCACGCGCGGTGTGGCGATGGCGACACCAAAGCTTGAGCGAGGTTTCACGCTGTTCCTTCACGATGAAACCCAGAGCAACACCGTGTTGCTCCGTCGGTGATAGCGTTCGCAACATCGTGCTACCGCCGCTTCTCCAATGACTGTTGACAGTCGTTGGAGGGCCTCCCACTCTGGTTCGACAGGTGGGGGCAGTCTGCACGCGCAACATGCGTTGCAGACGTGTTTGGGCTACCCACGGACATGTTACTGTCCGAGGGCAGGTTCTCAGCCCCGCGTTCGTATTCCATATGAAGTGTTCTTAGTCGGTCGTTGGACGGACTACAAAGTGCTACCAGGTGTAATGGGTCTGCTTAGACCCACTACTTAAGCTTACACGTGTGCGCACGTGTATGAGGAAGCGTAGGAGTATTTTACTTAAGTTTACTATATTGTATCCGCAAGTATACTTAAACCTATATAAAGGAACCGAGCGATAGCTTGGTGCCAAATGAGAACTGTATTGATTGTAAATGGGGTCTCCTAAAACTGATATTCTAATGAGAGGTTCTGCCATTGGATGGCTGGCAGAACCCCTATCTATTGAATGACTCTCATGGTAGAAAGGTGTTGATTCTACCAGTCATATGCTTTGCTATGAATGTGGACACCTTGTGGAGTGGTCAACCTGAATGTATCCCTTAGTGCATGTTGCACTAAGGTAGGAGGTGAACCGATATGTAGCCCCGCTACAACGGCGCTCTGGAATTGGCTGCCAGCCAACGTACTTGAACAATGAAGCGAATTTGCCTTTCTTGACTTGAAACACACCCTTCCAACGATGTACGCAGTGCCAATAGGTCTGTAGATGTTAGTGTGGTGAAGTGCTCTCCGAAAATGTGAGCGGGAAAGAGTGAAGTGGCCACAGTTCCGGAACAGTGACAGAAGAACGGGTCCGATTGATAGATCCGAACTAAGAAGACGATACGGCCAAGAAAGGTGACAGAAAGTGCGAGATGAGGGATGGTCCCGCCAGGGACGCCAGATCCGACAGATAGCCCAGACGAGCCCATGTCCAGATCAAGATCGGAATCTGTGGAGTGTAGATTGGGGAAGTGACGGCGCACCTGGATCAGCGTCACCGAGATGGCAGATGCCTTGGAAACCGAGCCGACCAGATCGGGATCGGGCCCCACAGTAAGTTTTGCCCAGATCACGATCTGGCTCGGCAATGAGGCAGGGGCGGATCCCGGATCTTGGATCTTGGATCCGGCCCGACTGCGAAGCATGGGATGGTGAGGAGCCGCAATCAGGCGATTACATCAAGGTAGCCGGTGCAGAAGACGGCGGGGGGATAGTGAGATGGCAGAAAAGACGCATGTCAGTCGTACACCGTAGATGAGTGGATGCAGGATCGGACAAAGTATGGGATAGGACTTAACATAAATCAGAATCGAATTTGTCCTGAACTACAAGAGTGCTTCGCCTCCGCCAAGAAACGGGAGCTACATTGGCCCTACAAGGTGTTGGCAAGACAAGGAGTAGCTGATCTAGTGGTTGTGTAAGTCTGGGTAATATATTGGCCAGACCTTACTACTCTAGTGATCTATTATCAAGTGCAGATCCCAGATCCGACGGAGTTATTACTTGGCCCGAAGATCTCTCGATTTCTCAAAACCCAGAGCCCCCGCTATAGGAAGCGGCAAGTAACGCAAAGGAAGGAGAATCCACACCCCAAAGGCAACCCCCCGGCCCCGGATCAAGTCCAGGCCGCCAGATCGGAGCTTGATTGAATCGCTCCGGATCTGGACCTAACGGCAGCAGAGCGAGACTTCCGCGCTGCTCCACCATCCGCGTCCCGCCAGGACGACATAGCCACATCTCTTCGGAGCGCCGAGAGAGCAGATCCAGCCCACCAACGGGTACACAAGGTGAGAAGTTCAGCAGATCACGGATCATCGGGGGACCCCTCCGTTAGTTGGTGTCTGCGCGCTGTTGGGAAGCCGGATCCAGTCTTAACCAGATTTTGACGGATCCCGCTACACCACATTAGCATTCATCCACACCGACCTTTCAGGTGAAAAGGCCACCAGTCTATCGACGTACACATCTTGCAGCAAGGCAGGTGGGGTCCGGGCTGGAGTCACATCACTCGGAGACACGACATTCGGTTGTCGAACGCGAGTCGGTGTCGTACTTACGGTAGCTTCGAGTTGACCATCGCCGCAACCGCACCATGCGCTTGGGCGTCATGGTCGCCAGCCGCGCTTTCACCTCGGCTACCACGCCCACCACGACGTGCTTGGGACGTCACTTCCGCCAGCCTGACGCCCACCACGGCTCTCACAACAGCCTCGACGGGCAGGGGCGTTACCTCCGGTGGCCCTGCGTCCGCCACGCATCCACCACAGGCTTTGATGCTTCCCGGGTCTCCACGGACCGCTCGAGCACCTCGGTTCCACTCGCAACACCACCTGCACAACGTAAGCAGTCTCAACGTTAACAATATTAACAGCAATATCACCTCACCGTTTCAGCGTACCACTCGTGATCACTGTGACATCTGTGGGTTGGTATCTGCGGGTAGCTCCATTGGCAGGACGCGGTTGCAGCGCTGACGAACTGGGAGTACGGCAAATTCGCCAGGAGAAAGTCGACACCTTCCTGTCCTTTCGGGTCCCCGCCTGGCCGAACATACCGGTACGGGGATCTAGGCTTTTGCTGGACGGCGGCTTTGCAGGTCAAACCCTTCTTGCGTAGCTGCACCCACGCGTCCTTAAACACAGCGACGCCACCAAGACTAGTCGCTGTGTCAGCAGCAACGGATCCACCTTGTGCGACGACCCCGTGAGCCATTGACGCTTGCGCGCTCCTAGCATCTGAACCTGATTTCGCCTTCTGCCAACCATTTGCTCATTTCGAAAGTGAGGGCGAAATAGAAGGCTGCTGTACGTCGTAACATCGTAAACTTATAAAGGTTTTCAAAATTACACCATTGCACGGCGTTGTTCACAAAGTCAACACTCAAATTCAAAAAGTGCGCACTCAAAATCAAAACCTGTCAGATGTATTACCCTTGAAAATGATACTACGTCTCAGATCTTATCAAAAGTTACGTCCCAACTTCCATGTCGTCAAAGTGCAGCGTGTGCACTGGTGATGAGGCAGTGAATGGCAAAAAACTCGATTGGACAGCGCTGGGGTCACCACTTCGGCAAACAGGGGGTCTGCAGCGAGCTTGAGATACCCGGCACGATGCTCCGTAATCGTTGTGCCGTCGGGGACGCGCAGGATGCCAGGACGTTGTCGCGCGAGAAAGCGTTTCACAGCACTCTGTAGACAGAAAATACATTCTCTATCGGGTTCAGCATAGGGGAGTATGGCCTAGCTTCAGCATCTCGGCATCTTGGAATTCCTCCTCGGCGAAACACATCCTTAGCGTTGGTGTGACACGGGGCATTGTCGAGCACGAGCACGACTCATCCAGAGGGGTGGAGGTCTTGATGCGGCGCAGGAATCGCCTGATAAACTGTTCGCGAGTCCAGCAGTGAACGAGCCGAACTGCGACTCTTGGAAGGCTAGGCCAGTACTTGAGATAACAGCAATAATATTAATATGTTTACCTTACTGGAAACACCAGTCTGTACTGCGCGCTGCCCCAGCTTGATCCAGACACGCCCACAAGTTAATGTTCGTTTCATCAAATAAAATACTTCTTGTCGTTAGCGAGTGCTGCGTAGAACTTGATCACGTACTCGTAGCTTTTCTGTTTGTGATTGAGCTGTTGCGGTTCACAACGTCTCGGTGCAACTTCTTGAGAGTGAAGCTGCGGGCGTCTAGAGCTCGCCGCACGGTCTCCGGTTGACAGCCACGTCGAACTTCTGTCAACAAGGTGTACCATTGGACTAGCGTAAACTCTGGCGTCGTTTCGATATCACTGAGCAGGTAATCGACGTGAACAACAAGTAGCTTTTTGATGACCCGCCGCGTTGATGTTGGTCACCACTCCAGTCTCCAGTCTCCATGGCCCTCTTGATCCAGCCCCATGAAATACGCTCGTTGACGGTTGTGGAGCTCCGCCACGGTTTTCCAGTCACCAGCGTTCTTGCCACTCGCAGGATAGCCACACGCACCTGACTTGGGTACGTCTTGTACTTGGTAGTTGGCATGGTGCCAAAACAGAAATGAGCCTGTTGGTTATGCGAGCGCATGCTTCGCACTAAGTTCCCGCCACCGGGAAGGCATTAGACACCAATCAATTTCCCTATTAAAATAAATACTACGTTGACGATAAATTTATGCAGTGGCTTTTGATTTTGAGTGCGCACTTTTTGAATTTGAGTGTGACTTTGTGAATAACGCCGTGCAATGGTTGTAAATATATGAGTTTGATTTGATAAGTACCATCATACACCGGGTATAAGATTTTACAAGGAATTTTCGCGCCGAATTTTGGCGCCAAGATTCCGACATGCTGATTACATATACAATACAAATTGCAAGATAAATGCAGGTCGAAGCTCAGATGATACAAACTACAAGGTATATACATATCTCGGCCGCATGCTGGTTGCCAATCAGTCGTGCAGAGCGTATTGAAGGCTCTGAATGAATGATATTGCAGCCCCACACGAACAAATCCTCAAGAGCAAGCGGAAGCGGGCTTTGAGGTCGCTCCGACACCAACGCTTTCCTCGCAGAACGGCGGCGCTCGATCAGTACTGCCATATCAAAGCGACCATATCAGCATACTGGCCGTGCTCGAGCGTCCTCCTGATTCGGAGGCCCATAGACGAGGATTCCATATATAAATGACGGGTAAATTACTGGATAGGTACATTGTACCGAGATTATTGCCCAATCAGCGATGTATAGGCTACCCGCAACCGAAAAGCTCCTTATTGGCCAATCAGAGGCATTGCTAAAAGGGCGCATTTTGCGCCCTTTTAGTTTAGAGTACTTAACTTTCTATGCTATAGTTTATCCCTGCGACTCGCGAAAGGGTTAATCGGCCATCTATTGATGATTATGTTTGTCTATAGAGCCTTTAGGCAGTTCTAAAAGATCTGTCTGTCTTCCTCGAAGATTTTTTCACTTCGGCCTTTCCTTCGGATTCCATGTGGTGGGTGTACCATATTCGCTACAGCGGATCCTCTCTGGGGTCTTGATCGGCCGATGGGTCTCACGTCAAGGCAAGTGTTTCTGGCTCTTGCACGGTAAGCATCCGTATCCTCTATGAAGGGTTAACCCTCTCAGGCACAGCTGCGGTCCCGTCGTCGGTATTGGGTCTTCACGTGTAGAGTAACAGCTCTTAAACTCCGTGGGGTGCCGTTTCCGCTGTTATTTGGGCTTTATTGAGGTCTTCTGCTGGGCCGTCATGTCAAGAGGTTCGTATATGGACTCTGTGTTGCACTCTGGGGAGGGGAAATCGCGAGCGTAGAGGGGTCCCATCTCTTCTGTGCGTGGTGCTTGAACGAGAACGCGAGGGGCTCACCAGGCCCGAGGTGTCTTGGTGTGTGAGATCTTGAACACGTGGGGATCACCAGGCCCTCCGTGCTTGGTGTTTGGGTTGCGTAACCGCGATGGTTCACCTGTCAACGCGCCGTGGTAGGTGCTTGTCTTGAGCGCTCCTAAGGTTACCAGGTCCTCGGTGCGCCTTGGCGACGTAATCTTCTTGGGCACTACGGGGCCGCCAGGTCCGTTGCGTCTTGGTGTTGGTCTCGACTTGAGGGCTCGCAGGGGTCACCAGGCCGCGCGCCCTGAGGCTTATGAATTACTTGGTGGTATTCGCCAGGTGGTGGCCATCACCCTCTAGCGTACGGGGAACAGCTCTTCTTTCCAGCCCCCGCCCACACGGGGGGAAGTTCGCGTCCGAGAGAAGGAAGATCCGGTTACCCCGACACTTGTGCTAAGCGACGCGAATTGCGAACTCGCGCGGGCTTAAACCTAGGATCATGCATGTTCACACGATGTGGCTCACATCTCGCTCGGTGTATGATTTCCCGCCGCCCTCAGGGTACGTGGGGTGAGGCGTGGGTGTAGATTTCTTGTCGATAGCTTCGATTTTGTGACAGCCGCTCTGCATTTTTTACCAATGTCCTCTGTCTGGTGATGCGAGCGCAAATTGATGATGCGGCTGTCATGATGATGGAACCATGGTGATGTAGTTTTCGATGTCAGCAGCTGGTGTCGGTAACGTACATAGTACACACGTCTCCATTTGAGATATCCTACATGTACCCTGAAGTCGTAGCGTTGAATATATCGGCAGGAGCAGCGTGTATTTTGCACGAGAGTGCAAATTGGTTGGTGAGCACGCAAGGCTGTCACGCAGTAAGATCGTAGATTAGAAACAGTCGTTTTAAATTCATGACGAGCCACCACTCCTCAACCCCGGGAAGCCTCTGCTTCGTGGAGTTCGCCGTTAGATTCTACCTCTACCCTCTCAATTCGAGCATGGCCACAAAGAGTGTTTGGCAAACACTACTCGGATGACAAGCCTTATAATTGTTGCCGCCGCCGCTGCCGTATGTACCAACACCAGCTACGGGAGCTGATGATGTGGAGATGGGTAAACTGAAAATCTCGTGGCGTTCTCTGTATTATACCAGTAATTTATAGTAATATAGAGTGTGTATGGTCATGTCGGTACAGAGCGCGCCACGAGATTTTCAGTTTACCCATCTGCATTATCTGTGATCGGGTGTACTTCCATTTTGTAAATACACAATCGCTTATCGTGATTCCAAGCTCCGTGCACGGACAGCTAGCCGGCATCGTGCATGCACAGTAAATGCGACTGCACGATAAATGTATTATTATAATATACAATATATTTTTAAAATAGCGAGGTCGTCGCGGATTGCGAGGCCAACGGAGAGCTCTAACGGAGGCTGCTGCCATTATGGTATGCGTGAGAATAGGGAAACTAGCGGCATGTATGGAGGAGAAGAGACTCGCTCTCCTTCCTCCATATGCCCGGTTCTGGAAAATTACTACAATTCATACTATGGTACTTAAGTACTACATATATTCGTAGTGAATAGTAATGACGATACTAGGTACTAGTACATGTACATAGGACCATTCGCGGGAGCCACGATGGGATCGGCACACCCCTGCAAATTGCAGTGCAGTGCAATGTGCGTAGCCTCTGTAGTACAATTGCGTGCGTTTATGCGGTAAGCTATTTACCGTAAACGTACATGTACGGTTTGCTTCGAAAGCTGGCGTTCAAAGGGCAGTGCTTTGCTGTTCGACCCCATCTTCTGTTTCCATTCCGTATTTCGTCATCCAGTCCCCAAGGTGTTTTTCTTCGGTGCCAGGAACCGACAATGCGCTTGCCTTCTATCCTTGTGGTAGTGTCTGCGCTCACCCTTCTCGCAAGCGGCACCGCCTTATCTGCGGATACTGACAAGGGCGTGATGGTCTCCATGATGGCGTCCCCAGACTCCGGGTTGCTGGATGTGGGGCACAATAGCGGGAAGAGGTTCCTGCGAGTCCACGAAACAGCCAATGAAGACGATGGCAGCGAAGAGAGACTGTCCGGTGCGAACATGTTCAACACGGAGAAGATCAAGCAGGCGATGGCGGACTCCAACTACGCGAAAACGTTGTTCCGGAGATGGAAGCGTAACGGATTCGAAGGTAACGATGCTTTCGACAAGTTGAAAGCGTACAACATTGGCAAGGACAACAGCGTATACAAGCTCTACACGAATTACGTCACGTGGCTCGACACACATCACCCACTTGGTGTAGTTACGGGCGATAAGAAGATGTTTGACGAGACGAAGCTCAAAAAGGCAATGGAGGATGGCACGTACGCAAATACGTTGTTCGGGCGATGGAAACGCAATCGACTCGATTCGGACGCCGTCTTCGCAAGGTTTCAGCAAATGGGCGTGAAGAAGGACAATAACCTCTACAAGCTCTACACGGATTACTACGCCTGGCTCCAGATTCATCACCCCATCCCAGGGTCACAAAAAGTTTCGGCCAAATACTTTTTGTTTGACTCAACGCGGCTCAATCGTGCGATGAAGGACACAACTTTCGCTGAAAGTTGTTCGCGAAATGGAAAACCAGTGGATTCGACTCGGACCTGGTCTTCACAAGGTTCCGGGCCTTGGGCTCCAAGAAGGGCGATAATAAGCTCGACAAGCTCTACAGGAATTACTACGACTGGCTCCAGATTCATTACCCGACGGTGGGGTAAACGGCACTCCGTCGCTCATCGGCTTGCACCAGCACACCATTTAGTATCGCTCCATAACGAATTCAATGCAGTTTCTCAATGGTTAGCAATGCACGACTCCCTATCAAGATGACAGACATCGAGGGGTTTCGCCACGGATCTTCCATGAAGAGTCTCTTCATCCCTGGGGCGGCGTTCCTTCCCAGTTAGGAATTGACGTCGCGGGGTTCAACTCGACTGGTTCGCCATGTCGAACCCGCGGATGCAATGGGTGACCCAGCGCATCGTGGAGACGTTCGAGCCCAACGTGGCGCCAGCCGAAGTGAACGAGTTTCTGGCGTCTGCAGATACGCGAAAGCTCTTCGACGAGCTGCTGAGCGGGAAAGACGCGTGCAAAGTGTTCGTGCACTTCCAGACGGGAGCTACTACAGCGGCAGTCGAGAACGGGGCGAACGGACAAGTCGCCAATGGCTCAAACGGAGACTCTGCAGCTAATAACAGTAGTAAACTTTGTGTCTCTTTGGGGAGTTCCATCCCGATTCGAGCGAAATGCTGCTTCTTTCTCAGAACGACAGCGGACGGGAAGCCCGTGGACACCCAGAAGGCCAGCGACAACTCCGTTTGTTTTGGTGAATTGGCGCCCAATATCTTACGCGACCTAGAGACGACCATCAGCTCGTTGTTTTCGCCGCTGCTGAAGGCGAAGGACGAGTGGGGGAAGGCAGATTCCGACCTGAAGAACGAGTTCATGACGGAGTCTGAGAAGTTCGCCAACGACCTCAAGGAGGCGCTCAATAGTATGGACAGTGGCCTGGAGCTGAGAAGACCCGACCGCAGTATCCTTGCGGAGACCGTGAGCAATGCAGGTCATGCTGTCAATGGTACGAGGGCGTTGCAGGCTTCCGACTCGCCCAAGTTGATCGCACACTACGAAGACGTGCTGAAGGAGTGGTGCGACGTCATTTCGACCTACTTGGAGACCAACACGACGAATGACGGCAAAGGGAACAATGACCAGACGATTGATGACGACGGTCCTATGGGAGAACTCGAGTACTGGCGGCGGAGAATGCAGCGCCTGACGAGTATCACCGAGCAGCTCAAGATGAACGAGTACAAGGACGTCTTCGCAGTGCTGAGCCGAACAACGAAAAGCGTCAGTGACGACATGAAGCAGCGCATCCAGACTCTGCTTCGGCGGTGGAAGCAGATTGACATCGGCATCACAGAGGCAGCCAACGAAGCCAAAGACAACGTCAAGTACCTGTTCACGCTCGAGAAGTTCATCATCCCGCTGTACAACGGCACACCCAGCTCCATCATCGATACGCTCCCGGCGCTGATGAACTCGATCAAGATGATCCACTCCATCGCGAGATACTACAATACTACCGAGCGGATGGCCAACTTGTTCACGAAGATCACCAACCAAATGATCACGAACTGCAAGCACTGCGTGACGGGGGGGGAGACCTACGAAGTCATGTGGGACAAAGACCCGGAAGAGCTCGTGCGGCACCTGGACTCGTGTCTCAAGTTGAACGAAGCCTACCAGCAGCAGTATCGTGTCACCAAAGACAAGCTATTTGCAACACCCAAGGGCAAGCAGTTCGAGTTCAACGAGATGAAGATCTTTGGGAAGTTCGACCTCTTCTGTCGGCGTGTTATGAAGCTGATCGACATGTTCACAACGATCCACCAGTTCTCGTCTCTGGGTCAGCACCGACTGGAGGGGATGGAGGACCTTATCGCCAAGTTTAATTCCATCATTCGCGAGTTCCAGTACCGCAATCACGACTTGCTCGACTACAAGAACAACCGCTTTGATCGCGACTACGTCGAGTTCAACGTGCGGATCTCCGACCTTGAGGGTTTGCTGCAGAAGTTCATCAACGATTCTTTCGAGAACATCACTTCGATCGAGCACTCTCTGAATCTGCTCCGCAAGTTTCAAACAATTCTACAGCGTGAGAACCTCAAGTCGGACTTGGACTCCAAGTTCAACGTCATTTTTCAGAACTATGGGTTGGAGCTGGAACATGTTCTCCAGCAGTACGAGAAGTACAAGCAGAACCCGCCATATCCACGCAATCTGCCGCCCGTAGCTGGTAATATTACGTGGTCTAGACACCTGCTGAAGCGGATTGAAGAGCCCATGAAGAAGTTCGAGTCCAACCAGAACGTTCTGGCTAGCAAAGATGCGAAGCGTATCATTCGCATGTACAACAAGGTGGCGCGGACGCTGGTGGCCTTCGAGTACATCTGGTACCAGGCATGGGTGCAGTACATCGACACAGCAAAGGCGGGACTGCAGGCCACGCTGATCATCCGCCACCCAGAGGACAACAAGTTGTACGTGAATTTCGACCCTGAAATCCTGCAGCTACTGCGTGAGGCCAAGTGTTTGGACCGCATGGGCATCGAAATCCCTGAAGCAGCGAAGATTGTTCTCCTGCAGGAGGACAAGTTCAAGAACTACTACAACGAGCTCCAGTATGCTCTGGCCGAGTACGATCGCATCGTGACGAAGGTGATCCCGGTCACTGCCATGCTCCTCCGGCCGCACTTTAACGACATGGAGTTCAAACTGCGCCCAGGGATGATCACGCTCACGTGGACAAGCATGAATATTGAGGCCTACCGCAACCACATCCACTCGGGGCTGCAGCACTTGGAGGAGCTGGTGACAAACATCAACGACATCATAGAGAATCGCATTGAGAAGAACATGCGCATTGTGTCCAAAACGATGCTGGTAGACTTGCCAGTAGACCAGTCCTTCTCTCTCGATGAGTTCGTGACCATGCAAGGCTTGAACATCAAGCGCGCTGGCTCGCTGCTCCAAGGCAAGAATGTCGAGATCGAGAACGCGGTGGAGGACTTGCTGAAGATCATCATGCAGTACCCGCTGGACTCGCACATTGAAGGTGTATCCAATGACGAGGCCATGAAGCTGAAGAAACACTACAACCACTTCATGTACCAAGCGCTGCTGCACTGCACGAAAAACTCCCTCAATACCATCAAAAAGCGGGTGGCCTCCCGTGCAACATCGACGATCTTCACCATTGAGCGTCCGTTCTTCGAGGTGGACGTGCAGCTCAGCGTACCAACCGTCCAGCTGCATCCGTCACTGGATGAGATCCAGCTGGCCATCAACAAAGCGGCACAGACCATTCTCAGTTGCTCGAAAGAGCTGCTAGACTGGGGGCAGAGTGACCTATCAGTGTCTTCGAGCGCAAACTCAAATGGTGTCGAGAGCAACGGTACCGGCCATCCCAACGCTGGCAAAATCACCTTCTTCGATCGCATTACGAAGGACATTGAGATTGTGCGTGTGGTACTGCTGCTCACTGGCAGCGTCCAGGGGCTACGAAACAATGTGACGGAGTACTTGGGATCTTTTAAGAAATACGAGTGGCTGTGGATGGAGCAGAAGGATGTCTCCTACGAGAACTTCTTAAAGAAGAACCCCGAGCTGCAGGACTTCGAGAAGAAGCTCAAGTCTTTTGTCGAGATCGACCAGGAGATCTCAAGTCTGAGTCCTATCCACAACATTGGCGCGCTCTCCTTGAACACACGCAACATCAAGCTGCAGCTTAAACATGAAAACTCCCAGTGGAAGCTAAAGTTCTCAGACAACCTGCACAACCAAGCCCGACGAAAGATGGAGTCGCTGACGGAGTATTTCCGCTCAACCATGGGCAAGCTGAACCGAAAGGTAGTCGACTTGGACTCGCTGCGCTTCGTGATGAACCTGTTGAAGGAAGTACGTGCCCGAGAGAGCGGTATCAACATGGAGATCAATCCAGTGTTGGATATGTACGAGATGCTAGAGTATTATCTTCCTGACGGGTTTATGGAGAAGGAAGAGATGGACCAGAAGTCCGTGCTGCGTAGCAATTGGCGGAAGCTGATCCACCACGCCGAAACCCGCACAGATGAGCTCAGCAAAACCCAGGCAGGTTTCAAGCGCGGCCTCCTTCGTGATATCAAGGAGCTGATTGTCGACGTAAAACACTTCCGAGAAGACTACCTGGCGAACGGACCCATGGTCATCGGAATCCCTCCGGTGGAAGCCGTCGAGAGGCTGAATCGCTACAAGGAGGAATACAAGATTCGTGAGCGCAAGCACGAGCTGTACCTGTCAGGAGAAGAGCTGTTCGCTCTCCCGAAGACGACGTATCCTGAATTGGAGATGACGAAGAAAGAGCTCCAGCTCCAGGACAAATTGTTTGGTCTGTACACTGACGTCCTCGGCACAATTGAAGAATGGAAGCAAATCCCGTGGCTGTCTGTCGCTGAGAGAGTGCAGTCAATGACCGAAAAGGTTGATGCGTTCTCCCTTCGCTGCAAGAAGATGCCTGGCAAGCTGCGCGAGTGGGAGGCGTACACGGACCTCAAGAAGATGATTGACGATTTCACGGACGTCCTGCCGCTGCTCCAAGAACTGAGCAAAGAGTCTATCAAGCCTCGGCATTGGGAAGCTGTTATGGCGACCACGAATACGCAGCTCGATGTTACTGCTCCCGACTTTAAGCTGCAGGCTCTCATGGACGCTAACATTGTTGACTTCAAGTCGGAGATCGAAGAGGTTACTGACGGCGCAGACAAGCAACTGAAGATCGAAATCCAGCTGGGCGAGATTTCTGCTCGCTGGGAGACTGAGGAATTCCAGTTCCAGGACTGGAAGAGCCGTAATGTGCCCATCTTGAAGGCCGTCGTGCCGGTTGTTGAGGAGCTGGAGGAGACGCAAATGAACCTGCAAACGATGCTGTCCATGCGGCATGTGATTCCATTCAAGGATATCGCACAGGGCAAACTCGAGCAGTTGTCGGATACTTCCGAGACACTGGAGCGGTGGATCAAGGTGCAAATGCTGTGGTGCTCGCTTGAATCTGTCTTCACCGGCGGAGATATCGCCAAGCAGATGCCCGTGGAGGCCAAGAAGTTCCAGAAAGTTGACAAGGACTGGGCAAAGATCATGGCAAAGTCGGAGGAACTCAAAAACGTGGTGGCGTGTTGTTCGAGCGAGTTGCTGAAATCGTGCCTGCCGACGATGTACTCGGAGCTCGAGAAGTGCCAGAAGAGCCTCGAGGGGTATCTGGAGCAGAAGCGTAACAAGTTCCCGCGGTTCTACTTCGTGTCGAATCCTGGTCTGTTGATGATCTTGTCCCAGGGCAGTGATCCTTTGAGTATGAACGAGCACTACGAGAAAGTGTTTGATTCGGTCGAGAGGGTCTATCACGACAAGAAGAACAAGACACTGATCCACACGATGGTGTCAGGCGTGGAGGAGGTGCGCTTCTCGCAGATTGTGAAAGCGCAGGGTAATATCGAGGACTGGCTGGCCACGTTGCTGCGAGGGATGCAGATCACCATGAAAGACATTTGCCGGCAAAGCGCAATCGACATCGGCGTTGTTGGCAACGACTTGAAGCGTCTGCGTGAGTTTGTGGATCGGTACGTGTCGCAGTTCGCGCTGCTAGGCATCCAAATGATGTGGACGACGGACATCCAGACGGCACTTGAGCAGTGTCGCGCAAAGAAGAACATCATGAAGGACACTAGCACAAAGCAAGCCATGGTGCTGACGGAGCTTTCCAACTGGTGTCTGGGGGATCTTGGCTCAAAGGAGAACCGTATCAAAATCGAGACGCTCGTGACAATCCACGTGCACCAGCGTGACGTGATGACAGACCTCGCCACGCTGTACAAGCAGAAGAAAATCTCGGACCCGAACGACTTCGAGTGGCTGAAGCAGGCGCGGTTCTACTGGAGACCTGGTAATGCCGACGAGTTCAACGCTGATGGCGCCTGTGTGATTTCCATCACGGACGTTGACTTCAACTACCAGTTTGAGTATTTGGGCTCGAAGGAGCGCTTGGTCGTGACTCCTCTTACCGATCGCTGCTATATCACGCTAGCTCAGGCGCTGGGTATGTACTTCGGAGGTGCACCCGCTGGTCCTGCAGGAACGGGCAAGACGGAGACAGTGAAGGATCTTGGTCGAACGCTTGGTATCTACGTCGTGGTGACCAATTGTACGGACCAGCAGAAGTATACCGACTGTGCCAAGATCTTCAAGGGGCTGTGTCAGGGTGGTCTGTGGGGCTGCTTCGACGAGTTTAACCGTATTCAACTTCCCGTGCTGTCTGTGGTGGCCCAGCAGGTGCTTGCCATTCAGAACGCTAAGAAGACCGGCACAAAGTACTTCCAGTTCCCAGGGGACCCTCAGAACATTCTGCTCACTCAGGTCTGCGGCTACTTCATCACGATGAATCCAGGTTACGCTGGGCGACAGGAGCTCCCTGAAAACCTGAAGGCCTTGTTCCGAGGGGTGGCTATGATGGTGCCCGACTTTGAGATTATCATGAAGGTGAAGCTCTGTTCTGTCGGGTACTCGGAGTACCAAGATCTTGCGAAGAAGTTCTTCATCCTGTACAACACTTGTAAGGAGCAGTTATCCGCGCAGAAGCACTACGATTGGGGGCTACGAAATATCCTTGCCGTGCTGCGAAGTGCTGGTAAGATTAAGCGCGACAACCGAAACGATTTGGAATCCAAGCTGCTGTACCAAACGCTACGTGACATGAACCTGTCGAAGCTCGTCGCTCAAGACGTGCCGCTCTTCTTGTCACTACTCGCAGATTTGTTCCCGACTGTCCAATTCCCTCCCAAGGGATCGTATCCCGAGCTTACGGTGGCTTTACAGGCTGAAATCGAGAAGCAGGGGATTGTGGACCACCCCGGTTGGTTCAACAAGGTCATCCAGCTGTACGAAACCCAGCTTGTGCGTCACGGTATCATGCTTGTCGGACCCACAGGCGGCGGCAAGACAAAGATTTTCGACGTTCTGATGCAGGCTCTTACACTTACGACCAACATCGTGCACAAGCAGTCAAAGCTCAATCCTAAGGCAATTCGTGCCGCGGAAATGTACGGAGAAGTGGATCCGATGTCTGGCGAGTGGACGACGGGTGTGTTTGCGGCGATGTGGGCCAAATACAACAACAAAGCCAACAAATTCATCATGTGGATGACGTGCGATGGCCCCGTGGATGCTATTTGGATCGAAGATCTGAATACCGTGCTCGACGACAACAAGATTTTGACTCTAGCCAACGGCGACCGCATGCCCATGACAGATAATGTGAAACTCATGTTTGAGGTCGAGACGCTGGTTAATGCTAGTCCAGCTACGGTGTCCCGGGCAGGTATCGTTTTCATTAGTGACACGGACCTTGACTGGGCTCCTGTTGTCGAGGCTTGGATCCGCAAACGTCCGCAGACGCATCAGCAGATTCTTCGTGATCTGTTCATGAAGTACATGGGCGAGAACAACCCGATCAACCCTGGTCACTGCTTCGACTACTTGAACCGCAACACGAACGGAGTCATGACAGTGTCTCGCATTGGCCAGGCGTCTCGGCTGTATAACTTAATGACAGGGCTGCTTCTTGGTGATCACGGCACCACTTTGTCAGAAGACCCCGCCAAAATGGCCATTCAGCTGGAAAAGCTGTACCTGTACTGCATCTGCTGGTCTCTTGGCTCCATCTTAGAGCAGGAAGACCGTGTTAAATTTGACGAGTGGCTTCGGCAGTACGACGACAACGCGCTTCTTCCCAAATGCGAGCCTGGACAAACGGTGTACGAGTACTTCGTTGACCCACAGACCTGGGACTGGAAAGTGTGGCGGCCGGCCAAGTGGGAGTATCCCAAGGGCTCCAAGCAGCTGGATTTCTCCAACTTGCTGGTGCCTACCATGGATTCAGTCCGCACACTATATCTCATCGAGAACCTGCACAAACAACGGAAGCCTGTGCTGATGGTGGGTGGCCCTGGTACTGCCAAGACGTCATCGGCGCTGATGTTTTTCAACGATCTCAGCCCAGACATCATGATGATCAAGCGCGTCAACTTCTCAAGTGCCACGACGCCCTTTATGTTCCAAAATGCCGTCGAGAGTGAGCTGGACAAGCGCGGTGGTAAAAGCTTCGGTCCTCCAGGAGGAAAGAAGATGACGGTCTTCCTGGACGACCTCAGCATGCCGCTTGTAAATGCTTGGGGCGACCAGCCTACCCTGGAAATTGTGCGAATGATCATTGAGTTAAGTGGATTCTGCTTCCTTTCGAAAGACCGACGAGGCGATTTCAAGGTGTGTGAGGATCTGCAGTACGTGGGGGCTATGGGCCACCCAGGAGGAGGTCGTAATGACATTCCCAACCGACTCAAGCGGCAGTTCTACTTGTTCAACTTGATTCTGCCGTCGCTGACGTCTATCGATGATATCTACGGACAAATGCTAGCTGGGCGGTTCGACCAAGAAACGTACAGTAAGGACACCCTCTCCGTCGTGAACAAGCTCACGCGCGCTACGATTGACTTGTGGAACTTCATGAAGGCCAAGCTTCTGCCGACCCCAGCAAAGTTCCACTACATTTTCAACATGCGCGAGCTAAGTCGAGTGTTCCAAGGTATCTTATTGACTCCACCCGAAACGTTCACGAGTGGCGGTGGCTTCCGCGTTTCCCAAGGAAAACTCGCAAAGATGGAGCCCGGACAGGTTGTTTTACTAACGTGGAAGCACGAGTGTGCTCGCGTGTTCTGTGATAAGCTCACAAACCACAAGGACAAGGACATATTCAACACGTACATGAAGGAGCTCATCAAAAACCACTACGGAGATAGCTTGGAGGAGTTCTGTCGACAGCAGTACAGTATGGTTAACTTCCTTCGCGATCCGGAAGAGGATGAAGAAGGAGCTGTCGCCGATGCCGCTCTTAAAATCTATGAGCCCGGTGGCACAGTTGCAGAGGTGCGTGCGCGCGTGTTAGAGTTCCTGGACAAGTACAACACCGACTACCCTCAGCGCCAGATGCGCCTTGTGCTCTTTGACGATGCGCTGGACCATTTACTGCGCATTTCTCGCTTGCTGGAGATGCCGCGAGGCTCAGCGTTGCTGGTTGGCGTCGGCGGTTCCGGAAAGCAATCGCTCACGCGTTTGGCAGCGTATATGGCCGGATCAACCATCTTCCAGATTGTTCTTACGAAGACGTACAACACAAACTCGTTCATGGAAGATATCCGTACGCTGTACAAGTCTGCAGGCCATCTTCGAAAGTCCACGACCTTCCTCTTCACGGACGCAGAGATCAAGAACGAGATTTTCTTGGAGTTAATCAATTCCATCCTCATGACTGGCGAGGTGGCGGGTCTGTTTGCCAAGGACGAGATGATGGCGATGACAGCTGATCTTCGCAACTCGTTCGTGAAGGAGCGGCCAGGCCAGGCAGAAAACCAAACCAATCTCAAGCAGTACTTCACCGACTGCGTGCGCGACAATCTCCACGTGGTGTTGTGTATGTCGCCGCTGAACGCCAAGTTTGCGGACCGTGCACGAAAGTTCCCTGGATTGATTAGTGGGCCCACGATCGACTGGTTCCTGCCGTGGCCTGAAGATGCGCTTATCGCTGTGTCCAAGGGCTTCATTCAGGACTATCCCATGGAGTGTGACCCAACGACTAAGCAAGCTCTGATGACCCACATGGGTATGGTCCATCGCATCGTGACCGACCTGTGTGAGGAGTACTTCCAGAAGATGCGGCGTCGCGTCTACCAAACGCCGAAGTCGTATCTGAGTTTCATTGAGTCGTACAAGAAGATGTACAACGTGAAGCTGGACGAGATCAAGGTGAAGGAGCAGCGCGTGAATTTGGGGCTGAAGAAGCTCATTCAAGGTGCTGAGGATGTGCGAGCGATGTCTATCGTGCTTGCAGACGAACAGGTCAAGTTAGAGAAAGCCACAGAGGAGACCAACACTATGCTGCAGTCTTTGCAGGTTTCGTCAGCAGAGGCACACAAGGAAGGAGACCAAGTGGCCCAGATTAAGGCAAAGTGTGAGGAAGATGCAGCGCGTATTTCTGCGGAAAAGGAGCTGTGTGAGCACGATCTGGCCAAGGCAAAGCCGTTCGTGGAGGAAGCTGAGACGGCTATTGACTCGATCAAACCAGCACATATCGGTGAAATCAAAAAGCTGGCAAAGCCTGCCGATATCATCCGCCTGGTGTTCGACGGCGTGCTGATCCTGTTCAAATTGCCACTGATCCCGGTCAAGCAGGTCAAGTTGAACGTGGCCAAGCAAGAGATTGATTTCTTCGAGACGTCCTTCTCGCCGTACGCCCAATCGATGATGAGCGACTCCAACTTCCTCAAGAACGTGCAGAGCTTCGGTGCGGTGGGTAAGGACATGATCAATGAGGAGACTATCGAGCTCTTGACTCCGTACATGGAGCTCGAGGGATTCCAGCCGAGTGTGGCAAAGAACGCTTCGCTTGCAGCTGAAGGGCTGTGCACGTGGGTGCGTGCTATGAAATTCTACCACGAAGCCTCCAAGGTGGTCAAGCCCAAGCTGGAAGCTCTTTCCATTGCAGAAGGGCAGATGGAGGCTGCTAACAAGGCTCTGAATGCTGCTGAGAGCCGACTTTCAAAGTGCAAAGAGCGGCTGAACGAGCTACAGCAAATGTTCGAGGCGCAAATGGCCGAGAAGAAGCGCATCGAGGACGGTGCGAACGCGCTGGCTCGGAAGATGCAGCAAGCGTCCGACCTTATCAATGGTCTGGCAGGCGAGCGCGTGCGTTGGACTGATGACTCGAATAACTTCGCAGACCTCAAGAGGAGACTTGTGGGCGATTGCGCTGTCGCGTGCGCTTTCGTGTCGTACTGCGGCCCGTTCAACCAGGACTTCCGCACCTACATGGTGCAGAATAAGTTTGTCCCTGACTGTGAGACGCGGAATGTTCCCGTGACGGTGGACATCGATGTGATCACCTTCCTCGTGGATATTGGCACTGTGGGTGACTGGAACATGCAGGGATTGCCTACGGACTCCTTGTCGATTCAAAACGGTATCATGGTCACGCGCTCGTCGCGTTACCCGCTGCTCGTCGATCCGCAGGGCCAAGCGCTTTCGTGGATCAAGAACAAAGAGTCTGAGCGTGTGCCAAGCTATGGTACGACGTCACTGAACCACCCCAAGTTAAAGGACCAGCTCGAGTTCTGCATGGGCGAAGGCAAAGCACTGATTGTCGCGGGTGTTGAGGAGGACATCGATCCGATGCTGGACCCCGTCCTGGAGAGGCAGATCATTGTCAAGGGAAAGAGTATGTCGATCAATGTATCCGACAAGAACATGGAGTTCAACCCGGCGTTCTCCATGTACTTCATCACGCGCCTGCCCAACCCTCACTTTGGGCCGGAGCTGCAAGCCAAGACGACGGTGATCGACTTCACCGTCACCATTAAGGGTCTGGAAGAGCAGCTACTAGGACGCGTGATTGGCAAGGAGCAGAAGGCGCTCGAAGAGCAGCTTGCTCAAGTTCTAGAGGACGTGAACATGAACACAAAGTCGCTGCTAGCACTGGACGCGTCCTTGCTAGAACGACTGACCTCGAACACTGGTAACTTGCTGGAAGACGAAGAACTGATTGGGGTGCTAGCAAACACGAAGGAGAAAGCTGCCGAGGTGAAAGACAAGCTGATCGCAGCAGCTGACACTCGAAAGTCGATCAACGAAAAGCGGGAGCAATTCCGTCCTGTGGCAACGCGCGGTTCCGTGCTCTACTTCTCGGTGGTGGAGACGTCGCTTATTAACTGCATGTACCAGACGTCGTTGAACCAATTCCTTGCGTTGTTCATGAAGTCTATGGATGTTGCTGAGAAGGCCGCCCTGGCCTCCAAGCGTGTGGCGAATATCATTGAAACGATGACGTACATTTCCTACCGATACATCAACCGCGGTCTCTATGAGCGCGACAAGCTAACGTTTGTGCTGCTGCTCACGTTGAAGATCCTCGTCACGGATAGTCTGCTGACCCGTGAAGAAGTGACGCTGCTCATTCGTGGCGGTGCCGCCCTCGACATCAACTCGGTGAGACGCAAACCGTTCTCCTGGATCTCGAATGAAGCCTGGCTGAACGTGATCGAGCTCTCTCAAAGCTGCAAGTTCTTCACGAATCTGCCGCACGAAATGGCTTCGAACGAAGGGATGTGGCGGCGATGGTACGAGGACAATGAGCCGGAAACGGTGGTGATCCCGGACTACGAGGCTCGACTCGCGGAGAACGAGGCCATCGGGCCATACTACAAGCTATTGCTCGTGCGTTCACTGCGGATGGATCGGACGATTCTTACGACCAAGGAGTTCATTAGGAACACGCAGCAGATGGGCCCACGATACGTGGAGCCTGTGACGGACACGATCGAGAGCATTTTCGCCGAGATGAAGGCGGAGACGCCTGTGATTTTCCTACTGTCTATCGGCGCTGACCCTACAGAAAGCATCGAGATGCTTGCACGCAAGCAGAAGAACCCGTCGCCCGCCGTCGTGTCCATGGGCGAAGGTCAGGAGCCTGTGGCTTTGAAAGCCATCAACGCTGCCGTCGTGAATGGCACGTGGGTGCTCCTGCAGAATTGCGAACTCGGCTTGGAACTCATGGAGCAGATGGAGGATATCATGCTGAAGCTCACCGAGACGATGGATCCGGGCTTCCGACTCTTCCTCACAGCACTGCCAAACGACCAGTTCCCGCTAGGATTGCTGCAGATGTCCACGAAGGTGACGAACGAACCTCCCCAGGGTCTGCGTGCTGGTTTGCTGCGCTCGTACACGGTGATGGTCGACCAGGAAAAGCTGGAGCGAGTCGAGACGTCTCAGTGGAGGCAGCTACTGTTTAACTTGTGCTTCTTGCACTCGGTGGTCATTGAGCGCAAGAAGTTTGGTCCGCTGGGCTGGGGTATTCCGTACGAGTACAACAATGGGGACCTGTCAGCTTGTACCATTTTCCTCGAGAAGCACCTGTATAACGGACCCATTTCGTGGCCGACACTGCAGTACATGGTCGCTGAGGTTCAGTACGGCGGCAAGATCACGGACAACATGGATCGGCGGTTGTTCAACTTCTATGCGGAGTGGTGCCTCACGCCGGACGTGTGCTCGGCGACGTTTAGCTACAACCCGGCAGAGCCCATTTTCCGCCTGCCGAACGACTTTAACTACCGCATTCCTGTTGCAGACAACATCGACGACTATCGGCACTTTTGCCACACGCTGCCTGAGATCGACTCGCCCGAGATCTTCGGACTGCACCCGAACGCCGACCTCACGTACCGAGTGAAGGAGGTGAATCTGCTGCTCACGACGCTCGGCGACACGCAGCCGAAGGGAGGAGGCGGTGCATCGGGTGTCTCTCGCGAGGACGTGGTCTGCGACAAGGCCAAGGAGCTGCTTGACCGACTGCCGGAAGACTACAACGAGGACGACTACAAGGCCAAGATCAACAAACTGGGCGGACTCACCATTCCGCTCAACATCTTCCTGTTCCAGGAGATCCAGCGCCTGCAGCGCGTGATCGCCAAGGTGCGGTCCATGTTGCAGTCGCTGCAGATGGCCATCCGCGGCGAAGTGGTCATGACGGAGGAGCTCAGCTGGACACTGGACGCCATCTTCGACGCCAAGGTGCCGCCTTCGTGGCTGCGCACGTCCGTGGGCGACGAGTTCTCGTGGATTCTGCCCACCCTCGGTCTCTGGTTCTCGTCGCTGATCTCGCGTGACGAGCAGAATCGCACGTGGCTCAACACGCGCCGCCCCAACTCGTTCTGGCTCACGGGCTTCTTCAACCCGCAGGGCATGCTCACGGCCATGAAGCAGGAGGTGACGCGCAAGCACTCGAAGACGGACAAGTGGGCGCTCGACGACGTGGTCTACCACACGGAAGTTACGTCCTTCGAGCGCGCCGAGCAGGTGCGAGCCCCTCCGGGCGAAGGCGTCTACATCTACGGCCTCTTCATGGACGGCGCCACGTGGAGCAAGGCCGACGGCACCATCGTCGAGTCGGAGCCCAAGAAGCTCTTCACGTCGCTCCCCGTGCTGCACGTCAACAGCATGTCCAAGGACCTGGAGGCCAAGTCGCGCAAGGAGCTCTACGGCTCGGTGGGCCCCTTCGAGTGTCCCTGCTACAAGTACGCGACCCGCACGGACCGCTACTTCGTCTTCATGGTGACCATGAAGTGTCCTCCTGGGCGCCCACCTCGTCACTGGGGGTTACGTGGCGTCTGTCTCCTCTGCAACACCGAGTAACCTGCGTTAAAAACAACATGTATACTTATCTAAGTCTTAAGCCTCAATGTCCATCTTGTTGCCCCTCTTCTTAGCAGCGGCTGCGGTCGTCTTCTGCAGTAGCTCGTGGTTGGCCTGCACCACCGTGTTCTGTAGATGGGCCTGGATGGCCGCGAACGGGTCGCTCTGGAAGCTCGCGTGGGTCTGCACAGCCTTAAGCTGGCCCAGCTCGCGCACCGCGAGCTTCTGGCGCTGGCGGCCACTCAGCGGCTTCTTCTTGTCCGTCGTCTTCTTCTTCTTCTTGAGGTCCTCGTCAGCCTGGAACAGTGAGCTCTGCAGCGCGTCCAGCTCGGCGAACACGCCGCTCTCGGCTGCCTTGGCCTGGCTCGCCTGGTCCTGTGCCACGCGCGACACGATCCCCATCTTGCGCATGAAGGCGGCGCGGCGCTTGAGACGCTTGCGCTGGCCGCGGCTCAGACTCTGCGCGTCCTGCGGCTCGTCCTCGTCCAGTGGTGCGGCATCGGCGTCGGCGTCGGCTTCGGCGTCTTCGCCGAACGTGGCGGCGACGGCTGCGGCGCCCAGTGCGTCCTCGGGTTTCGCGGTCTCCTGCTGGTTAGACGCGGCCTTCGAGTGCGCGGCTACACCGTGCGCACGCGCCTTTTTCCGCTGCTGGCGAGCCATGAGGACGGGGAGTCTGTGATACTGTGGATGGAGAGCTGGATGCGCGCGACCGGAGCAGTCCCAAAGCAAGCTGGAAGTGCTGGTTGTGCACGTCCAGTAATGCGATCGTACTTAATGTTGGGCTTAGCCATTTTTTGGTAAAAAGGACAGGTTTTGCAGTGGACATTTGTGGACAAAGCGTATTGATTGGTCTAGTTACTGTTTGGCAAAGGGTCCTTTTTGGTGGCTACTTAGCGGAAGGTGGCGCCCAGGGTACTTTTTTACTTTTCGGTGAAGACGCACTGCTTCCAGCGCTGCTAGTACTCGTCACCAACCTGCTGGCCCACCACCATCGGCATGCGCATCCGGTACATCTTCAAGTGAAAGTCTCGAGCCACTCCCGCGCGACGGACACTCGCGCGTAGACGCCAGGGTACCCGACGCGTCCACACCCGTTGCCCCAGCTCACGACGCCAACGAGCACGTCTTCAGCCGGTTGCTCCAGGATGAGTGGGCCGCCGGAGTCGCCTTGGCACGAGTCCATGTCGAGCTCTCCGCCGGCGCACAGCATCGTGGCGTCCACGTCGAGGACCTTGGCACACGCGGTGTTGTTGACGAGAAGCACGTCGACGCGCAGCAGCTCGCTGGATTGAACGCCGCCCTGAGTGGTTGCACCCCAGCCCATGACCGTCGCGTTACCACCAGCAGCGACGTCCGAGTCGTCGGCTTTGGCGAGTGCAACGGGCGGGAAGGAGCTGGCCGTCTCCAGCTCAAGCACCAAAAAGTCGTACGAGTTGGTCTCGGTCGCGTACTTCGGGTGGCGCGTCTTCTTGACGACCTTGATCTGCTCGCCGTCTTCAGTGCCGCTCAAGAAGTGCGTACCGACCGACACGTACTGGATGTCCCCAGCCATGCAGTGGGCCGCAGTGAGCACGTGCGTCGGCGTGATGAGGGAGCCGCCGCAAAAGTCCGTGCCGTTGACCGTCGGGCGCACACCGGTGGTGTACGTCTTGGTCCCGGGAGGCACAATGCCTCCACCAAGGATGAGAGGCTCGATAGGATCCGTCGACTGCTTATTGGGCAGGAACTGCGCGATGTATTCCTGGTAGTTGAGCTTGGTCGGGAGGTTGTCGCCGTCGAACTCCGCCTGACCATCGACGTTGGCCGCGAGGGTGGCCGCGATGGCAGTGAGGCGAACAAGTCCAGCAACGGACATGCTTGTGGTAGGTTGAAGACTCTGGCTGGAGGGTAGTCGAGGCGAAGTAACTTGGAGAATGAGGACGCTGCTTTCGAGTGCCAGCTCCTAGTTCGAAGCAACTTCAGCCAACCGCTTGGCAACCAGATCACCAACGATAGCGATCAAGTTCACGGTGGACAGAAACCTTCATGGTTCATTGCGCAAGCTGCGATTCTCAGATGGGGGCAACACACTACGCCAGACAAACTCAGCTTTTCGCGTTGCACGATTCCGACAACGATGAAGCGCCAAGTTTTCTGTCACCATGTAGCTCTGACATTATATAACGCCATTGAAACCCGACCAGACATAAAGAACAGCCACTCATCAACACGCCGAAATGGAGCTCTTCCCTCCGCCAACGGTGGACGAGAACGAGACGCGCTACTGCTTCTTCCTGCGCGTTCCGTCCATTAAACAGACTGAAGAAGAGCGTCTTTGCGACGCAGAGCAGCAGTGTCTGGCATTTCTTACCTTCGCGGCGCAGCAGACGCAGGAATTTATATGGCACAGGCATCGCTTCCACCTACAAGTGACCAGCGGCAACGATGGCCGTTATGCTCTATCCGGAAGCACGAGTGTCGGTGATGCGATCCAGGACGAGTGGGTTGTGGCCAAGCTGCTGTTCGACATCACAACGCACTTCCCTGGTGTCGTGGGACGCATCGCAGACACGGACGGGGAGTTTTTGCTCATTGAGAGTGCCGAAGCGCTGCCGGATTGGGTCACGCCCGAAGACAGCGATCGGCGCGTGTTTGTGCTCGATGGGAAGGTACACATTGCGCCGCCTACGAGTGCCGCCCAGAAGGGCAAAGAAGGAGATTTATACGATGATGACGCGTTGGAAATGGTGCTGGATTCGAGTGTCAACACAGAAGCGAGTGCTGCGGTGCAGCGGCTGATTCAGCAGAAATTGGACGAAGTACCGGCATACTTGCGTGAAAATCGCCATCGGGTGAGGTGCTTGCTTCCGGAAAAGGTTGCACGGGTGTTGACAGCTGATGGAGGACTTGTGGGGCCGGCAGTTGAAGCGTTCTATTACCGTGAACCGAAGCAGACAGGCTTGCTGTGTGGCAAGATGGAGACCTTTTTACCGTCGGGTGACAGTGTCGTGGAGCAGATGGTCACGTTCTCACGTGCCATGTTTGCCCAGCTCAAGCAGCAGAATTTTTTCCCTCCTAAGCCGTTTCTTCGTCGGGACGCACGCTATCGTGTACTTGAGAACACGAAGAATGAAGAGACCTCGCGTCCTAACGCGCAGGCGGCGGATATCGGCGTTAAACTAGCATGCGGGCTTGAGCTGCTGTATGCTGGTGCCAGTGAAGACCAGTTGGGACGACCCTGGAAGCAGAGTATCGACGAAGCTCTGCAGCAAAACAATGGAAAGCTGCCGATACTGCCGATTGAGCCGGACGACGATGACTTGTGGCTGTACATGCACCCTGACACACTCGAAAGTCAACTTCAGCGCGCAGCTATGGCTGGGGCTACTTCCAGTCCTGGAGGTGCGGACGAGCTGCAGAGCATGGCCGCGATGTTCGGCAACTTCGTGGACGGAGTCTCCAGCGTGGAAGGAGTGGAAGGAGGCGAGCCTGTCCAGTTCGACATGAGCTCCTTCATGGACATTTTGAACGGCCATGGAGCCAGAGATGGGAACGCTGCAGGTTTGAATGTGCCATGGGGTAAGCACTTTATGGATGAGGATGAGCCTAGCCAATTCGACAGCAGTGATGAGGAAGGAAGTGACGACGAAGACAATGCACTGGATCAAGCTATGGCTGAAATGGAAGCTGAATTGGCTGGAACCAAGGTCACGAAAAGCTTCTCTCGTTTTGAGGAAGTCGAGGACGGCGAGAAAGAGTCTCCAGCATCACCTCGACAAGATGCCCCCGCCGAAGAGGAGGTCGGTTCTGCATCGTTTTCGTCTGCGAAGCCGCTGGACCTGGATTATAACCTGCTGTCCAACTTGCTGGAGTCATTTGCATCTCAGGAAGGCCATGCTGGACCAGTGAGCACAATTCTGAACGAGATGAACTTCCCCAGTCCCACTTCGTGACTGTATTTGATCAGCTTAGCGTTCCAGCCTCCCCCCCCCCCACTCGCTCTGCAGACATGTTTGAGAAATTTATTAGACACTAACTGTAATTGGTGTTTGCAAACATGTTACATGTATATGATGTAGTCTGCTTGTAATTTGTGAGTCGGAATCACAGATGTACGAAGCTTACAAGTATGTAGACATCCCGAAAAATATATAGATAACTTCGAAAATTCCAATTTATTTTCGGTTTCAATGATTTATTTTCGTTGTTTTTCGACTCCAGTCCGATATTTATGTTGTAAGGCTCTAATTTTCAGTAAGTCTCCATTGACATGGTGTCGATTCCGATTCATGGAGGCTCTTTAGCGTGGCTCGTGCGGGTTTGCGACGTGAGCGTCACCACTTTATGCTGGAAAGGATGCAGCGACTGCTTGTAGGGAATCTACTTGAGGAACGCGATTACAGCAATTCACTGTGGTAATACTTACTGTGCTGGTACAGCTACTCAATGCTTTTCCATCCGCCACTCTCCCGTGCTTGGTGCACAATCTTAACTTTTCGCCGACTCGCCGGGTGCACGCTTCGAGCTCGAAGCGTTCGGGTCGTCCTCGCGTGGACGACGCAGACCCACATTGGGGTCAGTGTGGCCCGGAGACAAGGTGTCCTTGTCTCCTTCGAGTTCCCCCTCCTCGACTTCGCTTCCGTAGTCGAGGGGAACTCCCTCTCCACCCGGAGAGTAGATGCCCACTCCGGTTTCGACAGCAATGATCTTGCCTGTCTTGTTTCGGATGGCATGTTTCTCATGCCATCTCGAGTGGTATCCAGCAACAGAGAGGCGACTCTCTGTTGCCGCGCTTATCGGCATCGCCGTCGAGGCGATGCCAGTAGCGGTCGTGGCTGAGGCAGCGGCCGTCGTCGCCTTGGAGGCGACGACAGCACTTGCTGTTGCCGAAGCGGCCGGCGTCTTGGACGAAGACGTCATTGGCGTGCTCATTGGGAATGAGCACGTGTTCTCCCGAAGAAAATACGGATTGACGTGTCGAGACCGGCACGTCAAATCCTAACGGGGGGATGGTGTAGCGGGGCTACACATTTGGTTCACCTCCTACCTTAGTGCAACATGCACTACGGGATACATTCAGGTGACCACCACAGGGTGGTCCACATTCATAGCAAAAGGCATATGACTGGTAGAAAGTAACACCTTTCTACCAATGAGAGTCATTCAATAGATAGGGGTTCTGCCAGCCATCCAATGGTAGAACCTCTCATTAGAAATATCAGTTTTAGGAGGAGACCCCATTTACAATCAATACAGTTCTCATTTACCACCAAAGCTTTCGTTCGGTTCATTTATTTAGGTTTAAGTATACTTGCGGATACAAGTATACTGAACTTAAGTAAATTACTCCTACGCTTCCTCCTACACGTGCGCACACGTGTAAGCTTAAGTAGTGGGTCTAAGCAGACCCATTACAGGAGTAGAGTACTCCGAAGACTGATTTTAATTTCTAGTATGATAAGCAATCAACCCCTACTACCATAACTCAAGTGTTAGGCGAGTTGAGATGAGCACACAAGAGCCGTCCAACTCCCCCCCCCCCCCCCTCAACGTGTTGGCTAGATTTGATATGCACTGCATGTATAGGATAGTGCTGGCGAGGTGAAATGATACACGAATTTTAAGACATTATATCTTGCGATCGACTGGTCAGACTAGTAGAAGCTTGGGGTCACCACAAAGCCCAACATCTTCTCTTTTAAGTGAGCTAATGGATTATTTTCTGAGTTAAGATTCAAGATCAATACACTTAAGCGAAAAGCTTGTGTACTCGAAACAAGCGATGCTGAGACAAACCGATGGTTTCTACGTACAAACAGTTGTTTACCGCAAAACTCTTATCGAAAGGCACCCCTTGCAGCACCAGGGATGCCGAATGCATGGGAAGAGGCATCTGCAAATAAATAACAGCTGCATCACTCGGAATTTATTTATCAAGGATATTTTCCTGAATAGATTACGGTCACCTCGCTGGTTCAGTTGGTGAAAGCGGCTGTCGTTGATGCGACAGACTGAGGGTCCAAATCCCCTTGTGGCTACTCGGAAAGTTAAGTCATCTTATGATGAAATCTTGGTGCCAGGGTTCCAAGAGAAGTAGGTGCATCTAC
This sequence comes from Phytophthora ramorum, assembly GCF_020800215.1. Taxonomy (NCBI): domain Eukaryota; phylum Oomycota; class Peronosporomycetes; order Peronosporales; family Peronosporaceae; genus Phytophthora; species Phytophthora ramorum. The sequence continues at coordinate 430,499 of NW_027150654.1, forward strand.
TTACGTCCCCTCCGTTTCATTCTCAACAATTGTAGTTTCGCATTGAATTGCTGTTATCTCGCCCTGCATCTTTTGAGACGTCTTCACCGATCTTGCAGCTTCCGAGAAGTTGAATTACTACCTGCAGCTTTGCATCGTACGCCCCTGCATCTTCTAGCGGGACTTCGCGCTGATCCGACGGCACGCCAAGCTTCCTGAATCCAGCCACAATGGTGCTCGTAGACAACCTGGCCCAATTTGCATGTAGCCAACCCACGACGATCTCTCGTGTGAGAGCTGTTAGTACAAACCTACCTTGATGACGTTCGAACTGCTTCTCGGGCGGCTTCCTCGGGGCATTCTTGCAGACTGAGTAATGGCGAAGTGCAGTGCTGATGAATGGCTAGCTCGCTGCGTAACCTATCGACTGGTGGTAATTTATCTCCGGGGTGCCTTTCGATATGTCATGATAGATGATCAAAATGGAGTAATCTGATAGGTTGATATTTTTTAACCGTCGCCTGCAAGGGGTGCCTTTCGATAAGAGCTTTGCGGTATTGATGACCTTCACCGGTAATAGTACAACCTCTCCAAATACATAACGAAACGATATTTAATATCCTCTAGAATGTAATATTTAGAACGAAATGTCGTACTCCTCGGTCGTGTTCACGTTACCTCCCGTCGTGTCCATGCCTCCGACGAGGTCAGGTGCTGCAGCTCATGGACGTATGGTGCTGGTGTCGACTGTGGCGGAGGCGCGAGTTCCATGTAAACTTTCTCTTTCTTGCGCATCTTATTGTACGAGCCCAACCATTCACGCGACGTGATACAGCCAAGATCTTCTCGCCCAAGTCTGCAGAAGACGACGGCGGACCCATGGTGATCCTGTTCTTAACCTTAACCCTTATATCATCTCGATTGGCTGTAACTCGGGATGATAGGAAGGCGTATACAGCACATCATGGCTGTAATGGCGGGCAAGCGTGAGGGCTCTGTAAGTTGTGTTCACCTAGATCAGCACTTAACAGTTAACTAGCAGTTGCACACGGCAAAGAAATAGACAAACGCTTTGAGCCGCTCCGGCTGCTTCTTGGTGTAGCCCGTGATGACCACCGTCACGCCGTGGTCGTGCAACCACTTCACCATGACGGCCTTCGACTTGGAGCTGGACGGCGAGGGGTCTTCAAGGATTCTGTGGTACGCCGCGCCATCCATGTGGATTCGGCACGGCCCATACTTCCACCGCAGCACCTGGCAGAGCTCCTCGAACCACTTTTCGAAGAGCTCGCCATTAAAGTTGCTGTGGTAGTCCGAGCTGCCGTCGCCCTTTAAATGCGAGGGCCAGCTCCGGATCAACCCTGGCACCCAATTTGCATTAAGCCCGCCGTTCGTCACCATGACAGCCCCAGCACTGACATGCTGTCCTGCCTCGCTCGCCACGTAGCGCGGTGGTCTTTCCAGGATCCAGGTAGAACCAGTCAAGTGATTCACATTGCAATAACGTTCGTCGAAATAGACTTTCGTTAGCTTAGGATACATACGTGCTGTAAGATTCGTTACCGTATTGACCAGATACTTGTTTTTGAAAGCTACACTGGCTTAAGAGTCAGCCCTTCGACACCCACGAATGCAGCTGGTTTTCATGTGTGTGAACTCGTCACGCATGGTCCTCCCTGGAATGACTATCCCTGTCAGATATTTATGGCTGCACAGATGGCTCTTGAGGTAGTCGGTTTTTTCGATAGATTATGGGGTATTATATTCGTAATATAATCGTGATAAGTTGCGACTACGGACCTTGGCGGGCGACCTCGCTCGGGTGCTGGGCCAGCAAAGGCATCGGTACCGTGTGCGTTCCAGTGGGCCATCACACGTGCAACGGTGCTCTCTGACACCCCCAGACACTCAGCTACATGCTCGCGTACGACTCGTCCGAGGGGGTCTAGCAGTTACTGAGACTCGGCCAGGAGTACTGGTGAGTACGCACAATCAGGGGGGGGGGGGGGGGGGGGTCGTGGCAACTTGGGAAATGGCTGAATGCAAAGAAACTATAACCCCTGTAAACCAATGATTCATTTGGTGGTGTTGCTGAGTCGTGCGCTTAGTTTCAAGTGAACTACGCTAAGTTTTGTGCAAGTGGTGTTTCAGTTCATCTCGCCAGTACGATAGCAAAGGGTGCAATTTTGGGTTTGTGCATGGTATGTTTACATCGGGGGGAAACTAGCGGGCCAACATCACACGAATCAGTTTGGCTATAGTGCTACGCCTGAACAATTACGCCTGAGGCTGACAAAAAATTGTACATGTACGAACGAAGACTTATTTTTCCTTGGGAGCGTTTGTTTAACCTCTACCAATTTACTGGAACGAATTTATAAGAAACACTCGGGGGATGTGGATCATCTATTTCGTTAATCATTGCTAGCTATAGACTCCTGTATCGCTTGGGGCGTCGAAGCCCGAGATCCATGGGGTCTTTTAAAGCCCGGGATTTTTTGTATAGGCCGGGTGATTCGGCATGGCACGCATGGAAGCAAGAGGGTCACCAAGTCTTCTCACCGTGGTGGAGAACAGGTACACATGAGGGCCTGTGCTTTGGTGCTTGAACGGAAACGCGAGGGGCTCACCAGGCCCGAAGCGCTGTCGGTGTGAAATCTGGGACACTATTTATAACAAGCACTCGAACCACTTGACAGGTTTCTGCGAATCTTTGAAGTATCCATCTCCAGTCAAAAACACAGTATCGGCGTGATTGAGCTCGGGCCGGTAGAATTTATCCTTGTAGCTTTTGCCGAATTGAGACTCATCCAGACCAATGGCGCAGCTCTGGAACTCCACAAGGCCATCATTTTCGGGGGATTTGTGTGGAACCAGTTTCGCGGCGAGGAGCATGATCGCTTCGTACTGCGAGAAGATGCCATTGGGGTTGTCACCGCACATTGCAGCACTCACATTCCCCGCATAAGCTTCCTGAGCTGCAACGTAGGCCGCGTTCAGCTCTTTGCTGGCATATTTCTCGTTCTGGTACACGATCGATCGGCGTGACACTGGCATTGGACACTGACCGAAGATGTCCAGCAAATCGGTGACAAAGCTGGTGTACTTATCGCTGCAGTAGTCCTGGAAGTAGTCCGAGGCCATACTTCCCATCATCGGTGAACTGATAGCAACCCAAGATGAACCTTCTCCAAAACTGCATCTCCCCGCGGCTAGTGCCATCGACATAATCAGCCCAGCCATCGAGTGTGTAACGACAACAGTGTCCTTAATCACACCCAGGTCGACGTCGCTTGTGTCGCTCAACCGGAGCGCACGATCGCAGAACTTTTGTTGGAGAGAAGCGCTTCTCCAGCTGTGGTTCATGGTGTTCAAGATAGCATACTTGACCTCTGTGCAGCACGGAGCGTGAGCGTTCATGTTCCCCATTCGTCCACCTGCCTTTTTGGGCGTGTCCTGAAGCTCCTCCATCTCGTTGTAGTTGCCAATACCGTGGAAGAAAACACACGGTCGAGGTGTTGACTTGCACGTGCACGACGACGATTCCATCGCCATGTGCTCCGCAGCCTTCAGGTTTCTTGTGCTGCTTGCAGGAACCTCTTTACCAGTCAACAGTGCAAGTGCAGTCGGCGACACTGAAGCCTCCTTCCCCACAGCAGCGCACGATAGTGTTGGCTTCGAAATGCTAACAGAGTTCTCCAGGTACTCCACGTCGATGGTCATATCACTACTGTACGCCGCGAAACCAGACTTGCCTGACGCGCAAATGGCGAAGTGAGTACCACCGAAATTCGTCTTGAACAGGTTTCCACTCGGACATTCGATGGTTTCGTCGCCGATCGTCGCACTTGGAATCGGCGTCGCATCATTCAAAGCAGGCAGGATGGAGTTGAATGGTAGCGTACTTGACGGGATGCATTGCACGTTTTCCCTGTCTCCATCTTTTGTCGACAGGTAACCAGATCCGTTCACGTACGAATAGGTGAATGTGCTGTCGTCTTCCTCGAACGTCGCGTAGCCATCGTAAAGCACGTTAGCTCCATTAGCCGACACAACAGGGTTTGCAAACACGTCGAACTCGGGTTGTCCGTGCAGCTTCATGGACTTGCGCTTGAAAGTGACGTGCAGTTTCACGGATGGAGCATCGACCAGAAACGTTTCGAGTGAGCGGTTCCGTGAGAGCACCGCATCGTTCGCGGCAATACCAGAGCCGACAAAGGCAACTATGGCGAGTGCCGATCGCATGTGTCGACCCATTTGAGCGGGTAGAAGATAAAACAAGAATGACTTCCCAACAGGACATGTATTCTTGCACCTCAATGATTACGTACGGCAGGTAGGAAATACTTCGACGTATTGAATAACACGCGTTGCTGCACGCAGCTGGATGTGCACAGTAGCTTGTCTACTGTACCCAGTCCGTATTCTTTTGTATATTGTCCTACATCGCAAGGAAGTGCTTACACTGTACCTGTACTATTAATACTACGTATACTGGTAGTATTACATGTCCTGTAGCGAGAATGAGCTTTGAGATGAAGAATTGTATACATGTACAGGAAAAACTGTAGCTACCGGTAACGCAAAGTATTAGTAGTGCTATCTTAGTAATATTCTTACTCTATTCAGACAGCAATACCCACCACCGGCTTTATGGATGAGACAGAAAGTGGCGGGATTAGGTCAAATTTCGCTTATCATCATACTCATTTGGACGTGTATTCGACGAATGCAGTACGTCTATTCGTACAGCCAGCGATGTGGACTCTCTGCAGCTTTCCAGTCCCAGGACAGCCTTGTAAACACTCATGACCGATTTAACAAAAAACACTAAAAATCGCACTTGTGCTACATGGTGCAAGTCCATTGTAGTACAAATTGAAGTCTACAATAGAATATGAAGCCGTGTCATGGAGGATTCATGTAATCGTGCACGACCGATTTTTGCGATGATCTTGTGATCTGTCTTTCCTGGCGCACATCACGCAGCGCGTATCAAGGAGAATGAGAGGCTTTTTGCCCCAACAACAACAGTTGTCGGAGTTGTAACAACTCCTGGTAGTTTAACTGCGCGTACAAGAACCTCATTACTTTTAAGAAGCGATCCAAGACACGTACGTTGCTTCATTTCGGGAACTCTAACATGTAACGACTTATATACTATACTACTTCGAAGTACCATATGTATTAACTCTTCCAATCATACCTAACCACGCAGCAATCATTGTTGACGAAACGCATAACAAATGATGACGAGACTGCATGTATTATACACGTACGTGTCCTCTGCCTCTATTTTAGACCTCTAAAGTAGACTTTGACTCTTCATAAATAGGGGTTATGTTGCTCAGTGTCAATTTGCACCACTGGTAAAAGTCCGAGATCCACCCAATGTTCTCGGTTTGGCACTCCCAGCCCTGCATATCTTATTGCCCGGCTGTAAGCAAGACGCTGCGGCGTGTTAGGTTTTCGCAGGTGCCTCTTTAAGTGGGCACGTGTGCAGTCGTAATTATGAGTTCGTCTCAATAAAATCGCAATATTATACCTGTAACTGGCAAACTCCCCATTATAATATTGTACACTTAGAATACTCCAGCCGTATTCTAATTACTAATACATGCTGACCCATTCAGTACCGGGTATTCCTGGATAGCTGGTGTCGCCAGAAATGTTATGAAGGCAGTCTGCGCGTCTTTTTTGAGACGATGGTCCTATCTTGATTGACTTGCCTGGAACACTGCCGGGTCTGCTGAGCCGAACCTGATCGATCAGTGCCACTGATTCAGTGGCAAGCTCATTCTTCGATCAGCTCTAACAGTGAGAACCCGGGGTGTGCCAAGTTCGCTGAAGACCATCCATCATGCGTATGAACCAGTTGCTTTTGTTAGTGATCGCCACCTTCATTGCGCGCTGCAGTACTCTCACGGACGCTGAACGCTCCATCCAAGTTGACACCTTGGCGACCGACTCCATCACCGAATCTGCTATCGAAGGTCACCGCTATCTCAAGGGGAGCAAAACGACAACAGCTTTGGATACAGTGGACGAAGAGAGAATTGGTGCCACTACCCCTAACTTTGGCATGCTCAAAGGCTTGTTCAAGCTTCCAAAATTCCAGAGTCTCTCGAAACTTCCTTTGGTCAAGCAGCTCGTTGCAATTCAAAAGAAGGTCGGCAAGAAGGTCGGCAAGAAGATTGGTGATATATACCTGAAGTGGACGAGGAAGCGCTACGAGTCGAACCCGCAGAACTTCATGTAAGCATGAGAGGTGACATTCGAGATGGATGTCAGAGTCGAATACAGCTTGTATTAAACTACGTAGAATTGCAAACGTGCGTTGGGCTCCGTGCTGGTGAGTGGTTACTGTATTTAACGAGGCTTCGTGGGAGTACATTGACCGAGCCGTTGAGATCATTTTAAGGGTCGGAAGGTCTGTGAGTGGCTGTGATTGTCCTATATTAATGTATGCAGAAGGCCCTTTGATAGTGCACTCTGCCGCTACATGCCGCTCCCACAAAGATGCAAGTCTAGTACTACTACAGTGATAAAACAAAGATAAGTGTGCAAGCTTGTTGCGAAGAGAAGAAATCTGACTCCACTGTCGAGGCATTTGGGAGCAAAGTTGCTAAAATTCGTGGGAGCCAGACACCTTTGCAGTCTCCTCAAAGCATAGAGCTCAAGTCCTTCAATAAAAGCTGCATAACATTGGCCCGCTCGCTAGATCGATTCTTACGTGTGTTTGGTGAGGCTGATGTCTCCAGACTGTAGACTATGGGCTTGGTACAGTCCAGCGGAGTGTTGGCACTGCCGACAACATAAGTAAAAAAAAATTGCATTTATCCGACTTTGGTTTGGAAGGCAAAATGGGCGGGTACGGCTACCCGCTCAGTTACGTACTAAATAATCCAATCTGTGGGCATTATCAATAGGTTAGGACACAAAACAACTTCTTACCTGCCTACACTGTTAGTCATATTATCCGTGCCAGTGTTCAATGGGTCTACCTCTGTTGGCAGCGCAGCAGTACCTGGTACAGTAGCTGCAGAAGGTACTGCTGGCGGGTTGCCGCCTTGGCACCACGAGAAAAGGAACTGTCTTGCTTGAGCTTCTCTTCCTTCAACTCGGTTTAGCTTCTCCGCCATCTCCTTCAGCTACGTAGACACCACGTTCGCACACAGATGAGCTGGTAATAGAGCAAAACAAGCAATTCCAATTCTAAACCACGTACTTGTGCTTCGAGCGTCTCCTTCTCCGACTGCATCACTCGAATCTTTTCCTCTAGTGCCAGCACCACGCGCTGGGGGTATAACAGCGGCTTTGGTGGAGATGGAGTCGGCTGCGTCGCCACGCTGTTGTCAAGACATCTGTAAACAGGTACAATGCATTAGTCTGATCCATCACCGACAGAGTGCATCAGAATGTACGATCCGTATCTGTCCTTAAAGGGAATTCTAGCCCTCCAAAGTCATCAGGAGATCATGGTGAAAGCCTGCCAGGCTCCAAACTCAATATGAGGGGGTCATTCAAACAGTAAGCTCTAGGTGCAGCATGAAAAAAACTGGAAACCATGCTGCCCCACATTGAGCAGACCCCCGAACATACAACATGCAAACGTTAACAGGCAACGTACCCCAGACGTCGCTGTGGAGAATCGTCAGCCTCCGTGCCCTCCCCGCCAGCGTTGCGCAGTTCGTCCATGAAGTCGTGAACGGCTGATATCTTGGATTCGATGACACGTGACACGTTGAGTTGCTGCATATGCGAGTCTTCAATAGCCTGGACGCGAGCATTCAGCGGTGGTATCGACGCCTCGAGGCTGTGCTTATGCATATACAGTTCAGTCTCGCGTGCCATGAGCTTTTCGTGCAGTGCGGCCCTTTCAGCTTCTGTGCGAGCTAGATGTCCTTCCAAGGCTTCGTTCCGCCGAGCCGCGGCCTCAAGGCGCTTGCTCTGGTCCTCACTGTGAACTCGCATCAGCGTTTCTTGGTTCATCTTTTGCTGTTGTCGTGCTGTCTGCTCTCTCGTGAGCATTGACAAAATACGAGCCAGCGTGTCTTCCACTTGTGGTTGATGGTGAAGGAGCTGCAGTAGTGTGGTCTGGATCCCCACCTGCGCTGTTGTCAACTCTCCGCTCCCGTTGCTGCTGTTGCTATTACTATTGTGGCTGTCTTGGCTATCCTCTACTAGCCGGCGGCGCTTGCGCTTCTTTACGGCGCCTGGAGAGGCCACATCGGTCCCTGTAACAATTGTGCTCGATGTGCGAGGCAACGCTGGTTGTTGTTTCTGCGAGCTCGGTGCTGACTGGTTCGTGATGTCAGTTAGAACGCCACTACCGGAGGTAGTGGCAGTTGTAGCAGTAGCTCTTTGCACTGTATCAGATCGTGACGGTTCCCTTGAAGGGGCTTCCGTCAGAGGAGAATTCGCAGGTGTTGTTGGCACGCACGAGCTCAGTGACAATGACTGAGGCTGCTGAGACCGTTCTGAATTCACCGGGGTAGGCACACTGTCTCGCTCGACAGGCTGAGGGGGTGGTTGCTGTTGCTGCGGTAGCAGTGGTTGGGTCAGCTGTGAAGGCTCTGATGTAGTTTGCTGGAGCGGGTCCACCGACTGTGAGACTGGCGACTGCTGGGGCAGGCGAGCCAACTGCGATGATTGACGTCCCTGAATTGTTTGCTGAGGAGCTGAAAGTGCCACGTGAGCTGGTGCTCCCATTGTTTTAGAGGAGGATCTCGTAGGGCGAGTGCGTTCTACAAAAAAAACGTAAGCATGGACGGTGTTAAATACGCACTCTCGGAATCACTACTTCAAAGTAAATAAAATGACGTACGAGATGTTGTTGATCGAGAAGATATTCTGTTGGAAGGCGGCTGCATGAGCACGGTTTGAGGTAAAGATAGTAAGTACAGGTCATCCAGCCACTGGTGTGAGCCTGCGTATCCACCGAAGATAAGCAGTTTTTGTACAGCATCAGGCCGCGTGGGTTCTGAATGATATAATACCGTGGCATGTGCTGTTCGTCCGACAGGAACTTTATCATCAGGATCCGACTGGCTACTCCTCCGCCGACTGCTTCGTTGTCCTTCAGCTCGACCCCCATGTACAAGACGCCAAGCACGCGTCCTCACGTTGTAAATGAAGAGTTCATTCTGGCGCACCGCGCGCCGCCGTCCACCAAAGAGCACCAGATGATTGGGCGCCGCGAAAGTGAGCGAGTGGTTAATACGACACGACGGGCGATCCCCCAGCGTCGCGCCAGCGAGTGAGTCCCACCGCGAGTGTGCCACATCGTACAGAAAAAGCGATCCAAATTCCTGCTTGCTGTCCATCCCGCCAAAAAGAAACAATGTGTTTCCATCATCACTCGCCGTCAAACCCGCAAACGCTCGAGGTTGCGGCAGCTGACCTGTGGGATTAATCGTCGGCTTCACCCACTGGTTCAACGCCGCATCGTAGTAGAAGATATCGTTGAAGAACGCCGACGAAGTAGCGTCCTTGCCACCGAAAACGAATACCTGCTCCCCTCGCACGACCACGCTGCTATGAGCGTGTCTCGCTCTCGGCTTCCACATGCTGCTATGATCCACTCGTCGGACTTCCCACTGCGCGTCAAGTAGCGGCTGTCTCACTCGCAGCTCCTCCACTCGCAGCGTCGGCGCATCGAACGCCAAGCCAGCATTCCCAGCACCTCCCTCCGACTGGGTTCCTCCTCCACGTGCGGCTGCGGCTTCATCACTAGCCACCACCACGTTGCCCACCACTAGCACTCGCATCCCTCTCGCTCGCTCCTCTCCTGCAGAACTCTGGACATAGTGCATGGAGTGGTAGTCCCTGCCTCCTCCCGGGTGGACGAACGTCGGCTCGCGTTTCTCCACACCAGAGCCAATAGCTCTGGGGCTTGGTCCAGTGCTATTAGCACTGGAAAACATCGGAGAGCGCAGCGATTGTGAAATCAGCGATGTCCCGCGGGACACCACGAGTCTCTTCCACTGCATCTCTTCTCCTGCTGGTTGCGAGTCCTCCCCCTCGCTTCTGCTCGTGCTACGGGTCGTCACACGTCCAGACCTGCCCGTCGAAGCTCCGTACTCGGCGGGTTCCAGCAGAAAAACGTCTTCGAAGAAGATTTTCCCGTCGGCGCCACCGAAGAGCAGGATGGACTTGGCGGGCGGCAAAAACGTCATGGCGTGACCGGAGCGTGCCGCCGGGGATGCTGAAACGCTGCGAGAAGATGGAGGCGCATCATGGGGTGCACCCGCATCAAGTTGTGTCCAAATTGATGCCGTGGGGGCGGAGGTAGAGGCCGACGAGCTGGCGCGCTCGGGCCGTCGGAGGTGCATGGGCTACCACCGCTTTGAAAATTGTTCAGTTCCGACGTGTGACGTGTCACTATAGTGGATTTAAATAGACGGCTGGAATCTCGATTTGACATCGTTTAATAACGCCTGGTTTTCTGCTTGTTGGCAACAACCAAGAGGAAGACAAGCTTAGTGGAGAATTAGAGGATGGGTGACGTAGAGTCAAATGTCTATATTGCCTCTAGCGAAGTGTTGTCGGTCGTAGACCAGTCGTCTAAGACAACAGCTTTGGCTCACTACTTGTCCAACTGAGCGCTGCTCAAGTCCGAGTCGTATTTGCCGTCGTAGGCATCGGTCGTGAGCATGTAGCTTTGCACGTAATCCGTCGAAATTGTCAAATTGAGCTCCGGCATCTCGTCGAGGCAAGATTTATCCAGCATCTCGAGATCTCCTCCGTTCTTTACGTACGATACGAGCAGCTCCATTCCACACGTGATGCCACCGGTAGCGAGCTGCGCCCAGTCTACTATGCCAGTCGTGGCGTAGTCGAATGAGACCAGCTCCTTGTCGCCACCGTTGAGGGCCCCCACTAGGTACTCGGCATACTTGTGTGGTGCCTGCGTATCCAGTTTGCTGCTAAGCAGCAGCACGCTCGCCTGGCTAGGAATAACGGCGCTCTTGTTCCAGTATTCGTCACGCTCGTAGATGAGAGGGTTGGCGTCGTAGTTGCCGAAAGTGAATTTAGCACACGCCCTGGACTCCTCTTTCGAGAAGGCACAGTAGAGTTCAGTCGAATCGTAGGCACCCGTGTCGGAGACGAGCACGTCCGTAAATCGCTTTTTCATTTTGGACATCGACGGCGATGGCATTTCCCACATCTCGGAGAAAGTGATGAGATTGTAAGAGCAGCGACGACTGATAATCAACATCCTCGATTGTAGTGTTGATGTTACTCTTCAAAGCTGCGACGAGTTGACCCAAAACTGGGATGTCCTTGCTTGCACAGCGATTCAATCGATATACGACTGGCGGGATGAGCGTTCGCATGTCTGCGTCGGACAACAATGTTCCCAATGCACGCCGTAGTGAAAACGAAGGTGGTTCAATACTCGAGACCCCATTGTCAATCTTAAAGTCCTTAATTAGTTTCGCACATGTCGATTCCGGGTCTCTATCAAGCTTCGTGATCAGGTGCTGGATCGTCCCCGACAGACCTTTCTTCGTGAACCGGGCGCTAATTTCTTCATCCTGCTCACATAGCGCCAAGAATCTGTCGGCGACCTCGCCAAAGTCTGTATCCCAGGTAGAATAGTACGGGAAACGTTCACCGGGTGCTCCAGACGACGAAGCAATACCGTCCAGCACATATCCAGTCACTCCAGGGGGATCCAAGTGCATAAGGCGTTCCGCCAGTGCAGTGCCATAGCTCCAACCAAACACAATGGTGTTTTCACCATTTGTATGCTCCGAAATAAAGAAGGCTACATCCGTGGCAGCACTCGTCGTGGAGAAGGATGAGAGATCTCCGTACTTGGTAGCCAACTCTTTTGCGCAGTCGCCAACTACCGATGGTTTAACCTCACTGCCCCACATAGAAGCAGTTGTGCTCGCTTCCGAACAGTCTAGTCGTGTGCTGCGCCCGGTACCGCGGTGATCCATGATGTACACGTTCACTGCACCATCCAACTGCGCATGAACACTCGCCATCGTCGACTCCACTTGTGTATCAAAAACAGAGGCAAAGAGGCCGGTCAATTCTGAGAGATCGAAAAACGACTGCAACAAAGCCAAACACACTTACATGGGACAGATGAAATACCCGGTCCTCCCTGCAGGAGCCAAACATTGCGAGCAGTCTTTGGATTGCCAACCGTGGCTGACAAGCGTTTCACGAAGACTTCAATGGTGGGGTCAACCCCCTTTGGGGTCTCACAAACTCCAGGGTGACACAACAGCGCATTGTAGACAGCGCACTCAGCGTCTTCGCCACTTGAGCTCCCGCCATCAGATGATGTGTACTCAGGACAGGAATACCACTTGAGTCCCTTACTTGACTTGGCGAGTGCTCCGTTGGCCGATACGGCTATCGTCACCAGTAAGATGGCGTAGCAGAACTGCATCGGGCCACAGGAATTGAAGGAGTACGCGGCCGGAAGTTGCTTGTGGTTGGTAAATCCGGAAATGGGAGTTGATGCTGCGCACGAAGCTCCTTGGATGGTACCGGGGTGGCTTGGATGCGCACACAGCTTTTGATTGCTATGCTTCCTAAGCTTTTTTAGAACATGTATCCCTTGATGTAAACAGTGCTTAATAAAAAAAAAACATTCGGATGCTGCTTAGTTACCAGCTGTTTGGTAATATTAATACATGTGCTGCACTTGTCCCTCACTCAGCTCTCTGCGGTTTGTGCATGTACATACATCTGCACCGGTAGTGAAAAAGCACGTTGGACGTGGATACACACACATTCTTAGAAAGGGTGTTGGGAGACCAACTGAGTTAGCCGTAGCAAACCCGCGCGGTATTTCTGGAGGCGTGTGCTTTCTAGCTAACCGAGCACTGCCTGGCCTCTCGTTTACAATGTGCTTTTCTCCCTTTCGCAGGAGCGCTGCGTCTGCCTTTCCTGAACGCAGCGAAGCAAAGCCAAATGCCACCTCGGATTTGCTTGATCTACGACGGCATCATACTCGATTTTTGTATGGGGGACTTGTCTGAGAGTGTATCCGTATCCCTTGCCATTACACGTTCAAAAAGTGCAGTTTGTAACGTCAAGATGCAGGGATCGATCTGTTGCCCTGAGTCAGAATTTTCTGGCCCAATGTGGTACATGTACAGTATATGTAGTGTGACTCATAATTTATGAGTCGAACAGACATCCCCGTGGAATCTGCGACAATACAGGCTACGATACTTAGTTACTTTGGACTGATAGAGGCATCGACTGTGCACCTTCCCGCGACGCGACATCTTTCCTGAATCTACAAACTGCAACTCCTACATGTATGTTTTTTTATATTTGATTACGGTTTAGGTGGCTGACGGTGCCCAAAGCCGCGAAGGCGTAGTCCGCCTACGGGCATACCCGCGATTAGCAGCTCGTAAACCTACTACATGTACATGTACTAGTATCTATAGTATTCACGCATATACTACATGTATTAACTGTACTACTAACACTAACTGCTTGTTAGTGTACAACATATCTGGCCAACACGTATGTGGAAGTAGGCAGCTTTCATTTGGTGCAGTCTAGAGCTTGCCCTCGGCTTCCTTGTTCCAAGCAATGACAGGCTGACAAGGACCCGTACACCGCCACCAGTCATCTCAATTCAGGTTTGGCTAGCACACATTCCTTCTTCAATTCCCAGTTGTGTAGCTGTCTATCACTTCTCCCCAGCACACCACCAGTAGTGATGACTACTAGTATATCGTAGCTGTTAAGTCAATCGTCAGTGATGACAGATCTCCCCCCTACATCTTGAAGTTACATACAGTTGTACTGCACTTTTTGATGACGCTCGGTGAAACAGTCATCATAACCAAAAAAAGTCGTCGTACATCACATCATTGTTGTGACAAGCCGAGCGGAGCCCCGCAAGCGAGGTTCTCCGGTGTGTGCCGGATTGGACGGATTATCCTTTTCACTACCAGCCGAAAATATGCGTCCTAGAGGTCCACAGCGGACCCGTAACTTTAGTACTTCTTAATATCTATTGGTAAAAAATCCAAGATGGCTCGACACGGACAGAAGACAGGCGACTTAGAGGACAGCACCCCTAAAATGTTGGCAAATTATATCACCAACACATATGCGTTTCACTATGTATATACATTTTTCTCTTCGTGGGCTGTCTCACAAATTGTGACTCTCAATGCGAAAATAACACGAATGGCATTTATTATCACTTATACTGTGTACAGGTTCAATCTGTCCCCGTAGTTCGCCTATAACCTTCTCGCTTTAATATTGTTATTACGTAGAGGTATTTCGATTTCAAAGGAGGTGGGAGCCTGCAGCCGATGGACGCAGGAATCATCTCTAGGCCTTCAGAAGGAAGCAACTCACTTGGGTGCACGCAACGGGCTGATTAAGAAAAACGTGAACGCTGTGAAGCAGTTGCAGGCGATGGAGTTGCAGGCGATGGAGTGGTGCGAAGAGATCATTGTGGAAACGTAAGAGTTGAACCTCGGACAGAATGGGGAGCGGAATCTGTAGAAACAAAAACGAAAATGTCGGATCTGGGTACCGCCAGATGCAGGTACTCCCATGCGGATACGTGTACATTCCTGTAGCTTCGTGGAGTGGATAAGCTGCACCTATTCTCAAATATCGCAGGACCCTGCTTCGCGAGTACCCTGTGCGGGTTTGCTACGTCGCGCGCTCGCACCTGGATTGGAGGCAGTGTTACGCCTTGGCTATACCACCTCAATCGATCTCCATTGAATTTCATGAGACTGTAACATTGTGTACCAGTTTAGGGTTCAATGTATACGCCCAGGTACATAACTGAGTGCTCGTCGCGGCGTCATCATGTATACATTATTTATAACTCATGGGCAGCTCGCCACATTTGTATACAGTAATCTGCTTCCTCAGCGAACACTTCCAGAACGTATTGAACTGGGCGGGAATGGACGATCCGTAGTGCGTTTCTCCTTGCATTGTGGATATGCATCAGGAGTTCGCTGAAGAAAGCAGATTACTGTAATAACTGTTGTCATTTATAAAATGTCGGTTTTGGGAAATTGCTACAATTCGTATACGTAGTAAATAGTAACATGGCGATACAGTACACAACCGTGACATATTCATCTGAGGTAATCCAACGTCTAATTCGGGGATAATCACGCGTTAATAAGGACGTTTGAGCAGGATGTGAATCCCAACCGGCCACCAGTCATTGTTCAAAATTCCCTACATCGCTATGTACTCGGCAGATTTTCGCTGGAGAGCAAAACCGCTACACTACGCTTATGGCCACCAGCTGTTCCTGGTTTGCCTGTTGGCTTGGCTTCATGTAGAGTTTCATGTCGGGCCGAGTCGTCTTCGTAGAGTAGCTATACAGAGCCGAGATCACCTTCGCCTCAACTATTGAGTAGACCTTCTCAAAGCTATCCTGCTCCTCGTGAATCTTGACCTTCAACAGGGACAACAGTTCTGCTAGTCTGTCAAAACTCCCAATCCTTACTTCGACTCGCTGCGTTTATATGTGTTGTGGATGTTCAGAATGCCCATGCTTGGCTGGGCATTCTGAGGAAGTCACTTATAAATCAGCTAGAGAGGACGCTAATAAAACAGGCAAGTTAAAGGTGCAGAACATTGACCACGACAACAACGTCTTCCAGCTCTACAATAATTACCTCACGTGGCTCGACACACATCACCCACTTGGTGTAGTTATAGGCGATAGGAAGATGTTTGACGAGGCGAAGCTCAAAAAGGCGATGGAGGATGGCACGTACGCAAACACGTTGTTCGGGCGATGGAAATGCAATGGACTCGACTCAGACGAAGTCTTCACAAGGTTTAAAAAAATGGGCGTGAAGAAGGACAATAACCTCTACAAGCTCTACACGGATTACTTCGCCTGGCTCAAGATTCATCACCCCATCCCAGGGTCACAAAAAGTTTCGGCCAAAGACTTTTTGTTTGACTCAACGCGGCTCAATCGGGCGATGAAGGACACAACTTTCGCTGAAAAGTTGTTCGCGAAATGGAAAACCAGTGGTATTGACTCGGACCCGGTCTTCGTCAGGTTTCGGGCCTTGGGCTCCAAGAAGGGCGATAATAAGCTCGACAAGCTCTACAGGGATTACTTCAAGTGGCTCCAGATTCATTACCCGGCGACGGGGTAAAGGGCACTCCTTCGCTCATCGGCTTGCACCAGCACACCATTTAGTATCGCTCCATAACGAATTCAATGCAGTTTCTCAATGGTTAGCAATGCACGACTCCCTATCAAGATGATAGACATCGAGGGGTTTCGCCACGGATCTTCCATGAAGAGTCTCTTCATCCGTGGGGCGGCGTTCCTTCCCAGTTAGGAACTGACGTCGCGGGGCTCAAGACTCGACTGGTTCGCCGTGTCGAACCCGCGGATACAATGCGTGACCCAGCGCATCGTGGCGCCAGCCGAAGTGAACGAGTTTCTGGCGTCTGCAGGCACGCGAAAGCTGTTCGACGAGCTGCTGAGCGGGAAAGACGCGTGCAAAGTGTTCGTGCACTTCCAGACGGGAGCTACTACAGCGGCAGTCGAGAACGGGGTGAACGGACAAGTCGCCAATGGCTCAAACGGAGACTCTGCAGCTAACAACAGTAGTAAACTTTATCGTTTAAAGGTGTGGTTTTGACACGAGTACCAAAAGACGCTAAGATAGGCATTTTTGCACTCGATAGGGTGGCTCGCATACGAAAAACCGACCATGCCACCGCAACAAAAATTTAGGGACACCTCAACTAGGGCTTCGCGTAGGCTGAGATAGCTTTTTATTAGGCATATTTGAATCGGAGTAGCATCACGTGTGCCAAAAAACAAATATACACAGACAACTTTGATTTTGGCTGGTCTCATTCCAGGTCCCAACATTGGTGGGCCCAAAGGAGGATCCACGCGAAAGCTGTGCCAACTTTTACGAGGGTCTTGATTTAGGCCATGTGGACCAGGCTCACCGGTGACCAAAAAAAGTTTACCGAGTTTGGATGAGCCGAAGCTCGTCGAACTGCGTTCCAAGAATGCGTGATCTCAACGGGGTATTTCCGCTGCGAGCTCGTACCGACGAAGAACGAGCGCAATGCCAGCTACATGTAGTGCTGTAGCAGAAATTCAGTGCGTGTGGGTAATGCGGATTTTAGTACTGTAGTCTTCGTCATATTAGTAGTCATATTAGTCTTAGTACTAACGCAGAATTCGCAGTTTAGTAGAACTAAGACTAATTCCATAGCTCATATTTGTATTGGTACTAAATCCAAGAAAGTCCTACTACTATCAAACCCTGCGTCCGACGTTGCCAACAACGCATTTGTTGTTGAGACCGCCATCCTACTTCCGACTCAGTTTCCTGTTCGTATTGTCACAAACTTCAAAGGAGCCCATGATGGATTGAAGCAAGCCCGATATACACATGGTTGTGGATCTCCCAGATAGTCGATTTGGGCGTTTGGCGCCATTTCTCGATCTAATACTTCGAAATAGTTGGGATGCCTGTTCAAGTCATCCAAAACGCTGCAGCAGCAAAAGGTCTCGCGAATGGCACTTTGGGGGCGCTGAAACACATTCATTTACCTCGTGGTGCTACCTTTCGCCTAACAAAAGTGGTGTGGTTGTTTAAATTCTTAGCATCCCACCGGATTCTATGTTGCTTCGTGTTTCCAGAGTTGCTGTATCAAAATCCATACGACCAGGACTTTTACCCGAATTCTTTGTTGTATTCTACGAATTTGATGCATTTGAAAAGAAGAAGATTTCACTCCACCTGCACAAGATGAGATCCTGGAATTCCCGCTTGTCATCGACAGCTCTAGAGTCTTGAAGTACCATAATGGCGAAAGTGTAGTTGGTGCTTGTCGAAGTGCCATCCATGTAGTTTTTCGCATCAGTGCGATAAATATCGAACGTATCATCACTAAGTCCCAGCGAAATGGCCTCCAGCGTAGGGTGACTCGGCATCAGGGTTGTCGAGCCACACTACGACACTCGTGCTGGTAGCCATCACTCATTACGGGGGAGTTCTTCGGGAAGTACCAAGCGTACACGATCGTCCGTAAATTGCCACCCGAAGCCGCAGCCTGACCCGACAGCTTCAAACTTCCGCTGATCTCATCGGCGGGGTACGGATAGCAAGCTTTGTCGATTGTGATTTTTAACTGGTAGCGCACGGCTGGACATTGTCAGCGCTTCCACAGCAAACACAGCAAATGCGACGGCTAAGTCATTCAGTACTTGTTAAACACGAAGTCGTGATGTACCGCGCGCGAGTTGGATATTAGTTACGGTAAACTGCTAGAAAGTCGGCTGAATTGCATGTTCCTTGAATGTCGTTTAATGAAAGCTTTCTAGCCCCCCCCCCCCCTAACGACAGTTCGTTCTTACGAGCTGCAAACTACAAAATAAAAGAAGCGCATGTGGTAGCAGCCAGCGTCGCAAGGTAGCGATATGTATGGCGGAGCACTTGTACTTTTCAAGCTGCACTGTTTCCCCTCTTCTCTCTCTACCTCTCCGCTTCGATGAACTTGAGGTATTTCTCAAAGGCACAGATGCCATCAGGGGTGAATTCTTCACGACGCTGAAGAATCTCATCGGCCGTCATCATAAGCACCTCGTCAACCTCATCCTCCTGGAGCACCAAGGGGTCATCAAAAGTGCAGTCGAAGAGTCCTCCCCACACGCGGCTGTGGTCGTCACCATAGTAGAAGGTCGTCAAGTACCGTAGCGGGGTGTTCTTGACGCCCATCTCCTCCTCGGCCTCACGCTCAGCGCTGACATTCATGGGCTCTCCGTACTGCACAACCCCGCCAGTCATGGGATCCAGCATCCCAGGACAATAGTCCTTGATCAACGTGCGACGCTGCACGTAGTACTTGCCACTAAACACAACAGCACCTTGGTTAGGTACCAGTACAACTCCATTAACAGGCATGGCCATAACCTGCAGAGTCTACACGTACCTCGAATTCTTGATGACAATGTAGGACGCGCGATGTGGCAGGTTGAAGGCGCGCTACAGTCAAAGTAAGTATCAATAATCGCCAAATGTATCTACTGGGCAGTTCTGGGCGGCCAAGCCTCACCATGACGGCGCGGTCGGCCTTTCCGATCACATTGTTGTCCTCGTCCACGATGCAGACCTGGTTGGTAAAGGGGGCTGTTAGGAGGCTACTGGTACTACTGGTAGCGTTATTTGACGGCACGGGAACAGCAAGGCGAACCTCTTCCTTGGCACTCAGCGACATCCGACTCGCTTTTTTGAGAATGAAAAGAGAATTAGGTCGTATTTAGTATTTAGTGGCGGTGGATACAGTACTTGGTCCGATAAACTCCGATACTTCCGACACAATTCGTATCAGCTACATGTAGTTATTTTTTCTTCGACGCTATGTGCTGCTTGCCAACAAACGTGTCCATGCCGTTCAGACCTCCTCCTAGGCGAACTACCACGTCATACAGCGGTACAGGTAACAGTCGTGAGACGGCGGGTACCCATGACAATGCGGTTCCTCTCCACCCCGACAAGCACGACACCAGTAGCTCGTCCCCACGCTGCATGGACCTGTAGATAGTATCAACGACTTCTGATTCAGAAAGCATGGGGATGAAAAACCGCGAGATCTTGAGAGCCCAATCGTCTGCGGCCAAAACACCATCAAACATGCCCGTGTCCACTGCAGCAGGGCAGACCAGCAGCGTTCGAATCGACTTGACGTTATCGCGCCAAAGCTCCAACCGCACTATGAACAACGGCAGTGCACAAGGATTCACGTTAGAACAAGGTTGGATGCCGATACTTACCGAACCAACGTACGAGCTTCGTGGAAGGAGTTCACGGCAGCTTTGCTCGCGCAGTAGTCAGTCAACCCTGCGCTGCTCGTCATCCCCATCACAGACGATACAGTCACTAGCAGCGCCTCGGACGCCTTCTTCATAGACGGTAAGGCCGCCTTCACCGTCCAAAAGTGCGCCAACGTATTCACTGCAAAGGTCTTTTGAATCTGCTCCGGTGTCAACTCTTTCAGTGACCGTCCCATCACAACACCTACAAGGCTCAAAACCAATCAGAACAAACAGCGAGCAAACAGCACCCGCAGCCTACTTCCCACTCCCACCTGCATTGTTCACGAGTACTCCGATATGCTTCGGTGCAACGTCGTCAACCACTCGAGCAATGCACGCAGCCACCGCTCTACCAACCACCTTTGAGTCAGCCAAAAGTCCTTCATCCAGTGTAGCAAGCCATCCTACCGATGCTCAGACACGTCGCAATCATAGACAAACACTCGGCTATTGCCCCCGTCCTGTTGTAGCTCCCTCTCCAGCCCCCTTAGAGCGTCCAGATCCACGTCTAACAGTGCCAGCGTCACTTCAGCCGTCTCCTGGGAAACTTTGATCGCCAGCCGCCTCCCGATGCCGCTCGCAGCGCCCGTGATCACCACCACTTTGCCGTCCAGCGAGAACGCACGCCCTCCAATGAGCCCCACCGCTCTGGCACCGATCCATACTAGCAGTACGAGCCCCACAACCTCCAGCATCTCGAGCAATGACACTCGACATTTTTCTAACGACAGTGGAATAAAACCCGATGCGACAGAATATTACGCCATATTCCATTTAACCTATTTTCAGTATGTGCTCAATTGATGTGGGACACTTTTATCAGACCCCGTCGTTTTGAAGGGCCCATAGCAGGGAAGCATGCCGTGCACCATCAAGATCCGCCTCGTGGAGGCGCGGGACATGCCCGTGGTGGACCGCACGAGCAAGTTGGCGGACGCGTACGTGGGCATCACCTTCGCGAGCTTCGAGGCCAAGTCGTCCGTGTCCAAGAAGACGCTCAACCCCAAGTGGGACGAGGAGTTCCGCTTCGACGTGGCAGCACGACGAGGAAGATAATGGAGAACTAGAGGCTGGTCGACGTAGAGTTGACTGTCTTTATTGGCTAAAACGAAGCGGTGTCGGTCGTAGGCAAGTCGTGAAAGACAATGCCTCGTGGAAACCAGGCTCACTGCTGATCCGTCTGGGGGCTGCTCAAATCCGGGTCATATTTACCGTCGTACCCATCGGTCGTGAGCATGTAGCTTTGCACGTAGTCCGTCGAAATTGTCAAATTGAGCTCCGGCATCTCGTCGAGGCAAGATTTATCCAGCATCTCGAGATCTCCTCCGTTCTTTACGTATGATGTGAGCAACTCCATTCCACACGTGACCCCACCAGTAGGCAGCTGCGTCGATACAACTGTGCCATGCGTGGCGTAGTCGAACGTAACCAGTTCCTTGTTGTCACCGTCTAGAGCCCCCAGCAGATACTCAGCGTACTTGTGTGGTGTCTGCCCATCCAACTTGCTGCTAAGCAGCAGCACGCTCGCCTGGCTAGGAATAACGGTACTCTTGTTCCAGTATTCGTCACGCTCGTAGATGAGAGGGTTGGCGTCGTAGTTGCCGACGGTAAATTTATCACACGTCTTGGACTCCTCTTTCGAGAAGGCACAGTAGAGTTCAGTCGAATCGAAGATGCCCGTGTCGGAGATGAGCACGTCCGTAAATCGCTTTTTCATTTTGGACATCGACGGCGCTGGCATTTCCCACATCTCGGAGAAAGTGATGAGATTGAAGAGCAGCGACGACTGATAATCAACATCCTCGATTGTAGTGTTGATGTTACTCTTCAAAGCTGCGACGAGTTGACCCAAAACTGGGATGTCCTTGCTTGCACAGCGATTCAATCGATATACGACTGGCGGGATGAGCGTTCGCATGTCTGCGTCGGACAACAATGTTCCCAATGCACGCCGTAGTGAAAACGAAGGTGGTTCAATACTCGAGACCCCATTGTCAATCTTAAAGTCCTTAATTAGTTTCGCACATGTCGATTCCGGGTCTCTATCAAGCTTCGTGATCAGGTGCTGGATCGTCCCCGACAGACCTTTCTTCGTGAACCGGGCGCTAATTTCTTCATCCTGCTCACATAGCGCCAAGAATCTGTCGGCGACCTCGCCAAAGTCTGTATCCCAGGTAGAATAGTACGGGAAATGTTCACCGGGTGCTCCAGACGACGAAGCAATACCGTCCAGCACATATCCAGTCACTCCAGGGGGATCCAAGTGCATAAGGCGTTCCGCCAGTGCAGTGCCATAGCTCCAACCAAACACAATGGTGTTTTCACCATTTGTATGCTCCGAAATAAAGAAGGCTACATCCGTGGCAGCACTCGTCGTGGAGAAGGATGAGAGATCTCCGTACTTGGTAGCCAACTCTTTTGCGCAGTCGCCAACTACCGATGGTTTAACCTCACTGCCCCACATAGAAGCAGTTGTGCTCGCTTCCGAACAGTCTAGTCGTGTGCTGCGCCCGGTACCGCGGTGATCCATGATGTACACGTTCACTGCACCATCCAACTGCGCATGAACACTCGCCATCGTCGACTCCACTTGTGTATCAAAAACAGAGGCAAAGAGGCCGGTCAATTCTGAGAGATCGAAAAACGACTGCAACAAAGCCAAACACACTTACATGGGACAGATGAAATACCCGGTCCTCCCTGCAGGAGCCAAACATTGCGAGCAGTCTTTGGATTGCCAACCGTGGCTGACAAGCGTTTCACGAAGACTTCAATGGTGGGGTCAACCCCCTTTGGGGTCTCACAAACTCCAGGGTGACACAACAGCGCATTGTAGACAGCGCACTCAGCGTCTTCGCCACTTGAGCTCCCGCCATCAGATGATGTGTACTCAGGACAGGAATACCACTTGAGTCCCTTACTTGACTTGGCGAGTGCTCCGTTGGCCGATACGGCTATCGTCACCAGTAAGATGGCGTAGCAGAACTGCATCGGGCCACAGGAATTGAAGGAGTACGCGGCCGGAAGTTGCTTGTGGTTGGTAAATCCGAAAATGGGAGTTGATGCTGCGCACGAAGCTCCTTGGATGGTACCGGGGTGGCTTGGACGCGCACATAATACTTTGCAGTACCGTGCAGGACTCCTGTACACGCTCACGAACGCTTGATTGTGGAAACTCGAACCTAGTTTATGGGGCAAGGTTGTACTCAAAAAGTGCGGGTTGTAACATCAAGATGCAGGGTGAGATGTGTCATCCTGACGCGACGTGTGCTTGCTGCAGCCTCGATGGGGGGAGGCATTGATGGTAACCCGTCGGTTACACCTGGCCGAGATGGATGTCACTCGCCTCAAACCCCAAGTGCCTCAGGCTGAAGCACTTCAAGGCCCTCGGGGGAAAAAGAAAACGTGGCTGGTATCATCGTAAACCGCTGGTCCCATGTTTGCCCCCTGCTGTCTTCGCACCCCCTAACCCATTACAGGTCTGCACAAAAATGGGTTGCGAACCGCATTCATATACTAATACGAGTACTAGTAAATACTAGCAAGCTTAGTAATATACACGTACTGTACCGCAATCTACACGTGCTGGTGCTTTGCTGTATCAGTAAAACGTCTCGTATTATGGCACATAATTTATGAGTTGTAATACAATAATGGTATCTGGTCGTCATTTACAGTACTACGCAAATACGTATTGCGCGAAGTACGTCCTATTAGACGAGCAGTATATCAGTCGTATTCCTCCTTTTCCATGCCTCCCAGAGTGGAGTGGCCTGCGCCGGCGCCCTCTAACCCCGCTGCGTCAACCGTTAGTGCGATACAGTATTACGAAGGCCGCGGGTGACGCGGCAGCACTATATGGGTGCGTTGCTAGCCGGGTGAGGGTAAATGTAAATGTACATGTACATGTGCAAATTGTTATCTGGTGTTGTTACTAACAACGCTGGACACTACACATACATGTAGGCCTGGGATCTGGTGTTAAGCGCTGATAGGATTTCCGACTCAAGAGACGGAGGATAGGAGTCCAATCAAACCCACCACAGCAACCATTTCGATTAAGCAAAGTATGTGAGTGGACGAAGTTGAAACTCCTTATAGTAAATCGCTGGACTTTCTGCATGCTATGAGGTTTAATTTGTTGTCGAACTCATTGACGTGCCTGGCAGGCTTGGAGGCTCCGCGAGATTTCTATGCCAATGACATTCATCCTCAACTATTTATTAGGTATAGGTTAGCGATCGTACTTCAGCATTTACGAAGGACAAAATAACGAAATCACGAATCGGTGATCACGTTAATTTCTCCCATAAAAGGTCCGTATTATACAGTTCAAGGTTTAGGGTTGAGTCAGGTTGAATTTACGGTACTTGAACCTGAAATGCACGATGAGCAGGGCTCGGTAGTAGTGGCAACTTTGGACGAGTAGTGCTAATGATAAGACTAACGAACTCTAGAGACAGACCTTAGCATTATCATTCGTAGTTGGGCGATGGCATTCATATTAGCACTACTATTAGCCCTACTAACGCGATACTATCACGCTGCTTACCATATACAATGCTTGCTTTCATCCATGTGCTGGAGATCAAGACGATTGTGGCGCAATACAAGGTGCCACTGAGCTCGCTCGTTGTCGGTCTTTGTGCACAGCGAGCTCATGACGAATGATCCTGTCGAGAACACTCGTTCTTGAAAGCCCGTTGAACAGCTCCGTCCTAACTAAACGCGAGCAAGTTTTGCAGCCGAAGGAAAATGATCAAATTCGGCAAACCAGCTGCACACATCGATCTGCTGGCAAAGCTGCTCCACGTTCCAGACACGAACGTTTCCATGCTTCTTGTTTCGCATGCTGAGATTGGGTATGATTTGTTCATACGACCCCACCTGCTCCTATTCGATTCGAAAAGCAAACCGCTCTCCCAGCAAAACATCAGCCTTCGAGTTCAGAGAAATTTTGGCAGGACTCGCCTCGCTGCGTTGCGAGACTTCTTCATCACACAACAAATCCGACTCGTCGTTGGAGCTGCTGCCACATCTATCTCGTGATGGACTAGAATCAAAAGCCGAAGTGCTGCCACCCTGTACTTCGCCGGCGTACATGGATTTGTAGAGCACGCGGTGCTCAATCCGCAACAGCTTATTCGCTTCATCTAGAATGTGGTCTGCGGCTGCTTCCGACGTGTCCGGGATTCGGAGATAGGTTTTAGTAGATCTCTTTCGTCCGTGGGTCCAGAAGTAGTGTCATACCCACAGGCACATACGGCTGTGGTAGGGGCTCCGCAATCTGATACAACATTCGCTTGATGCAACGTTGAGCCAAGTCAGATAAGTCGGGTAGATTTACCTGAACTCGTGCAAAATGTTCCTCATTTGTTTTATGCAGTACGAGTGCCGTTCAGGCAATAGGCCGAGAGCTTATACGAATTCATCCGGGCGGAAGCCACGCGCAGAAGCACATAGATCGTGGAAGAAATCATGGTTGCTAATTGAGACTCAACCAGAACTAGCCCCGCTACTCGTTGCATGACTACCTCCAACTGAACAACTAGGTTCCAGTCATCGCCTGTAATGCATGTGAATACTTTCTTCTTGTACGTGGTAATATCTGCGCTCTGAAAAAGTGGCTGAAATGGCGGGTAGTTGATGATTGATCGCTGAAACAACTTAATTGTTGATACCACTCACCGTCAACGCTGCTAGTTGAGGTAGCTTATTGACAAACTGAACATCTCTGAGGCGGGCAATGCGCTCACGTGATCTACTCGACGCAAACAAAATTATTTAGAGCGCGCAGTTTCCGGATTAGTGCACCACCTTCCAGGAAATCTCCATCTTCAGCCACAACTATCTTCTTATTAACAGCTCGTCGGTCTTTGGGTCCTTTGAATAATGGTTCCTCACATTTTCTTTCGGGCTGACACCGTATCCAATACACAGGTTTAGCGCATGCATCGCGCAATCCGTTTGCAGCGTGGTGTCAAACTGTTTCGAAACTTTCCGCGCTGCTTTGGCAGTGTCCGATATCGTGAAATGCATCATCTTTTCCACATCCAGGCCGTACCGCACTTTCAACTCTCGGTAAAACAAGGCAGCTATCTTTTCCGAATTGCGGCCGTCATTTGTTTACTTGGGCTAGGAGTGCTAGCTTTCTAGGTTTCCAGTAGTAGTCACAGGAAGCACCCACGACGCAGTTTTTTGCTTTGCTTGTCCATAGATCGTGCCCCACTGTCACAAACGAGGTTTCGTGCAGTTTCATGAACTCCACCGCCAACAATTTTGACGTGTCCTCTCGATGCGAATCGTAGTGATGGCTGAGGAAGCCGTTATACGGTGTGTTGGAACGTATGGTCACGTTTGGGTCCCCAGTCGGGTCGGCGATCATTTCGTGGAAGGCCGTCGTCGTCATCATATTGTATGGCAATCCTAAGCACACAACCACCTTCATTAGCAATTGGTACATGTAGAACAGTAAATAGATTGCACCATACCGTCACGAATCACCCAGTGTGCAATAAACCGTGATTTGATTCTGGTTGGCTTGTACATTCCGCCAGTTTTTTTTTCGCTTGGTAGGTTGGCCCTCCTGCGTATTTAGTTCACTGGGGGCGTGGCGCTTTGTGTCCTGCTTGGTAAGCACACTCGCGGCGAAGCGTCCCGTTTTGCTCTGCCGATGTTGTGTCTCCTTGACAGCTACTTCATGATCTTAGTGTGCTAACACTAGGTGTGTCTTAGTGTTGGTCGCGTTGCTTGCACGACAGAGCTACGCTTCCCACAGTTTTGTCTTTAAACATACCAGGCATAGGTAAGTGAATCGTTTGCCTATGTACAGGTGGGGCTTAGCGAGTTTATGAATCAAAGTCCAAATGATGTCATGTGAATTCGCTGATGAGGCGTGAATAATCTCACTCAGAATACAATTGGTGGATTCCTGCTTGTCTGCCAGCTTCTCCCTTTGTGCGCGATCAATCACCGTCGCCTGGCTCGACACCGATATACCCGGCGTGCTGCTTGGCGTAAATTCCTCTGGGTCACTGTCTTAGTGGAAGTGTCTGTGGACGCATTTGCGGCTACAGAACCTGCGCGTGTGTCGTGTTAATTTTGACGTGAATGAGGTAAGGCAGGAAAACACTACAATCTCACCTTTTCGACAGAGCCACATAAATTCTGGTGCTCAGCTCGTTACAGCATAGGTGGTGCACTGGGCTCTTGCAAACGCTGCACGGAGACGTCTCCCGCACGTCCTCCCAGGGACAGTCAATCTTGGTACACCTCATTCATTGTTTCTCCGACGAAGGCACACGAGAAATGAGAGAAATGAAATGAAGGGGGGGAGAGAAGGCAGCAGAACCACTCATCGTGCGCGGCCTTTGAAGATCCTTCAATGCGTTAAAGATGACTCAGGATAGTAGTACTAATAATAGCACTTCTACGCTCTTTCTTCCACGACTTACTCGATTAGCTCTACTAACAAATTCCTTTGACGTCGTTATCATTATCATTTGTAGTAGTAGTGATATTAACACTACTACCGAACCCTATCGATGAGAGCTACAAGTTCCAGGCTGCAAATCATTTACAAACTGTCGGTCACCTACATGTATGCAGTGGCGAAAATACACGTATTACAACCTACCTCCGTTACTTCCGACACAATTCGTATCAGCTACATGTAGTTATTTTTTCTCGACGCTATGTGTTGCTTGCCAACAAACGTGTCCATGCCGTTCAGACCTCCTCCTAGGCGAACTACCACGTCATACAGCGGTACAGGTAACAGTCGTGAGACGGCGGGTACCCATGACAATGCGGTTCCTCTCCACCCCGACAAGCACGACACCAGTAGCTCGTCCCCACGCTGCATGGACCTGTAGATAGTATCAACGACTTCTGATTCAGAAAGCATGGGGATGAAAAACCGCGAGATCTTGAGAGCCCAATCGTCTGCGGCCAAAACACCATCAAACATGCCCGTGTCCACTGCAGCAGGGCAGACCAGCAGCGTTCGAATCGACTTGACGTTATCGCGCCAAAGCTCCAACCGCACTATGAACAACGGCAGTGCACAAGGATTCACGTTAGAACAAGGTTGGATGCCGATACTTACCGAACCAACGTACGAGCTTCGTGGAAGGAGTTCACGGCAGCTTTGCTCGCGCAGTAGTCAGTCAACCCTGCGCTGCTCGTCATCCCCATCACAGACGATACAGTCACTAGCAGCGCCTCGGACGCCTTCTTCATAGACGGTAAGGCCGCCTTCACCGTCCAAAAGTGCGCCAACGTATTCACTGCAAAGGTCTTTTGAATCTGCTCCGGTGTCAACTCTTTCAGTGACCGTCCCATCACAACACCTACAAGGCTCAAAACCAATCAGAACAAACAGCGAGCAAACAGCACCCGCAGCCTACTTCCCACTCCCACCTGCATTGTTCACGAGTACTCCGATATGCTTCGGTGCAACGTCGTCAACCACTCGAGCAATGCACGCAGCCACCGCTCTACCAACCACCTTTGAGTCAGCCAAAAGTCCTTCATCCAGTGTAGCAAGCCATCCTACCGATGCTCAGACACGTCGCAATCATAGACAAACACTCGGCTATTGCCCCCGTCCTGTTGTAGCTCCCTCTCCAGCCCCCTTAGAGCGTCCAGATCCACGTCTAACAGTGCCAGCGTCACTTCAGCCGTCTCCTGGGAAACTTTGATCGCCAGCCGCCTCCCGATGCCGCTCGCAGCGCCCGTGATCACCACCACTTTGCCGTCCAGCGAGAACGCACGCCCTCCAATGAGCCCCACCGCTCTGGCACCGATCCATACTAGCAGTACGAGCCCCACAACCTCCAGCATCTCGAGCAATGACACTCGACATTTTTCTAACGACAGTGGAATAAAACCCGATGCGACAGAATATTACGCCATATTCCATTTAACCTATTTTCAGTATGTGCTCAATTGATGTGGGACACTTTTATCAGACCCCGTCGTTTTGAAGGGCCCATAGCAGGGAAGCATGCCGTGCACCATCAAGATCCGCCTCGTGGAGGCGCGGGACATGCCCGTGGTGGACCGCACGAGCAAGTTGGCGGACGCGTACGTGGGTATCACCTTCGCGAGCTTCGAGGCCAAGTCGTCCGTGTCCAAGAAGACGCTCAACCCCAAGTGGGACGAGGAGTTCCGCTTCGACGTGGCGGATGACTCGGTGCTGCAGAGCCAGCCCATCGAGTTCAAACTCATGGACCACGACGTGTACACGACGGACGCCACCGTGGGGATCGTGTACGTGGACTTGAACTGTCTCCTTATGCGGGACGGACACGTGATCCAGGGCTGGTTCCCAGTGTACGACACGCTGCTGGGCGTCCGCTGCGAACTGAGCCTGGTGATCCGCCTGCAATACTTTGGAGACGTAAACCCCTTTAGAGAGTCTTCGGCGGGCGTGCAGTTCTTCGGGCTGTCGACGCTCGACCCGAACTTGTATCGCATTGAGAGCATGCTGGGGTTTGTGGAGGAGCTCGTGGTTCATGCCGACCCCGAGTATTCGTGGAGCGACAATTTTCGCACGTCCAGGAGGAGTAACGAGCACAGACAATTGCTGCTGTATAAGCTGTCGTCACAGGTGGTAACACTGGTAAGGAGAGGACAGCGTGAGGAGGTGGGGTACTGGGCCTTATGTAATA
The DNA here is from genome assembly GCF_020800215.1 of Phytophthora ramorum. Taxonomy (NCBI): domain Eukaryota; phylum Oomycota; class Peronosporomycetes; order Peronosporales; family Peronosporaceae; genus Phytophthora; species Phytophthora ramorum. The sequence goes on from NW_027150654.1 coordinate 459,992, forward strand.
TCGTATTGCCTGTAGGTTGGCAAGAAAGCGTTGGAGCTTGGTGGAAACGCCGTGCTGGCGTACAAACAGTTCTTCGATGTGGAAGGAGATAGTGGTTTAGTGGCGCGAGCGTGTGGAACTGCGTGTTATATTACGCCGGTGGGGAAGAATGAGTTATCGTCGGGCGATAGTGGAATCGGCCAACAACGGACACACAGCGAGGATGGCCATGGCCACGATACCGAATTGAAGGTGGATACTGGCAAGGATGACATGCCATTTGTTGGCGGAGAGAGTGTGGAGGCTTTGGTGTCCCCGCGTTATTTCCCACGCCGCGTGCTGAAAGCGATCAAGGCGCCTGAGGCCTTCAACATCTCTGCGCACGATGTACGTTGGGTCAGACGGATGAAATGCAGGACTTCCGTCACACTCATCAATTTGCTACCCGTCGTTCATGTGGCGTAGGAGGTGCAATTGATTACACTCAAAGTGTTTAACCCAGCGACTAGGATCCGTCTGGCTGGAATTGTCAGCGCTCGCTCGGTGAAGTACCTGGGTAAACTAGCGACGAAGTTGGCTGATCAGGAGACGCGAGACTCGTGGTGGCTTGAGCTTCGAGAAGAGGTACGTTCATCTTCTTGGTCTGGCGCGTTGATATCGCTGGTAAATAGGTGTATTTTTCCTTAAATGTTGTGAACTGCTTCATCATGGAATAATTTCACAGATCCGAGCTCATGCCCAGTTGCTTCAGTGTCCCTTTGTTATTGGGTACACTGAGTCTTGTACGATTCACGACGATGTGTGTGTGATCTCTGCCTCGTACGTTGTCAGAGAGAAATCTGCTATGCGGGAGTGACCTGCAAGTACAATAGTCGCTAACGGTGTTTTTATAAATGCAGAGGAACTGCTGCAGTGATGAAAAATCCTCTTGAAGAGCGACCGACTCGGCGAGATGTGGCAATTAGCTATGATGCAGATGATGATGGACCCGAGGCACATGCAGCATCTTCTCCAATGCTAAACCTTCCTCTTCCTGAGATTTCTAGCTCGCTTGGACGCCGTAGCCCCTCGTTCTCGTACATGACGCATCCGCCTGTTGCCCCTTCGACAAGAACAAAGCCCAGGTTTGACAGTGCAGTGGGGTTTTATTTCGAACGGCAGTCACTGACGCTGGTATTTCTTGTGCTGTACTTATTTGATTGCTTAGGAGGAGTCGGGTATCTAAATCGCCGTGTCTTCTGTGTCACATTCCGTACTCGAGATCATTGGCACCCTTTTCGAAGTACGTCGAAGCCGCTATTTGGTGGCTTTTGATCTCATTAACGCATGCTATCGATCATGTTATTACAGTATGCGGATGGTTCGTTGCGGCGTGTGTGGAAACAAATGGGTCCCAGAAATGATGATTGCGTCCATTGAGCCTCCTGCCGGTTTGGCAATGATGGGAAAAGGAACCTTTATCCAAGCACGAGTATGCCGTCAGCGGAGAAAAGGCACAGGAGATGTTAATGCTACCATTGTATCGGATGCCTTGCCATTCCTCGAATATGAGCTGTATCGACAGGTACATTTTTGCGAAGCCTTTGGCAGAATCCTAGAGGATCATACTTCGGAGTACTAACATGTGTCGTGCGCCTGCCTATGATTCAGCTCATCGTGAAGATGAAAGTGCTCGGTGTAAACGCCGTGTTTGCGTTTGACTCTCAAATTCAAGTTGGTGGATCGCTTATTGTTGGTGTCATTACTGGCACTGGGCTCTATCTTCCTGCCCTCCCGCCTCCACCGACGCTCCGAATTGAGCGAAACATTGATGTGAGTATGCGCTTGTTTACTTTGAGACTTGGGAGGGCTCGTGTAATTACTGTAATAATGTTCGTTCCATTAGGTAAAAGATGACGAAGACCGACGTCTTGTCCAGTTGCAAGCCCAGATTGAAGAGCTAAGCACGTTTAACAAGGATAGGGTACGCAAGTTCCGAGTGGTAGTGAGCAGACGGGGTATTGATTTCTGACTATTCTGCTTTTCCTCGGAACAGCTCCACCGCGACCGTGTCTGTATCGTTCAGCCTGAATACGAATATTATAGTGGAAATCGAAACGCGCGCCAACTGCAATTTAGCACTTCGCTCTCGTCGGATCAAGATGATGAAGGTGGAAAGGGGTCCAAGCGTCAATTTCAGGTTGCCCAGTCGCGGTCCTCAGCACGACGGGCGCGCCGGAAGCAGCTGCGACAACCTTCTTCGGACGACGGAGTTGCTGTGCAGGCAAGCGCAAACACAGAAAGTGTGCCTGCACCTTCCTTAGCATCCTCGGCCACACCGGACGGTGACAGCACTACCACGCCTTCAGGAGGTTCGGGGACACCTCCTGCTCCGGCATCGCAAACCTCTGTTGACAATGACTCGAAGACACTCAGCTCATCATCGGAATCAAGCTCATCGTCGGAAGAAGAAGCGTTCGTCGATGGCTTCAGCGACTCCAAGGAAACTTTTGTTCTGGAGATTGACGACGAGACCGATGAAGATTTGATGTCGGTGTTGCTTGAGCAGGAGCTTCCAGAGGTGCGCTATGTACCTGTCTATTGATCAGGGTGTGGTCCTAGACTAAACAAACGCATTCTTTGTTGTGTTTAGGGAATCTACATGTGCAACACGGATCGACTCCCTGGAGACTTCACACCCGGCGAGAATGTCCACCTGATTGTGTCCATGAAACGCGTTGAGTGGGATGAGGACAGAATGCGGGATACACGCCTCAACGAGCTGCTTTCGGTTGTGTTCAAGGAGCTTTTTGCAAGGTACTGTAGTCAATTCCTCATTTCTCTCAGCTCACCTGTATTCTGACTTTCGTCTCCCGCACCCAGCTTGCTGTTTAAGGTGCGCTTGTATGCTCCGTGTGCTATCTGCGGCTTGAAGACGCGAGTCGCCGTGGCCTCGGAAACGATGGTGCGTGCGCTACGATTGCACTTATGAAGTAATTGATGCGCTTTGAGGCTAACTCATGCCATGTCGTTTGTGCCAGCTCGAGGTAGTTTTGAGCGGCATGGCTGTCCTGGAGAAAAACTGGGAAGACCCCATGGACAGCCTTCTGTCTAGCGCCGCAGTGGCGCTGGAGAAGGAAGAAGGTCAGCAAGAGGAATCTCCGAGCAAAGCTTCGTCGACATCGACACCAGCGGTGCATGTTGTGCCGCTTTCAGGCAAAAGCAGTCCTTCCAAGCTGCACATTCAGATGCCGCCTCCGACAAGAAGCTTTTCGCATTTCCGCGTCGTCGGAAGCAACACCATCACGCCGGGCTCCGGCCGTGGCGTGTCTGCTGTGCCAGCTCCATACGGCCGCGAGTGGATCGAGCTGACTCCTCTGGGCTACATCCCTGGCGCTCACGTGACACGATACCTGGGTCGTGTGACGCTGCACTTCATCAAGGAAAGTTGGACGGTGCGCGAGAGCGGCGGCCTCGGTGCCTTCTACCACTTGTTCCTGAGCGAGGCCATCGCGATCGTGCGCGCTCACGTGCGCTCTCTGGGCGGCAACGCCATGCTCACCTTCCGCCTCGTCCCCATCGAGTCCAGCCAGCTCTACCGGAACCAAGTGTACAACATGATCAGCATCACCGGCGACGTGGTCATGATCGAGCGCGAAGTGGACACCAACATCTCGTACCCACCGAACCTCTGGGGGTCCAAGTCTTCCCACGCCGCCGAAATCGACAAGTTCTCGTCCCTCGACGACGCATTCGGGATAAAAGACAATATCGAGTGCTAATCTGCAGTAAAACCCCTTATTAGGGATGTAAGCGTGATATAAGAGCTTATTAGGGACTCAATCTGAGCACTACGACTAATTGCGCCAACCAAGCAACAATGGCGACGTCCGCGCCGCCGACGCACGTCGTGTTCGAGACAACTGTGGTGTGTTGCCTCACCTTCACCCCCACGCTCTTGCGCTCCTAACGAGCCTAACACGCGCTTTATGTCCCTCGCTAACCGTCCAGGGAGACTTCACTATGGAGCTGTACACGGAACACGCGCCCAGAAGTTGCTGGAACATCGCGGAGCTGGCGCGTCGCGGCTACTACAACAACACGATCTTCCACCGGATCATCCGGGACTTTATGATCCAGGGAGGAGACCCCACGGGCACGGGGCGAGGCGGAGAGTCCGTCTACGGGTTTGTGACACGAATGGTTGCATTTTGAGAGTTTTCGTGCTAATTTGGAGGTTGCAGAGCCAAATTTGACGATGAGATCAACAAGGAGCTCAAGCACACGGGGGCGGGCGTGCTGTCGATGGTAAAAGGAGTGAAAATGAGGAGAAGAGGTTTTTTTAGAGACTTGATTGCGAGTATTTTGCGACGCAGGCGAACTCGGGGCCGAACACGAACGGCAGCCAGTTCTTCATTACGTTAGCGCCGACGCCGTGGCTGGATGGTAAGGAGGAGGCTTTTTATTTAGTGTGGGAAGGTAAAGGTTTGGCTGATTTTTGGTGATTTTTTATGGGTGCAGGCAAACACACGGTGTTTGGACGGATCTCGTCGGGTATGAAGGTGATTCAGCGTATGGGGATGGTGCCGACGGGCGCGAATGACAGGTGAGAGGGTGGGTGTGGAATTGCAGTGGCGGTGAAGTCTGACGTTGGTGGAATTTGTGTGTTGAAGACCTCGCGAGGAGATTCACATCAAGCGTGCGTATCCCGTTTCGCAATAGACTGGCGGTAGGGATTTCGAGACTGTCGAGAAAAGCAATATGAGGGCATAGAGTGCAGTTGGCTCGACAATGCCGATGGTCTGTCGTACTGCGTGGTTGTTGGTGTCCGTTCATGGGTGTTTGTGAATGTTAGCAAGCTGGTCAAGGTAGACGCATCATTGATCGAGCCTAGTCGACTGCTCGCAAGTGACGCAAGTTTTCAAGTCCGAAGAGTCACCGCCCAATCCGTTTGAAAATGGCCAGGACTCTGGCAGCTTTCATGCCGGTAGTGGAATAGACGGCTGTCGATGAACGCGCGTGGCGATCCAGCGGGAGACACGACTAACGGGGTCTCGTCACAGTCGTCTAACAATGCAAGTAATGCAGCATCGGACGCCTCTGTAGTCAAGCTGCTGCATCACACGGAGTTGGTGGATCCTTCTGATAATGCGCGAAAGGGTGGCAGCATTGGAGATGGCGAGAGTCAGGATAACAACGAGGATGGCAGCAAAGCTATTGCGCAACGCAAAGAGGCTTGGATCTGCGTCGTCGAGCCTGCATCCGCGTTGCAATCCAGCATTTTTGAATTTGTACCTCCTGCATCTTCTGGTACCGACGCTGGTGCTCCTCACCGTGATATCCAACCCACAGAAAACGAAGCAGCTTGCAGTGAGCAGCTGGCAGCGACGCCCGAGATTAAGACTCGCCCGAAGAAACGAGTGAGTTTTGCGCCAGAAATCGAAGAAGGCAGCAGTACTCTCGTCCACGACCACGTTCTCTTGATCGATGCATCATCGGAGCGGTCAGGCATTTTGTCAGAGCTGGAACAGAGCCGACAAGTGGAGAGAAGTTACGTCGTGCCGGATGATCTTCCCCCGTTTGGGTGGTGGGATTGCTTTCAGCTTGGATTCGCGTTGGCCTACACAACACTGTGTCTGCGCAGAAACATTTCACGTCGGTGCCTAATATTTGATGACCTGCACGAGCAGCAGAAACGACGACTACCACTTATTACGGCGACGCAGGTCTCGGTTCTAGCGCATGCAGGTTTGGCCTTCAACTGTAGCACTCGGTCGTTGGTTGTTCGCCAAGGACAAGCTCCTCCGTTGCTGCCACCTTCACCTCAACGCAAGCCAAAGCGCAGGTTCGGGCGTCTGGGTTATATCATGCTGGTTACAAGGCTGAGACATCGGAAGCGAATGAACTTAAGCTCGAAGTACCAATGGGCTGCAAAGCTGTCCAAGGGGATACCATCTCGTGCCAAAGTCAAGGAAGCTGTCAACCCAACTAAGCGCACGGTAAAACTGAAAGTGAAGCTCAACATTAAGCTGAAGCTCCGAGGCAAGTCAAAATCTACTGATCCGGGCGATGACGGAGAAGCTGCCAATACTCGAGAGATTAAGAAGATACGACAGGGTCCAGACAAGAACAAAGTTGGTACGTACGGAGCCATCGCTGTGTTTCGAGCGCTTCGAGTGAATCGCGCGTTGGTGTCACTTTCTCTGGAGTACGCTGCGATCGACGACTCCGCCATGAGTGCTTTGGCTGCGGCACTGCGAGTTAACACAACGCTCACTCACCTGAGCCTTGTTGGAAATCGAATTGGTCCTGCTGGTGCTCGAGACCTTGCGGATGCTTTAGAGGATAGTCCCGACTCGATGCTGATTGATATGAATCTTCGTGACAATCATCTTGGTGCGCAGGGTGCTGAGGAACTTGGTCGAGCACTGCGCGAGAATGAGACCCTCACGCGTTGCGACTTCTCATGGAACCAAATGGGTCCGCAGGCTGTGCTTGGTCTGCTGTCGGCACTGCGAGACAATTTTGCGCTTCGCGAGCTTTGCGTGTACGGTCGGGACCTGGCCGAAGATGGCTCACAATTTCTCGCGAACCTAGATTATGATGCCGCCAAGAGAATTGTCGTGGCGCTTCGTCACGTTAACGAGAGTTTTGCTGTGGTCCGACTGAGCGGTGCTCGGGCTGTTCTTCCCATTGACAAGATGCAACTTTCTCGCTGGGTATCTTTACCCGGCCGGCAACTCATGGAACTTGATGGGCTCGTGATCGCTGGGTTAATACCACAAAACAGGATGTTGCTGTCACTTGATCTGCACGATAACCCTGGGCTGGGCAGAGCTGCGGTGCTCGAGTTACTGACAGCCATCACCTGCTGTCCAACGCTACGAGAGGTGGACTTGTCCAACACCGGGCTGTTCCCCGACGCAGGAGAGAGCATCGGGGAGCTTGTGGGCTTGAACAGCACGCTTGTGACCATCAAGATGCACGAAACAATTCTCTCCATTCAGCAAGTGCGTGGGAACCAGCGAGCAGGAGACGTGCGCGAGACGATGGAGGTTTCAGTAGATCCTACACACTTTTTGGATCGTTGGATCCTGGCCAAGTGCTTCGCAGTGAACCGTTTGACCCAGGAGCTCAACGATCTGCGGCTGCCTGTCGCCTCAGCCAAGACAGCAGCAATTGCTGGCTTGACTGCAAATCAAAAGGACCACAGAGATCTAATCACAGTCAACTTGTCGGGCCGTGCACTAGAGCTCTACGAAGTGGCTTTTCTGGGTAAGAAAATGCTTCATCACTTACATCTCGGCCGTGTCGCGCTCAACAGTTGCGTGCTGGACAGTGCAGCAGCTCGTGCTTTAGCTGACGGGGTACGCAACCACGCCACGCTACACACGCTGGAGCTAGAGAACAACGTGCTGGGTCCGATTGGGGGCCAAGCATTGGCCGAATGCTTAGCGTCAAGTAGTGCTCTCACGTACCTCAATTTGAGTTGGACGCGGCTGGGCGATGACGGGGTCATAGGCTTTCGTGAAGCTCTTATGCGCAACAAGTCTATCGAGAGGCTTGACTTGCGGGGCAACGAATTGCGAGTCCGTGGCGTAGTGGCGATAGCAGAAGGCTTACGACGCACTGCAACATTGCGTGAGCTGCATCTGCGCTGGAATTCGGTGTCTCCTGCGGGTGCCGAGGCTTTAGCAGTTGCGCTCGAGGTTAACAAGAGCTTGCTCCTGCTTGACATTGAACACCACACGATGGGCTCTCGTGGCGCCGCCGCGTTCGCATCAATGCTGGCAAGGAACAAGCACCTTGAGCAGCTAAACATGGGTGGCACCGACTCGGATGATGCGTTGGATGCGGGTCCTGGTATCGGGTCTGAGCAAGCCCAGCGGATTGCAGAAGCGCTTACTAATTCGAATCGATCGCTGCGAATTCTTCACGTGGGGGCAAATCGCATCGATGCCGAAGCTGCTTCGCGCTTTGGAGAGATACTCACGCACAATAAAGCGCTGGTAGCGTTAGACCTGTCGCGCTCTGGTCTGGACGCCAAGAAAGCACCTCGGTTCTTCGCGTGCCTGTCTGTGAATTCTACCCTGGAGCGACTCAACTTGGCCCACAACCGAATCGCGAACGAAGGTCTGGTCGCTTGCATCCGTGCACTGGAAACCAACCGGACATTGCGCGAACTGAATCTGGCGTACAATGGCATGACGGAGGAGCCTCTGGCCGTACTCGTGTCCAAACTGCACGCGCCAAAACGGCCGATCACACCCACCTTGGAATGGCTTTGCCTTACGGGCAATAACATGACAGAACGCACACGCAGAGAGTACCTGGCACTACCCCAGAATGTAATTGCGATAGAACTCGAGGAGAAGAGGGATGCAGAGGACGAAGACGCAAGCATGTAACGTTAGTGATGGCCATCGGGTACCATCATGGAAATGTCATAACTGAAATTCGCCTCAAGTTGTGGAGTCTCTTGCGGGAGGGTAACGAAGAAAATGATCCTCCACCCCAAAGAGAAGGTGGTGGGGTCTCTTGCAGATGCTGATCAGCTGACGTCTATGGGCAGCGAAGAAAGTGGTCTGCTCCACAGAGAATACTTGACAGGTCAGCCTTTCCTGCCGTCAAAGGCCGGCTCAAATTCCGCCACCTCTTGCACTGTCGCAGCAAAGTGACCCAGCACCCAGGCACCATGGTCTCTCCGAGAGAAACGGTGAGCTCGTTATACACCACTGCTCCTCCTCCTCTCCATTCGTTCCGCGAGGCGAATCCACACTACCAGCTCACTTCTCAAAACTCCTCGCCGGACGAAGACCTCAAGTACCGTTCGCAAACCGACAACTCAGCCTTTGGGTTTCCTCTCGAGGCCTGACCTGACACCAACACTTCGCACGACGGCATCTAGGCGTCAAACAACGATCTTGCAGCAGGCGACCTCGATCGGAAACACGCCTCCGATCTCAAGCCACGCCATCCAGAGTGAGAGTATCACCACGCTGTCCAGAGAGAGGGTGCCACCATGAACTACAGGGAGTCCCTACCTGAAATGGTGCCACTGGCTCAGGCTCGCATTGCACCTGCACCTGCAGTTCAAGCTGGAACGCCGCTGAACGAGAATGATATTTATGACCGAATGCACAAGTCAGATCCTGTTGCAGTGACAGGAGGTGACATCGTTCGCGCTACCCTTCGCACTGGTGCTATCGTTCTACATCATTTGGTTGCCATGCCAATGCCCCGAAATGGGCTGTCGAACTTCGGCAACATGTACAGGACCAACTACAGCAACAAGAGCAGCACATGGAGCAGCACATGGAGCAGCACTTGCAGAATCAACTACAGCAACAGAGGCAGGACTTCCAAAACCAAGTACAGATAGTCCGAGGGGAACTACAAAGGACCAACGCGATTCTCCACAATATTCGAGCTGCAGCCTACAATGCGCGGGTCGTTGCGGATGGCGCGCTCAGCCGCCGGCCGCACCATTTTCGCCGCTTTGCTAAGGCGACAGGAGGTCTTGGAAACGCGCTTCCACGTGCTCCAGCCCCGGCTGCTGCGATCCCCGTGCTCCAAGTTGGTGAGGTCGTTCCTCATCGGTTTTTCCCACGAAGCTACGCAGCTTTGCAGAGGTGGAGCCACCGGCAGATCAGCAACCTCAGTATCCTGCTGAATGACGATTTCGGAATCGACAGGACTGATAATCTGTCAGAGCGCCGCATGAAGCTGGAGTACTTCCTGGCTAACTAGCAGGTGCAATGCTGGTGTTACGAACCACTGGCAAAGAAGCAGGAGAAGGCGCAACCATGAAGAAGCAAGCACTTCAGAGTGACAAAAGTACCAGCATCGGCGCTGCAGTACGTCAGTAGTAGAAAGAAAGAAAGAAAGTAGTGCTTGTAGTCTTAGCATACCACATAACTACATGGATAATACTACGTAGTACATATTAATGAATGAAAGCTGGGAAACATGATAGACTTGGTACCAGAACGATAGCAAAATACAGGCAAACCAACGTTCGGTTGAGGACCACCAGGGATCACTTCCAATACGTTGTCAGCATTGAAGATGACAAGGACGATCTCAACAACACGCTTAAAAAAACTGCTTTGTTTGTGAGGCGTCTAACTACAAACAGCAGAACGAACTACTTGTAGAGAAAAGCATTGAAACCACATCAGGCAACACTTGAGAAAGCAAGCCTGACTGAATCGTGCTCAAGCTTTCTGTTCAATGACCAATCTGCAATCTGACGTCACAAGAGCCCCATCGAGCACGAGACTCACGTTCTCCAGCGTACCCAGAATCTGGAGCAGAGGTGTGAGCATATCCGACTGCGTCTGCATTCTCATCACTCGATTGTCCGTGCTGTCCCAGTCAAATCTCACGGAGCTCCGCATTTCGAGCCGCTGTCCTTCCAGAGCCTCCGCAAGAGGCGACCACTTGCCTCCACGTATGCCGCCTTGTCCATCGCTGTTCAAGTGAGGGAACACCAGTCTCAAGGTTTCTCTCGATATCGTAACACTAGTAACAGTGGTGGCCATGAGCGAGTCGTCAGCAACCATCTCCATACGCTTGAGATCGACGCGAATGTCAGCAAAGCAGAACGAGAAAGCCCCCCAGTTGCGTAGCAAATCCTCTGGCCCACACAAGTTGCCGTCAGTCACATCCGGTGTCATCGTTCTGCGCAAGAATTCCAGCGCGAATGTATCCCACATATGAGCTGGGGTTTTGAAGCCGCTACGAAAGACTCGGAAGTACTCGAGCGCAATCGCCCAGATAGTGATCTCTGGCGGGGTAGCGATGGAGCGCCGAAAGCCGAGTTCTCGGATCTCCTCCTGAAGCTTGTCGATGCCATGCTGAAGGTCCTCCACCTTCTTAATCTGTTTTTGCCTGTACCGAGCCTGGTGCTTTCGGTGCTGTTGCCGTTGTAGTAGGTTTGACTTCTTGGGGGAGACTCGGAGCGTTGACAACCACCCCTTGACCGTTGCGTGACTTAGCGCTGAACACTCACCTGCAGCTCCTTTGGGTAATGGGAAATCACGACTTGCATCAGTTTGCCTGGTTCTCGTATCCGTCGAAAGCTTTGCTGCCTTCGCCACTGTAGGCAAGCCAAGTGAAGTTGTCCGCCTCGTTTCGCCCGAGAGCCTCAATGCCGACCGATAAAGCTTGATGGCTTGGTCGTCAACTCCTTCAACATGGCTAGGTCGATTAGGAGCTCGCTGATTGACAGCACCGACGATTTTGTCACCCAGCGCCAGGTAGTTAGGAGGCTGGAGAAAGCTGGAGTACATCGGGAGTCGTCAGAAATTGGGAAATGATGCCTGAAACGACAGGCTGCGTTCGCATTTGCAGTGCATGATGGTACATGTCCTGGCGCTACCAGGCATGACGTTGGTGCTTCGCAATCAGCGATGACAGAGGCAGCTGTGACTCAGTGCGTGACCAATACAATTCAGTACCGATACGCGCGTGCTAAATCCGTTTCCTCCCGTATGGCTACATTATGTGCACCACTCGAGTCGTTACATATCCGACGCACGCAGCAAGTTGGGGAGCCGCGCAACGCCAAAGCGCCGCGTCACTTCCCCTAGTTCCCTCCTCACCTCCCGCGCAGCAGCCATGGCGATGCCCACGATGGCCGCGCTGGCCAAGCGCATGACGGGCGCCGCGAACGACTCCAAGTTCTTCAGCACGACCAAGAAGGGCGAGACGCACGAGCTGCGGCAGGAGCTGGCCAACCCGAGCCGCGAGAAGAAGAAGGACGCCGTGAAGAAGGTGATCGCCAACATGACAGTGGGCAAAGACGTGTCCATGCTCTTCACGGACGTGGTCAACTGCATCCAGACGGCCGACACGCAGCTCAAGAAGCTCGTGTACCTCTACCTGATCAACTACGCCAAGAGCAACCCAGACCTGACCATCCTGGCCGTCAACACGTTCGTCAAGGACGCGGCCGACCCCAACCCGCTCATCCGCGCGCTGTCCGTGCGCACCATGGGCTGCATCCGCGTGGACCGCATCACCGAGTACCTGTGCGAGCCGCTGCGTCGCTGTCTGCAGGATGAGGACCCGTACGTGCGCAAGACGGCGGCCATCTGCGTCTCCAAGCTCTACGACATCAACCCCGACATGGTGGAGGAGCAGGGCTTCCTGGACATGCTACGCGACCTCATCTCGGACTCGAACCCGACCGTCGTGGCCAACGCCATCGCCGCGCTGTCCGAGATCGCGGACAACAGCGGCGGCGCCATGGCCTTCAAGATCTCCAAGTCGGTGCTGCAGAAGCTGCTTGCAGCGCTCAACGAGTGCAACGAGTGGGGGCAGGTCTTTGTGCTGGACGCGCTGGCAGGCTACACGCCCGCGGACTCGCGCGAGGCCGAGGGGATCATTGAGCGCGTGACGCCCAGACTGCAGCACGCCAACTCGGCAGTCGTGCTCTCGGCCGTGAAGGTCATCATGAAGTTCTTGGAGAAGGTCTCGGACGCCGACACGGAGCGCAGCCTGTCGCGCAAGATGGCGCCGCCGCTCGTGACGCTGCTGTCAGCGGAGCCCGAGATCCAGTACGTGGCGCTGCGCAACATCAACCTGATCGTGCAGAAGCGCCCGGCCATCCTGGCCAACGAGATCAAGGTCTTCTTCTGCAAGTACAACGACCCGATCTACGTCAAGATGGAGAAGCTCGAGATTATCATTCGCCTCGTCTCGGAGCGCAACATCGAGCAGGTGCTGCTCGAGTTCAAGGAGTACGCGACCGAGGTGGACGTGGAGTTCGTGCGCCGCTCTGTGCGTGCGATCGGCCGCTGCGCTGTCAAGCTGGAGCGCGCCGCCGAGAAGTGCATTAATGTGCTGCTGGAGCTCATTCAGACCAAGGTCAACTACATTGTGCAGGAGGCTATCATTGTGATCAAGGATATCTTCCGTAAGTACCCGAACCAGTACGAGAGCATCATCGCTACGCTCTGCGAGAACCTGGACACGCTGGACGAGCCCGAGGCCAAGGCGTCTATGATCTGGATCATCGGCGAGTATGCTGAGCGCATCGACAACGCTGACGAGCTGCTCGAGTCGTTCATGGACTCGTTCGATGACGAGACGGCCCAGGTGCAGCTTCAGCTTCTGACTGCTACCGTTAAGCTCTTCCTGAAGCGTCCCAATGAGACGCAGGACATGGTCCAGAAGGTGTTGCACAAGGCCACGGAGGAGTCGGACAACCCTGATCTACGCGACCGCGGTTACGTGTACTGGCGCCTGCTTTCGGCCAACCCGGAGGCTGCCCACGCCGTCGTGCTTGCCGAGAAGCCGGTTATCAACGACGACACGTTCGCACTGGAGCCTACGGTTCTGGACGAGCTGATCGGCAAGATTTCGACGCTCGCTAGCGTGTACCACAAGGTCCCCAGTGCCTTCGTGGTGCGCTCGACGGTCTCGGAGCTGCGCGAGCACCGCCAGGACGATGACCACAGCGGTGAGGATGAGGACGAAGGCTCTTCGGACCAGCAGGAAGAAGGCTCCAGCGGCCATCAGGCCGATGGCCCAGTGGACCTGCTCGACATGGGTGACCTCTCGCTTGGAGGCCCTGCGCCGACTGCTCCTGCACCCGCGGCGGCGTCGGCCAGTGCAAGTTTGGTCGACATTTTCGGTGGGCCGGCCGCCCCGCCAGCCCCCGTGGCCCTTGGCGGTGGCGCCTCCGCTGTCCAGAAGAAGGTGCTGATGAGCGCACAGCAAGGCAAGGGGCTGCAGATGACGGGTGCGTTCACGCGGCGCGGTGGCAACTTTGTGCTGGACGTGGACTTTGAGAACCAGGCACCAGTGCCGCTCGCGGGCGTGAGCATCCAGTTCAACAAGAGCACGTTCGGAGTCGTGCCGATGCAAGCCACGGTAACATTCCCGCAGCCGCTGGCGCAAGGCCAGACTGTGAACCAGGTTGTACCTATGGGCGTGAGTCCGCAGTTCGTGAACGCAGCCGTGGCACCGAACCTCGGCCTGCAGGTTGCGATCAAGAACAACTCGAGCGGCGACGTGGTGTACTTCCAGTCAGACCTGGATCTGTCGGCGGTCTTCACGGAGGCCGGCGGCATGGAGAAGACGGAGTTCATCAGCATGTGGCAGGGCATCAGCGAGGCCAACGAGCACTACTTCACGCTGGCCACCGGCGGCCGTGGCGTCGACGCCGTGTCCGAGCGACTGGGTCGCAACAACGTCTTCTACGTGGCCAAGCGTCCTATCGACGGCAAGGAGATCGCGTACTTCTCTGTCAAGACCATGACGAACGTCGTGGCACTCTTCGAGCTCACCTTCGACAGCTCGGGCACCACCAAGGTGTGTCTCAAGCTGGAGCAGAAGGCCTTCAGCGCACTGCTGCAGCAGACAATGGAGCGCCTGCTAGCGTAGGAAGACTTGGTCCTGGGCTAGCACAGAGGTGGGCGGCCCTTTGAAACGTAGCGATCGCAGCAGGTTAGGACCGCCGCCACCGACACGCAGACGGGTAAAGAGATAAAAGTGAGATGCATTTGGCTTTGTGGTATTCAAAGTGTTGGCGTCGTGAGCGGCCGCGGCCGTTTGAGGCGGCGGCTTCTCAGTCGACAAGATCATTGCCAGCCAGCATGGCGACGGAGATCCGGGCGGCGCCCGAGGCGGTGACCTGGCAGGACCGCGAGATCCGCTTCGATATCTCGGCGGCGGCCATGCAGCTGCGCAAGGGCGAGACCTTGATCGACGCCATCAACTCGGTCGAGGACACCAAGGGCAACAACGGAGACCGTGGGTCGCTGGAGATCACGAATCTGAGGCTGCTCTGGGCCTCGCACAAGTCGGTGCGCACCAACTTGAGCATCGGCTACAGCTGCATCCAAAGCCTCAAGATCCGCACCGCCACGTCGAAACTGCGCGGCAGCACGCAGGCGCTGTACGTCATGACCAAGTACGCCAATAGCCGCTTCGAGTTCATCTTCACGAGCCTCGTCAAGGCCAGCCCGAGGCTGTTCACGACCATCCAAGCAGTGTTTCGGTCCTACGAGACCACCAAGCTCTACCGAGAACTCAAGCTGCGAGGCGCCATCATCAAGGAGAAGGAGCTCACGCTGCTGCCCCATGAGCAGGTGTACACGCGGTTGAACGGCGTTTGGAACTTGTCGTCGGACCAGGGCAACCTCGGGACCTTTTTCGTGACGAACGTCCGCATCGTGTGGCATGCCAACCTGGCCGAGAACTTCAACGTCAGCATCCCGTACATGCAGATCAACTCGGCTCGTATCCGCGGCTCCAAGTTCGGCCCCGCGCTCGTGGTCGAAACTTCGGCGGCCAGCGGCGGCTACATTTTGGGCTTCCGAGTGGACCCCGAGGAGCGGCTTCACGAGCTGTTCAAGGAGATGCAGAGCTTGCACAGCGTCTTCTCGACCAACCCCATCTACGGCGTGGAGTTCGAGATCGAGGACAAGCCGGCGCCACTGGAGCAGCTCAAACAACCTCGAAAGATGGACGACGTGGAGATCGAGGAAGACTACTCCAGCTCCATGGACGCCTTCGCTGCCTACTATGCCGCCGTGAACAAGAACCAAGACCGACCAGCCACGTTCTCCAAGGAGCTCGGCCTGGCCATCGAGAGTCTGCCGGATGGCTTCAGTGTCGGGGACCTCTGGTACGTCAACTAAAGCGAGAGTTGGACGCCTTAAGAATGAATATTGCAATGCATTGCCGAAGGCGCGAAATTGTGTATTGACTAGTCAGCTGAGAACTGTCGAGCGGGGCTGATGAGGCTGTTGGCTGCCGCTCCGTTACCAGCAGCGCTGGGTCCGCCGGGAGCGCTTGATGTCGCCGCGGAAGCTAGTTGGGATGCCTGCTGTAGTTGTGGCATCGGCGTGTTCGGAATAGCCGTCAAAATGTTGTTCTGCACGTGCTCCACAGCTTCGCGGGTCGTGACGATAGGCACACGCCCGCCCTCCACGATCCGCACAAACTTGCGCAGTTCGGCATAGCAATGCGCGAACCGGTCCGCGTCCATGTCGGCCATCAGCTCCGCGATCTCCTTGCAGAGGTTAAACGTTGCCAGGAACTTGCCGTACTGCGTTGGCTCCTCTCTTGCTGGTGGAGCAACTCGAGGAGGAGGACGTGCGTTCCTCCCAGAAAAATGCGGCGGTCGCTCCGGCGGCGCTGAAGCCTGTGTGGGTGGTCTAGCTGCTGCAGCAGCACTGGCAATCGGAGGGGTAGCAGCATTAACAGCAGAAGGCGAAGCAGGAGGCGGCGGTGGGCTCTTCCGAAACGAAGCCAGCAAATTGTGCACATCTCTCAGCGCAATGTCCTTGTCCGTGTGCTCCCGCACATACGTGAGGATCTTGGCCGGCTCGACGTTGGCCTTCTGGAGCGTGTGCACCGTGCGCAGCACATTAGGGTCTGTGATCTTGCGGATCATCGGGTGTCGGCGATACTGTCCGTCCGACAGTGCGTGGTTGTGCCTCGACGTATGGGAACTCACATGCACAAAGCACTTGCCACTCGTATAGTCCCTCCGCAACACCAAAGTGATCTTACAAAAACAACAATAACGTTATCAGCATCGTCTCCAATAATGACAAATAAAAAACACCTACCTGTGCAGGACAATTGATAGCTCTCGAAGGTTGTCGAGCCCTCACCCCCGTAGACCTCGACCTCGGTCGTCCGTGGTGCGTGCACACCACCGCTTTACTGTACGTGCCCATCTCCTCCGGCAGGAGCTCCCCGAGCGGTACAGCCATCCCCCGTCTCGTGTATTTCTCGGCGATTCGCTTGTTGCGCGTCGTCACGGGCGTCGCCGTGCGTACGGAATAAATCTGGAACGTGCGCTGCTGGTACTCGGCCAAGTACTCGTGGAACTCTTGCCATGTGACGAACACCGTCTTGGCCAGCGGAGCCACCGTCACCAGCACGTTTTGGTCGTGCGGGGACGAGGGACTCCCAGTGTCCACATGGAGCTCGGAGGCGGCCTGGTCTCCGTCCGATTCGGAGCCTCTCGGGCTATTGCTGGACTCGTGCCGCAGCATTGTTGCCCAGACCAGACACTGTCGATAATGCTAAGTTGTATGAAGGAAATAATAAGTTGAGTTGCGTTAGGGGATCATAGTTTGATCGAGTGAAAGTCTCAGCTACACTTCACTTGCGCAACTTAATCTCGAAAGTAAAGTATTATTTGGCTCAAGTTTTGGTAAGTTTGGTAGGGTGGTGAATGCTTGATGCAGAGGCACGTCGAGGTTCCTACCATTGGGCAAATGCCAATGCTTTGGATGGGAGGATTCTGGTGCTTGGTAGCTAGCGCTTGCAATGCAACGTGAATCCGCTGCCAATATTTCATGCTGCACGCATGGAGACTATCGGCAAAGGAGCGTCGGGGACGGCGTGTGGCTCGGCTGTTGTAGCTGGTCGGAGAGGTCGGGACACCCACCACTTGAAAAAAGTCTCCGCCACGCACGACTGTGGCTGGTGTCAAGGTCGTTGCGTTGCGGCGGCGCTGCAGTGACCGCTGGACAGGGCGCGTGATTGCATATAAAGCAATACCGCCCGTATCAACGCACGATCCTCCACTTGCTTCGCATCTTCAGGTGCTCGAACCGACTCCCGGTAAGAAAATCCATTCCGCCCCTCGTGCATACCTGCACCTCGTAGTCTCCGATGTCGACGATGACGGAGAGCTGGAGCGTCTTATTTCCGCTGTCGACCAGCTGGAAGAGCCCTATGGTTGTCGTCTCGATGATCGCAAGAGACTTCTGAAGGAGGGAAGATGCCGGGAAAAAGTCGGAGTGGCGCCGCGACCAGGTGGTCCAGCGTCATGTGGCTCAGTCTCCTCTATTCCGGCGAGCGTTCAGACCTGAACTTCAAGTGTACACGCGTGGTAGCTCGTCCAGGAGTATTCGGTCACCGCATGGCCGCGAGCGCAGCAATGTAAAAAGCGGCTCGTACACAAGACAACGCGCTTGCTTATGGCCACGATCTCGGCTGGGAAGGATGTTGAGATAGGTGTCATGTACGTCGTCGTAGCAACTGGTACTCCATCGAAACGACCGTGGCAAGACAGATCGAGCCTCACCCCACTTTTCAATTTCCTCGTGCACTCGCACGTTGATCACAACCTCCACCCAAACCGTACTAAGACACACCACTACCATGTCACTGGAACCCCTCCCAGTATTCACCGCTCGCGACATCGACGAGCTGGAGCTGATTGACCCGGAGCTCCTCAGCTTGATCGCCGCGGATGACAGCGACGTCGCTCTCCCGATGGACGTCGATGCTTGCAACAAGAAACTCATGGACGACTTCACGCCATTGAACCCGACGTCGTCACCGACGGCAGTGGACGCATTCAACCCGGGCTTCTCGAAGCTCGAGGTGCAGGACCTCATGAACCTCTTCGCACCGGAGGCTCTCAGGATCCCGACCATGGTCCGAAGCTACTCGGAGCCCACAAAGAAGCTCGGCAAGCGCGGCAAGAAGTGCACCTACGCCGCTCGAAGGGTGCGTTCGAACACTATCTTTGTGTTTGTTGTTCGCCGATCAAGACGCTAACTTTGCTTTCGTTCTTGTCATTACAGAGAGAGGTGGCATTTCTCCGACAGGAGTCCGTGGTGCTTGAGAAGCGCCTGAAGGACCTGCGTAAGGACCGCGTCGTGTCAACTCAGACCCGCGAGCAGATTGTGCACGAAACCCACCAACTCGCCAAGTCCCAGGCTGAAAACGAGCGCCTTCGCGCGTTGGTATCGAGCCACGAAACCAAGATCCGCCAGGTTGACGCGTACATGGCCAGCGTCAACCACCCCCAGCAGTCCGTCTCGTCCCCTTAAATCACCCCCAGCCAGTGCACGCACTTCCAATGGCGTGGTTGCATAGGTGGAGACCGATCTGTTGCGTTTTGAGTATTATAGTCCGTCTAGTGTTGTGCCTAATGTTTATAAACCGCTTGCTTAATGGCCTTGTGTGCTGCTACCAGCTGAAAGATATACCTAGGAGTCAGCTTCGACGCGCATGTGAACGGCACTCGCAGTCTTACTGGCTTGAATAGATGCTAGCTTAGCTCCTACACCCGTACGGAAAGCGCACCACAACATACTGAGCTGCTGGAGACTGCACACCCACGTGCAAGAAACAATTCGTTAGTGGCTGAGTACGCAATCACACAATACAGCAGCGCCACACACGAGTTGGATAGTGCAAATGCGTCGATAAGAGGTTCAGCGCTGTCCTGGACGTGTGTTCTGCGCGAGACACATCATGCACATACAAAGTTAGCTCCTGTTCAGCTAAATACCTTCTTGGCCATACTGCAAGGTTACCGGTCAAGGTATAATCGCTGGAGACTCTCGTTCTTTCGCAGCATTGCAGCCAAAGCCAGAGCGCCCCGAGGCCCAACAGGGTTTCTGCTTAAATCGACCTATTCACAGTACGGTTAACATCGAGAAACCACAGCCGTGTCAAGCTAAGCTCCCTTCGCTACCTGCTTGAGGGTTCGATTTTGCTCAAGAGCGATAGCCAAGGCATGGACGCCGTTACTGCCAATCTTGTTGTCCATTAACTCCTTCTCACGGTAGACGGGTTCATCGTCACCATTGCTGAGATCAAGCAGTTGGAGCGCTGGGGTAAGCTGCACATGCAATCAAAACGTGGGGTGAGCCAACAGGTCATTAGGATACAACAAAGCTCAGAAGTGTACCCGTATCCCGCTCGCGAGGAGAATTGCTCCAGCATCAGCAATTTGACAATTGGTTAGACGCAACTTCACAAGTGAAGTGGACTGCTGGAGCATGCTCTACAGAAACAGCAACGATTAATACTAACAACAAGAAAGCTTTTTTATGAGAGCACGCTTGTGATAGTGCAAGCGAGTCATACCGCAATCAGCCCGCAACCAACACTTGCAACGGGCAAGCGGTAGTACACAGCCTCAGTTTGCGAGAAAATCTCCGAAGAGCTTGAAGGTAGTGATACTGCGTCTTGTTCAGCACCTTCACCAGTTTTTCGTCGACCTGCACTCATAATCCACTTTTTACGAGGCTTGACGGGCAACGTTGCTGGTCGCAGCTCCAATTCCAGTGGGGCAGCAAACCCTAGAGCCTTCAGGTAGCAGCACAATGAGGACCCAATAGTCTTTCTTCGTAGTCACTACAAACCTACCATTGAGAGCTCATGGAGCGATGCATCAGCCCGTTTTTCCGTGAGCGGAAGTAGCACATAGCGGAGGAAGCTTTTCACCACCCGATCAACGGGATTCGAAGGCAAACGCCCATGTCGGCTGCAGCAAAAACCACACCATTATCCCCCAGCAACTACCCAACTAGCTTCCACTATAACCCCACGACTAACCTTCGTCGTCTGTTCCTCTCCACCTTGCAGCACCACTTGTTGATCGTCTGCAGGAAGGCCTGCGCCTCGAACACGTCCAGTCGGGAAAGGTCGTAGGCATAAAGGAGCTGCTTCTCCGGCCCCGAGAGCGTCTGCACTAGCACCGGATGCAGTCGAAGACTGTGTTCAATATCGCAAACACAACATTCAATTGAATTGAGGATTGCACGGCCGTTTAGAGATGCTACAAGTGGATAATTACTTGCAAAAGTGCTTCAACTGGCGTCCGATAGCCTTGAGACAGAGTTTCTGCAGCGACTGGACGCGACCTGGAGCTGTACAGGGGTAGGCACATACGTTGCAATGCAGTGGCAAGTGAGAGAACTCGCACGTTCGCCCCCACTTTGACAGGAAACACACGCGTACGAGGCGGATCTTGAAGCGCCGCCATTTGTGATAAAGTGATCGGATGTAGCCATCTGTCCAAAAAGAGTCAGCTAAGAGTCGATTCCGCCAATCAGAGAGGTTAGAGAATATTTTGGCGAATGAGGACGCGTGACCAGATCCATGTCGCACAGCGTTGACCGCTGTAAACTAATAGCTTTAAACAACGGATCACTTTAAAAGGCAGATAAGGTGTAAAAAGCACTGTGTGAACCGAATCCTTTTCACAATGCATATTGTTTCCCACCGTGCTGAGAACCGAGGGCACCAACGTCGAGTCAGTCGGCATTCTCAATCAAGCAACGTGCAGCTCAAGTCGACCTGAGTCCCCCTGGAAAGCTGTGGTGTATTGCGTACCCAACGATGTCTTGAACGTCGGGAAGAGATTCAACGGCCAAGATGCGCCTACATCTAAAGGTGCCGTCTATTGGACGCTTCTGGGCCCTAAGCAAGCGACGACAGACGTTGTCTACGTAGAGCAAGTGACGCCATCGCTGTGCCTAGCAGCTGAAGAATGCCCAACAAGACGAGAGCTCCCTCGAAGATGGACACGTGGACGGTGCCTCGTTCTCCATTTGTTTCTTACGTCTCGGCGGTGAAGCTGCCTGTTTGTGTCACCGTCTCGACGACTGTGCCGTGTAGACGCAACAAGCTTCGCACTTGAGGACTGTCCTATTAAATTACGAGCATTGAAGGGTCAAGGCGAGCGCTAGGACACGGTGGGGTCTTCCGTTTCTACTATGACAATTGAGAAGGAGTGGTGCCTCTGTGTTGTCCGATGTGCTGTGTCGCTGTAGAACTACAAGACACTTCCAAGCGCAATCTTTCCAGTGATTATTGATTGAGAACACGAGCTACGATGGCAACGACTACGAGAGTTTTGAATTTTGTTTTTTGTATTGGTGAAGTCAAGCCAACCAAAGTGTTGTGCTGTGTAGGCTCATCTCAATTTTGATACGGGATATCTCACCGGGAAACCAGGCAAGTTTCTCTCAAATGCTCCTTGATACTTCTTCTGGAGCAACATACACATTTGTGAAATGCAGACTACACCTTGTCGATAAAATCGTTCATTGGCGCAGGCATGTTTCACATCAACAATATTCACGAAGAGTCAAACCCTTGTCGGCATCTTCTAATTCCGAATTTGGTACGCTATCTATCTACATCATGTGCGTTTAAAGCACGCGCAACGGCGTGGCATGTATCCGTGCAGTGTTCGTTGGCGTGAAAATTATAGGAGGCAGAAGAACAAAGAGCGAACGCAAAGAAGCAGACTCGGCGCTCGACCGGCGGGTCCATCAGGCCAGCGTAAGTGTTGTTTTTGCAGTTGCAACTCTACTCGAGACACACGCTTCGGGGAGGTTGTGGCATGCAGGTTCGGCGGAAGCGGTGGGTCTTCGCGCGCCTCGACGTGGTGTGGCAGGTATCTGGTCTCGCTCGTGTTGTTGCCGTCGTTTTTGCAGGCGGGAGGCATATGCTAGATATATGTATGTGTGCCATGCAGAGCAAACGCGGGGGTATGCGGAGCTCAAGCGCAGAAGAAGACAAGGAAGGAAGGAAGGCAGACAGGCAGGCAGGCAGGTCTCTATGGAAGTTGTATGGTTGATGGAATGTTTGTTGTTGTGGCTTGGACGTGTTGGTGCAGTCTGTTGTGTATTGTTTGCGTGGCGTGGCTGGGTTTGTGCGTGTTCGAGTTGGTGTTGATGTTGGTGTGGGTACTGGTTGGGAGATGTTGAGGTCGCGGTGTGATGGAGGTGTGCGCGTGTGCACGTGTGACAGTTGGGAGTTGCCGTCTGCAGTTGTTGCGTGTGGCGTTCGCTTGGTGTATACGCTGCGGTGATGGAGGGTGTTGTTTGTGGCGTGTTGTTTGTGACGGCGTGGTGTTTGACGGCTGGCTCAGGCGTGTTGGTTTGTTGTTGGTGTTGTTTTACGCGTATGTATCGTGGAGATGATGGTGCGTGTGTTTTCTTGAGAGAGTGGTTGGTGATGGTGTGTTTGCTGGTGAATTGGAGTTGAAGGAGATAAAGTTGTCACCCAGAAGGAGGAATACGAGAAGCGCGTGGGTGCTACATATTGCAATGGCGGTTTCCGATGTCGATGTCGGCGTGGACACGTGGGTCGTCTCTGTGTTGCGCGCAGGCAGCGGCGTCTTCCATATCGTTCCAAAGTCCAAGGTGCAGGTGGTCCAAGTGGTGGTATCAAGTGCAGACAGAGCCCAAAGTTCAGGTTTGAGTGGCGAGGCCAGGTCCAAGTGCAGAGGTCACGCTCAAGACCAAGTACAAGCTACGACGGGTCAGTGGTTGTGTGTCTCGTTCCGTTCACGGATGCGTGCGTGGGAGTATACTTGGCGCAGTGTTCGTTGGCGCTGTGTTGCGTGTGAAGGCCGCAGGAGGCAGAAGAGCAAAGGGCGAACGCAAAGAAGCAGACTCGGCGCTCGACCGGCGGGTCCATCAGGCCAGCGTAAGTGTTGTTTTTGCAGTTGCAACTCTATTCGAGACACACGCTTCGGGGAGGTTGTGGCATGCAGGTTCGGCGGAAGCGGTGGGTCTTCGCGCGCCTCGACGTGGTGTGGCAGGTATCTGGTCTCGCTCGTGTTGTTGCCGTCGTTTTTGCAGGCGGGAGGCATATGCTAGATATATGTATGTGTGCCATGCAGAGCAAACGCGGGGGTATGCGGAGCTCAAGCGCAGAAGAAGACAAGGAAGGAAGGAAGGCAGACAGGCAGGCAGGCAGGTCTCTATGGAAGTTGTATGGTTGATGGAATGTTTGTTGTTGTGGCTTGGACGTGTTGGTGCAGTCTGTTGTGTATTGTTTGCGTGGCGTGGCTGGGTTTGTGCGTGTTCGAGTTGGTGTTGATGTTGGTGTGGGTACTGGTTGGGAGATGTTGAGGTCGCGGTGTGATGGAGGTGTGCGCGTGTGCACGTGTGACAGTTGGGAGTTGCCGTCTGCAGTTGTTGCGTGTGGCGTTCGCTTGGTGTATACGCTGCGGTGATGGAGGGTGTTGTTTGTGGCGTGTTGTTTGTGACGGCGTGGTGTTTGACGGCTGGCTCAGGCGTGTTGGTTTGTTGTTGGTGTTGTTTTACGCGTATGTATCGTGGAGATGATGGTGCGTGTGTTTTCTTGAGAGAGTGGTTGGTGATGGTGTGTTTGCTGGTGAATTGGAGTTGAAGGAGATAAAGTTGTCACCCAGAAGGAGGAATACGAGAAGCGCGTGGGTGCTACATATTGCAATGGCGGTTTCCGATGTCGATGTCGGCGTGGACACGTGGGTCGTCTCTGTGTTGCGCGCAGGCAGCGGCGTCTTCCATATCGTTCCAAAGTCCAAGGTGCAGGTGGTCCAAGTGGTCGTATCAAGTGCAGGCAGTGCCCAAAGTTCAGGTTTGAGTGGCGAGGCCAGGTCCAAGTGCAGAGGTCACGCTCAAGACCAAGTACAAGCTACGACGGGTCAGTGGTTGTGTGTCTCGTTCCGTTCACGGATGCGTGCGTGGGAGTATACTTGGTGCAGTGTTCGTTGGCGCTGTGTTGCGTGTGAAGGCCGCAGGAGGCAGAAGAGCAAAGGGCGAACGCAAAGAAGCAGACTCGGCGCTCGACCGGCGGGTCCATCAGGCCAGCGTAAGTGTTGTTTTTGCAGTTGCAACTCTATTCGAGACACACGCTTCGGGGAGGTTGTGGCATGCAGGTTCGGCGGAAGCGGTGGGTCTTCGCGCGCCTCGACGTGGTGTGGCAGGTATCTGGTCTCGCTCGTGTTGTTGCCGTCGTTTTTGCAGGCGGGAGGCATATGCTAGATATATGTATGTGTGCCATGCAGAGCAAACGCGGGGGTATGCGGAGCTCAAGCGCAGAAGAAGACAAGGAAGGAAGGAAGGCAGACAGGCAGGCAGGCAGGTCTCTATGGAAGTTGTATGGTTGATGGAATGTTTGTTGTTGTGGCTTGGACGTGTTGGTGCAGTCTGTTGTGTATTGTTTGCGTGGCGTGGCTGGGTTTGTGCGTGTTCGAGTTGGTGTTGATGTTGGTGTGGGTACTGGTTGGGAGATGTTGAGGTCGCGGTGTGATGGAGGTGTGCGCGTGTGCACGTGTGACAGTTGGGAGTTGCCGTCTGCAGTTGTTGCGTGTGGCGTTCGCTTGGTGTATACGCTGCGGTGATGGAGGGTGTTGTTTGTGGCGTGTTGTTTGTGACGGCGTGGTGTTTGACGGCTGGCTCAGGCGTGTTGGTTTGTTGTTGGTGTTGTTTTACGCGTATGTATCGTGGAGATGATGGTGCGTGTGTTTTCTTGAGAGAGTGGTTGGTGATGGTGTGTTTGCTGGTGAATTGGAGTTGAAGG
This sequence comes from Phytophthora ramorum, assembly GCF_020800215.1. Classification (NCBI taxonomy): domain Eukaryota; phylum Oomycota; class Peronosporomycetes; order Peronosporales; family Peronosporaceae; genus Phytophthora; species Phytophthora ramorum. The sequence continues at coordinate 485,030 of NW_027150654.1, forward strand.
AGATAAAGTTGTCACCCAGAAGGAGGAATACGAGAAGCGCGTGGGTGCTACATATTGCAATGGCGGTTTCCGATGTCGATGTCGGCGTGGACACGTGGGTCGTCTCTGTGTTGCGCGCAGGCAGCGGCGTCTTCCATATCGTTCCAAAGTCCAAGGTGCAGGTGGTCCAAGTGGTCGTATCAAGTGCAGGCAGTGCCCAAAGTTCAGGTTTGAGTGGCGAGGCCAGGTCCAAGTGCAGAGGTCACGCTCAAGACCAAGTACAAGCTACGACGGGTCAGTGGTTGTGTGTCTCGTTCCGTTCACGGATGCGTGCGTGGGAGTATACTTGGTGCAGTGTTCGTTGGCGCTGTGTTGCGTGTGAAGGCCGCAGGAGGCAGAAGAGCAAAGGGCGAACGCAAAGAAGCAGACTCGGCGCTCGACCGGCGGGTCCATCAGGCCAGCGTAAGTGTTGTTTTTGCAGTTGCAACTCTATTCGAGACACACGCTTCGGGGAGGTTGTGGCATGCAGGTTCGGCGGAAGCGGTGGGTCTTCGCGCGCCTCGACGTGGTGTGGCAGGTATCTGGTCTCGCTCGTGTTGTTGCCGTCGTTTTTGCAGGCGGGAGGCATATGCTAGATATATGTATGTGTGCCATGCAGAGCAAACGCGGGGGTATGCGGAGCTCAAGCGCAGAAGAAGACAAGGAAGGAAGGAAGGCAGACAGGCAGGCAGGCAGGTCTCTATGGAAGTTGTATGGTTGATGGAATGTTTGTTGTTGTGGCTTGGACGTGTTGGTGCAGTCTGTTGTGTATTGTTTGCGTGGCGTGGCTGGGTTTGTGCGTGTTCGAGTTGGTGTTGATGTTGGTGTGGGTACTGGTTGGGAGATGTTGAGGTCGCGGTGTGATGGAGGTGTGCGCGTGTGCACGTGTGACAGTTGGGAGTTGCCGTCTGCAGTTGTTGCGTGTGGCGTTCGCTTGGTGTATACGCTGCGGTGATGGAGGGTGTTGTTTGTGGCGTGTTGTTTGTGACGGCGTGGTGTTTGACGGCTGGCTCAGGCGTGTTGGTTTGTTGTTGGTGTTGTTTTACGCGTATGTATCGTGGAGATGATGGTGCGTGTGTTTTCTTGAGAGAGTGGTTGGTGATGGTGTGTTTGCTGGTGAATTGGAGTTGAAGGAGATAAAGTTGTCACCCAGAAGGAGGAATACGAGAAGCGCGTGGGTGCTACATATTGCAATGGCGGTTTCCGATGTCGATGTCGGCGTGGACACGTGGGTCGTCTCTGTGTTGCGCGCAGGCAGCGGCGTCTTCCATATCGTTCCAAAGTCCAAGGTGCAGGTGGTCCAAGTGGTCGTATCAAGTGCAGGCAGTGCCCAAAGTTCAGGTTTGAGTGGCGAGGCCAGGTCCAAGTGCAGAGGTCACGCTCAAGACCAAGTACAAGCTACGACGGGTCAGTGGTTGTGTGTCTCGTTCCGTTCACGGATGCGTGCGTGGGAGTATACTTGGTGCAGTGTTCGTTGGCGCTGTGTTGCGTGTGAAGGCCGCAGGAGGCAGAAGAGCAAAGGGCGAACGCAAAGAAGCAGACTCGGCGCTCGACCGGCGGGTCCATCAGGCCAGCGTAAGTGTTGTTTTTGCAGTTGCAACTCTATTCGAGACACACGCTTCGGGGAGGTTGTGGCATGCAGGTTCGGCGGAAGCGGTGGGTCTTCGCGCGCCTCGACGTGGTGTGGCAGGTATCTGGTCTCGCTCGTGTTGTTGCCGTCGTTTTTGCAGGCGGGAGGCATATGCTAGATATATGTATGTGTGCCATGCAGAGCAAACGCGGGGGTATGCGGAGCTCAAGCGCAGAAGAAGACAAGGAAGGAAGGAAGGCAGACAGGCAGGCAGGCAGGTCTCTATGGAAGTTGTATGGTTGATGGAATGTTTGTTGTTGTGGCTTGGACGTGTTGGTGCAGTCTGTTGTGTATTGTTTGCGTGGCGTGGCTGGGTTTGTGCGTGTTCGAGTTGGTGTTGATGTTGGTGTGGGTACTGGTTGGGAGATGTTGAGGTCGCGGTGTGATGGAGGTGTGCGCGTGTGCACGTGTGACAGTTGGGAGTTGCCGTCTGCAGTTGTTGCGTGTGGCGTTCGCTTGGTGTATACGCTGCGGTGATGGAGGGTGTTGTTTGTGGCGTGTTGTTTGTGACGGCGTGGTGTTTGACGGCTGGCTCAGGCGTGTTGGTTTGTTGTTGGTGTTGTTTTACGCGTATGTATCGTGGAGATGATGGTGCGTGTGTTTTCTTGAGAGAGTGGTTGGTGATGGTGTGTTTGCTGGTGAATTGGAGTTGAAGAAGATTAGTCTTGCTGACTAGCGAAATGGTGCCAGTTTTCGTTGATGTGTGCGTTGGTTTTGTGTTGCGTCCGGCGTTTCGTGTAGTTAGGACAGGGACGGGCTGTTCAAGCGATGCAGGTGCGTACATGTCACTCTTTCTTGATTAACTATCTGGTGTTTATCAACACCACTCTAATAAAGAAATAAACACCGTACACGAAGTTGGAGGTCAAGGTCCTGTCGTGTACGGTAGCAAAGTACTCAGCTTGGACTTACAGCGGTTGTGCGTTACAAGGTTAGAGCCACCAACCTGCACGTCTTACAGCGTAAATACGGCACCAGGAGATCCAAGAACTCGTCGAAAATCAAGGACCCGACCGCTCTCTATGATCTTTTAAATCCTCACTTCGATACAGCATCTTCACCGTGACCGATTCTATCAGCCTTCTGATGCACGAGGATCAGTGACACTTCAACACTCGAGCCTCCATCCCAACGACGAGTAATTTGGTCATCTGCAGCTATTGGATGTTCAGGTTGAAGCCACCGTGACTAGATTCGAGCAGCGCAACCAAATGTGCACAATTGCATCCAACTTGGTGTTGCCTCCTGTGAGTGAAATACTGAGATGATTCTCGAGCATTGGTCAATCGACGCGGGTCGGCACAAGATAAATTTCGTGTTGAGGAGCTGCAACCGCATGAGCTTTGATTTCAACAATCCTGGAGTATACGACAGCAAAACCAGAAGCAAGAAATGCAAGTGCAGGAAAAAACGTAAGACGTTTGCACTGCTCGATTCTAGCCAAGGTGACTTCATCTTGACCAGCCAATAATACGGCGAATTGCGTCGTTGTGAGGGTATGAAGGCGTCAAGGCGATCGCTTTGACCTCTGTCGCTGCACTATCACCTCAAGCCAGAGTGGGTTCTAAAGTTGTAAATCCAATTCAATCATTGTATCGCCCCTTTTTCTGATTGAGACACTCACTTTAGTGACTTCAAACCTGTCACTCTGCATGGCAACCGCGGACCGCACATTCCGTCGGTAAGCCCGTTCCGTCGGTGCACATAGCTTCAATGTCGTCCCCGGCGAGCGGCCACGACACGGACACGCCCGGGTCGTCCCTCACCGGGAAGCGCAAGTTTTTTCACACGACGGAGGCACAGCGCGAGTGTCTGCTCGAGTGGCTGGAGCTGCCCGGGAACTTCGACCTGCTCACGAAACCCAAATCGGGCGACGCCGTGGGGGGCTCCAGCACGTCGTCACCCCCGCCCAAGAGGCCCAAGAAGGCCGACGGCTACCGGTCACTGGCCCAATACATGAACCGCGTGGCGCTTACCCAGTGGACGGAAAAGACGGCGCGCAGCCGCTTCGAGAGCTTCTTGGGCGTCTACCGGAAGCTCAAGCGCCAGGGCGAGCTGTCGACCATCTACCATCGAGTGGACGCGCTCTTTGGTCCTGACGGGGATACCGGTAGAGAAGAACGGTTCCGGTCCGGGAGTCTGGGGCAAAAGTCCGAGGGCAGTAGGTCCCCTCTACCTAAGGAGCACCAAGTGTTTCATGAACTGTCGGTGGCGACCCCCGACGCCACGAGGAATTTATTGAGTGACGAGCAGGAGGCCACGTCCCCTCCGCGGCGGAGAGCGCGGCCCAATCGGTCGTTTGAGACGGTGGACGCGGCGGTGGAGACGTCCAGTCCGCTGCCAGGGAGTGATCAGGCGCTGCGTGTCGAGAGCCAACGCCTCGCTGTAAGGCAGCAGGAGCTCGAGCTCAAGCAGACGGAACTGCGCGCGCGGCAGGAGGAGAACAGACAGAAACTACGCGCAGAGGTGCTGACCAAGTTGGTGGAAGCTGGCAAGTCGCCGGCAGAAGTCCGCGAATACCTCGCCATCATCGACCCCGTGGATAACCCGCCACGCCGCTGAAACTACACAAAACTGTTCACGTAACGTTAGCGTAAAAGTCTCTTACCGAATCAACGCGGGTCGATCGAATGAATCCACGAAATCAAGCTAAAGTATCCAACCTACAACACGATAACCACGAAAGCCCCGCGACTTCGCTCGATCCGTCATCAAATGAACCAGCACTATAACTAGAATCTGGTCCAGCATTGCGAGCTGCGGCCGGATGTCCAGCACATAAAATAGTGTAGGGTCTCATATATCGCATCTCATCCCTTGGCTACACCTTCCGCCAGTCCCGATTCCGCCGCCGCCATGGCCAGTGCCTTGCACTTGTTGACACGTGACGAGCGATTCCAGTGCGACCGTCGCAGCGAGGAGCTCCTGGGCGAGACGTTAGCAGCGTTTGCAGGTTTCGACAGCGCCCGCTTGGCCCCGAACGAGTGGAAGTTCCTGGCTCGACGGGACCAGATGACGGTGCATCGCGCCGTGTCGTCCACGCGCCTGGGCGTCGACAGTCACAAGCGCCGCGTGATCGCCAACGGGTTCTTGGACGCCAGTCTGGCCGATGTCCTAGGGGGGCTGTACGTCGAGGATGACCGGGAGCTCTTGACCACTCAGGCGCTACTGAACCCAAGTGGGAGCACGGCGGTGGACGCTGCGGTGCTGATGATCGCAGAGAGGAGACAACCCCGCGCGGCTCCGTTCCGGTTTGCAGGGGTGAAATGGTACTCGTGGAAGAAAAATGTCGATGTCCTAAGTCCCAATTTGAGTCTCGGGGAAGGTCAGGAGTGCGATTTATTGACGTACGAGCGCATGGGGGTGGCGCTTGCAGAAGACGGCGACAAACAGGGGACGCAGGAATTGGCGTACCATGTTTTACTGTCGTTGAATAAGCCCGAGTGGCCGCTGCACGTGGGTCGAGGACCAGGACTGAGGAGAGCTGATCTGGCCTTGTGCTTTTTGTTCAGGAAAGTGTGTGACGATCTCGTCGAGTGCTTTACGCTCGTGGACTACGACTGTCGGACGTCTGCTTCGTCGAGACGAGCAGCGGATACGGAAATGGCGGACAGAGTGCTCATGGTCACGCGGCTGCCGGACTGTGCACGCGCCAAGATTCTGTCGGGGTTTGCGCGCAAGGCCAAAGGGCGGCCGGTGCTGACGAGCAAGTCGTGTCTGCGTTGTGGGTCGAGGAAGAAAGTGCTGGATCCATTGAGAGTGTGTTGCATTTGCAAGAAGTCGGTGTGCCAGAAGTGCTATGAGAAGAAGGCCGTCTTCTCTTTGAATTCACGGACACATGAGCCGGAGACGGACGCGTTCTGCAACAAGTGTCTGGCTCGGATACGTATCCTCACAGCAAAGAAAAAGGTACAGCACAATACGTCGGCCTCTGTATGCAGCAGCTCCACTGGAGGAAGCTCAAAGGACAGGGATCGAGAGAGCCACTCAGGAGGCTCTAGCGGGAGCGGCGGCAAGAGCAGCAGCAAGAGCAGCTTTAAGTTCTGGAAGAAAAGCAGAAAGGAATTCAGTCCAAGAGCTGAGCGAGAGAGGCGGAGACACAGCTCACCAGCACCAATTACCAGTAGAGGAGAACCCCACACACCGAACTATGAAGGATTGTTTCAGAACTACGACGTCTTCGGTAGAGCAAGTGACAATCCGAGGAGGCCACAGTTCAACCAAGAAGAATCGGAGCTTGGAGACGAACAGGAACCGGAAAAGGAGCAGGAAAATGTTGAGCCACAGCGCGAAAAGCGATGGAGGCAGACAACGTTCCTTGCTAACCCGGAGGCTGCAGCAGCTGAAGCCGCCGCAACGAATCGACTGTCGATGGTGAGGCAAAGAATAGGCCCAGCTCCGAACAGCGAAGCAGAAGGAAACACGATAGCTGAGGTCTATCCTGTGGCGAAGACTGTCCTGGAAACAGAGGACATTTATGCCGAGGATTCCGACGACTCGCCACACAGTGAAGCTGAAAAGGCCCACCTTTTGTATCTTGAGCGGCGACAGCGGCTAGATGAACTGGAGGATCGGCCGGATTCTCGTCGTCGCGAGGTCCTTACAACGCCACTGCCCGTACAGAAAGCGAAGAAGGAGCTCTGTGTGCGTGGCACATTTCCAGCCAGCAATGCGGACCAAATGAAGTCTTATCGCAATGTCGGAGGCACTGTCACCGATGGCCGACAGCTTCTTTCCAGAGCAGCACCACCTGAACACGCGGAAAGGAAACCTGCAGTACCTGAGGCTCGTAACACCAAGTCTACCAGAGCAGCCAGGAGAAATCGTCAGCGTGACAATGAGGACACGTTTCGAATGGATCTCTACGGACGCTTCTAGGTGAAGAGGACAACAACATCAACGGAAGTATTCGTGTGTAATAAAATGTTGAGTTTACCTTTACATGTTGCGAGGAACTGGATGGGCGAACTCGCGAATATACTCGAGCTGCGTGGCGGGGTCCAGAACGTTGTACATTTCTGCCTCGGCAGCGTAGTGAGTGAGGTGCTTGGCGAACCGAAGCCGCATTGAAGGATGCGGCAGCTCATTAGCGTAGTGATGCAGGAAGTGCACGATAGCTGTCTGGCTAGCCGTAAGCTTTGAAGATGAGCCACAGCTACTAATCCTGTCGGTCACACTGCCACGTTCACTGCTGGTTTCGCCAGAATTGCCACCACCACCAGCTGATACTGACTCATTATCAACGATAAATTCATCTTCACCTCGTTTTCGCTTCGCAGTCGGCCGTCTCGTATCATTCCTTGAGCCGAAGACATTGTCTCGACCGATAGCAACGACCCTTCTTCCTCCGATTCCGCCACCGTGCTAGCAACCACCATGGCTGCATCAACACCAGTAGCAACTCGCTCGTTCCTCCGATCAAAGTCTTCGTTCACATCCGTCACAGCAGCGTCTCTTCTTGGCTCCTGTGCACTTGCCCGAGCGTTCACCGACCGATTCCCGTCGCTTGTGACCGAGAAATCCCCTTGAACCGACTGCTGCTCGGACATCCCCCCATTGTACACAAGTCGCTCTGGATGTGCCGTCTTCAAGTGACGCAGAGCAGCACTCGTGGTACCTCCTTTGAACGAGAAAACAGCGTCGCAGTATTTGCACCCTCGGCGCTCGTAACTTTTGCCAAAGGCGTCGTCTAGCAGTCGATGGAACTTGGTGTGGCGATAAGCCAGACTGCTCTTCTTGGCGCCTCGGTCCTCCCCATTGACAACAGTTGCCACTTGTCTAGTGGAATTAGCTAGCAGCATGTTATTCGCGTCCACTGGCATTCCAGACATGGCTACATTTGGGGAATTGTTATTGTTTCCGATGCTGCAATTGACGCTGGGGGATGAAGACGTGGGCATCATCATGGGCGACCCATTAGTGCTGTATAGAGCGACGCTAGGTGAGGCGTCCACGAGCTGCTGCAGGTTGCCGGCGCTGGCGGACGACGGCAACTTGCGCATGCCTAAATCTTCAGTTTTGATTAATCATCGTCGAGCCAGTGGTCGTAGTTAAAATAACTTGATATTTGTATTCTTACAAAAACCAAGTAGGCCGACATGGCAATCATTGCGGCACGTTAGGTTTGAACAACGTATAGGGTGATGTTGAAGTGAGATGGCTACAGTTGCAGAGCTTGTAGCTTCTGGAACTGCTTGGCGTGGAGTGCTGCTTGTACGGACAGATCGGAGACGCCCGATTCAATGTCTCCGGGTAGAGCGGCGACGCGCGTGACTGGAGCCAGCGAGTTGCGGCCGACCATCGAGGTAGAGCTGGTACCAGTGCAGTCAGTGACAGCAACAGTGTGCGCAGTCGCCATGAGGCCGCAGAAACGCTGCAGGTGCGTGAATCGACCTTGCAGACAGCGCCATGCGTCTCGGAAGGAACTTTTGCTGGTATGCGAGTCCAATGCGAGCTTCAGAGACGACTCACGGGCGTACGCGCCACATAGATCCTGGAAATCCTGCTCGATCCAATCAATCTCTTGCCTCGTCCAGCCTGCGAAACGAAGTCGCTCCATTTGAGGCCGCAGGATCGCTGCGAACTGTCGTCCGCGCAACTTTACGAGTTCATGCGGCAACACAGCAGGAAGATCGGAGAGCGTCGCGCCAATGCCGTCGATGTCAATCGTAATTGAAGTTAGTCCTGAGACCAAATTGACCACCCCAGTTGCAATCTCCTTCACCGTCGTCTTGACCACTGACTGGCTGGCCTCGTTGTCGTTTTCAGCCGACTTCAGCGTCTCAGCGATAAACGTGCCGAGATCTTCTAGTGCGCTAAACACATCGTTCGTGTTGACCGAGTACTTGCCATCCCTGGACGTCGCTGAGTTGTCGTTTCCGGATCGAGCAGCAGCGGCTGCTACAGCGGGGTCGTCAATTTCCAGCGGCCCTGATACATTAAACCAGCTCATTAAGAACGAGCGCAGCTTCACCACAGCTTCGCGAGGCGCCGATGTCTCCGTAGTAAATCCTGAAATCTCGTCCAGGAGCGGTGTAGCTTCCTGGCCAATTCGTGCTGCCAGCATCATGCGAATCCACCACGAATCGGGTGGAGTGCAACCTGCCACTTCCTTCTGAAGATGTTCTCGAATACTGACGCCATACCGCCGGAACCACATTGCAGTATTGGCTCTTGACCTCCATCGATTGTCGCTAATGCTTGGTACGCTGGTTTTCATCGCAGTGAGGAGCACGTGCTGTCGACTTAGATACGATACCAGTGCCGTAACCTTGGAGTAAAGCTCATCGCCACCCAGCAATCTGGTAAACACCTTCTGCATGAGTGCGTCCAACTGACGGGCAGCGCAGCATACATGCAAGAAACCTGATTTGGCGACGCTCATAAAACGACTTGCCACTGCATTGCGAAGCGAGAGTCGCGGGTCCTCTGACTCCAGAGCGACGATAGCGTCGCTGTCGGAAACAACCGCAAGCATTGTGTCTTGCCATTGTGCAATGATAGCATTCAGCGCCAGCTCTGCAATCTCAAACACACCCGTAGATCCTGCAGGATCCGATCGACGGCGCTTGTTCAGAGGAATAGACAGCACGTGGATGCCAGTCACCTCCCCGTCCACAAACGCGCGGACTTGCAGGTGCAGACAGTATTCCACCTGCGCGTCGAAGAACGACGCTGGGGCTATGGGAGCGACCTTCAAGCCAATCGAAAAGACCCCCACTCTCTTGACAACAGCAGCGATCCGCTGGAAGTTGATCGCGCACAAGAATCTCGCATACTTAACCATGTCAACAGGCAGCACGTCTCCATCAAAGAACGGGCCCGCTGGGGCTGGCCGACTGCTCACGTGCAGCATCCTCGCCGAGTTGGTCAACGACCCGCTCGTGCTCAGATACTCGACAAACTGCAAGAACTGCGTAGGATTCCTGACCAGAACGCGGTACCTCGCCCGCGCCGCGTCCATAATGGCTCCGCTCCTCACTTCAGAAAGGTCCATCATGTCGTCAAAGTCCGCCACAGCCTGCAGCTGATACGTCTGTCCCGCCAGAGTCGGGTCCGCCGCATAGGGCAGCATAACGCCAATGACCACCGAGACAATGTCCCTGTCCACCAGCCAGTGCATCATTGTGGTCTCAGATGTTGGAGTTTCGACCACCGCTGAAGTTGCACCGCAATTCAAAGTGGAATTGACCCGCGCGGTCTTCCGTGGTCTTCCATTGTCCTGGCTGGTCTCGACATTGAGGTCCGTTGTGGCCCCTGCTGCAATAAAATAGGCACGTTTGCTGTCACTGCTGGACAGCGCACAGTACTCGGCCCAGCGCGTGGGGTGCTGGCCCACGTGGTGGATTTGGATCGAGTCTCGACGGAACGGAGGCTTGAATACGGCAACTTTCTCGGTGGCGCGGCGTACGGCCCCTGGCTTGCTCTCGCGTCCGAACAGCTCGCAGAAGAGACACGCAGCCGTTACCACTTGCTGTGTGTCTGGGTCGCGCTCCTTGACGCGCAGCCCCAGCTCCACGCCGTACTTGGCCCTGAAGGGAGCATGCCGCTTGGACACCATATTCTACCGCTGTGCCAGAAACTGACTCCGTATTTGTGGCTATTGTGGAACGTGGTGTGGTGTACATAACCATTTAATTCAAGACATCACATATTGCTGCCATGGAGGAGGAGGTGGAGCACTCGACGCTGGCTGCATACGCTCGTGAGCTGCAGAGCTGCTTGCAGTGGGACCCAAGCAGCGACGCGGAAGGCCAGGACAAGCAGGTGTTCGTGGAGGCACTCACGGAGATTGCAGCGCTGCCTTTAGACAGCATCAGCATGGAAATCCGTCGTCTTCTGGTCTCCAGCCAAACTACCCAGGAAAGTAACTCGCAAGAGCAAGAGACGCAGCATCGCCACCTTTGCAATATCATTGCGGCGTTGAGTGCGCGTGACGTGCTGCTGAAGTGCAAAGCGGCAAACGCGGTTGGTTCGCTGTGCATTTCTCGCGTGGCCGGGCAGCAGTTGCTGGATTTGTATGGAGAGGAGATCCGCAGCAGTGTGGCCAGGATGGCCACGTGCAAGAACCAGTGGGCGCAGGGCGACGCCTTCTTCGTGCTGGGCTGGATGGTGGTCATCGCAGACGAGGACATGCTGGCGTCCATTGCGACGCTGTTGCCGACGGTGGTCAAGTGTCTGCACCGGAATCTCCACTTGTCAGTGTCGACTGAGACGGAGGCGAGGGGCTCGTCGAGGTCCAAAGCGGCGTTGGCGTCGTCAGAGCAGGCCTCGAACTTTAGGGTGTACGCGTTGGTGCTGCTGCTGAATTTTAGTCAGCGGCATGTGGACGTGTTGGTGGATCAGCTGGAAAAGATGCTGCCGATGCTGAGAGACCTGGTGGTGAAGCTGCTGGACCCGGTGCCATATCAAATTGAGCCTACCGCCACAAGTACGACCGAGGCGTTCTTCGATGTGTCCGAGTATGCAGAAGTGCTGCGGTTGGCAGTCACTCTACTGAGTGTACTTGTCGACCAGCTCGAAACTGCAGCGTCGCAACTCCTTGACCTCAAGGTGCTGCCGTTCTTGTTGAAACTCAAGCGAAAACTCGAGACTCCAGAAGTTGTCCAACTCGTGGGCGAATCCGGCGTCCAAGACATCGCAGAAACTCTAGAAACTCTCATCGAGATGCTACTCAACTGCAGATAGCACAAAGACAACTCCATTTCGTACTTAGCACAATTTCCCGCGTTATTATCAAATGCATTGACAAAATTGGTCGAAAATGGCGGAGCAGGCGGGCGCCATGGATTCCATGGTCGTGACGGCCGCAGACTTCAATGAGGACAAGTACAAGCTGCTGCAGCTGGAGCCCGAGATTGAGCAGGTCATCACGAGTGGCAGCAAGTGCGTCCCTCGTGCCTAGTGACCGAATGAAATTGCATTGATACATTGACACAAAATGCTGCAGGGTCTTCATCGTTGGTTCTCCGGACGCCCGAGCGGTTCTGTGCACGGAGGACAAGTCGTACTTTATCAAGAAGGAGGACACGTCGAACCTGCGGCTGCTCACGACGCACACGGACTGGAGTGGACCAGAGCAGACGACGGGCAAGAGGACAATCCTCGTGTCGGGAGCTGCTCGCTTCCACTACTTGGTAGGTTGTTGCTATTGAGCACTGGAGGAGGTATGAGAGGTTCTGCTGACTTGCATTGGAGTGTAGCTGGAGCATAAGGTCCCGGATTCCACGCAGCTGAGAGCGTTGCTGCTGGAAGCTCCGTATGAGAAGCCTCGAGGTGCAGCTTCGACTCAAGCGAAGCGTGCTAAGCTGCACAAATTGTACTCGACGAGCGACTTAATTGCAGCTCTGCAAGTGAGTGAGCACGAGCTGCTGGCTATGCTGAATGAAGTGCACGCTTTCCAGGAGGCGGGGGCCTGGCGCTTGTTGGGACCAGCGTACGAGGCTCGAGTGTTTACGGACATGCTTGATGCAATTGTCCAGCACGACTGGAAGGTGCTGTCGCAGCCTGGAGTTCCTGTGAAGCAGTTTTTGAACGAGCTGGATGAGCCTCTTGTTGCAATTCGCCAGTGCTGCAAGCTGCACGGGTCACTCACTTCGGTTGGCGGCGAGGATCATTGCACGCTGGACCCCGTGAAGGTTGCTACGTTCCGAGCGAAGTCTCTGTTCGACGAGCAGACAGCAGAAGCACAGTTCCAGGCTCAGCAGCAGCACGTAGCGTTTAACCCCGCGGATGCAGGATGGGAACTTGAACAGTTCATGGACAAGTGGAAACTCCGCGTGCCTGACAGTGTGACCGTCAACTTGGAAATGCTCAGCGGCCTTGTTCTCGTCAAGCCGCAGAAGGCAGGCAAGCCCACACGCATCGTGTACTTCGCCGAGAACGAGTTGTCCCCCGAACCGAAGAAGCGCTTCGAGCAGCTTTTCAAGATGCAGGAAAAGTGGACCATCAAGCAGCTCGAGCCGTACATCAAGTGCGTCCTGCAACTTGAGCCTTGTGATGAACACTCACTAACTCTTTGTCTCTGTGATTCATGCCGTAGATCGCTGGTTGTCCCGGGCACAACACAAGCGTCACTGCTGCTCAAGAACACGCGCTCATCGCGGCAAGGCAACTCGTCCGAGAAACTGTACAGCCGAAGGTGACTTGTTTGGTTCACGGACAGCGTACAATTCAGATGCAGAATTGACGAGTTGGTAAATGCAGCAGCTACTGCTCTGTAAGGTTGAGAATGTTCCCTATTGCTATGCTACGTGCTGGTATGTTAATCCTCTGGCGCTGGAAAGCAGCAACGAGCACAAAAGACTCTTGACTGCTCTCCGCAACACAACCAAAGAATTGAGCTTTCACTGTAGGCTCGTGCATGAAGGTCTTTGCAACACTCGACAGCTTTGTGTCAGTCGCCGACCCAAACCGAAGCAGAGCCGAGATACATTACAATATACACACAAAAGGATGCCTATACTGGGGACGGTGAAAAGACAACTGAACGTCAAGCCATCGTGACCACCACTTATCTCGTACTTAGTGGAGAAACGTCAAGTGCAGCCATGTCAAATGTAGCCATGTCAAAAGTAGCCATCTCAAGATGCATCTTGAAGCGACGCAAAACGTGTTCCCTCTTCGTGCACTGCTTCGAATACAGCGCGATCCAGGATAACACCAATGCTCCTCGCTGGAAGAACATCCAGTTGAGTGCTTTGACCGTCTGCGAGGCGATCGGTGGAGGTGGTGTTGCGCTGGTACACAGCGGTATCTACTGGAAGCAGTCCGTCGCGTTGAAAACTCTCGTACGTGGCTGCGGTACCGTGGATACAGTTTTTTTCATGGCGTTATGCAGCATTCATACAGTGGTTAGTGCTGTACTCGAATTAACAACGTTATGCATTGCTTAGTTGTTGAGTTCCTTCTGCGGTCAGCTTCAGCTCACTAACACGCATTCCACGTTCGTGCACGCTTGCGGGGTCATATACCCCGACAATTCCAGGAAGAAGACCAACCTATCCACTCTACACACAGGCTTCGTCGAGCATGCAGAGGCACGGCACTCGTTTTTCATATAACGAATGGGCGCCAGATCCATCTGCGAACCACTTCCAGTGCCACCACTAGTACAGACTAGCACGCGATACAAATGCGCGTGGTGAAATGCCTCCATGCTCCTTAAAGCCTTCTCCATACGCTCCTTCAGCTTCCTATCCTGTTTTCGATAGCCCACACCTTGCAGAGATGTTACCAGGACAAGATGAGCAACACTCCGAGCCGGAACACGCCCCAGGATACCCTTGATGGTGTCTGGTGTCAGGTGAAGTTGGTCTGTGTGGCACTCCACAGACGCCACGCCATCCAGGAAGCTCATTTCCGTCCACGTTTCCTTTCTTTCCACCGCCAACGTCCCCACATTTAGTGCTGTCTTCATGAGGTAATCGGGTCACTCCAGCTTTGGTGGCGCTAGGAACGGAATTGTCAGAGGCAACACAGTCCCCACAGCATTTGCGGGAAACTTCAGTTGCAGATCCAGTGAAGACTGAATACCAAGTTCGTACAGCAAAGCGGAGAAAAAGGTTGGAAAGGCGATACCTGCCAGTCCGTTCCGGTGACTTGACACCACAATTGCGCCAGCAATCAGCATTTCCAGTCGGATCATTTTATAGGCAGACTCATTGTCCTTGAGGGAGCTCAGAACGGAGTAGCCAGCACTTTCAGTCTCGGCAAATGCCCGAGTGAATGGGACGGGTGTCGAGCTGGAATCCCTCAGCGCACAGAAATCCTTGCCGCCCGATAAACACAGATGCAGTAGAGGGTCTTCCTTAGGTGTCGGTAACTCACTCTGACACTTCCATGGCACCTTGCCGTCTGCAAACTTACTTGGGTTATTTTCATTGCCAAGTATTAGCTCGAAGGCCTTTCTTTCGCGAAGGCGAGCGAAATGATCACTGATCAGTCGACCGGCGTCGTCAAACTTCGCGCTGTTATCTACCAAATCATCGTCGCCATAACTTGCACCAAGGAGAATGCACGTCTGGCCTACACGGAAAGCCTCTGAGGAAAACCGTTCTCTGGGGCCGATCGTATCTGCCAGCGCTGCAGCCATCCTATCCGTGTACTCCACAACGTCATGACCCAACGCGTGTTCCGTTGTGTACTTGGCTGCAAACGCTGCAAACGACGGCCGACTATTGTCAATCGTCTTCTGCAAGTCACACGTCAATGCCTTCCGTGAAGAGCACTCAAAGGGTGGCAACGAAGGCCGCACTACGCACCACAACCCACCACTCTGCTGTAGATATCTACCAGCATCCATGGTCGCGAGATCTCTTGCAGTAGCACTCGTGGTACTTAGAATGACAGCGAGACCAAACGCTCGAAAAACGTTTAGCATCAATCGAATTGCTGGCTCACTAGTCACGGGGTGCTCGTTGTTGACTCGCGGGAACTCGTCCAAGAAGATCACGCAGTTTCTGCGGCCTCTTGCCCTAGCTTTGAGCTCCTTCCGAACACTCTCTGGCCCTTTCGGTTCGATGAAGGAAGACCTTCCAGTCAGCAGGGCGCAAATGAAACCAAACGTGTGCAATTGCAGCTGCGGGAACACAAAAAACATTCTCGCATCATCCACTTTCGGCAAGTCTTCCTCGATACACCTCAGAAAGGACTTGGATCGACGCATGAAGGCGTGGCGAGCAGCGCTTTGGCTTTCTCCACAAGAAACATAAAACACCTGCACGTCCTTTTGAGCCATCAAAGTGAACGCCATCTGCGTCTTGCCAGTGCCGGATGAGTTTTCCAATACAACGAACGGTGTGATGAATGGATTACCGGCTCCCATCGTGCTAACTCGTTCGATATCCCCCACCAGTTCCGTCACTCCGCTTTGCATTTCCAACGTCTCGGCCACAGCTCGATAGTGTTCGGTGAGGTGCCAGTGCTCTGAACACGGGGCGACAACAAAAACCGGAGCCGTCATGACCAGCACATTGAGATCCTCGTGGCAAAAAGAGTGAAACACATCTTTCAGCTTCAGCGTAGCTTGAAGAGCCTTTCGTCTGTATCTGGCTAAGCAAGAAGATGGAGAGTGGACTCCGATGGACAGCCCTGAAACAAAAGCATTAATGGACGGCCATGGACCAATTGTGGACGCAATTTGTCACACTGAATTGTGTTTGCAGGACTCCATTCGAGAGCACTTTAATCGTCTTGGGAGGGACAACGTACACCTGCTTGTGCGGGTCGTTTGGCCACTCGTGCCGCTCGGAAAACGGACACGTGCGTTACTCAAGTTGCCTGGCCAGATGTCATTCATGGTTCTGTGGTGCAGAGTTGTTGGCACTATGCAAACCTCCAGCTTCCCGGTTATTATCAACGTGATCTACTATGTTTTTGAATTGCAAGTTCTCGTCAAGAAGGCGGCATTTGCCGACGACTCCGAAGTTGAAGAGGCGAGCATTTATCTTTACGAGGCCAAAGATGAAAACGGCAACTGGTTGTCTAGGACGGTATCCGATCTGAGCACATTTGAGAAGATTCAGAACTCCACAGAGGACAAGATATGTCGGAAGGCTCTTCAAGCTACGCTGAAGCTGAAAGATGTGTTTCACTCTTTTTGCCACGAGGATCTCAATGTGCTGGTCATGACGGCTCCGGTTTTTGTTGTCGCCCCGTGTTCAGAGCACTGGCACCTCACCGAACACTATCGAGCTGTGGCCGAGACGTTGGAAATGCAAAGCGGAGTGACGGAACTGGTGGGGGATATCGAACGAGTTAGCACGATGGGAGCCGGTAATCCATTCATCACACCGTTCGTTGTATTGGAAAACTCATCCGGCACTGGCAAGACGCAGATGGCGTTCACTTTGATGGCTCAAAAGGACGTGCAGGTGTTTTATGTTTCTTGTGGAGAAAGCCAAAGCGCTGCTCGCCACGCCTTCATGCGTCGATCCAAGTCCTTTCTGAGGTGTATCGAGGAAGACTTGCCGAAAGTGGATGATGCGAGAATGTTTTTTGTGTTCCCGCAGCTGCAATTGCACACGTTTGGTTTCATTTGCGCCCTGCTGACTGGAAGGTCTTCCTTCATCGAACCGAAAGGGCCAGAGAGTGTTCGGAAGGAGCTCAAAGCTAGGGCAAGAGGCCGCAGAAACTGCGTGATCTTCTTGGACGAGTTCCCGCGAGTCAACAACGAGCACCCCGTGACTAGTGAGCCAGCAATTCGATTGATGCTAAACGTTTTTCGAGCGTTTGGTCTCGCTGTCATTCTAAGTACCACGAGTGCTACTGCAAGAGATCTCGCGACCATGGATGCTGGTAGATATCTACAGCAGAGTGGTGGGTTGTGGTGCGTAGTGCGGCCTTCGTTGCCACCCTTTGAGTGCTCTTCACGGAAGGCATTGACGTGTGACTTGCAGAAGACGATTGACAATAGTCGGCCGTCGTTTGCAGCGTTTGCAGCCAAGTACTCAACGGAACACGCGTTGGGTCATGACGTTGTGGAGTACACGGATAGGATGGCTGCAGCGCTGGCAGATACGATCGGCCCCAGAGAACGGTTTTCCTCAGAGGCTTTCCGTGTAGGCCAGACGTGCATTCTCCTTGGTGCAAGTTATGGCGACGATGATTTGGTAGATAACAGCGCGAAGTTTGACGACGCCGGTCGACTGATCAGTGATCATTTCGCTCGCCTTCGCGAAAGAAAGGCCTTCGAGCTAATACTTGGCAATGAAAATAACCCAAGTAAGTTTGCAGACGGCAAGGTGCCATGGAAGTGTCAGAGTGAGTTACCGACACCTAAGGAAGACCCTCTACTGCATCTGTGTTTATCGGGCGGCAAGGATTTCTGTGCGCTGAGGGATTCCAGCTCGACACCCGTCCCATTCACTCGGGCATTTGCCGAGACTGAAAGTGCTGGCTACTCCGTTCTGAGCTCCCTCAAGGACAATGAGTCTGCCTATAAAATGATCCGACTGGAAATGCTGATTGCTGGCGCAATTGTGGTGTCAAGTCACCGGAACGGACTGGCAGGTATCGCCTTTCCAACCTTTTTCTCCGCTTTGCTGTACGAACTTGGTATTCAGTCTTCACCGGATCTGCAACTGAAGTTTCCCGCAAATGCTGTGGGGACTGTGTTGCCTCTGACAATTCCGTTCCTAGCGCCACCAAAGCTGGAGTGACCCGATTACCTCATGAAGACAGCACTAAATGTGGGGACGTTGGCGGTGGAAAGAAAGGAAACGTGGACGGAAATGAGCTTCCTGGATGGCGTGGCGTCTGTGGAGTGCCACACAGACCAACTTCACCTGACACCAGACACCATCAAGGGTATCCTGGGGCGTGTTCCGGCTCGGAGTGTTGCTCATCTTGTCCTGGTAACATCTCTGCAAGGTGTGGGCTATCGAAAACAGGATAGGAAGCTGAAGGAGCGTATGGAGAAGGCTTTAAGGAGCATGGAGGCATTTCACCACGCGCATTTGTATCGCGTGCTAGTCTGTACTAGTGGTGGCACTGGAAGTGGTTCGCAGATGGATCTGGCGCCCATTCGTTATATGAAAAACGAGTGCCGTGCCTCTGCATGCTCGACGAAGCCTGCGTGTAGAGTGGATAGGTTGGTCTTCTTCCTGGAATTGTCGGGGTATATGACCCCGCAAGCGTGCACGAACGTGGAATGCGTGTTAGTGAGCTGAAGCTGACCGCAGACTCTACGATTGGCAAAACAGATACTAGTACAAGCGAGCCGGCGACGATTCTCTCACAGCTGTTGCATTCCACATACTTCAGTTGTAGCACGGACGTTTCTTGTGTCGAATGGCGACAAGCCTTCAAAAGCCCTCTCTTGGAGTCTGCAGCACTAGTTAAACTATAGAAATAATATTTTTTTAAAGTAACGTACTGTTTAGGTAGAATTTCGCCGAAGTTGGTCTTCCTTTCGAGCAAATTGGTCGCGCCTCGTTCAGAGTTGTTTGTGGGCATTTACCGTCTCCGGCAGCCACCATCCTTTCCAACGATGTCATCCGCCAACGCGCTGCAGCACTAAGAGACGCTTTGCACTTTGTCATCGTAGGACACCGAGCCTTTTGCGATCGAAACCTCGATGACTTCAACGTCCCCGTTGTCACCAGCTTTTGTAATGCAGGACTGGATATGCACCAACTTGATCATGCCACACTTCCAAGCATTCGCCACGAAGTATCGTCCAGTATATCGGGGGGAATTCAGTCTTCTTTCCGCAAAAATCTCATAATGTAGACGCTATTAGAACACCGCGCAACGTCCATTTCAGTGTTAGTTCATAGTGAGCTGGCGGCAACCACCATGACGGGTACACAGTCTCTCTGTTTGAAGATACCTGTGCCACGGTTCAACTCGACCTTGTCAAGGGCGTAAATGGCGATTGGCTCAACAAGGGCGGGTCTCACGTGGACGAATTGATAACGCGTGACGGAGAGAGTGGCTGTCGCAATATGTATCGTGGAGTCGAATCCCTCGGAGAAGTTTGAAAACTTAGGGACCGGTAAAACAATTCGAGAATTGGATCGTGTAATTCAGCTGAAAACATATTTTCAAGAATAATATCTGCCCGATTATATCGTACTTAGACGGATATGCCAAATGTAGCCATCTCAAGATGCATCTTGAAGCGACGCGAAACGTGTTCCCTCTTCGTGAACTACTTCGAATACAGCGCGATCCATGGACAGCGAGGATAACACCAATGCTCCTTGCTGGGAGAACATCCAGTTGAGCGATTTGACCGTCTGCGAGACGATTGGCGGAGGTGGTGTTGCGCTGGTGCATCGGGGCATCTACCGGAAGCAGTCCGTCGCGCTGAAAACTCTCGTACGTGGCTGCTGTATCATGGATGCAGCTCAGTTGTCACTAATTAAACTTATTGTTGCACGCTGGCGCTGTTTCCGTTGTGAAGTTTGATCCGCGCGTGGATGAAGCACTAAAGCAGGAGTTTATGGACGAGTTGCTCGTGATGAGGTTTGAACTCTGGTGAATATATTACTGCCGTGTACAGCGTTGCTGATATTTTACTCTGCTGGCCAAACACTTACGTAGCAAGCTGAAGCACCCCAATGTGGTCACTTTGATCGGAGCGTGCTTGGAGCCCCCGAATTTGTGCATGGTGATGGAGCTCTGCGACCACTCGCTGAGTCACTTACTCCACGATACCAACACGTATTTAAGCCCCCAACAATTGACACGCATCGCAGTAAGTGAGTTCGGAAAGAATGTGGTGATCTGGAGCTGATCTCACCGCGTGCGCAGGCAGAAGTTGCAAATGGCATGCGATTCCTTCACTCTAGAAGGCCTGCTGTTATCCATCGGTACGCTAGCATTGCTCCATCTTGCTCCATCAGAATGCCGATTCACTGAAGACAAATGTTTTGCAGCGACTTGAAGAGCGCAAACGTACTGCTTGATGCCAAAGGCGTCGCTAAGCTCTGCGACTTTGGTCTTGTGCGGTAAGCCACCCCGTCAACACTTGAGTGAATACCGTTAGATTAACTCGGAAAATGATCTTGAATGCAGCACCAAATTTACGACGGCTGGAACACCCAGCTACATGCCACCCGAGCTTCTGAGCGGCCAGCCGTTCTCCAAATCTGTGGACGTGTTCATGTTCGGCATTCTTTTGTGGGAGGTGAGCAAGTTTACCTCAAACTGCTCTGATGTGTTGCTTTGCTAACTGTGAATACCTCGCGCGCTCACCAGATTTTCAGCAGAGATGTTCCGTTTCGAGGCTACGATGTCTCAGACATCCGAAGGCGAGTCCTAGCCGGCGAGCGCTTCCGAGTCCCTACAGTTGACTGCCCGCGCGAGTGCCAGGTGCTACGAACACTACTTTGTCAACATTTTTATGAACTTATCTAACGAAAACCATGAACCAGGAACTAATGAAGCAGTGCTGGGATGGCGAACCGAGCTGCCGTCCAACATTTGAGGAAGTGTACGAAACACTGCATAACGTTTCCTTCGCCAGATCGTTCGAGGCCTCTCAGAGCGTCTTCGAGGGTGACGCACTCGACTGCTTGCTCAACACCAAGTAGAAATACTGCAGCAGCTGATCACCTACCAGCGTAAATGCACCCCACTTGCTTCAACTAGGCCGTGTCCTTGACCCACTGGTCCATTCCCAGGTCGTTCCAGCGATCCACTTTTTCATCGGCAGCCCACATCGGCGGCTCACCTGGGCCGAGTTCCACACAACGTTTTCAGTACCCTTCAACCTCACATATTACCAATGACCCAGCAATAAGTACCAACCTGTGGGGCTTTCACTGCCGTTTGGGTCGGCATCTAGCAGTGGCGGCACCTCGATTTCTGTCGCAACAATTCTGGTAAAACAAATGCTTCTTTTGTCAATTCAGACACTCCACAAACCGTCGTCCGAGAGCGCGTCCGTGATCCAGGCGTCGTCCACAATGTCGAGGAAATGCTTGCGTGGGAACAAGCTCGGCAGTTTACTGTCCTGTATCCATCGCAGCCACTCTCCAAGTCAGCCACCGAGCCACACAACCGACCAAGACCTGCACCGCACCATTTTCGTCAATTGGGTGTCCTTGAATAGTCATTGGGCTCCTTCCCTCCTTTCGTACCCAAATTCACAACGACCAACACTCACATGCTACCCAAAGTCTCAGATAGTGCACCGCTGAGCCCATTTCCACTTTGATGGCGTCGCGAGCAGACCAGCAGCGGAAGCCGCGCCGAGGAGGCCGAAGTCGCCCTTCCGGTCGGAGAAAGGACCCTCCTGAGGTTCGGTTGTCCAAAACGTTGGCCTACGCACTACGTCACGGCGCGGAAGAGCTGGAACTGGACATGAGACCGTCCGGGTTTGTGTCTCTGCGTCAACTGCTGGCGCTGCCGCTGTTCCAGTCGTTCAGCGAGGACCAAGTGGACGAGGTGGTGCGTACCAACGCCAAGAAGCGGTTCTCCATGACGACCAACGCGTCGGGGACGGAGAAATTCATTCGTGCCAATCAAGGCCACACGCTGCACTTGGTGCAGGACGCCGAGCTCCTGACGCCGCTGGAAGACCCGAACGCCGTGGAGACGTGCGTCCACGGGACGTACGCCAAGTTCTGGGCGAGCATTTGGAGCTCGGGACTGTCCAAGATGCAGAGGAACCACATCCACTTTGCAGAGAGGGAGGCGATGGACGACGAGGTGGTGAGCGGCATGAGGTCCAACTGCGACTTGCTGCTGTACGTGGACTTCGCCATGGCGGTGGGGGACGGGATCAAGTTCTACAGGTCGAGCAACAACGTGGTGCTGAGTCCCGGCATGGGGGACACGGGGGTTATTGAACGCAAGTACTTTGTGAGAGCAGTGAAGAGAGATGGCACCGTGGTGTACGAGAGAGAGGAGGCGGAGTGATTCAGTGGGAGACGTCAGGTAGTTCTCCTCTTCTTAAGTTTATGCACGGAAACACGATCGACCAACGCGAGTGTAGTTAGATCTCGACTTCTTCGTCCTCTTCGGCGTCGAACTCTCTGATGTGTAGCAGGACAGCTTGCTTGATCGCCTCGGACTCGGCTTGAGTGAACTCGTCGTCCTCCAGCTCAGCAGACGGGAGGAACTGCGCCTCTTCGCTTTCGCTGTTGCTGGGGTCGCCATGGAAATGGCCAGCGGTCTCGATCGCCATGTCCTCGTCCATCTCGTTGGAGCAGAAGGGGTTGATGTCTTCTTGGAAGAGCGGGCTGCGATTTCTGTCCTGCAGCCTCTTGAAGCCACGACGACTGGGTACTCGAGCTCGAATGGCGAGTCCGAGCGACACGATCGCTAGACACACAGGGATGGAGAACAACCAATTGGAGACTTCTCGGGGGCTCTCCGCACCGTCACCGCTGTCTCTGACCTGTGTGGCAGCCCCCGCGAGCTTCGCATTGACGGTGGCAGCAGATTCCTCGGGACTGTAGTCCGCTTGGTCCTGTAGCAACACGGAGATGTCGTTGCCATTGGCTTTCGGCAGCGGGCGCGTGTTGTCCTGTGCTGCATTCATCTGGATGGCCGGCCCAAGACCCAGACACGTCGTGGGGTTCACGCAGAGGATGCATCCACCCTGCAGAGCGACGAGTCCACCGACGTCGCCGCATGTGAATCCACTCAGGGTGGTCGACAGTACGCAGGTGAGAGGTCCGCCATCGTCGCACAAAGTGCTGCGCTCTGCGATTGCCGGCGAAGCGGCTAGCAGCACGACGACGAGCTTTGATAGCAAGGCGAGCATCGATCGGGGTCTTGATCCGTTTGACACGCAGAAGGCGAAGTGGCCCGAATCCAAAGATCGCTCGTGACCTTGAAGAGTCGCAACGGAGACTTTCAGAAACGTGCGGCTGACGTTAGCGCTCGAGTTTTCTCCCCAGTTCTGTGGCTAACATGGTACGGAGTCTGCTACGAGCATGCTTTGCCTTGCTGTAGGTGACTGGTTGACGTCTTGGTGCTTGTCGGGGTGTAGTCGACGACGGCGCTTTCGGAAGAGCACGAGCGGGAACTCAAGAAGATCTTCGACGACTACGACCAGGTTGGCAGGATGGATAGCATCGCGCTGGATAATGAAGCTCTAAGCTCAATGGACCTCGTACTGTGCTTTGTCGAGGCTAGAATGGGTCCGGTGACATCGACGTCGATGAGGTACTGAGTGGAATCTCTGCAACTGGTGGGTGGGAAATCGCTGATGCTTGCGTGGACCGCAGCTCCGCGATATCGCAGAGGATCTAGGCGAACCGCTGTCCGAAATCGAGCTCAAGTACCTCGCCAAGGAGTTCGACACGGACGAGAGGTACGATGCCAATGGGGCCTCCGATCAGACTCACCAACTCCATCGCATGGCGTGCACTTCTTTGCAGTGGCGCCATCAGCTGGACGGAGTTTATCACGTGGTGGAAGCTCCCGTTCTAAGAAGGAGCTTGAAGGCGAGAGGAACAGCATATCCGTGACGTTGAATGGCGTCGACCCCACTATTTTTAAGGCCCAACGCTCCTTTCGAGCTTGGGATGCTCCAGCAGCATGCCATTCATCAATACAAGCCCAGCTCCGTGGAAAGCAAAGTTTTTCACTGCGCTCTGGGCTCTTCTTCAAGCAGGTCGCCGGTTCGTTTCCTTGTTATTTCGGTCGGAGCTTTCGTTTCAAAACCATCCGACGCGTCGCGTGGAGGGTGATCCTAACGCGTCTTTGCTGGGGCTCACGGAGCTATCTTCACCGCCAATTAGCCCCGAAGTATCGCATGCAGCGCTGGTGAACATGCCAGCGGACAAAGAGCACTAAAATTGGGGTGGCAATCGCAGTGAAACCTCGCTTTGCTGCTCGTTGAAGACCTGCTCCGTCCCACGCCGCCACCACCTTGAGTCGGGTGATCTGGCAAAGCAAGGTTCTCCTTCTTCCCCGCATGCGGTGGCTGCTTCTAGCTCAGCTTCCAGTGATCACGACCGAGTCTAGTTCAGTACCTCCTTAGCTTTCAGCAACAGTGGACAGTACAAATGGGAAGAGATGACCGCAGTGCGCCGATGATCAACGACCACGGCTTCACCATCAACGGCTGCAGCTTCAACGTAGACCCCAAGTACCAGCCCATCGACGCCATCGGCCAGGGCTCCTACGGAGTCGTGTGCTCCGTACGCAACACCGAGACCGATGAAAAGCTAGCCATCAAGAAGATCACGCCCATGGCCGGTGACGAATGGGACGCAACGCACACTCTGCGCGAGATCCGGCTCATGCGCTGTCTCGGAGCCCACGAAAACGTGAGCGCCTCGATGCCATCCTTCTCTGTTGGTCGTCTTTGAGGCATTTAACCTTGTGTCTTGTTCCTCCTACACAGGTCATTTCGCTGAAGGACTTGAGCATGTGCAAGGAGAAGGACGAGCTGTACATGATGATGGAGCTGGCCGACACGGACCTGCACCGCCTCATTCAGAGCTCCTGTCCTCTGACCGAAGGCCACATCCGAGTCATCATGTACCAGGTGCTCTCGGGCGTCAAGGCGATGCACGACAATGGCGTGCTACACCGCGACTTGAAACCAGGAAACCTTCTGCTCAACAAGGACTGCGAGCTCAAGATCACGGACTTCGGCCTTGCCCGCATGATGCCCAAGAAGGCCCAGTTGGGACTTGAACAAGTGTCAAACGACGTGTCCCCCATGATGACCGAGTACGTGGTCACCCGTTGGTACCGACCTCCTGAGCTCATGCTCGCCCCCAACGGTAGCTACGATGGCGCGGTGGACATGTGGTCCGTTGGGTGCATTCTGGGCGAATTGGTCTCCCGCAAACCGCTCTTCCCAGGCACGGACTTCATGGATCAACTCACTCGTGTGTTCCACGTGCTGCCAGTTCCTGCGCCGGAAGACCGAGGCTACGTCATCGAGAAGGACGCGCTCAAATTCCTGTCCTCTCTTCCTCCTCCCGCTCCTGGCGCTCTCGAAACCAAGCTAGGCGATACTGCAAGCTCTCACTCGCTGGATCTGCTGCGACGACTGCTCTGTTTCAACCCCAAAGAGAGAATTTCTGCCGACGATGCGCTTGCACACCCGTTCTTCGAGGGTGTCCAGGACGAGTGGGGCGAGATCACGCAGCTGCACCTCCCGCACTCGCTTGAGTTCGCCTTCGAGGCACAGTCTCTTCCACTTGCCACGCTGCGGCAGTACATATGCGATGAGGTGCTCGCATTTGCTGACCGGGGTACCAAGCGCGAGCCACAGCCTCACGAAAACGAGCCTCAGGCAGCCAAGACGGAGAGAGCTGCAGTCTCGAAAGCGGCAGCAGCAAGCTCAAGCAACAACGATACCCCGGCTGTACTCGAGAATGACTGCCCCGTCGGCTCGGGCTTCACTCTCAAGGGCTGCAACTTCAACGTGCCATCGAAATACAAGCCGCTGCAAGTGCTCGGTGAAGGCTCGTACGGCATCGTGTGCGCCGCGACAGACGCCGACACGAAGAAGAACGTCGCGATCAAGAAGATCACGCCCATGGCTGGCGATGAATGGGACGCCAAGCACACCCTGCGCGAGATTCGGCTCATGCGCTACTTCGGCAAGCACCCCAACATCGCTTCGTTGCAGAACCTGAGCACGTGCATCGAGAAGGACGAGCTGTACCTCATGATGGATCTCGTGGATACTGATCTCCACCGCCTCATTCAGAGCAAGACCAAGCTCGAGGAAGCGCACGTCGCGGCCATCATGTACCAGCTGCTGTGCGGCGCTCAGACTCTGCACGAAAACGGCGTCCTGCACCGTGACCTGAAGCCAGGCAACATCCTCGTGAGCAAGAACTGCGACGTCAAGATCACGGACTTCGGCCTGTCTCGCTACATCCCACACAGTGATCGCGCCGATAACGCGAACTCTTCCTCCTCGCCGGGCGGGAGCCAAGAAGGTCAACAGCCGCGACGAGCACTAGATAAGACGCAGGCGCTGATGACTGAGTACGTTGTGACGCGTTGGTACCGTCCGCCCGAGATCATGCTGGCACCTACGGGCACCTACAACGAGGCAGTGGACATGTGGTCGGTCGGATGCATCTTCGGCGAGCTGCTTAACCGGCGACCAATGTTCCCGGGAGCAGATTTCTTGGACCAGCTCTCGCGCGTCTTCAGTGTGCTGCCCGTGCCGCCTCGTGACAAGCGAGGCTATGATGTCGAAGGAGACGCGTTGGCTTTCCTCGACAGTTTGCCACCTTGCTCGCCCTCAGCGCTCAGCAAGTTGTTCCGCCGTGCATCACCGGAGGCTGTAAGTCTGCTTCGACGTCTGCTCTGCGTGAATCCTGCTCGTCGAATCTCGGCAAAGCAGGCTTTAGCACACCCGTACTTCAAGAGTATCCGCGCGCAGCTTGGCGAGCCGCCAGTCTTCCGTGTCGATAAAGCTTTCGACTTCGAGTTTGACTATCAGGAGTTCTCGCTTGCACACTTGAAGACGCTCATCCAGAGCGAGGTCAAGCTGCTGCAGAAGGACGGCCTTGCACCTCCCCTTGCTGAGCCTGAACCAGCTGCAGCACCCTCAGCCCAGGAGGTTGACGACCACGATGACCCCGTTCCGCTGAAGGAAGCTATTGTGCCCGCGACTAAGCAAGACGCTGGTGCCGTGGACGAGGATCACGAGGATGAGGTTGAGCAGAATAAGCCGCCTGAAGCGCCGGTGCCCGTGGTGACTGTACCAGAAGATGACCTGAAGGTTGTGGCATCAAAGGCTGAGATGCACGCTGAGCCTGAGACCGATGAGTGCGAGCCGTCAGACTCGGATTCCGGATCGGACGTCGTGAAGCACCGTACGCAGCAGCGGCAGCAAGACGACGAGGAGGCCGAGGTGGTTCCTCTGAAGAAACAGCCAGCGGCTGTAGAATCGTTCAAGCAGAACAATGACGACGACGAAAAACTGCAGAGGGTGGTGATGGCTGCGGAGCGATCATCAGCGTCCGGGCCACCAGTGACAGCGATAGCGAATGCTTCGTCCTCTGCAGGTGTAACAACACGCCGGACGTCTTCTGCATCCACCAGAACAACCACCACTTCGAGCTCCTTGGCGCGACCGAAGAGTGCTGGAACAACACGACGGAGCTCAATAACCTCGACAGGGGTCACTACAGCTCGCATCAATACTGGGGGCCTCTCGTACCGCTCGCAGCGAGATTCTCGTGATGAAGACGAGGTCTCATCCATCGCGAGTACCAGCAGCAACAACCGCCAGCACCAGAACAACAACGGGTCGGACTCGATCGAGCATGGAGGCAAGTGGGGCCACCCACGCACCAGTGCGATGGCTTCTACTGCTTCTTCGCGACTGCATCGGTCCAGTGGTCACAGCGCCTCGACTTCATCGATCAATGCCGCTAGCGAGCGCCGGAGCGGCATTGTGAAGACTGCACCAATCGCCACACGTACTGGAACCTCTCGGGTGTCTGCTAGCAGCAACAACAACCAGCTCAGCGCACGCGGAGGTGAATCGATTGATCGCGAGTCTGTCAAGAGCGATGCGCTACGGGACCCTGAGCGCGTAAGCTCCACCGTTATCGCTGCCACGGCTTCGTCACTTCGGAGGCAATCCAGCGCCGCTGGCACTGTGCGACCAACGTCATCTGCACGGAAGGAATCACTGCCTGAAGGATGGATACGCCGGACGCACTCAAAGAGCGGACGCGAGTACTTCTACGACACGCTGAACAAGGTCGCATCTTGGAAGCTCCCGATCAAGCACCAGCCGCTTGACAACATCTTCGCAGGCACCTCGAGCTCCACAACAGCATCATCATCACGAGCTGCATACGGACGTCATCAGAATGTTCAGGTCGTCCCAGGCACTTCTTCGACGTCTTCATCGCCGTCCAGTGCACTAACGCCTGAATCCTACATGAGCCGGGGAAGTGGTGGCACTTCACTTTCGAGCCGACGAACAGGCTCCAGCACTGCCAGCAGCACGCTGCCCAAGGAGTGGGCACGCCGCACAGACCCCAAGACTGGCCGCCTATTCTACGTGAACCTCGTCACAAATCGCTCGTATGCCAAGCTCCCGTCCTCAGTCACTGCTGCCATGCTTAACCTCGGCCGTGAGGCCGTTGTCAGTAAGCGTGCGGCTGCCGAGGCACTACACCGAAAGAAATCGACGGTACCCCACAGTCCACAATTCTCGCAGATGTCTTGGCAGCGTAAGAGAGTCCCCAGCACCGACGACTGAGTTCACAATGGCTCGCTGCTCCTGCTCTTCTCGTAAACCGTTCATCGCCCAAGCACCTACTACAACAACGCTACATCATTTCTCGTCTCACACGCGCTTAGATTGCCTTCATTTTCACATTTCATATGAACAAGTTAATATTAGTGGATTCAGGTTGCAACTTGTTGTCCTCAATGCTGGAAAGCGCATAGTACTCATAATGAAGGTAACTAATCCATGCAGGGCGCTGCACATTGTTAGTCTTCGCCAAGGTTGACGCTCACCTACTTCTGAGCACCGTCCACGTTGGCAATCGTGCGCGCGAGGATCTTGAAAGCATCCTTCATGTCGCTCAGCTGGCAGTATTCGTTGTCGCCGTGGTACACAGAGCTCTTGCCAAAGCCCACAAGCGTCAGGTCGAAGCCACCGCGTTGCATGTCGCGAACCAGGGGCAGACTAGTAAACAGAGGGCAGAATCGCGTCAGTCATTTCCACCAACGTTGCCTTCCACTGCTGCAAATTCTCACCTTCCACTGATGGAGAATGGCTTCGCTTCTCCGGAGACGTCGCTGATCGCGGAATACAGAGCCCTGTAGAAGAACAATGCACTCATAAGATATCCCGTTTCCCATGCGAAAGTACAACATGTCAATAACGTACTTGTATCCAATCGAGTCCAGCGAGCAAGCGATGCCTTCGTAGTAGTTCTTGTCGAATACGAGCTCCAGCTTGCCATTGCGGTTTTCGGCCGGCAGGGTGTACTTGGACACCGGACCACGGTTCCCCTCGAGCGAAGTAATGTTCGCGTTGAGTCCGTCCACAAACGCCGTCATCTTGGAGATCATCTACACGTAAAAAAGATCAAAAAGTTAGATGAGCAGCACCTCGACTATTGCTGCGTAGACATCGTCACAGACCTCCTTCATGTCGTAGAACGGAGAGAGACGCACGTCACCAGCGACCTTAGCCCATGGCGGACTGCAGTTGGCAAATGCAACACCCATTAGCCAGCTGTACACCAACGGCCACGCAGGTCACAATAACCCCACCACGTACATTTGGTTGAGTCCGTTGACCGACGACTCAATACGCGTAGGCTTCATCGTGGACGGGCACGAGTAGTTGTACTCCTTCTCCTTGTCTAGGGGGCCGAACTCCTTGTAGAAGTACTCCTGGATCTTGGTCATTCCGTCCATGGCCAGCTCCAGTCCATTGATGCCCAAGTTGGGCAGGCCGCTGTGGAACAGTTTGCCCGTGGCCTTCAGCGTCCACGTGATAGCACCCGCCGTGCCAATGCAGGGCTGGCTGTCGGAGCAGTCCACCCAGAACACAGGCCCGTTCTTGATAAAGTCGATCTTGCCCGACTCCATCAACGTCTCCACGCCGACTCCCTCGATCTCGCTGTTCTCCTCGCTGGCAATGAGCACGCACACCACCTGCGTCTTGGTCTGCACCTTGTGCTTGGCCAACTCACGGAACAGCACTATAGTAGCAGTCAGCGTCCTTAAATCCTAAAAAATATGATAATCACCTCAATTTTAGGACCTACAGGTCAGGAGCGCCACGTGACCGAGACAGTCCGTGGTGCCGCGTCCGAAGAGCTTGTCGCCCTCCACCGTGAGCGTGAAGGGGTCTCTCTCCCAGCCTTCAGGGTTGGCCGGCACCACGTCCATGTGGGAGCCCACCAGGGCCAGCGTCCTGTCCGCCGCGGCCGAGGGGGGCGCATACTTCAGGATGACGTTGCCCCGTCCTGCCACGAACTCCACGCGCTCCACACTGAGCTCGGCGCCCGTGAAGGGCTGGAGCTCCTGCAGGACGAAGTCCGAGACCAGGTTTTCCTGCGGGATCAGGCCCAGTCCTGGCGCATTTTGCACTTTTTCCTAGGATTTAGGTCAGCAAGAAGAAAGAAATTAGGACGCTGGATTGCGAGAGACCTGGAGCGATTAAGCAGGTGCCAGTTGGACACGGGGGAGAGGAAGACAGGGCCACGCACGGAGACGCTGATGAGCTGGCGCAGCAGCTCCACGTAGTCGCTCTCGTTGAGCGCCAAGTCCTGCAGCGATGACATCCTGGACGAATCTTTGATAATGAAGTGGTTTGAAGGGCTGGCTTAAACCCTAAACCCTAACGTGTACACTCATCACGATTGACACGATCTGTAGACGAATGGCACAGCAATTGATGAAGGATGGCAACGTGTTATAGATCCGTGGACAGCGAATAGCTTGATTGCTGTTGGCTGAGGCCGTCGTGGCGGCCTCGACGTTGGCGATGGTGCGCGCGAGGATCTTGATGGCGTCTTTCATGTCGCTCAGCTCGCAGTACTCGTTGTCGCCGTGGTAGACCGAGCTCTTGCCGAAGCCCGTGATCGTCAGGTCCAGGCCGGCGCGCTGCAGGTCGCGCACAAGCGGCAGGCTGTTTGTTGATACAGAGGATAGAGGGTATGCTGTTAAACATTTATTGCGATCTCCAGGGTTGAGAGGAAGTCAGGCCGTACCTTCCACTGATGGAGAACGGCTTGGTCTCGCCGAGAACATCAGCGATAGCGGCGTGCAACGACCTACAACAAAAATGACCACGTTAGTGCTCATCCGTTTACCGCATGCACGTCAGACTTACTTGTAGCCAACGGAGTCCAGCGAACAGGCGATGCCCTCCAAGTAGTGCTCCCTAAACGTGAGCTCCAGCTTGCCGTCCCACTGCTCCTCGGGGAGGGTGTACTTGGACACAGGGCCGCGCTTACCTTCCAGGGATGTGATATTGGCGTTCAGGTCGTCAACATACGAGTGCATCCTGGCGAACATCTGAACACAATAACAACAGCAAAACCGTTAGCTCTACAGGCTCAGTACGACCAGAAGCAAAGCTGCTGCGTACGTCCTTCATCTCGTAGAAGGGCGAGAGACGCACTTCACCCGTGATCTTTACCCATGGCGGACTGCAGCCGACACACACTCGTCAGCAAGCTCCGAAGGTATCCGGATACATCACGTCCGCAACAACCCGTACATTTGGTTGAGTCCGTTGACCGACGATTCAACGTGCATGGGCTTCATCGTAGACGGACACGAGTAGTTGTACTCCTTCTCCTTGTCCACGGGGCTAAAGTCTTGATAGAACCGTTGCTGAATCTTGGTCATTGCATCCATGCCCAGCTCAATGCCGTTGATGCCTAAGTTGGGCAGGCCGCTGTGGAACAACTTGCCCGTGGCCTTGAGCGTCCACGTGATGACCCCAGCCGTGCCAATGCACGGTTGGCTGTCGGAGCCGTCCACCCAGATGACCGGTCCCTTCTTAATAAAGTCGATCTTGCCAGATTCCATCAACGCCTCGACGCCCACCCCCGGGATCTCGCTGTTCTCCTCACTGGCGATGAGCACACAGACCACCTTGGTCTCGAGTCGAGGCTTGCTCTTGGCCAGCTCCTTGAACAGTTGCGTCATGAGCGCCACGTGGCCGAGACAGTCGGTCGTACCGCGGCCGTAGAGCTTGTCGCCCTCCACCGTGAGCGTGAATGGGTCTCTGTCCCAACCTTCGGCGTTGGCAGGCACCACGTCCATGTGGGAGCCCACGTAGGCCAGCGTCTTGTCGCTCTGGGCAAAGTCTGGGTGCTGGTACATGATGATGACATTGCCACGTCCATCAACGAACTCCACGCGCTCCACGGTGAGGAACCCACCGTTCTCTTGCGTGTAAGGCTGCAGCTCGGCCAGCACGAGGTCCGACACGAGGTTCTCCTGCGGCACAAGCCCCAGACTCGGCGCGTTCTGCACCTTCTCGGACACGTCGATCATCCGGCGCAGCAGCTCCACGTACGCGGCCTCGTCTAACGTCATGTCCTGCAGCACCGCCGTCATGGCTTCGACAAAAGTGCGAGTGACATATTACCATGATAGCAATCTTTTGGATACGCAATCGATGATTGGTGGAAAAAGAGACGTTGAAGTGTTTGTTTGACTTGGTTAAATAAAATACTTTACTTTACACAGAGTTCTGTGGGAGGATCTTCAGACGACGGCTTCGATGTCTTTGTAGTTGCTTTGGGGCGTGCCGGGCGTCTTGAGCTTGTCATTCGGTTCAGAGTCGTCGACCCAGGACGTTCGGGCGCTGGCACTGGCGCTGGCGCGGTGGGCTGCGACCGGCGTCTCGAAGTCCATGCAGTCGTTCACGAGGAAGCGGATCTTGCGGTCGTAGTGGTGCACCATGTGGTCCTGTAGCGCACGCGGCGTGACCCAGATGCGACGAAAGTAGCTCGCGTCGCGCAGCGTGTACTGCAGCTTCTGCTCGCCCAGGAACACCGTGCAGCCGCAACGACGCGCCATCTTCACCGTCTGAATGTGCACGATCTCGCCTGGGACGTCCACTTCCTGGGTAGAGTCTTCCTGGGGGAGCGTGATCATGGTCGCGTCGCTCAGGTCGCGGGTAGGACGATTGATGACGTTGCAACCCGAGGACCCAAAGTCCGTCGGCGTGAGCGACCCGTTAATGAACGAGTTGGAGTTGATGAAAGAGCCCGAGCTGGTGTCCACCGCGGTCGTCCCGGTGTTCATTGACTCCAGCACCGTGGGTAATCCGATGGCCCCACGGCCACTCGGCTCCGGACCTGCCGCTGCCACCGGCTGCTGACGCTCTTCCTTCAAGTCTTTCAGCTTGCCGTGAACGCCGAATTTGACCTTGAACAGCGGCTCGTTGGCCACAGCATCATAGTGAATGGCCATCTCGTCGCGTAGCTGAGCCATGTTAGAAATAGACAGTCGAGGCACGATGTCATCTCCGTACACTGCAGTCGTCGCGAACGTCTTGGTCCACGCTGCCGTCTCGGGATCGAACAGCGGTGGCGGCGCGTACAGGAACGCCTTCGTGTTCGGGAAGATTTTGCGCAGCAAGATCGCGAGGATGCAGCCTACACCAGCACCCATTGAGTGGCCGCACACCACAACCTTCCAGTCCGTCTCCTCGTCATCCGTGAGTCCGCCAACAGAGCAGTTCGACATCGCAAAGTCCCAAAACACGGCCTTACGAGTGCCCTCCTGGAGGTCCTTGAAGATCTGGCGTGCCGTACGCAGCATGCCGTAGTGCGTGCGCGTGTCAAACGAGTACGGAATGTCGTCTGGCAGCTCATTGGGTTCCATGCGCACGATCTGAGCCAAGCCGTCCGTCACGAAGTCGTAGAAGGACATACTGCCGCGTACGCTAATGATGAGCTCTTTGCGTTTTCTGTCCTTGACGATGCAGTACGGCGCCTGGAACACGAAGTTGAAGCAGTTGAGGTACACGAGGTCCGATTCATTGACACCCGTGTAATTGACGAAGCTGGCGCGGTTGCCGCTCAAAAAGTTGTCGTGCTCGAAGACCTGTTCCTCTAGGGGTTTCTTGAAGCACCCGAAGATCCGGAACCAGTAGCACGGCGAGTACCACACGTAAATGGGCCAGCCATAGATCCCAATCGCCATCCTGCAGTAAAACGACAAGTCGCTGAGTCGCTTCTCCTCCTCGTCAGGAGCAAAGTGCTGCACAGTCGGAATGCCCTGCGCGGCCAGTTCCGCTTTCTGCTCGGTTTCGTGCTCACGCTCTTTCTTCTGCACTTTCGACACCAGGTCCAGACTGAACTTCAGGTCCGTGAAGCTCAACCCTTCGTACCGGTTCGTCTTGTACCTCACGACGAAGAATTTGCCGAGCACCCGTCCCAGCGTCTCAAACACGTCGTCATCTCCCTCGTACTCCACCGTCTTGTGGCACGTAAAGGCATGGAAACAGCACATGCAGCGCTTCTGCCAGCGCTTCTCGGCCTCGACCGCATCGTCTCCACTGTGCACCCCGCACATGTAGGACGTGCAGGCTCCCGCTCCAATGATAGAGAGCGTAAACACGAAGTCAAAGTGCTGGAAGTAACCGATCGAGTCGGCGCGGTCCTGCACCTGTTGCCAATTGACGTCCCCACAGACGCTCGTGTCTGTACGAAAAGATGCTTCTCCGTAGATGGTCCAGGCCAGATTGCCCCAATAACCCAGGAAAATAGCGAGGATCAGCCAGCCCTAGGAGCACACACAACACGTCATCAAAACAAAGTTGTAGCGCCTCCTTTTAAGGGCAACAAGCAGCTCACCTCGGGCCGGCGCTCGTGGTACACGCGCGTGACGAGTGTGAAGACGGCGCTCACGAACATCATGGCGGCCAGCACCAGGTGCAGCAAAAAGGACACGTGCAGCCAGCGGAAGAGCTCCTTGAGGCGATGGCAGTTCTCGTAGCCCTCGTGCGGCTTGTCCACGAGTCCGAAGGCCAGGAACATGGGCAGGTGGTGGAACACGATGAAGAGCACGAAGGGCGTGAGGTACGCGCGCGGGTTGAGCACGATGCGCTTGAGGCTGGGCGGCTCCAGCTGGCACTTGCGTTTGGGCCTGCCCTCGATGGTCTCCATCGCCGTGAGCGTGTCGCCCGTCATCGTATCCGCCGGCATGTGCGCACTTGGCCTCCAATTGTGAAATGAGCCAGACGGATTACGTCGCGCAGGGCCTGGGACACTTTATGTCGGACGGCTGTGATCATGTGAGTGGTAAAATGTAAGCGGGGATCTTGCTCTGTCCGGACAATAGTCCCTGTTTACACGAAGCTGTCGCAGGTGCAATGTGGCGAAAGTGTCGCTGGGGACCTGGCCCTCCCGGCAGACTTCCAGGAGCACTGACCAACATGAATCTGCCATTGCCAATGCTGCATTGTTGCCTAGGTCAGCGTTTGTCGATCTCGGGACTATAATAACTTTTAATTTTTGTGCAGACGGTTATGTAATAGCTCAAGATAGGGCGTGCAAAGCACCAGAAAGAGCCTTCAACACTGACCTGCGGCTCTGTCCACCATTGCTCTGCTGGCGCCGTCTGCTCGTAAGTTTCAAGTGCCGGCCTGGATTTTGGTTCTCGACATCGTCGACTCAGCGTCGTTGCAGTCGTTGCAGTCGTTAGTCTCCACCGTGGCATGATAGCGTCATGGTCGCGGCGTCGTGGAGACTTGTCAGTGCGGTGCCTGTTTGTCAGACTTTCGCCATTCGTCTCGACAATGGCCCGATAATACGTGCAGCTTTCTTCAATTTCGCTTATATACTTCTCTTTGCTAGACTTTTCCAGTTACGCCTTTCAGACCTCCTCCTTCTTCGCCACCGACTCGAGATACCCGGGACTCTCGTACGTAAAGTCCTTGAACGTGTCCGAGTCCCGTCGCGACCGCACCCCCAATGCGCGCGCGCTGCTCGGACTCGCGGCCGCGTTCTCGGCGCTCGGCAGCGGAAGCCGCGTGAACTCCGCCTCGAAATTCAGTGGGGCCTCGCCTTCGTTCATCGCCGAGTGGCACGGCCGGAACGGCGGCGCTATCTGCTTCTTTGCCAGCTTCGCCCAGTTGATACTTTCGAAGAAGAGGTGGTTCTTGACTTGGTGCGCGCCTTTCGAGCCCAAACGTTCGGCCGGGTTTCGATTCAACAACTGACGAATGAGCGCTTCAGCTCGCCGTGAAACGTACGGCGGAAAGTGCAGCCGCGCCGAACGGAGGCGCTCGAACAGCTTCTTGCGGTCGTTCGTGTACCATGGCGGCAAGCCCGTGAGCATTTCGTACAGCACCATGCCCAGGTTCCACCAGTCCACCGCCGTTCCGTGGCCAAGACGGTCGAGGATCTCCGGAGGCAGATACTCGGGCGTCCCGCACAGCGAGTTTGTTCCATTCACGCCGTCGCGGATACCTTCCTTCGCGAGACCAAAGTCTGCCAGCTTGATGTGTCCGTCCTTGGTGAGCAGGATGTTCTCGGGCTTGAGGTCCCGATACACCACGCCAAGCCCGTGCAAATGCTCCAGCGCTAATGCGATCTCCGCAGCGTAGAAGCACGCCATGTGCTCTGGTAACTTCTTCATGCGGGACAAATGGTAAAACAGCTCACCACCGGGGCAATAGTCCAGCACGAAGTACAGCCGCTGCGCTGTCTGGAATGCGTAGTGAAGCCCAACAATGAAGGGATGCCGTGTGCATCCCAGCACACGTCGCTCTGTACGAGTATGCTCCACCTGCTTCCGCTTCACGATGCTTTCCTTGGATAAAATCTTCATCGCATAAAGCTTCTTGGTAGTCTTGTGCCCAACGAGCACGACCTTGCCAAATGATCCGCGACCAATGACCTGGATCATCTTGAAGTCCTGGAGCGTGACATTCTGCTTGCCAGAAGACAACTTGCCGGCTTCCTCGTCCCCGTCGTCGGCAAGCGACGCACCAAAAAACCTCGAGCGCTTCAGCGGTAGCCTGTCCAACAAGAGCGGAGGCTGGTCGGCTTTGCTTGTCAAAAACTTGCGCACTTCCTCCACCAGATGAGGGTTCTTGGCCGACTGGTCCACGCGGTCATAGTTTAACAGGCAACGCAGCCAATTCGACAGCTCGCTCTGGCGCTTCGCAAGGAAATCGGGCTCAAACGACCCAAGCAGCTTCTTCGGAGGCAGCAGCGGAACGCGCACTCCCATCGGACGCAGGCGGTCATTCAGCTCCTTGAACTGCTGATACCGGCGGTAGATGACCCAGGTCGCGCCGGACTGCACACAGCGCATTTCGATGGCGTACACGGTGTACAGTCGGTTCGACGAGTCATACGCAAACCCGTGGCTTCCGATCTTAATGAACTCGGCCCGCGCACCACTGGGGATCAGATACAGCGCCTGTGCGCGCGAGTCCTCTTCCTCCCTGGCGATCATCTCATGGTCTGCACAATACCCGGACACGCGCTGGTGCATCTCCGTGCAGCCAGCAAAATCGCACTTCACGGGCGGTCCGGTCGGCAGCTCATCGCTCGGCGCGTAGATCACCGACATGTTGGAGCTGCGCACTCGCATGGAGCTGCCCGTGCTCAAGATTTCGGCATCTTCAGGCAGGTCGTCCTCAATCTCAATATCCGCCGTTTCGTCCGCCGTATACAGCGACAACAAGTAGGACGACGTGGACTCGGCCGTCACCTCTGTGCCCTGCTCTTCCCTACAAAAGCCACATCACCGTCAAAACAATAGAAGAGTTCTCTTCACCAAATCTACCTACTTGTGTTCATGTTGAGCCGCCACAGAGTCCAGCGTAACGAGCGTGAACTGCTGGTCGATCTCCTCGACCCTGTAACTTTCCCCCGTGTCCAGGTCCTTCACGAGATACGACGGGTTCTCCCACTCCGTAGGCTCCTTCTCCTGCCCCCCACCTTCTTCATCACCACTGGAAGATGCAGAATCATCCATATAAAAGTCTCCTTCGTCCCCAATATGCTGCTCCACGTATGGATTAATTCCCTCTACGAACTGCTGCCCCAGCTGCTCCTGCAGCTCTGCGGCCGAGAACTGCGTCACGTCCAGCCCATCTCCTTCTGCTTCACTATCGCTGCTGCCGTCGCTGCTGATGATGCTGCCTGCGTAGCCCCCACGCGAGGCGCCCGAAATATAGTCCTCGGCGATGGAGATGTCCTGGTTGTCGGCGGATATCTCAGCGTTCAGC
The DNA here is from genome assembly GCF_020800215.1 of Phytophthora ramorum. Lineage (NCBI taxonomy): Eukaryota > Oomycota > Peronosporomycetes > Peronosporales > Peronosporaceae > Phytophthora > Phytophthora ramorum. The sequence continues at coordinate 522,811 of NW_027150654.1, forward strand.
GCGGCGTTCGAGCTCAAAAGACCTACGGCGGGCAACTTGGCGTCTTGCACAGATGCTACGCTGCCGCGAAGGTCCACGGACGGCATCGTCCGAGCCCCAAGACGTCTCCACGCTCCCCAAAGGGTTGCTACGCTTGCGATGAGTTCTTTTTGATCCAAAATGTAAGTGAACCTAAATTAGGGATTCGAAACCCGAAAATAAGGGTCGGCCCGCTCTTGAGCATTTCGTGGCCAGTCGATAAACAGACAATTTTAAACGACAAGCATGGCTGCGACCACCGCCGCCAAGAAGCTGGACGTGTTCTCGACCACGAGCGACTACTCCAAGACGTACGAGTTCTTCGAGGAGGACCACACACTCGGCAATGCGCTGCGCTACGTCCTGATGCGCAAGTACGTTCTAAAATACGCTGCCAAATGACACAACAGTGGGAACTGACGGTTGATTGCTGTGCAATTGCAGCCCCGACGTGGACTTCTGTGGCTACACGATCCCGCACCCTTCGGAGCCCAAGATGCACGTGCGTTTGCAGACCCGCCAAGGTATACTATGTATCTCTCTTTTGACACGATTGGAGTAATGTACTGACTTCACGGTGTTGCAGGCGCCCCTGCTGACGAGGCGCTGCGCTCGGGGCTCACGGACCTACGCAAGGTCTCAACGCAGATCACGGACGCCTACCGCAAGGAGCTCAAGGCCTTCAAGCGCAAGAACCGCACGAGCTAGACATGCAGGTCTTCTCTCTGTAAAACATTAAACGAACCCTCCATCTTTCCACTCATCACGCACAAACTTAGCGGCGTCTCATCTCGTCCAGCGTCCTCTTCAACCGGTCGTCTTTCATTTTGCCGAAATTCGCTTTTCCGGTGCTTCAATTGAAAAATTGCCATAAGCTGTTTAACACCAAAGGTATCAAGTGATGCTGTCGCTGCGCAAGCTCTCGGCCTCTCCCCTCGTCCTCGTGGCGCGCGGCCTGTCCACCCGCGTGACGCCGACGCTGCTGACTGAGACAGAGCGCGCCGTCGCCTTCCAGCAGATCACCGGTGCCTGGCAGCGCGTGCCTGAGCGCGATGCCATCCGCCGCAGCTTCGAGTTCCGCGACTTCAACGAGGCTTGGGGCTTCATGGGGCGATCGGCACTGCTGGCAGAGCAGATGGGCCACCACCCAGAGTGGTTCAACGTGTACAACCGCGTGGACGTGACGCTGAGCACCCACGACTGCGGCGGCCTCTCCAAGAACGTAAGTTGACAGCAAGTGGGATATCTCACTTTGTGACGTTTTTGAAACACTAACGTGATATTTTGCACAGGATATTGACATGGCAATTGCCATGAACAGCTACGCCCAGGCCGTGTGAGTGGGTTAAGTTTCAAGCTACGAGAATGACGAGATTGGCAAAAAAAAAATGGGGCACTACTAATGACAGGATGGCTGTTAGCATGGGAGTTGTTTGAAGTGTTGCTATGGTTTTTGTAGAGGAGGGGGCGTGGTGAGAGCCATGTAGTCGTCATCGAGAGAGATGTAGTAGTACGGACCCTCAAACCCCTCGCAGAATACGCTTTTTTGGATGGTTTGCAGGTTTGACTCGGTCGGATCCATTAGAATGGACGCGTATTCAGGCGACGAGACGGAGAAGCTGCTTGCGGTGCCGTTCAGGATTTTCTGCAGGTCGACGCAATACGGAGAAGCTGTGGCCACCCAGACGGTGACTCTCTCTAAACTGGCGTCTGCCCACGGCCAGAAGAACGAGATGTTGGTTCCGCCGATGAAAATGATCTCGAATGCTGGAGATAAGTTCGTCACATTACGTGGGAGCTCGTGGAGTTTTGTGTCGCCAAGTCCGAGACTTACCAAGCTTGGGATCTCAAAAATCTCCGGAGGAACTTCTGCGATTGCATTTCCCGTAAGAGCCAAGTATTTGGGCTCTAACCGCAACAGCACCGGAGGGACCATCGTTAGCTGGCTGTACTCGATCTGGATGTCCGCGTTGAAGTGCCACTTGGAATCCAAATCGTCGGGTAGCGCGCGTAGGTTTGTGACGCAAAACTCAATGTCGTACAGATTCTGCGGGAAATCGATCGACTGGAATCCAGCAGGTAGTAAACCGCTCGTCATGCTGGCACGAACGATATAAAGCGAGACGATCTGAGGGTGATTCGCGTTGGTGAGTGCAGCAGAAGAGCCCCAGTCGACGATAGTGGAGTTGTACACTTTGATGCCGCGAACTCCGTGGAACTCGCTGATAGAGTCTGGCATTTCCAGGACTGGACAGTGACGAATCAAGAGTTGAACAACCGTGGAGCTGTCAAACTCCCCCCACTTCGCGTTTACCTCCTGTGATCTACCGGATATACTTAACGTGTGGCAATCGAGACCAACCAAATAGCACGACGGACGAGAAACGGCCCACGGTCGAACTTGCATCAAACACTGCGGCAGCGTTGGTTGCACCGACGCATGGATGTGAAATCCAAGCACCACAACACCCCAAGCCCCGAACAGCAAATGAGCTGCACGTAGCAGCAATCGTGCACCACCAACACGCAGATCTACGCTACGATAGTTGCCACTGTTCTTGACCTGAAGGTTCTGCTTTGAGTGTTGAGAACTGGAGGGCGCGGCTGATGTAGAGAGCTTCGACTGGGCCGGCACGATGGCTCCTAATGTTTCCCCCAAGATTCCCTGAGTTGATCCAGCAGAAGCAGACAGACCAACGCGATTTCCTTTTCGGGGTAGTCTCCGAAGCAACTCCTTCATGTTGGTGGTCGTTATAACCAGCCCAAGGGAGAAGATGGCACGGCTTGCCAGATCGGACCAAGAGACTACGACTACCATCCGGAACTCGTTGACTGCTCGTGCTGCCCACTCGTCATTGCGCCAAAGGAAGTCTTCAAATCCACGAAACTGCGTATTGAAGTCGCTTGCGTAGCTCAACAAGATGATAAGCTCCACGCCCACGCAGGCCATGAGATCGAGAATACAGTCCAGTACGATGCACACGAACCGCCTGCGAGCCTCGTCCCCTTTGAAGAAAACAGAGTAGACAACAGCGGACGAGAAGCAGTTCGTCACCAGCAATACGATGTAGAACCGGTTGAGCAGCGTCCTTGGTAGCAGAATGCTCATTCGGTGCGCTTGCACAGTCTGCAACGCGGTTTCCACAAGTTCACGACAAATCAGCAGCGCGTGAAAGTGATTTCCATTCACACCGCAAAGCCCATGCCGGTCCGATATCGCGTCGTAGATTTTCGAGAAGCTGGGCATCATGGCCGAACTTGTTCGGTCTGCCTTCGCTTCGTCGCTTTGTCGCTGCAAGATGCCCACGGAGTAAAAACTAGCGAGCGCTGCCACATCGAACCTCCGAGCATGAGCAAGATGCACACTGCATGGAGTGCAGACATGGCGGCGTGGACCATGGCGACTCTGTGGTGATACGACGGTGGCATTCCGATCTGGAACGCATCGAGATACCTGTTGAGGTAAGTGTCCTGCAGCTCCCAGTAGCAGTACGCATAAAGCGCGGCGTAGGCACTTGTGACCGTGTGCACAGCGAGGATAATGAGCCACCAAAGGACGAAAGTCCAGTACGAGAGCTTTACGACCTCTGTCAAGGACCTTTGTACGAGTCGTGGCATTCTGTTCTCGGTTGATATCGAAGGGCTAAGCGTTTTCTCGTTTGTGCGCTCAAACACCCATTGACTTCAAATATAGTACTTCGTCTCCGTCATGCCAAGTGGAAAAGCTGCAGTTTTGACGTTATGTGCCAATCTAAGGAAACATTGCTGAAGTAGCGATAGTGAATATATAAGGAGGACATCTGAATTCTTGTTGTAGTTGCTTGTCTGTATTCATAGTGGAGGTGGGGTAGTGCTGTCGTTGATGCTATCATCGTAAACGAGCGGAAACGAGGACCCGCCTTCTTCCCAATTTGTTTAGAATTCTCTTGAGCCGGATTCACGAGTGTCTGCGAATATTCAGGTGGCAGCGGAACGCTAAAAGCAGTAATAGTATCGTTCTTAATCTTCTCCAAGTCATTGTCGAAGGCCCAGCTTCCCACACTACAGCAGTCTACACTCTCAGCTCATTTACCAAACGTCGGTCTCAGCCACGTTGATCCGCGACAAAGTCTTTGATACTCGAATGACATTTCGAGCAAGCCCACGAACGTTTGTTTCCGACGAGAACGTGTACAGCCATAGCCTCGCCCTCGAAAATGTCCAGAGACCGCTGTGATGGAGATGTAATAACAAAAAAAACATTTAGGGGCCGAGATCTTCAGGAATTGCGGATATTCCGATGTCTCGAATCTGCCAGCGTTGCCAACATGAATCACCACGCATCAGCACGATACAAACGTGGATGACTTTGCAAAGGTGGGTGGTAAGACAAGACATGGGCTGGCCCTGCAGTTTGATAAGTTTCATTACGGCCGAACCAGTTCTGGTGGCGTGCTGATAGCCAAGTAGAAGTCTTCGACGGCAAGTGGGTACAACAGTCCGCCGAACTCGTTGCAATAAATGTCGCTCAAGATTATTTGCCTGCTTTCCTGGGATGGGTCCATCAGGATCGACGAGTACTCTGACGTTGGGGGCACACTAAAAGCAGTAGCTGTACCATTCTCAATTTTCTCGAGATCAGTGCAGTACGGAGATGCTGTAGCTATCCACATAGTCGATTGCGCTACAAGCTGATCAGCCCAGGACCAGAAGAACGATACGTTGGTAGCTTGAATGAAGATCAGCGACAGTACGGGCGACACAATCGTCACGCTTCGCGGTAGCTCGTTGAGATTTATCTCGCCAATTCCCAGCGTTATCAAGCTAGTGATCTCGAAAATTTCTGACGGAAGCTCAGTGATGGGGTTGCCGGTCACAGCTAGCACGCTCGGCTCTAATCTCAACAGGGCCGGCGGGACGGAGGTTAGCTGGCTAAATTCAACTTGGACAGTTGCGCCCGCGTTCCACTTGGTGTCCAGGTCGTTCGGTAACTCGCGCAAGTTTGTGACACAGATCTCAATGTCGTGCAGCTTTTGCGGGAAATCGATCGACTGGAATGCGACAGGAAGTAAACCGTCCGTCATGTTGACACGAGCGATATATAGCGACACTAACTGAGGATGGTTCGCGTTCGTGATTGCAGCCGATTCTCCCCAATCGACGATAGTGGAGTTGTACACTTTGATACCATGGAGTCCGTCGAATTCGCTGAAAATGTCGGGCACTTCCAGCTCCGTGCAGTGGCGAATCACCAGTTGAACGACTGTAGAGCTGTCAAACTCGCTCCACTTTTCCTCTACTTCATCCACTTTGCCGGATATACCCAACGTGTGGCAATCAAGTCCGGCTAGGTAACAGGACGGGCGAGAAACTGCCCAAGGCCTCACTTGCATCAGACACTGGGGCAACGTTGGCTGCAAGGATGCATGGGTATGAAGCCCAATAACCGCAACGCCCCAGACTCCAAACAGCAAATGAACTGCACGCAGCATCACACGCCTAGCACGACCGCGAGCATTTGTGCCATGATGCTTCAAAAGTCGAGAGTCAGGTACTTTATCATCCACGGAGGGCTCTGTTTCCCCTGGCACAACGGTATTGAGTTTGTCCTGCGAGGCCTGCGTTATGGTAGCCCTTTGTCCATCAGAATACGTAGACTGGGTGACTCGATTTGCACGTTTCGGCAGTCGCTGAAGCAGCTCCTTCATGTTGGTTGTCGTCATAACCAACCCAAGCGAGAAGATGGCTCGGCTTGCCAGGTCCGACCACGAGACTACGACTACCATCCGGAACTCGTTGAGGGTCCGTGCTGCCCACTCGTCATTGTGCCACAGGAAGTCCCAAAACCCTCGGATCTCTGGGGTGTAGTCGTTTACGTAGCTCAGCAAGATAATGAGCTCCACGCCCATACAAGCGACGAGATCGAGGACGCAATCCAGCACGATGCACACAAACCTCCTGCGAGCTTCGTCTCCCTTCAAGACCGTCGAGTAAATAACAACGGAAGACCAGCAATTGACTGCAAGAAGCAGCACGTAAAATCGGTTGAGAAGCGTTCGCGGTAGTAGAGTACTCATTCGGTACGCTTGCACGGTCTGCAAAGCCGTCTCTAACATTTCTCGACACACAAGAATCGCGTGGAAATGGTCTCCATTCACACCGCACAAACCCCGGCGATCCGATATCGCGACGTAAATCTTCGAGAAGGTTTGCATCACAATGGCATTTGTTCGGTCGGTCTTTTTTCCTGCACTGTTGCCGCTCGAACTGCATGATGCCCATGGGGTAAAAGCCAACGAGCGCTGCCAAATCGAACCTCCTACCATGAGCACGATACACAGCGCGTGTAGTGCAGACATGGCAACGTGAACGACAGCGATCGTGTGGTGATACGGTGGAGGCATCCCGATCTGGAATGAATCGAGGTAGTTGTTGAGGTACGTGTCCTTCAGAGCCCAGTAGCAGTAGGCGTATAGCGCATTGTAGACGCCGGTAACCGCGTGCACATTGAGGATAATGAACCACCAAACGACGAACGCCCAATAGGAGAGAGTCACGACCTCCGTGGCGGCCTTCGGCGCAAGGCGCGACATGGTCTTTTAGCCGACTTGAAACAGCCGTCTTTAGCACTGGCAACTACTACATGTACAAACGAAAAAGGCCTCAAATATCCTCATTCTCCGCCAGGCTCTATCGTTTCAACCGTGAGGGATACGAACATCGAGTGTTGGAGCTTCGTTTGAGTAATGCGTTAGGATGTTGATGCAGTTTGTTAATGATCCTGGTCGCTTGCTATGACTTCGTGTCTATCTGTAGTTTGCAGTACCAACGCCGCGGTCCTTGCGAGCGGTAGCCTTGGAGATGACGGACTCAGCGACTGTAAGATTGCTCATGACGGAGCTAACATCCGACGGAGTGCCTTTCCGGCGCGTGGCGACACTGCGGACGCTTCGAGAGCTGGCAGTCGACGAGAGTGCCGATGGGCCCTTGAAAACGTCGCGCTTCGTAGATTTCTTGGCCGGATCCACTGGCTTTGGTGGGAATGGGGTGCCTTCAATATGGTCTGGAAACTCGTCCGCGTAGTCAATAATACCCCCCGTGAGCACGTAAATGTTGTCGAAGCCGCGCTGCACCAACGTGTGTGCCGTCTGCGCTACGACCTTGTCGTCCAGGTCGTAGATAACAATCAGTTTGGTCTCCTGGTTCTTGAACTAGTGCATCTCCGGCAGAAGCACATCGCGATTCAAAAAGGTGGCTGGGTAGTTCTTGGCGCGGTGAATGCGGTTCGCTGCAAACTCTTCCTTGCTTCGCGTGTCCAGCAGGAGGTAGGGCGGGTCGTAGTCCTCCTTCTCCTCGGCGTCGTAGCTCACGATACGAGGACCGCAGCTATCTTGGTTGTCATCTCCGACAGGCACCCGCTCCATGGAGAATTCCCCGTTGGCGCCTTTCACCATCCTCGCAACCATTTCAGGTTGACTAGCACTCCCCGTGTCTTCATACTCACTGAAGAGCTCGGCCAGGCAGCGACACGTAATGCGACAAGAAGTCCCGTTCTAGAACGCCTTTTGAGCTGCATATTGCCGCTCATAGCCAGCACGCTCGGCTCTAATTTCAAAGTGATGGAGGATCGCTCAAGTAGTGACACGGATATACCTAACGTGTGGCACTTGCATCACTATTTTTTCAAAGGGAATTTCTTCATTTACCGATATAAGCTAATTTCGGCACGAAAGGTCATCTTAATAAAGGTAAGGTGAAAGATCTTCAACATATAGTGAATGTAGTATAAACGTACTGATATGATGCGATCAAGTGTTACAAAATAGCTGAGTTTCGTCACGTCTTGTATTGTTAACGCAAAGCGTGCCGCGCTTCGAAACGGGGCACCGTCAGTAACGTAGCCGATCAGTAGCGTAAAGATTCGTGGCGAATAGATTACCACTCTTCGTTAGTCGCTTCGAAAATGGAGAGAGCCCTTTCACGAGCTAGCGGGCCATTCAGGATTAAAGAGCCTGTGTGACGTTCCACACGAACTTGGGAGCTGGAACTCCCACCAACAGGCAACGTCTATTGCTTAGTTGGAAGTAAAATGTGAACTGAGCTACTCTAAAGCTCTACTCTGTTGTGCTCTCTCCTACCAACTCATGGCAGTCCAGGGAGAGACTTCTGGTTGCAGTTGCAGCGCCAGCTCCAGCTGGGCAGCAAGTTGAGATCTGTTGTTGACCTTTGTGGCGCCGCTGCGGTTGCAGCGCAGTTGATTGCCTCTACTCCAACCATGATGGCATCGTGGTTAGGACAGCTTAATCATGGGCTTGATCCTCAAGCACCACATCACACTGCTCCCCCAAGCTTGACTACACCACGATGAGCTACTAGCTTTGGTCGCTCTTGAGTTGCAGCACCGCGGCCAGAGCACGTTGGAGACGACCATCTTTCACCTGGTTAGCGTACGCCTTCATCAAAACTGGGACATCTTGGGCTATGGACTTCATTGGCTCCCATGAATCCTCGATCTCTTCCAGGCCTTGCCACTTCACCTTCACCTCGAATGCCTTCATGTTGCTGTTGTAGCGATGATCCATTAGAGCATCAACAGCTAGCAATGTTCCTTGAGCTGCAACATGGTCGATCAATTTAGCGGAGACGTTGAAAGATGAGTCGGCGTAGTGTTTTAACCGTGACGGATGCACCTTCATTGCCTTCCCCGTCACCAAGTTCTCCACCGTGAAGTAATATTCGGCGGCACCAGTCACTCGATATGGCCCGACCCAAGTCACGCTCAACTTGTTGGCGTACAACGTCTCGTCGACGCGAGAACGGAGTACATAGTCTCCCACGGAAAAATTCACAGGCTGCTCGTAGTGTCTTCGATTGCGATAGCGCGATGCCTGGCGCTTGCGCTCTTCCTCAACCGTCTTGTGCATCACTCGCAGACTCTCGTGCAATTTACGCAGCTTGGCTTCCAAGTCGGGTCGCTCGTTGGGTAACGAGGCAACCCGCCCAGTCCTTCCAGGTAGCACCACTGTGTCGAGTGTGCTTGGGCAAGGTAGTCCGGTGAATAGTTCAATCGGTGCCTTGTTGGCCAGCGACTGCACCGGCGAGTGGTTGAGGCTGGACTGGACTAGTGGCAACAGATAGGGCCAGTCTGAGGCGCTTACCTTGAACTCTAGTATCAGGGCCTTCAAAACTTGGACAACGTCGCGGTTCACACGTTCAACACTGCCGTTTTTCCATGGTGTGTACGCTAGAATGAACCTTTGTCGTGCCTTGAGCCGTCGATTCAACTCACTGGTCACCTTGCTAGTGAAATGTGAGCCACAGTCGCTGACCCACGTAGGAGGAATCCCAAATCGACTGTACCAGTCGAGAATCGCAGCAGCAGCAACCTCTGACGTCGGCCCATCGCACGCCACAAGCTCAGCGAAATGTGTTGCCTCATCTTTGAGGACAAGCACGTAGCGTGCGGTGCCAAATGACTCGCCAAGAGTCAAGAAATCCCAGTGGAGAGTGTCGTTCCGCTCAAATGAGAAATGGGTCTCGCTGAATGGTCTTGGAATGACGGATCCACCTTTCACGTGAAGACAAAGCAAGCACTGCTGACAGAAGTTCCGCACTTGCTTGATCAAACCGCTGACTTCAAATAGACGGCGTAAGTGGTTCGCCATCACGTGCATTCCTCTATGTCCGTTTGCCCCACAGTGTACGATGATCATCAGCCGCTGCATCAATTCCTTGGCACTTGTCGGTATCCAGATACGTTCCCGAATCCTCCAAACACCGTCGTCACACTTCAAGGCAGTGACAGGAGGTCGACAACTACTTTGCACAGTAGCAATCTCTACCAGCGATGGCCACACAAATCCCTCTGAATCGAGCGGTCGTGGGCTTTCAACGCGATGCACGATCTCGCTGTTGTCGTTGGAACCTTTGTTGCGCTTCCGCTTGGTGCCAGTTACCTTCTTCGCACTGCTGTGGGTGACGTTGGAGTCAGGCTGGCCTCCCCACCTCGAAATGAGATCGGCCCAGACGTTGTTGGTTCCCTCAATGTGTTCCAGTGAATATCGATACTCCATCAGCTTAATTGACCAGCGAAGGAGTTTTCCACGCATCGTCTTCTTCAACTCCTTGCCGGGAGCAAACAAATGGATAATGTTTCGATGATCGCAGTATATCTTGAATCCTTGCGGACGAAGCAGGATGTATTCCAATTTCTCACAGGCGTGCACAATAGGAAAGCATTCCTTCTCGATCACACTCCAGTTGAGAGCCGAGCCGCTAAATGATCCGCCCATGCAGATCAAAAGCTCATGGTGCTGCTCCTGGATCGGTTTGTCGTGCTTCCATACGGCGACCTGACTGACGATCAGTCCCCACCCAGCGTCGGAGGCATCCGACAGCAAACAAAGCTGTTTCTCCGGATCTGGGTACGTTAGCATTGCCGAGTGTGAGAGCAGATCTTTCACCGCTGCAAAACACCCCAATTCTCTCGACGAAAGGCTGATACGCACACCTGCAGCAGCTCTCTTGCTCCGCTTGGTGCCACGTAGAGACTCATCTAGTCGTTCCTGCAAAGGCTTTACCACTCGAGCGTAGTCCACGAGTCCTTCGCGCATCCAGTTCGTTGCACACACGAACTGCTGCAGCTCGGCAGCATTTGCTGGAGGCGGGATCTTCTGCAATGCCTGAATCCGGTCAGGGTCATGCCCCACTCCGTCCTTGTTGATGATCCTGCCACACCACTTAATCTCAGTCTGAAACAACTTGCACTTCCTGGGGTTCAGCTTGAATCCAAACTTGTCGAGCTGCTTGAGGATTGCCTCTATCGCATCCATGAGATCCATCACAGTATCTGCATACGCCAACAGATCGTCAATCCACACTAGGACACACTCGTGTAGATAATCTTTGAGAACCTCTTCGACAGTTGACTGGAAGTGTAGCGCTGCGTCTGTGCAACCCTGCGGCACTCTCGTTGGCGTGAAGATGCCTCGATCCGTCATATACGAGAGGAGCTCCTGCGAATCCTTGTGCAGCGGAAGTTGCCAGAACCCCTTGATGAAATCGAAGATGGCGTAAAACTTCTTCCCTTTGCACTTTTCCAATCGCACTTGCAAACTGGGCATCAAACCAGCTATAGCCTCCGACAACGAATTGACTGGCCGGTAGTCATTGGCCTGACGAAAATCATCGCTGTTTGGCTTCCGTACCGGCAGAGCGGCACATGCCCACCGGCTTTCCTTGTTCTCTATCACCCAGCCAAGCCGCACCAGCTCTGCGTTGAACTTCGCCATAAATTCCGACTTCTCCGGGCTGTACTGCCTCGCCTTACACTTGAACGGTTTGGCGCCAGGCTTCAGTCGAATCTTGAGCGGGGGCACCTTAGCCGGCGGATCATCACCGAGGACAAGCCTCCACCCGTTAAAAGAGAAAAGAATCGCTCTCAGTCGCTCTTCTTCAGCTCCCGGTGAAACTATTCCACGCTCCAGACAATCCGTGATCATGCCGTCGATCACGGTGGCGACCTCTTCATCCAGCGTCTCCTCTCTTACCGGGATTCCAGTCGGGTCTCCAAACTCATCGTCATCCCTCAAGTTCCGGACAGCGAGCTGCTCAAGCTCACGATCCACGTCAATGCCCAATTCAGCTAGAAGTACGCGACCAACAATCAATTCATCATCGTCGGATTTCACGATGAGGCATCGCTTTGGGTCTTGGCATCTCACTGGACCAGCTGCTGTGTTCAGGCATAAATACACATCGACACCTTGTGTCGCAGTGAGAACAGCACCCCCAACAGCTTCCAGTTCCACCGGTTCATCCAGTTCCACCTCCACTACATCCTGGTCAAGAGCCTGCAGCTCTTTGACGTGGCTGTGCGAAATGATGTTCCAGTCAGATCCACTATCAGCGCAGTAAGGCATGTCGAGCACAGCATTCACCGTCGCAGTCGATCGCACTCTGCCCTGCGTCCCCACTCGCGGGTTCACGTGCTTCACTCTGAACCTCTTTGCTGACTGCTTCTTTAAACCGCGCTTTGCTAAGATTGCCTCCTTCTCAGCTTCTTCAATGTCGGGGCAATCACTCAACCAATGATCCTTTCCGCAGTTAAAACAACCGCCACGCGGCTTGCTCTTTGCTGCTTCCTGAGATTGTCCAGTGGCTTGAGGCCGCTCAACACGACTAGCATCAGGCTGCACCTTGCGCTTGTTCCCCCACGGCTTTGACGTGACAGCAGTCCGGTCGCTGCCATGCTTACCAAAAGCACGTCGTTCTCCAGGCCGTGATTTGTTTTCCCGTTTTGGCTGCATTTGCAGCCTCTGTCGGTTCGCCACTGAGCGAAACACCTTTTCCTGCTCCAGGGCTTTCTCCTTCACAAGCTTGTACAAAGTCACATCATTCTTCGTGCTTGACTTGTCGATCAACTTCTGATGCGTCTCGACCTCGTCACGGAGTCCCATGGGCTGCAAATGCTTCCTCAAAATCGTGCACTTGTGCGCAATTCTCATGGGCGTGGCAAACGTGTTCTGCAACCCGTTTCTTGAGATGATGTCCTCGCACAGCTTGAAGTAGTTGACCACCCGAGCTTGCACGTCCGATTCGTGCAGAACCATGCGCAACTCGTCGTCGAACAGCACATCGACGTTCACGATCGAGCCATTCTTGACGTTATTGACGATCTTGTCGATTTCGGTGATGATGCGTTCTTCCGTGACAGACTCGAGCGGCACCTCCCAGTCGAGCTTGCACAACGTCTTCAGCAGGGTGTGATCAAACGTGCTCTTGACACTCATTAACGCCTTGTTGATGTCTTCACCGGAGATGGCACAGCGAGCAGCAATCGCGTCTTCGTACTCGCGACGCTCCTTCTTCCACTGCACCAAACTCGCGTGCGAAATGTCCTTGATCCATGGTGGCAGGATAGCTGACGACGTAACTGGTACACTCGCCATAGCCCTTCTTTCACTGCCGTCCTCGCTTCGGCCTTGACGCGAGACTTCCTCGGTCGTGTGACCGCTGCGCATTCTCATCCGTGCTTGAACAAATACTATTGTTAACAATGTGACGTTCCACACGAACTTGGGAGCTGGAACTCCCACCAACAGGCAACGTCTATTGCTTAGTTGGAAGTAAAATGTGAACTGAGCTACTCTAAAGCTCTACTCTGTTGTGCTCTCTCCTACCAACTCATGGCAGTCCAGGGAGAGACTTCTGGTTGCAGTTGCAGCGCCAGCTCCAGCTGGGCAGCAAGTTGAGATCTGTTGTTGACCTTTGTGGCGCCGCTGCGGTTGCAGCGCAGTTGATTGCCTCTACTCCAACCATGATGGCATCGTGGTTAGGACAGCTTAATCATGGGCTTGATCCTCAAGCACCACATCACAGCCTGTCACCGATAATTCCTCCGACATTAGGACGTTTAATCTAGATCTCGATGGGGTCCTCTCTTTCGAAATGCGAGATCAATCTGTAGACATGGTTGGGGCGATCGTAGAGATTTCCGGTGGCGCGTGCCTTATTCCTCCCATAGCATGGAATGCACGGGTGTGAGATGCATCTTGTAATTGTTCACACGAAAATGGGAACACGAAATAGTGCACTTTGTTGGTCCTCTTTCGCTTCTCATTTGGTTTGACTTCGCGGCCGAACTTGGTCAGAACCGGCAAGCTACCAAAGTGACTCTGTATTTTGCTCAGTGACCTCTAGACCGCGCAAGATGCCATGCCCTGACTAAAATGGCGCCTGTTCCGTTTCGCCCCTGTCCTAAGCGAAGTTTTCTCCTAAGCGAATTTTTATTTTAACCAATGGCAGAGCCCAATTTTCAGCAGACCCTGTTAGCTAAGTATAGCTTGTCCTTGCTGTTGGTGGGCCACTAGGAAGCATTTCAAAAAGCGCCATGGGGAGACCTCGCACCACCGGAACCGGCAAGAAAGCCAAGCAGTACGCTCGTATTGCCGTCGAATACAGCCGCAAGCGTCTTGTGCTCGAGTTTGTAGCTGCTGGCCATACCGTAAATGAAGCCATTGAACACTTCTATCCTTCCTGCACTCAGATGGACAAGACCCGCAAACAGAAGCAGATTTCAAATGGAATGAGCAAGAGACTCACATTCATTCAGTATGCAGTACCGGCAAGGGTCATCTACGAAACCTACGCAGCAGTGGCCAAGCAACTGTCCTCTCGAGCAATGCCGAGAACGACATCGTGCTCTGGGTGAGATCGCTGCGCACCCCGTTTCCTCACAAATTCTTCGATACAAAGCATTAGAGGTGGCTGCTGATGAAGGTCTGACTCCCGAGGCATTCAAGGCTACTCATTCATGGTGACGCCGCTTCATGCGACGGCACAAGTTATCAATCCGAGCCCGGACACGTCAGGGCCAGACAACACCTGAGGACGCTGCTGCAGCTAAAGCCAAGTTCGTCGGAGAAGTCCGGGCAGCCATCGTTGAACATGGAATCACTACTGTCTACAACACAGACCAAACAGGTAAGCTAATCATCGCATCATCGTACGCCGCCTATGGTTTCTAACTAATTACGTTTATGTACGTTGTAGCTGTGATTTCGTGTATCTTCCCCGCAAAACAGTGAGCACCTGTGGTGAAAAGACGATCTGGGTGAAGTGTGGCGGCAAGGACAAGGAGCGAGCGACTGCAATGTTGCTGGGAGACTGGCACGGAAACAAGTACGCTCCATTTCTCATCTTCAAGAGCGGTACGTCACGACGTGATCACTCTACCAATGACGCTGTTCGTCATGGCTTCGGTGTGCGATTGTGGAAAGAATTGTTCGCTCTTCAAGCCTTACACGAGTGTCGTATCTACGGAAATGCAACGGCGTGGTGGAACTCCCATATCTCTTTAGAGTCCCTCCGCTGCTATTTTGGATACAGCGATAACATGGAGGAGAAGCTGCTGTTGCTTTGGGATGACTTCTCGGGTCACTAGACCCAAGAAGTATTCGACTATGCGAAGTCCATCAATATCGTGCCGATGTAAGTGCTCCCTCGATACACCTATGTCTGCCAGCCAGCTGACGTGGGCTGGAATCAACCCTTCAAAAGCCGACTACGATCCCGCTGGGTGGACTGCCTGCGCTCGCAGACAGCTGCCCACCACGCACGTGAGCGAAATCAGACATTAAAGCGCCAGCGATTAGCAGAGCAAGTGCTCTCGATAGCTAGAGTGGGGATGCAAGAGGTGGCAAGATCGCAGATCAGCAACAATCAAGACCAGGTGACCAGCACTGCGTTTGCGCCCAAGCGCACTGACATAACATCATGGATTGCCAAAAGCTGGAAGGAACTGAGCTCCGAGACTATAGCTCGTGGCTTTGCGAAGGTCGGTCGCCTTGGTGGTGAGACTGAGGAAGAGTCAAGTGCCGTGGAGACTATCACTGATTTACTTGACCAGCTAAGCGAACTTGGTGCCGCTGGATGGTTTGTGACGACCAATGACGAATACGGAAGTAGCTCAGACGGGGAATTCTGACTCAATACATATTTAATGACCACTTTATGTACACTTGAAGATAACCAAGCATGCTTGGACGCATAGCTCAAATGGCAAGAGCATCGCGTTTTATGCGGACGTACGCAGATTCGATTCCCGCCGTGTTCATACATTTTCCTCGATTAAATGCGATTTTAATTCCTCACTTTTACGAGCTAATTCGTAGGTCGCCACGTTATCCCTAACAACTAGAATGCACATTAACGGTCGCTTAGGACAGGGGCGATACGGTAATTACTTTTGAATAGTGCTAAGTATAGTACTTGAGGAATGTCATTTCGAGATTGTAAAATAGATAAGATGTGGGAATTCGACTCAATTTCCCTCATTTATGAGGCGTGACGATGATTTGATCGTCGCTGGCGACGATGGTGAATTTATACCACACAATATGTGACACATGGTACTTCCTCCTTCGGGTCACACTCTTAATATGGCCTGCAGACTTGGGGCAGGTAGACTTGATTAACTTGGAGAGTTAGGCTCGCTGGACTTCCCCCTCGAATCTCATGAGGGCCGGCTCATGGCGTTCCAGATAGAGGCCTTCTTGCCGGTCGGAGTCTGGTGTACATTGTGAAACACCAGCTCGACCACCTGTGCATCAGTCGAATGATGAGGTCACTTTTGTCGGCTACCAATACTGCGCACGCTCCTCCGATGCGCAATGAGTGCGAACAGTAATCTTTCGGGGACAGTTCCATGTGTTTTGCTGCAGACTTGATGAGGTTGGCAATCTTGTTTTTCTTGATCACTTCCGTTCTTGCAATCAAAATGAGGTATGCGACATGTGGCGGCTGGACGTAAAATGTCCGGGCGTCGTCTCCCATTTTCCCATGGAAGCACTCGCAGTGATGATTGGTCCAGAAGTGCGCGCGACAGGGAAGAACGAGGACGAACGGAGAACTGGTACGAGTTCCCACAGCATACTAAGACCAAGTGACTTCCAGAAGTCCTCCCAATGTCGAGTTACTTCCGGAAGTCACGTGTGCCTTCCGAAAGTTCCTTCCTGATGTGACTCGCAGATGACCCAGACGTTGTGGGTGCGGAGGCTGACCAGACGCTCCTGATTTGTACCCACCAAGACCTTTCCAATTTTCCAGTATACAAAAAAGCCCAAGATATTAGCGACCGACCAAGACGACCAGCCGGATATGTTATGCACGAAGAGCTGGCTTGGGACCAGGATGTGTCAGCCTCCCGGATGCTGATTACGCCAAAGAACCCTCTAGTGAAACCAAGACAAATGTGCATGTGGAAGAGACTTTGACAGAAGACTTCTAACAGAGACTAAAAATAACAGAGAGTTCGTTTTGCCACCAAGGGCGCAAGTGTTTTCCAGGGCCCTTGTCAGTTGGCCTGGAAGCACGCTGGGATAACGCCGGACAAGCCGCCGTGTTTTTCCGGGGACCCGGGTTCACCCAGCCTGCGTTTGGACGCGTCGTGATCGCGAAGACCGCCGTGGAACTCTCCGAAAGGCTCAAGACCAAATTAGGCGGTGACCGGGTGACGCGCACTCGTACGTGATCTGTCCTATTTCATATTTCAGTTGGGAGTGTGTCCTCTAGACCCCTCATTTCATAGTAATTGACGTTTCAGGAGGTTGTTAGTAGTCACCCCCCGGGATTTGATCGAATAGCTGTGTGATAGGACTGTATATTGAGTGATCCGGAAGTGGTTTTCCTTTTGGATATATCTGAAAGTTATCTTCCGGAAGGAGTTATAAATCGTCCTTCTGGGAGTGGTGCGCAACAAGGGTGCATCTGGAAGTGACCAGTCTTCCAGGTGAAACACAAGTAGACTGGTGTACGGACCCACTGCTCAAGGGTCCAAAAGAATAAGTAGCAGCTGTATATTGTGTATAACTCTCTGTATTATTTGGTCTTCTGGGAAGGCTTTGCTAGTGGTCTAACCCCAGCTGTACTAATTGCTTCGGGAAGTGAACGTACGCACTCTGTATTCTTGTATTCATTTTGATTGTGTAGGAACAACTCATCAGGTGGAGTCCGGTCTTCCGAAGACAAACGACACCTATAGGGATTACACAAGGTCACACGCCAGGCTACTTCCGGAGCTCCCGTACTTTTGGAAATAGTCTGTGTCCTGTAGGAACACGCAGAAAGTCTCACTACCGAACGGTATGAGTCCCACCAACAACACACGCTTCCCTCGCGAGAGGTCAGCGAACGTTGGATCAACACCTGAAGACCACGAACGATCCCTTACACCGGGTTGGTTGCAAGCACCTCTGTATACCAAGGTTGGGTTCGGTCAACCTTAAAACCTGCACTACTAGCCACGAGTGAGGGCTAGAATGCAATATTGCGCTTTCGCGCGAACCCCCGCAGTCCCTCAGAAGTAAGGGTACCGGCAGTCACGCCTAATACGGGTTTGCCGAGGGTAACCTCGGCGGGTAGTGAAATACACTTGAGAACACTCGGGTTCCACCAATATATAGGGACCGACACTCCTTGTCGCCCCTAACTCTCGGCCACTCCTATCTCTTGGACTGACCAGCAACAACTCTCGGTTCAATGTACCTCAAGCTCGCTGACAGGCATCCCACGCAGCCGAGCGTATCCGGACCCTAAGACAAGCTAGCTAGACTTACCGAAGACGGACTTGACCCTTGGTGGCTTGTGGGGAAGACTGCTGATTTATTTTTAATATCCTACAGCTCTGGGAGCATCTGTAGGTCATCATTTGGCTAGTCCTATATCTCTATACAAATATCAAGTGTAAACAGATCTCTGTGGGAAATCGTATAGCCGGCTCTACGCAGCCGAGGGTACGACACGAAATGGGTACAAACGAGGCTTTTAACCTCGGCCGGGGTTTTATTAGACCCAGCCGAGACCTCGGTCACTATTGTTCCTAGGTCACTATAGCGCGGGAAATGAGACCCGCCAATCAAGACACTCTGTCGCCGTTCACTGAAAGGTGCAACGTCCGCCAGACCGTGACAGTTCGGCACCAAAACCCAATGCCACATCTGACCCCATTGGGCTTTCCGACAGGCGAAGTTTAAGCGTCCTGATCGGCCGAGTCTTCTGGCGCGCGTGCGCTATACACCCTGAACGATAAAGGCGTTTACCCGCCTCGCCTCATATGGGCCCAGGGTCACCTTTTCCGCTCGCCATCCCGCACGCTCTCGTATGCAGTCCTGGGTTGCCGTCATTGGGCACAACATGTATCGTTTGACTTGTTGTGCCGAATGGTGATGCCCTATCCGATACGACCCCCTTATGCGTTCGTGGCCACTGGGCTCCCTTGCTCTCTATGCTTGTATCATACGATCAAAATGTGAGCCTTGATGCAGTGCGCTCTGTCTGCTCCGGTTGACTTGTCACCAATCACTGGACCCATATTAAGCATCTGACCAGGAAGAAAAGCTTAGGGTGACCGATCCGTAGAGGGGCGTCTATTGTTTGTCCATGGACCCTAGCATCCCTTGCATCATCAACAGGATCAGCGTCACATCACGATTCACACCGATCATCGTCGGATCGCCAAAATAAACGACAAGATGAGCTGCCGATTCACTGAAGGACAAGACAATGTGCCCTGAGCCAAGGTCGACATCGATTGCATTTCGGGACGCACACATTCAGCAGAAGATAATGAGTGACGCCAGCGAATCGAAGCGAAAACAAGACATCAAGTCTCGGTCATTGAAGGAACGCTTGGACGGTACAGTATAAACGTCAAGTACTGGGAGTTACTCTGCAACGCCTTCGGATTCCCCGTGTGGATCGACGAGTTGCTGAGGGCGCAACAAGCAAGGATGGTCGGACTTTTTTAGCCGGTCTGTGTGCGCCAGACGATTACAACCGAGCCAAGGCTGGAAACAAATACCAGGCCTTTGACGACACGATGGCAGCGATGGCATTCGCACACAAATCAGTCCGGAGCGCCAAGCTCGATTACCTTGATGTGGAAGTTGAGCTCATCGTCCACGGTTACAAACACGCGAAGAGTAGTGTGCCAGGAAGGAGTCAGTTACTACACCGTGTCTTCGGCTCTAACTTCGATCCCAGACACTAGTCACTCTTGAGAGACTTGGCGACTCCGATGCATTGGTTGATCTGGTTGCACTGAACAATTTGAAGGCTCTCTCTGAGAGACATGCTGGTGGTCGTGAACGTCTGCTGGTTGATCTGAAACTGCCAAACGTAGTTGCTGACCGGGATGCGGCCCAGAAGTCTCATGGGAATACCGACGAACTCGTTCTGAAAGACCAGAAATTTTCATCAGACGAAGTCCTTCCGAAGAAATTTCGTAATGGCAACGCCCGTCTAGTGACGCTTGCGACACCGGACTTGCACTGAAACCAGGCGTTGCATTAATGGTTTGGTGATGGAGATGAAGCTGATCGTGTGGCTTAGAACGCCCACTAGGTTACTCAGCTGCTTCATCGAGACGAGCGTCTTGTTCATGATGTCGGACAGTGCTTTGTGCATTTTGTCGACCTTCCTCTGCGGAATTGTGATGAGTTCGGCTGGGATGTTCCAGACAAATTCCACTGTGTGAAACATGCACAACTAAGTCGTGACCTTGCCCTAATGCCAGCCGTCTGAGCCGAATATGAGTTTGACTCCGTCTCTGAGATGCTTCTCTGCCTTCTGAAATCGATCGTCGATCGTCAACTTCACTGATGATGATGTCGTCAATCAACTGAAATACTAGAACGGGTCAATGTGACCGTGTGCGCTGATAATGTCAGATTTCTTTCCCGAAGACGGTAACGAAGCCCCAACCAAACACGGCCATGCCGGAGATGATGCCATGTTCGGAGCGAGGCAATGTTTCTCCAAAAGCTGATGCATGTCGAGATTGTACAGGAACATGGTGGAAGGCGTCGGCGATGTCTGCGACCATGGCATAGATAGTATACCCTGGGTACCGGCGACATAGGTCGCTAATGCGCAGTGCAAGCAAAAAGAAAGGATCCCATGTGTCACCCTGTGAAATGGTAGAGTCTGTCAAACCCTTGACGGAGATGCCGACCGGCGCCGATAGATCGTGGATGATCCGGCCGTCAAGATGGAGAGGGTTGTCCTTCTTTGGCTCAAGGGCGAAAGCACGTGAATGAAACCCCGGATCTTTCGACAGAATGATCAGTGACGCGACCAGACACCGCTAGTTGTAGTAGTCCACGAGGAGTTTGTGGGTGATAGTCCAGGCACCAATGTAGCTCGTCGGGAGTGAGCAGGAACCGAAGCGTTGACCAGGGGTTCGCCAAGGTGGAATGATATCTGCCTTCACGACGTTCGGGTGCGGATCAGCAAAGGTCTGACCTCGGAAAAGCTCGAGCGTGTCGGCGATGCCCTACTCAGGGCCCGCAATCTCGGTCATTCAACTGAGGACAATCGTCACGTTTGTTGCCTGACTTGTCGCATTCGAAACACTTTCCACAGAAACCTTTAGCTCCGCCACAACCTCCGCGGCTGCGACCACCGACATTGCTGCACTATTGTCGATTCCATCGGCCACCGCTTGGAACTCTCTGTTATGCTTGGTCCGATGCTTGATACGCAGTCTCTTCCTTTTCACGCATCTGCAATGTGGCGAACTCACGCCGCAACGTTTCGTTCGCTTTCAACAGCAACACGTTGACGTGAGCTTTAATAATTTTCACCATCCCGTCATATTCTTCAGGCAAGCTTCCGAGAAGGATGTTGATTCTCTCGTCCTCGGCTCGGGCGTCTCCCACCGCTGTGAACCGCAGACAGATGTCGTCAAAAGTAATCAAGTGATTCATAAGGTTCCTCCCAGCAGCCATCTCAAACTCATGCAGCGCTTTGGGATGTTGCACTCGGTTGTGCGCAGACTCTGATTTACGAAGAATGCTCTAAGAACCCCCGCGTCTGAGCTGATGAAGTGACTTCGTGGACCATGGTCTGATAAGTCACCCCCAGGGGCTTCATCAGTACTCCAATAGCCCTCATGTTCGCGGCTTTCCATGCAAAAGTATCACGTTGCGCCGACTTGAGATCGATATGGTCTAGCAAGTGTTTTTGCGCCAATGCAATCCAACCACCGAACTTCCGTATGAAGTCATTGTCATCCTGCAGGATGTTGTCGGGGCCTTGCGACTTTGGGTTCATAATCTCAAGGGTTCAATCTTCGTAGTCGTTTGATCTACTCGGTAGGATGCAGATATGAACGTAAATGACATTAGCGTAGTAGAGTTGGTCCTGGTTCTCAACTGTTTCCTAGTGTGATCTCCTTGGACTTCTCCTTCCACTTGCGCTACAACCAGTCGCATCTATCCCTATATACACATGAAGGGTTACATTAACGCCTCGGACCCACACGGGATCGAGCTAAAGATCTCGTGGCACTCTCCAAGCCACCGGCACCGCACCGACTGTAATCAGCTGACTGAGAAATATCCTCGCATCACCATGGCGCTTGGTTTTGCCGGTGCAAGCTGGTATGATCGATAATAGTGAGAACAGAACACGTAGCGTGCTGAATCGACCCTCAATTTTCCCTTTGCACGTATAATCTAACAGCAACAACGATAGCGATGAAGACGGAGCCACAATATTGATTCAAGCCTAGTCGGTCGCTGACACGACAAAAACTCTATATCACTCATTCCATCGAAAAGAACAAATTTAGTGGCTTAACTTGAACATAGGAAATAGGATAGAGATGTCCCCGGCAAATTTGCAAAGGTCGGACCAAGCGAAATTGCAAGATTCTCACAAGTGCCATATAGATGAAAAAGTACTAAGTTACTCCGAATTTATTGCTTTCATGTGCAGGAAGCTTCCTGCAGCGCGATATTTCCCTCCAAATTGCGTCTACCTCAGTACATCCTATCCCGACCAGTTTCAAACCCCATGCACGTCTGTACTACCTTTGCGAGGTAAATTGCTACTCGCAGTTGAAAGTTTGCCGGGCACATCTGTAGGGAGTAGGCTAGAGCCACAGAAAATGTACCGCACGAAACATGCATTTCTGTTTGGTTCGGTAAGGTTTCGGTTTTTCCAAGAAGATTTGGATCAAGCCCATCTCCATCTGCTATCACGCAGCTGAGCGAGGAAAAAAAATAACTTCGCCGTTACTTCTTCGGGTTTCTGCGGGAACGAAATTTCGTGAATTTTTCCGAAGCCCTGTGAGCCCTCCATTCCTGGATTTTCCCGAATCGGTTCACATCAAGCGCCACAACCTTCTCCCCCCGGTCACCTCCCCTCTAATGGTAAGTAGTCACCGTCATGTGACATCTGACTGACGTATTGTGTGGTGTCCACAGCCCCCCGGAGACTAGCTCCCCCCGTATCCCGGCCACAGCAAGGACAGCAAGGCTCCTGGACGCGAACCACCCACACTATCGCGCCAGCAGCAGGCTGAAGCTAAGCGAGTTTTAATCCGAGTGGAGAGTCGACAAGCGCGCGAAGAGGAGGTACCGAATGGAGAGCGGTGGGAGGCCAAAATGCTGAAGGAGGTGCAGAGGGCGCGCACGGTGTCAGTCACGAGCGAAGCGCTGACACAAGTACTTTAAGGCTTGGGTGTCGAACTCGATAAGGACGCATCAAGATTGACGGACACCAAGCCGACTGAAAATGCCGGTGAGTACACTTCAGAGGCACATGAAGATCCGGACGCAAAAACAAAGAAAATGCGAGCGAAGAGCTCCGCTCCACGCGTCGCCGCGCCGGACCGAGCACCAGGCGGTTCTGCGCTTGCCGAAGTCATGCACCAATTTGACGAGGAAGATGAGTTGGCATCACTCGATGATCCGGACGACTTGGACTATGTTGATGACGGCGTGGCAGACGAGGATGAGATGGACGAGATCGTGGATGGAAACGAGGCGAAGGTACCTGCCGCTCGCCATCATGATGACGATTCAAGTGCTCAGTCTTCAGATGATCCCGAAATCAAACCAAAAGTACACAGAAGTCAGCGCGTGCAACCAAATGAAGACACTCGCGCGGATGCTACGTACGGTGTGGAGGATGGGGCCCCTGTTGCCGGAAGTTTCTTGGAAGGATTTCCCATTTTCTGGCGCTCGTGGGAGCAATTCGAGAAGGTCTTCGCCGACTTCCAAGAGCGGACATTTCAGTTGTTTTCGTGTCGGACCAGTACATCGGTGGAAGCGCGCAACCGGATGATAGTTCAAGAGCAAACGAAGGCAAAGAAAGTGAAGGATTTTGGTTCGGAAAAGAAAAGTAAGCGCGCGCGTCGTACGCGCACTGGTGGGAATCTACTTCCTGCGTCGTGGGATAAATACAGCAGAACATTCTTGTGTACGCATGCCATGCCGTTCTTGAAGAAAGGAACTGGAAAGAGGAAGCACACGTCCGTCAGGTCTACGGGGTGTTCGGCACACATAAACGCCCGTGTTTGTCTGCGGCCTAGCAGCGATGGCTTTCATCTGGTTGTGAAAGCAACTGGAACGCATGATCATGCTTTGACGGAGCACCAGTGGTATAACTACGCCGAGAACCGCCGCATTGAAGACCCCCTGTTGTGCCAGGACGTTGAAGTGATATCCAAAGCTGGAGCGAAGCCCCGAGGAATCTTATCGTATCTGCGGGCGAAGACAGGTATTTTTGTGGAATTTCAGTGAAGGTTTTGTGTATGTTCTGTTTCTAATTACTGTATGCTTATTGTACGCTTCTGTGTGATTGTTGTGCAGGCAAGCGTACGGCATTAAAGGACGTTCACAACATGATTCAAGGCGTGAAGCACACATTTCGCGGCGGAAGATCAGATGCAGAACGCGCAATTGCTGTACTTGACGAATTCATTGAGAGCGCGAGCGGAAATACGGCTGAGTTCATTGTGGACAGCGACAACAATATTGTGTGGGTTGTCACGTTCCAGTCTGCGCGGCAAAAGCGTCTTTTTGCTGCATTTCCTGAGGTCGTGCTGGTGGATTCCACGCATGGCACCAATGCCAATCGCTACAAGTTGTTCAGCTTCGCCGTGCATGATGTCTTCGGCCGGGTGAGATCAGAATGGCAACCAGAATACCGAAAATAAACCGAATTATTAATTGTTGTTGGTGTGTTTATTGTTTTCAGGGTCAGTACGTGCAGCACGCTCTCGTGCAGACTGAAGAGAAAGCGAATCTGGCATTGGCTGTCGCCGCTTTCAAGAAGAACAATCCAGGGTGGTCAAATATTCGCGTGTTGATGACCGATAAAGCCCTACACGAGAAAGATGTCCTTCATGAAGGCTGGCCTAATGCTAGACAATTATTATGTCGGTGGCACGTCGAGACGTGGTTGAAGAGACAGTGCTCGCTTTTGGGTGGGGTGGGGCAGACTGAAACAAAGCAGCTCAAGGTGATCATGAAAGGACTCGTGAATGCGGAATCCCAGCACCAATACAACGATTTCAAGGAGGCTTTGCTGATGACCCTCGACAATGACAAAGATAACCATCTCTACAAGAGTGTCATGCAGCATTGGGACACAACGACTGATGAATGGGTGATGTTTAAGCGGGGAGGTGTGCCTCACTTGAAGAACAACACAAACAATCATCTAGAGTCAAAGTGGGGTCGCGTGAAGGAAGTCGTTGATGGAAACTTCACTATTGACGAGCTAGTGTCTATGCTTATTACGCTACAAGACTATGCTGAAGAACGATATCTAGCAGAATTTCACCGCGTCGGTAGTCGTCCTCCGATGACAGAAGACCCCGAGTTGACTGCATTAGCCATGCAGCTCAGTGACTATGCGTTCCGGATGGTGGCAGAGCAGCACAAGCTGGCCGGAGGGCCGTCATCTTCGTACGACATCGAGAGAGACGGCGAGCAGACTACGCTGACAAATCCAGCGACCGGTGAAGCACACGTAGTTGATGCACGGGTACGCTTTTTGTTGGATTTCTGTCTTTTTGTTTATATTTGGTGCACTGATCTCATACTATTATGTTATTGCAGCTCTCATCCTGCGACTGCATATTCAGCCAGACATGTCTGCTACCATGTCGCCATGTAATGCACGTCCGCAGCAAATCAAATTACGAGACCGTTATCCCGCCCATGCGAACGTTTTCGTCGCGGTGGATTGTGCATAGCCCCGCTAACAACATTGATGAAGGCGATGTTATTCCGGGAGGCTTGAACCGCATTAACTGCCCGTCTATCCGAGCTCTCCCGCCTGTTGATCGAGACACGAAGTACAGTCGCAGCAAGCAGCTCACGGAAAAGATCAACGACGTTATCTCAATCCAGCCGTCCAGCACGTACCGGTTAGCGATGACCTGGCTGCAAGATTTCCATACTGCTCTCCGCACCGGCAAGTTAGAAGAGTTTACAGGGCGTGACGTGGTCGACAATTGCAGCGGATTTCCCAGTCTCTCGCAAATATCAGTACCTGACAGCGTGACAATATCGCAGTTGTCGTTCACAGATCCAGGCGTTCCAGTTGAAGCTAAATCTCTCGCATCAGCGTCGCCAAAAGCAGAAGTTGCCGTGAAGGCCCCGATGCCAGCGCCAGCATCCTCTATAAAAGAAACAACCAAGATTGAAGGTTGCTCCAATGCCCCTATTGTCTTTGCCTCGCCGCCCAAGAGGAAAGGCATGTCGAAACGTGCAGAAAAGAAGGATGAGTCCAAAAAAGAGATGAAGGAAGCGAAGCGCATCATGTCGTGCATTCAGGAAGGGAAGAAAGCGCGAGCTGTCAAGCTGTGCCACATGGAAATTCTTAGCGGACCATACACCAGAAAAACTACGATACCACTAGTTAACAGGCTTGATCTGACGCCTTTCGTAATCAGTGGAGTGCTGGTGGTGCGCCGATATACTGTCGGGCAGCCGCAGCCCGTCATCACATCAATCCCGCAGGCTGAGAGAATCCGTCAGGCGATCCAAGCAATTGAGGAAACGAATAATCACGAATTGCTAGCCCGGTGGGATGATTATGGCTGCGCGACTTACGAACAGTTGAAACTGATGGAAGGCGTTGTGATGGCGAAAAACAACTTCAATTTGGTACAGTTAACAGTTGACTGGATTGACAAAGCGAAGTTTCGAGCTGATTGCCTTGTCGAGCCGTTCAAGGACACACATGATGTCTTAAAGGTGAGAATTCGAAGCGCCAAAATCAGACCGAAAGTCAACAGAAAATGAACAAAACTAATATTTATGCTCAATGTGTGACTAGATTGACCACAAAAATGCTGTCGAGGATCTGAACCTGGGCCGATGGTACGTTGGGAAGCATGCTCAATTTGGTAGCGAGTTCTTGGATTTTCGCGAGAACCTCTGGCTTCACTCTGGCTCCATTATTGGGGCCCTTTTCATGCTGCGGGAAACGTACCAATATGTTGGTGTCGCCAATCCTCGGTTTCTTGACTTTGAAACGACGGAGCAGAGAACTCGTCTCGCTAGTTCGTATGGGGTAGCTGTACCAGGTAACAAGAGCGTCATCAGCGTGGTTAACCTCGGCCATCACTGGGGTGCATTCTTCATCGACGTCCATGGGAAACGATGCTTCCTGTTCGATCCCATGCAACTGAAAAGCAACATCACAACGCTGAAGAACGCGGTGCGGATGGTCATTGAGCCGGTGCTAGATAAGACGGATCAGCTCCAGTTCGACGTCAGTAGTAATATCTAGCACATAACGAAGTGGTTTTTTTATTTTCGCCTTTTCTTTCGCTAATTTAATAAGCAGAATAGGTTTAGGCGTATCTATTAAACTGGGGCGTTGCAAAAGACGCGACCTCTCGACCACCTGAGAGCGCGAGAAACATCCAACGCTTCACGAGGTAGTTTCAAATCGTCTCGAGCAGTCAGAGCTCTAAGGCGGTAAAGTACACACTGCATTACAAAGCAAAGCTCTACTCTAGGAATTTGTATGATTTTCAGCGAATCGTAGTAGTTTTCAGCGAATCGCAGTAGTTTTCAGCGAATCGCAGTAGTTTTCAGCGAATCGCAGTAGTTTTCAGCGAATCGCAGTAGTTTTCAGCGAATCGCAGTAGTTTTCAGCGAATCGCAGTAGTTTTCAGCAAAAATACTTGGCAACGTTATTTTATTTTTAATCCTGACAAATATAAAGGATATAATATATATAAATATGACGTACTCAGCAGAACAGTATATACTTAACAAGGAGCGTATTAAAGCTGCTCAAAAGCGCTACTATTTAAAGACGAGAGAAACGCGTATCGCTAAGCAGCGAGAATATGATGATAAGCACCGAGATCAAATAAAAGCGCAAAAGCGCAAAATGTACGCGGCAAAGAGACAAAACGAACTTAAGCAAAAAGAATCCGAACCTAACAACAAAATCGAACTTAACTAATTATTTAATTTTTTTCCAGATTGTTTGTATTTGACTATCATATAAAGTCGGTTGATCCTGACATAAAAAGTCAATAATATAAAGACGAGCTCACGAGTAAAAATATAAAACCAGGAATATATAGAGAACATGTTTGCCTACGAGCTTGAAGGACTAAGACGCTTAAATATCCAAACCATCAAATGGGGGAGCAGCTATCGGGTCAAGGTTCGTGGTAGAACCGGTAAGATGGTATATGTAAGCAATATTTCTCTTCCTAGAAACCGTAAACTAGTAGCTAAGCAGTATAAGGTTCCTATGGATAAATTGAAGAAGAATGTGTCACCTGATTACAAGGTTGACCCTAAATACCGTTTCTATAACGGAAAGAACATGGAGTCACACCTCTATGAGGGTATTCCAGCCTCAGAGTTCTATGACAAGCTTGAGAACGTTCTCGCAAGTCAGAAGAATGCCTTTAAAATCAACATTGCGCTAGGCTATGATCTTATTAGCAAAACCGATGATAGCTTCACTCAATATTGGTACCCTAACATCGATAATACAGCTGTATTTGAGAGGCCGGTTGCAATAAACAGTAAGGCAGATATTCGAAAGAAGGTCATATCCGAGATCCGTTCCATGGAGTTAGCTGATAAACTCAAATACCCATCGAGTGGGTACAAGCTTAAAGCTATCACTGGCTTTAGAATTTTCATCTATCACCGCGAACATGCTCTTGGAGATAGCGACGCTGTAATTCCCAAGAGCATCCGTGATAACAAGCATGTAATCAACTTTCGTAAGACGAATAACAAGTGTGTATTTCATTGTATTGCCTACCACACGCAGTCAGGGGACAAGAAAGA
Source organism: Phytophthora ramorum (assembly GCF_020800215.1). Lineage (NCBI taxonomy): Eukaryota > Oomycota > Peronosporomycetes > Peronosporales > Peronosporaceae > Phytophthora > Phytophthora ramorum. Next base: position 551,436 of record NW_027150654.1, read on the forward strand.
TCCAAGATTCATTCAGGCTCTGGTGAAGGCAGCATTCCAAAGCTACTGTTCTTTCAAGGGAATTCCCTATTCGCTAGCTCTCTTCAGGAGTTTCAAACCGATCGACCTCCTTCAGCTCGATGAGTTAGAGGAGTGCTTCCAACTGAGTATAAATGTCTATTCGATTGATGTCGATAGCGGTAAAGTGGACTGCATTCGTCCATCGGACAAATCATATGAACCAATTAACATTCTATCTCACGCAAACCATGCTCTATATATCAAGGATATTAATATGCTTCAAAGCAAATATCAATGCCAGAAGTGTGAAATGATATTTATAAGTTCTTACAAGCTAAATAACCATAAGAGGAACCAGTGCGAGCTCGTAAACATCGAGAGCTTCCCAGCTGAACCAACCATCTACAAGCCACTCCAGAACACCATTAAATCTCTGCTCATGAAGTACTCTATCAAGGGTATTGATCAATATCTTGACCATTTTATTGTTTATGACTTTGAAGCTATCCTCAAGCCGACAATGGTACAACACGGAGAGAGCACCGTCTTCACAAACGAACATATTCCAGTCTCTGTCTCAGTAGCGGATAGCTTAACTGAGGAGGTGCGTTGCTTCGTTAACGATGACCCAAAGGCTTTGCTTATAGACATGTTTAATTACATCGGTTGTATCGGGTCGAAGATCCAACAATACAATGTTTCCAAGTATGAGTCACTTCTGCGTAAGCTTATCGACGCTCACGGCTTAACGGGTATGGAAATCCCTGGAGTCGATTTAGCTAAGAGGTACACTATGAGTGATGTAGATAGCTGGATTCAGGAAGCTAAATATTCCAGCTTCTTTGATTTCCACAGCATCATTGGTTTCGGCAAGCAGCGAACGGATTATAGCAAAATCAAGCAGCAACTCGATCAGGTACCGGTATTTGGCTTCAACAGTGGACGATACGATATCAATCTCATCAAGAACCCTAGCTACATGTGCATCGCTACCAACGACATGAAAATGCTAGATATTACTAACTACGTCCCGGCTGGTACAAGCTATGACAAGTATCTTACTACATATCTCGGTGGCTGCAAGTGTGATGACAAGATTCGTTGTGTCTGTGGCCTAGGCAAGGGGCTCTTTCCCTATGAGCACATCAAATCTTTTGAGGTGCTCCAGGAGACTACAATCCCTCCTAAGTCAGCTTTTGACAGCTCGCTTCGTGGCACTAGCATCAGCAATTCTGACTACGAGCGAGTAAAGTTCGTCTGGAAGCACTATGAGATGAAGTCTATTAGAGATTTACTCATCTGGTACAACAATTTAGACGTAGTCCCATTCATCAAGGCTATCAAGGCCCAGCGTGAACTGTTCAAGGGGTTTGAGCTAGACATGTTTGCCGATGGTGTATCTCTACCAGGCTTGAGCGAAAAAGTTATGTACCAGACCTGCTTTGACAACCTCAAAAAGCAGAGCAGAGAGCCGGCTAAAGCGTTTAGATTTCAGGCAAAGCGCATGAGAGGATACAAGAGTCAGGATACGGATGCTAAACGGGAGTTCGACATGACTATCGATCATCTCAATCATCTACTCAAGCAGCAGAAGTACTTATGCGGGCTTTGCTACTGTCAGCTATCAGCAGATACGGCCTCAGCCGACCGGGTGAACAACAAGCTAGGTCATATCGACGGAAACATTTTGATCAGTTGCATTGAGTGCAATGTCGCTCGTAAGGATATGTCCCTCAGTGGATTCCGATACAAGAAGCTTCTTGACTTCAACTCGGATCGTTTGGTGTTTAGTATTGATAAGGAGGAATCAAAGATCTATGGTAAGATGAAAGCTAACATTGCTGGGGGACCGTCAATTATTTTCAATCGTTACGCTAAGCGCAACGAGACCAAGATTAGAGATGGCAAGTTATGTAAAAAGATCATTGGATATGATGCCAATGCACTGTACTTGTGGGCACTTGGTAATGATATGCCATGTGGGCGTTTGACTACTGTCGAGGTTTACGATGGTATCATCGATGATATCAAGAACGACAAGATATTTGGCTTCCTTGAGTGTGATATTAGCACACCAGAGCACTTGAAAGAGTATTTCAGTGAGATGACTCCCATTTTCAAGAACACTGTTATCGATTGTGAAGACCAAAACACCATTGGCTTACACATGTACGACTACAACCTTTCTCGAGAATCGGGTCGCGCAAAGCCTGCTCGCAAACTAATTGGCAGCTACTTTGGCGAGAAAATTCTCGTTTATGCTCCGTTGCTTAAGTGGTATCTTGCTCACGGTATGGAGGTCACCAAAACCCACAGCTTCATCAAGGCTAGCTCTCACAAGGCATTCTCCCCATTTATGGATGCTGTATCGAGCGCACGACGAGAGGGTGACGTTGATAAGTCTAAGACTATGATTGCAGAAATGATGAAACTTGTGGGCAACAGTGCATTTGGTCGGTCAGGCATGGATATGACAAAGCATAAGGAGATCAAGTACGAATCAGATGATGAGAAAATTAAATCACGGATCGAACACTTCACGTTCCATGGACTCGATGAACTGAACGATGCTGCGGAGATTACCATGAAAAAAAGAAGAATTAAGAACAAAAATCCTATCCATCTGAGTATTGCTATTTATCAGCTAGCCAAACTAAGAATGCTACAGTTCTACTACGACTGCATTGATACATATTTCGACCGTAGCGACTTTCAGTACCAGGAAATGGACACTGATAGTGCCTATATCGCTTTTAGCTGTGAAAACCCGTTTCAGAGCTGCATCAAACCTGAGCTACGTGACCACTTCAAGCAGCACAAGTACGAGTGGTTTCCGCGTGACTACAACACTGAGGTAGCTAAATTTGATCGACGCACACCTGGCTTGTTCAAAGGTGAGTGGTCTGGCGATGCGATGGTTTCATTATCGAGTAAAAACTACATCTGCTACCTCCCTGACCATGAGTATAAGGTAAAAGTTAGCGCGAAGGGTATTCAACAGGGTCGAGGTCGCAATGACGATGTGCTCAACCCAGATGGATTCGAGACAGTGGTTCGCGACCGAATCACTCTTCAAGGCACTAACAAAGGCTTTCGCATCAGTAAAGAGTCCAAGTCAATCATTACATATACACAGCGGAAAACCGCTCTCAATTACTACTACGATAAGAGAAAAGTTTTAGACGATGGGATTAGCACCATCCCTCTAGATATTTAGGATCTTATAGCTTTGTCAACCATTTATTTTATGAGCAGTAACATATATTATGGCAGATCTACTGACGAAACTCTACTATGACCCCAAAACAGGTTTTATCGCAGCCCGGCCTCTGTACGAGAAGGCCAGACAGATAGACCCGAAAATTACATTTAAATCTGTTAAGGCTTGGTATTCTACCCAATCAGAAATTCAGCGTTTTCAGGAGCAAAAGAAGAAATACAATGGCTTTAAAATCACGTCGCACAACCCAAATTCGTGGCAGATGGATCTCGGTTTCTGGGAGAAGCGCCCAATATTGACATGCATCAATATCAATTCGCGCCTTGGCTACACTAAGATACTTAAAAATAAAACAGCATCGGTTGTATTGGCAGCAATTAAAGCTTTCGTTAGGCTACAGAAAGTAGATATTCTAACTAGTGATAACGGCAGCGAATTCATGAACAAGAAGGTGCAATCATTCTTCAAGTTGAAGAATATCGAACACTACAACAACGAGCCAGGAGATCACGGAACCATGGGCAAAATCGAGCGCTTCAACAGAACTCTGAAGCAACGTCTAACAAAGGTCGCTCCAAAACCTGTAACACAGAAGCTAATCAACGATCTAATTGGCAATTACAACAATACTATCCATAGCTCTATTGGGATGACTCCAAACGATGCTATAGGTGAGGTGATGACGTCGGAGCTGAAGCATAATCAAGTTGAGGTAGAGCGCATTGGGAATGAGTTCGAAGTAGGTACGTCGGTGCTATATCGACTCAAAAAGCAAACGTTTGACAAGGAGGCCGCTCGCTGGAGCAAGGCTGTATATACGGTTGTTGGTATGGATGGATATCGAGTACAGATCCGATCCAAAAACGGGCATACTCTCTATAAAGCACCGAATGATCTCAAAACAGTACAATCAGAGGCGACTGAAGCCACTATCAACCGAAATGATATTTTTGAAGCGGAAGATATATTAGATCATAAGAAGCTTCGAAACGGTAAGTATAAATATCTTATCAGATGGGTAGGCAACGAACCTAATTCCTGGGAGCCTGAAGGAAATCTGCGCCTTATCAATAAAAACAAACAGAGTCAGTTGGAGGAAGAGTACTGGAAGGGGCGGTCGCTCCTTCACTGAGCCCGACACATTATTCTTTCAGTTGAAAGGAGGGGGGGGGGGGGGGGCGGAACCCCTCTCAGGCGGGCCTTCGGGCAGCCACGTCGTTCGTCGCCCGCTCCTTCACAGTGCCTTTAGAGTCGCGCAGTGACGGCCCTATCTACGATATCAGTACCTTCAAGCACGGCTTGTATCATCGTTCTATGGCAACGAATGGTCGTTTGAAATCCCTTCGGGAAGGTCGCAGAGATTTCCGTTCCTCCACGCTCTGCTTGAAATCACGCTTAGGTGTCATCATCTTTAGTGATAATCTAAATACTCTTTCTTCGTTCACTGCACATTTCTTTATTTTATAGCTTTCTTCTAGCAACATCGAGTTGTCATAGACAGGCAAATCATCAAGAGGGTCACAGTCAATATAGATGATTTTTTCATCCATCTCAACTATATATCTTAAAATATATATGCACTTGACCTTCTTCAAATGTGTAAGCATGATAATGGATGGAGCGGGAAGCCATACAACACGGCGGACGAGTCCCCTCTCTCCCCACGAACAAGTGAATACGAACAGCTTAAGCGTGAGCTACGACAGTTGCGTCGGAAACTCTGGATAATTACTGAAATTACTAGACTTAAAGATGAAATGCTTAATCTTGACCCGGTATCATCGTTTAGGAAGACGGTATCAACTCGAAAATACAGAAACGAGCTCGAGACAATATTTGGTGTGCCATTTAAAGCTGTTAAAGATCGATATTTGAACCTTTTGAATGAGCGAAATGAGATTTGCCACTCATATGACAAAACTACGCATACCCGAGTCATGCCGAGTTACTGGTAGAGCAGAGTATGCACTTTCCAAAAAAAATTTATTCGATTTAATATAGCTACAATGTTCCCAAATTTTAAATCACTAGCTCAAAGAGAGCAAAAGCGACAGGAGCTTCTTGAACGGGTTCAGCGGCGCGTTAGGCAAGCAACCGCTAAACGGCAGATGTATGAAGGCACCTCATGGGCAAGTGATTTTTCGAACACAATGACAGCAGTCCCGAAGTCATCCGATGTGTCAGTTCAAACAGAGTCCGATGGTGAAAAAAAAAGCCCGAGTGATGGAAACTCCGTGAAAATCCCTGAGCTCTCATCAGTTGGAACGAGCACAGACGCTGCGGAAATGACTGATGTTGGTATCGATGCTCGACCTGATATGATTGATAAAAATGTTGAAGTTCGACCCCAAACAGCAGAAGTCGAAACAAACACACCAAAAAATAAAACGAAACCCGTTCGCGCACGTGATACCGAGCAACAGGTTGAATCGCGCGAGTGGATACGCAGTTTATTCAAAGCCAAACCAAACTGGGCTGCTCTACGAGTTCGTCCAATTCGTAAAAAAACTGATAGAGAGGACAATAGATATTATCTTGGTGAGGAAGGATCGTTAATAGTAGTCAAAAGTGGAAACAGATCTAGTAATTATAAATCGATTAATTGGGAGGCAACAGAAGAGGCAATCAAAGAAATTTTGTATACTGGTGAGAGCAATTCAGTCGACGAAGTCAGCTATATGCGTATGGAGGACCCTCTGTATCATGCACGCTTAGCCAGAAAGCGCATGGGCGATGAGTTAGAAGACCTTGAAGTGCCTCTAAAAGATCGAAGACTAGTTGACCTTCATTTCGATAAGAAATCGACCTCCTCAACGTCAGACAATGAAGAAGCTCAGATCAAGCTATTTTGGATTATTATTAAGAATAGAGAATTGCTAGAATCGAATGGCTTATCTAAGAGCATCGAACCTGTGCTACAGGGAACAACCAAGTCAGCAAAAGTTTATCGAGAAGGATATGTATGGGTAGATCGTAGTATCATCAGAGTTTATGACAAAAAATCTAATCGAGCTCACCCATCACTGTTAAAAGTTGTCGATTGGCAATCAACTTTAAATGCGTTTCTAGACATAGTCGAGCGTAGAGGGTTGGAGATTGCTCTCGTAGGTAAATCGGACAAGATATTGACACCAAACACGTATGAACAATCTAGTAATGACGTTGAAGCTCGTCATGGTGCTAAAACAGGATCAAATGAAGACATAGATCGTAACATGTCAATTTCGGATAGCGAAGCTAAGCAGCTCATCACTGAATACTTCCAAGAGCTCCTTGATAAGAATGTGGAGATTTCATTTCGCTTGAGGCCGATCATAAATTCAAAAAATGGAGTTAAAACCCATGAAGCTTACTATTTTGGCAAACCCTCGCTTCTTAGACCACTTAATATTAATAATAAGCAAAACGAACCACTCTCCGGTAAAGCGTTGTCTCATTTAATGAAAAACATGAGGTGGATGGATACTTTCGAATCGCTGCTAAATGGAATGGAGTATATATACCGAGATGTAACAGATATATATGGTCCGAAAACTGACGAGGAGACGTGGACGGAAGCAAATATTATTCAGAATCTCCAGATATTGCGAGCGATCATTTTCAATCATGCTGTTGACATCAAGCAGCCAAGTTCGGAAGCATATGATTACGACGAAACACTACAAAGGCTGCATGATGATGCGGAAGCCGCGTTTCAGGGGTATGGAGAAGCTCAGAAGAGGTTTGATACAGCCCAAAACACAGCAAAAGTGTCTAGCTCTAAAGCTAATAATTCTGCGCTTAAGGCAGCGAGATCGGCTTTGAAAGCTACTAAGGCTGTCTATTCGTTGAAGTTGAAAAAATATACTGATATGGATCGTGAGAAAAAAGAGGAAGAGGAATGGGAACATGCTGCCTTTCGCGCTCGTGCTACCCGTTCGGGTCTAAAAGGCCGTGGCTTGAGGGGTGCAGGTGTAGCTCCACTGGACGGTGTAATCAGGCGTGGTCGCACGTACAATCTTAACGAGATCCAGGGTCTGGCTACACCAAGTGCATATGTATATCATCAGCTAGGCAGTAAGTATATCCGTCTACCGGATCTGGATGCTAAAACGCTCGTGATTGTACAGCCTAATAGAAGAAAATGCGGACCTAAGTGTGAAATCAGCGATAACCTGCAAAAGATGATCAGGACTCTGGTATATAAGCAACATATCGATCAACCGTCTTATGATAAGCTCGACATCGCAGATAAAAAGCTATTTAAGGAGATTCTCTCCATCACACATCTACAGTATAATTTTCACAACAAGCTCGAGGACCCGTTAGAGTCTCTTAAAGCCGAGTATGACAAACTCAAGGGGGAGCTAGATTTAGGAAACGATAATCCTAGTATTATCAAGCAGCTTAAGTCTCTTAGTGTAGATATGTACAGCAATCGACTTATTTCAGATTCAGAGTTTAAAGATATTATAACTCGTTTACTATAAACGAAACCGGAGATGTTCTTCTTTAATCCAAGAATTATATCCAGCTCGGGTGGACGCTATGGTGATAATGCCAATCTTAACCTCGCAGAGCTCAAAACTATCATGAAGAATCTGATCATCCACGAGCGACCCCAGCAAACACAGACAGCCGTATGGGCTACTGATCTTGATAAAACTATAAAGACAACCGATTCCGCTACGCAGACGACAGGAGGACGAGTGTGGGCTTACAAGCCGTCTCAAAAAAAGAAGGCTTCCGTTAAGACCTTCGCTATCTAATTGAGATTCATTCTACCAACCGCTGCTTCACATTGATTTTTTTTATTCGCTCGTACGTGCGTGTGGTCAGCGAAGATGCGATCGTAGATATTTAAAGCCACGCAGTCTCCTTAGTGCCACGCAGTGGTGACTCCATCTTCGATATCGGGAAGATGATAACACGAGCACTCTACGAGTTGTCACCCCACCCACGTCGTATGTGATCTAGTTTTACATTGAGCGTCTCTATTTGTTTAAATGCGTCTCTTAGCGCCGCGTGTAGTAATGGAATTGCTCTTTCATAGCTAACGCTCATCCGATAACCTGGGATAGACCAAGGGTCATCTGGGACAGCCTCCATTGTATCATCTTTCGTTAGGGTTAGCAACAATGCATGGCCAGCCTGGTACAGATCCTGAGCAATATAGCCCAACTGCTCCTTTCCGTCTTCACATTTAATCTCATAACGAACAGGATTAATACTCTTGACAAAACCTGTCCCAACCACATTCGGTATTGTTTGGATTTTATGCTTAATTCGACGATCAGAGGATATGTATATGCCTCTAACCCCAACCTTCAACGCCTCTTTGCAATAGATCGATGTAGTATCGCTAAAAGTACCCGTTCGACCTCCTGTGAATGAACTTGGCGTAGCTGTTGCTGTTGTTGTTGATCCTACAACAACCGATGCCACCGACCGCTCTACATGGAGAGAAGCAAGTGGTGCAGATGTGCCGATTCCTACTTTGTTGTCAGCAGTGAGTACGAGACAATTGGACGTTCCGTAGCTATCCCAACTAAGATAGTTGCTAGCAACGCCATCACCAGCGACGTAAAACGACTGTGTAAAACAATTATTGGTAGTCAAACTTTTACCAAATCGCATGCTGATCGAGAATGATGGAGCAACGTTAGATAATATGTTCAAAAGTTGATCTCCTTCGTCAACATTTCCAATACGTATATTTCCTGCATTAGTAATCGACATTCGCGCGAAAAGGCTATTGTTTTGAGCTGATGAATCCTTCGTCCAAAATTGTAGATCAGTCGGGCTAAATCCACCGGTGATGCGTTTAGCTACTATTCGAGCCCCTGGAGTGTACTGGGAGAGATTGGAAGTAGCATCGTTGGCGAATGTGATGGTTGCCGTTGACCCAACCGTGTCTGACATGTTATTTATGATCAAATTGCCAACGTTCGCTGGTGCGTTTGAAGCAACCGTTTCTCCGCTCGTAGTTGAACACATAGTTCGAGTATTGCTAATTAGGCTAGTCGCCGTTAAACTAGATATCGTCCCGATATTTCCTGATGCGTCCAGAACGACCGCCTTACCATTCGCTGCTGTACCGGCTGTAATAGACAGAACATATGAAGGAGCAGACTGAATTGACGAGCCTCCCACGCTCAAACTTCCACATGATATTGCATTGGATACGTTAAGTGAACCTAGAGTACCAACCGACGTAATATTAGTCTGAGATCCTGTCGAGAGGGTCCCTGAAATTGATCCAGAGCAACTGATGGATCCGCAAGAGATCGCATTGGATACGGTAAGTGAACCTAGAGTACCAACCGACGTAATATTAGTCTGAGATCCTGTCGAGAGGGTCCCTGAAATTGATCCAGAGCAGCTGATGGATCCACAGCCCACCTCACCAAGTCCGCTTATGTTGCCACCAGTTCCAGGGACAAGTGATACACCCACTATCGCTGCTCCTGGTGTAATCCCAGTAATATATGACATCCGATAGTCATTCTTATCAACGAAGATGGTTCGTGCATAATCATAGGTTAGATTGCCGCTCGAATCCAATGAAATATAGAATGCGGGGTTATACAATGTTGATACAAATGTAGGTCGTGGGTAACTAAAGCCACTCATCACCAAGGGCGTAGACGCAGACGCAAACCTAAGGTTTTAGCGTCAGGTTGTTGTTGATTTTGTCTCGAGCTATATAGATCGAGCGATTTTAACAAACGATCATGAGCGTTATTAGACAAACGTCAAGTGGTGCAAACCGCGAGAAAATGTCTTTAAGCTCACTTATTCCAGATTTCGGAGCTAGCCTGCCAAAACAGTTCAGATCAGCATCGACGGGGGATATTCCTGCGTTGGGTATCAAAGCTCTGTTCAGAATGATTGTTCTTGGTCCCTCGTTCAGCGGAAAGAATAATCTCTGTTTGTTCATACTCAAGCAGTCTCCGCACGTCTTCGCGCACCTAACGATCATCGCTCGTAATCCTCACCAGGAGTTGTATGAGTATCTCCGCGATAAGCTAGAGGGCTTCATAACTTTCGCGGATCCGGACAATCCGCCGAGCGTTGACCAAGTACGACGAACACCCCTTAGCTCGAATAAACCTGAGCTTGTCATCATAGACGACTACAGTAACGATAAACTACTCCAGAAAAACTTGTTCTCGCACTTCTACACCCGTGGTCGCCATTTTAAATTGAGCACTATATTTCTTAGCCACAGCTACTTTGCAACCGATAAAATGATTCGTTTGAATGCGGAATACGTAGCGATCTTAAAAGCTAATTCTAAGAGGGATCTGCAGATGGTTGTCAAAGACTTTAATATAAAAGGAGTTGACGATAGATCCATTGTCTATTACTACAACAAGGCTACTGAGCGCAAAGGACAGATGCTTTTCATTGATTCGGTCAAGGGACAGATTCGTTACAATTTCGAAAGACCGATCAAAACCGAAAGTTATGAGTAATTCATATTGATCAGTCCGAATTATGACTCTAATCATATATAACGAAGATGGCAAGCTTTTTGAAAATCGATAGTACCAACCTTGTCCAGGATGGGTACAATTCAACGTGGCGCTACTCGTTTCCTGGTTCGGCGGCCGATTTCCGTGATGTAGCCTGCGCTATTCAATCCATTAGCCTTTACAACAGTGAGTACAACATTGATTCAATGCAGTTCCAGAACACCACATTCAAGGTTGAAATTCCAACAGCTGGAACTACTTCCACAGTCAGTATTAGTTTACCTGATGGCTATTACAAGTACTCTGATATCAACAGAAGCATTCAAGCCGCTCTAATCAACGCTGGTGCCTACCTCATCGATCCTTCCGGCAATAATGTTTTCTACATCCAACTCAATGAGAATAGTGTATACTACGCTGCACAATTTGATTTTAGCCCAACGCCAACGACTATACCGACTGCCGGAGGTACTTGGGTACGCCCAGCAACAGGTTTATACTCATCTGGTGGTACTGGGCTACCTACAACTACTCGAGTTCCTCGATTAATAATTGATAATGCTGCTTTTGGATCAGTAGTAGGGCTTTCGGTAGGCACATATCCAGCAGCTTCTTCAACTGTCGCAAGTGCCCAACTATCGAACACCATTCCGCAAATTCATCCTACCAGTTCATACATCGTTCGTTGCGATCTAATCAAAAATGAGTATGTCGTATCGGGTGATATTCTATCTGCTTTTGATCGAGGTGATGCAGATATTGGTCAGCTAGTTACTTATAAGCCGTCTCAGTATGCTTGGATGAACTGCCACAATGGTTCGAGGACAACTATAACAATTAGTATCTATAACCAGAACGATAAGAAAGTGAAATTCCGAGACACTTCTGTTTCGATCATGCTTCTGCTGAGAGCCAAAGAGCAGAAGCTCTGACCTACCAGGTCTGAGTGTCTGCGACCCTTGCGTCCCGGCGCCAAAAAATAATTTTAAAAAGTTCTGACCTACCATCTGCGAACTATGCGCTCCGGCGCTGCAGATTTTTTTGTTTGAATACTATATTAGTACAACTTTATCTATCAGATTACGGTGGAATTCATAATCTAAAACTGCCACCGGCTTTACCCTTACTTCGCATAGCACGGAGTTTAGCCATGTGATCCTTAGCCTCCTGGGAGCCCTTAGCAAATTTGATGGGCCTTTTAACAGCCATCTTAACTGGAACGCCAACTCCATAACGACGACGGACCTCTCCTCGAATCGATTTGATGAGATCCGAATGTTCAGGTTTTGTCGCCTTACTCAGTAGATATTTCTCTCCGACATCGACAGCATCAGTAAGAATACCCTTTCGTTTTGTGTAAGCGAGAGCACGTTTAGCCCCTTTCTTTACATCGGACATTGATATACGACCACCTGCGTTACCCACGTCGCTATCGTCATCATTAATACCGATACCTGTCATCGATTTAATTGCAGCTCTGGCAGGGATCGCGCCTTGGGGTGCTCCTAGAGCGGTAGCGAGACCAGGAACGGCTGCATCGGCAACGCGGGACAAAATACCCGAGTCCTTAGCGAACTTGAAGGCCGACTTAATGCCTCCCCAAACTTTCCCCCAAATACTCGCCCCATGCATACCACCACCTTGCAAATGCTTGAACGGATATCCAATTTCCTTCTTCGTGATAAGAAGACGCGTTCCCTTACCAGATGTGCGAGCTCGGAGGGCTTTTGCGTACGATTCAGGGTGAAGATGGAGCGTAGCACCGGACCCGCTTAACTCATCTTTGGAGAGTGATAGCGTTCCGGTCTTGAACGCTCGCTTGAGCTTTGACTCAGGAACATCACTAGCGATAGCTAATTCGCGGTACATTGTAATAACCTATATTTGTTAAGCTAAATAATTTATAGAATAGTCAAATTGAGGTCTTTCATCTTGTCAAATACCTCCGGCTTCTTATGTTGCTTGGAATATAACCACAGCATACACCATATTCCGCAGTAGTCCCCATATGTACCTTGATACTGCTTGGTATTGTATTTGCTAATGCCATACTTGGTTGGAGGACCTTCTCCCATTGAATCGTAATATTGCCCGTTTCGGACTGCTGTCCAATGCCCTACATCCAGATTTGGCGTTCTTAGTAGAATCAGATACGAACCTTTCTTAGGTAGTGGTTTCTTAATTTCACTCGATTCAAAAATGTCATCCAAATGTACTTGTAATCTATTCGCAAGCTCGATGAGATCATGATCGCTGGTTATAGGCTTGATAAGATCTGCCATAATAAGGAAGTTAAGAGCTTGCTCGAGGACTTCAACCACTCGAGCTTCGCTCTAATATTTATTTTAACTAAACTATATTGAGGATCATATAGATTCAACCATGTCTGAAACACAACTTTGCGACCAATATTTGTACCAGAGCTCGCTAAAGAGCGATCCTGAGATTAAGGTAGCCTCTGGTAAGCGGGTACCGTTTGTAATCGATCTAAACCAGGGCTCGTATCAGAATGGTATTATTACTATTGACGCCACGTCACAGCTGAACGGATCTGAAGGCTTTGCTTGCCTTCGTGATGCGTATCTAATGCTGCCGTACAAGGTCTCGATGCGAAACGGCACTACTGCTCAGACGGCTGCTGCTAATCGTTTCTGTGTGTCGCTGAAATGTGGTAATTGGAATGTCATTGATTCGATGTCGCTGGAACTCAATGGAAAAACCATTGTCTCTATGGCTGACTACAAGATGTTTTGGAACAACATCCGTGCTCAAACAAGCTATTCCCCTCAATATGTTGAGAAGCATGGTGCTGAGTCGTTCCTATTTCCGGACGCTGCTCAATCTGTTACTTACAATTCTGTCACGAACTCAACGAATGGTGATGGCTATTCAAACAATGCTGCTTTCTCATCCGCATTTAATGTATCCAATCCCCCTGGTGGAGCCACTATTCCTAACGATGGCTTCGTGAAGCGCCTTTTATCAAACCCTCCTAGCGCGGGTACTGATTTCACGTCTAGTTGGCCTTCGCTTGGCGGATCAGCTGCATCTACAAACATCGCTAATCAAACTGCACGTGGTGCATTCGTTGCTGGATCAGCTTCTTCTAGTGCAATCATGGGTACATGGAACTACATGTTGAAGATCAAACTAACTGACCTACACCCGATCTTTAAGGAGCTTGACCTCTTGGCTAATCCTCAGATTCGACTTCGCTTCCGCGTCAATCAGGGATCATCTGTTGTTGCTGCAGATTCTGTAAGAGGTATGTCGCTAACCTCTACTACTCTCTCATCCGGTAATACCTGCCCCGTCATGATTGCTGCCTCATCCACAGGAAACCCTATGAATGGAGTACTTCCAGCTACTGCTAATGGTTTTAGCATCGCCTGGGGCGCAGTAGTCAATTCGCTAGAACCTACACTTGATGGTACCTATATGCCTTTCACGACATCTCGTCTATATGTACCATTCGTTCATCTCGAGAATCCTCAAGCCATTATTTCGAAACCTGTCAAGAAGGTGCGCTACAATGATGTATATGCCCAGCGATTTGACCAGCGCGCTGGCATTGGTAAGCAGTCGAGTCAGTTCAACGCTTCCTTTGACCTACAGCTTTCGGCGAGTGTTAAGAACGCTAAGTATATTGTGGTTCTCCCGTTTGCCGAACAGACTAATAATTTTGCAACGGCAGCTGTGCAGGAGTATCAGAGTCCATTCGATAGCGCCCCATGGACGGTACAGCCGGGTTCATCGATTCGTAACTTCAACGTACGTATCGGATCGCAGCAAGTCTTTGACATCAGTCACGACTATGACTTCCATCATTTCACTAATGAGGTCGCCAAGATTGGTGCTATCAACGGTGACCTGTCTCCTGAGCTTGTGAATGGTCTTCTTGATTATCAGACTTGGTCACTTACCAACCGCGTTCTCGTGGCAGACGTTAGCCGTCTGACAGAGCGTGATGTACCTCAATCGATCCAGATCCAGGGAGTCAACGCGGGTTGCCAGGGAGTCAATTTGATCGTGCTTGTCATTAGTGAACAGGAACTAAGCTTCGATAGACTAACTGGGGAGGTATTGGAATACACCACAGCTTAAGAAAAAAATATGGATTTAATTAAAATTTTGATTTATTGTCTTGGTAACTATATAGATACCATGTCAACAACACTTTCGTTCGGCAAGCACAAAGGCTTCACTATCCAGGAAGTATTCGAAAAGATCCCAGCTACTGCCGCTGGCTTCGTAATCAGAAAATGCTAATTGGAGATTCTGATTCTGAAATTGTTAAATTTCTTGCGAGCAAGTTCGCAAATGGATACAATGACGAATCGTATCTGCTTAATTTCGGTAAGTACAGTGGGCGTACAATCAATCAAGTATTTGCTGTTGACGAACCATATTTGATGTGGCTACGTTGTTCTAAATTTGCCACTGAAAAGGCACCAAAGCTGTGTGCCTCTATTGACGAGTTGTTTAACTGATTGAATGGATTTTTTTAACTCGATTGTTGGTAGAGTTGATGATAAAAAAACAAATATCGCTACTAGACAAGTTTTCTTAGAGCTCTCACTGGTCGAGATGATTCGAACCTGCTGCTGAAGCGTTGGATGTTTCTCGCGCTCTCAGGTGGTCGAGAGGTCACGTCTTTTGCAACGCCCCAGTTTAAAAGATACGCCTAAACCTATTCTGCTTATTAAATTAGCGAAAGAAAAGGCGAAAATAAAAAAACCACGGAGTAGATTGGTAGATATTACTACTGACGTCATATCGGGATGTGTGCAGCAAGACAGCTCATCCTGCGGGCTGTGGTGTTTGGTGGTGCTGGAACTACTGCTGTTTGGAGCAACGCCTGAGAAGTGGAGTGATTATTGGAATGATTCGCTATATGGAGCCGTCGCGTACCTGCGCATGCGATACTTGCACAAGATAATTAGGCTTCAGACTCACTTCAACGTGGCTATTGATGAAGGGGATGAGGGAGAGTAGGCTCGGAATTTCTCGTGTTTGGTATTAGCATCAACATTGGATGCCTGCATTCTGTAACGCTTTGGTTCTAAATACGATATACCGAATTTGCACATAACGCGTGTGACTTAGAGTTTTTTGGCGAAGTGGCCTGGTGTATCCCGTTTGCGTGAACCCTAAATATCCGAAAACATAAATATATTATAATTCTCAGACTGAAATGCCATATGAAATCCTATACTTTATATAAAGCATGCACTGAGGAAGAGATTTGGTTCGTTCATATCAGTGTACTCTATGAAATGAACCCGATATAGCGTACCCTTACTTGTAAACTACACACCATCCGTATTCTATTCGCGTCTGATTCCATTAGTAACAAGGCCACACCCATCATCTCCGACGATTTGCTCACCATTTTCTCGTTTCATTTTCTGTTGCTCTAGCACGATCCCATCTGTAGTGCTGATTCCGTATTTCATTGTCATCACAGAAATCGTTATCGTAAAAGCTTGTGTCTAGAACTGATAGCAGTTTGTGCCCGGGTGGTTCAAATGGTATAGGGCTAAAAAGTACGTGGCTCCGGCCGCAAGTGCTGACAGTAATTTCCAAAGGTTTTTCTCAAGGTTGTAGGAGCATGCAAACACAGGTGTCCAAGTTGGACACAGTATTTTGGTCCGCACGGAAAGGGAGATGACTGACAAATCTGACGATTGATCACAGCTTTCATGAAGCCTATACATGCACAGGTATATTACATGTACGCACCACTCAGAAGGCATGTGCGCATACTGGTAAATAGAATCGCGAACAATTATCAAGCTGTAACCTTGTCTAACTCGCTTTCGAAATCAAACATTGGACACCGCGAAAGAAGCACAGTTAACGTCCGAGTTACATTGTTCGCGGCTTCTTTGTGGCGTGTTTTACTCTACGTTGCAAACCCCGTTTTGTACAAGAAGAAGGGGGGGGGGGGCGCTTGCCAAGGTCATCCCGAATGACGTTATGTCAATTATTCTGGTTGACCCGCTCGATTCTCAGCAGACTGTACACACACCAAAATTGATCCATCAGAGGATGTACGTTGTTCAACAGGTAGCCTCACGTCGGCTCGACGACACATCAGAGATCACCTTCTGTAGAAATTTGCCGTCCGACAACCTCAGTTCGCATTTTGCCTTCAAGCCCACAAATCCCTCACTTTGCAAGAAAGTTTGTCTCCAACTAGAACAGCATGCACAGCAGCTTGTGGGGTATTGTACCAGAGAACAGCGCCAACGACCGAGCGAGCACATGCTGCTGTACCGACAAGCAGCAACCGACACTGGGAGGGCTACATCAACATGACTGCACACTACGCTGCGTGTGTGCTACACCAACAACGGACTTCATAATCAGCGCCAATGGTTGGTACTGCGGAGCTGGAGGGCGCTGCCGCAGGGCACGCCCTCCTAGGAGGCAAGTACAAGTAGAATAGGACTGATAATCGCTACTCCAATTGAACTCACTTCGCAATCTGCAATCAAGTGCGCAAATGTCATACAGCTTCCTCCATCCGCCGAATGTGCACATGCTGAGTGACAATGTCATCGGAAAAGTGAGAAGCTCAACGACGACAAGATACACGAGTTCAAGACCACAGTTTTCCCAACAACGATATGGTAGCTTGGTGGTGGTTGCACATGAGATCCTCCAGGAAGCACCGCAGACACAGTCCACGCGGGCTGCGATTCCTTTCGAGCACAAGGATATATTGAACCCAGTTCCCAACAAGCCTCCGTCAGAGCTCGCTGGGGGCCCTGACCAATATGCTGCAAAATTACTGATCGCAGAGGGAAAAGGTGATACAGAGCTGCGCCGACAGCGTAGTCGGACAAGCATGCAGCGATACAGGAAAAAGATCGAGGACCATGTGATCGCTTTAGAGCGTGACGTCAGAAAGCTACGAGGAGAAACCCAAACGCTTCAGCTCCAGTGCCAAACGCTCTCTTCCGGTGTCCCCACAGGAACGACTGCCTTGTCGGTGGTGGCAGAATACTTTCGCCTGTTCCGCTACGGCTTGAAAGGATCCGCCCTAATGAACGACCCCGACAACAGCACAAAAGTGGTCTCGAACACCAATGTTTCTAGCGTACAACACGATTTCCTGCATGCAGCGACATCACCGGATGTGGTTGGCGAGACGGGGTTTGGCGTTGAGAGCCTCATCGACGACTACCGACGCCTCGCTCTCTACCTGCCAGACTCGGATACCCAACTCGTGCGACTCGATACCGGCCCCGAAGACTCGCTAACCGCCACCACTACAGTTGGAATCACCTTCACGGCCAACACGCTGCACTTTGCGTTCCCTCATCTCGTCCACAATGGAGACCGAGATCAGTGGTCACCGGTTGCTGCCAAGTTGCTCGACCAGCGGTTTGTGCTGCGAGGCTCGATCCATTTCAAGTGGGACAGTATAACAAGTCGCGTGGAGCTTGTGCAGTCAAAAGCGGACCTTTTGACTCCGATGCTGCACTTACTGGGCGACTTGGAGACCGTCTCTCGCGTGTTCGCCAACGCACTTGTCACTCCAGAATGCAAGCTTGCTCAGTAGGCAAGTCTTAAATGAACTTGCTCATTGTTTGCTCGCATGATAATGCCAGGCTTATAGCGAGTTTACAACGCACGGGCATGAATAATCGCGCGAATAGTTTGCAGCATGAGGCCAGGCCCTTTTTGCGATAAAGTCATACAGCTCAAGTAGCTCACTGTCCGCCATTTCCGACTCTGCGGGGCGCACCTTAAGAAGAGCAGCGCGACGCATCACCACCACTAATTCTTCGTCATCCTCGCTGCTGTCTTGACGTGCAGCGCTACATTGTGCGAGCTCTGGTGCCGGCCTAGTCTTCCCGGATTTCTTGTCGCGCCAAACTGGTGCCAGTGCTACAGCAGCAGTGATGTCTCGCCGAACACAGTTGGCTGAATCGTACGGATACAAATCATCTTCATCCACACTGTCCATGACAGCCAATGCGCACGCCGAGCTCGTCAACGCGTTGTGATCTTCAAAATGCTGCGCGAATGAGACGGTAATAGCCCCGGTAGTCACGCCACTATCGCAGTTCGAGATCAATCGGTGATTTAAAATGTGCGTGCAGTCATTCGGGCTGTCGTAGTCTTCTCGAACCGTAATATCACCCAGCGCTTTGGAAACACTGATCTCCATATTGAACATGAAGACCGTAAGAGCGTCGTAGACTTGCTTGAGCGACTGGACACCGCAAAAGTGGACTACGTCGAACCGATGGCACGTGAAGTTTCCGTGTGCATCCTCGAATCGATCCTCAGAGAAGTGATTCTTTGTCATGTCTAAGCTGCCGGATCGCTCCGTTAAGTAGCTGTAACACTGCATAAACTTCGCGTTCTTCATGCCAGTGAGTACCTCGCGTCGTTCACTGCACTTCTTGGGCAAAACCACGCGCGTATACATCGGGTTTTCGTGCTGGTCTCGGAGGTGGTTGGAGAGCACGGATTGGGTGCAAGCCACTGTGAGCTGCTGTGTCCTCACTGCACTTTTGAGCACTTGATTCTTCGTGGTTGCCTGCCGGAGCTTGAAATTATCGCTGCCAGTCGCCTCTTGGAGGACCTCCAGTTCTTTGCGTAAAGCTTGCGGCTTCTCCTGCAGAACACGAGCTTCTTCCTTACGAACCAAGTACGTGAACTCTCTCTTCTTTGCATGAAATTTGTGCGCCTTCTTGGGTTTTGGACTAGAAATATCGGGATGGGCAACCATCACTGAAGTTTCAGCCTGAGGTCCTCACTATTCGCTTTGCTGTAATACGTTGTGTCCTCCAGGACCTTGATCCAGCTATCCACGAGTCTACTGAATGAAGACTGTGGCTGGATCATCTCTACAGTTTTGTCGAATGTTGGGAGTAATCGTCATCAACGCAGCATAGTTTACTCCTTTGTGGCTCGTTTAACGCGGTTTGGCTTTGATTTCGTGACAAACAAGGGTCGTATTGCTTGCCAACTGCAGGAGATCTTTTGCATCAAGCCGTTGTTTGCAGCTGCTATAAGCACCAGGCGGGAAAGAGCTGTCTTTCAGATATCTTATCTTCAGCCGATGGGGGTTAGCCTCTCGACCATAGAGCGGTGCATCGTTTCGGCCACCGATCCATGTTATCCCGCATCTCCTCCCAATTACGTGGAAGGAGGGCCGGTGCAGTTGTGAAAACACCCACCGAGTAAGTACACAACAATTTCTTTTTCTGCCACTTACTGTCCATCCTCGCGGATCGTAATGTGGCCCAGTTTTTCAGAAATGCTGATCTCGATGTTGCAAAAGTATTGAACCAGCATGTCGAATACCTGCTTCACGCTCCCCACGCCATGAAGCTGGATTCTCGTGAATCTCGTCGAACAAAAGTCGCCATTTGACAGCTCATATCGGTGATCTTCACACATCGGCTTGCACGGGTCCACATTCGGTGGCCATTGACGCAAAAAGTGGCCCGCATCGTCCAGCTTCATCGATGTCAACGCCAGCAACGTATCCCGTCTCGTATCTTCATCTCGGCTCAAATGGATAAATCTTTGCAATGGGCTCCCTGCTTGAATTATCTTCACAACATCACCGCAAAATTATCAGCAAATCTACAACAACAAAACCGGAAAATAAAAGCTTACACATAGTGCGTACTCCGACATGATCCCTTGGATGTTGGCGAACTCGAGTTGTTGACTCTGTACTGCATCATGTAGCACTTTGCTGGCGATGGCTTGGTCCTTATCGTTTTGTCCTGGTCTGCCAAAACACGCCAGTGCCAGTTTCTGAAGCTCCTCCATCCTGGCATGAAGTACGTTCAGTTCCGTCTGCAGCCGCTCCTTCTCTTCTTTACGAATGCTGTGGGTGAATTGGCGGTATTTGCGCTTGATAGTGCGTTTCTCCTTTTGTGGCTCGGATTCTGCAGTGCCGCTGTGCACGCGTCAGACAGTTGCCAGGTGAGCGAGTCCCAGTCTCTGCTTCTTCTTCTATCCAATCGTCTAGAATGGACATCGAGAGCTGCGTCAAAGTCCCACACCAGAACCAAGCAAAAGTGAGACCAGCCAGCCCCAACACGAAACCCGAACTGGCGTACATCCCCACCACTGCACGTAGCGGATCCGTCGTTTGCACTCTGATCAGGAGTAACGAGAGTAGCTACTGCAACGCCAAAAAAGATAGAATCAACAACCACTTACGCTTGTACTTCTCCACACTCGGCACTTCCACTAGCACGTGCACAGCCCCTGCGGCGAGAGCCCGCACACCTTGTCTTGATAAGCCAGCCCGGGCAAGTTTCTAGGTCGAACGCAGATGCTGCTTGCCAGAGGTGGCGTCCACACCTCCAATGACCTCATTTTCCTTCAGCCACCTGGCGTCGGTCGTTGTCGCGTAACTCGGGATGTTTCGATTAGCGAGAAAAATAAAAGCGAACGAAAGACGTGAACTAACTTAGTTCTTGCGGACGCGACCCAGCGCCGACTGCTCGCTCGGGTTGCGAGCCTCGAGCCGAGTGGTATGCAGAGCATGGGCTTACAGAGCGTTCACTGGCCAGCGGCATCACTTCGTCATAGCTGTTGGTCAGTCTTGATGCTTACGCTGCACCAGTACCGGGAGCTGAGCCGTCAAACGACAAACCCCCAATAGGAGAGAGTCACGACCTCCGTGGCGGCCTTCGGCGCAAGGCGCGACATGGTCTTTCAGCCGACTTGAAACAGCCGTCTTTAGCACTGACAACTATTGCATGTACAAACGAAAAAGGCCTCAAATACCTCATTCTCCGCCAGGCTCTATCGTTTCAATCGTGCGGGATGCGGACCAAATATCGAGTGTTGGAGCTTCGTTTGAGCAATGCATTAGGATGCTGATGCAGTTTGTTAATGATCCTGGCCGCTTGCTATGACTTCGTGTCTATCTGTAGTTTGCAGTACCAACGCCGCGGTCCTTGCGAGCGGTAGCCTTGGAGATGACGGACTCAGCGACTGTAAGATTGCTCATGACGGAGCTAACATCCGACGGAGTGCCTTTCCGGCGCGTGGCGACACTGCGGACGCTTCGAGAGCTGGCAGTGGACGAGAGTGCCGACGGCCCCTTGAAAACGTCGCGCTTCGTAGATTTCTTGGCCGGATCCACTGGCTTTGGTGGGAATGGGGTGCCTTCAATATGGTCTGGAAACTCGTCCGCGTAGTCAATAATACCCCCCGTGAGCACGTAAATGTTGTCGAAGCCGCGCTGCACCAACGTGTGCGCCGTCTGCGCTACGACCTTGTCGTCCAGGTCGTAGATAACAACCAGTTTGGTCTCCTGGTTCTTGAACTGGTGCATCTCCGGCAGAAGCACATCGCGATTCAAAAAGGTGGCTGGGTAGTTCTTGGCGCGGTGAATGCGGTTCGCTGCAAACTCTTCCTTGGTTCGCGTGTCCAGCAGGAGGTAGGGCGGGTCGTAGTCCTCCTTCTCCTCGGCGTCGTAGCTCACGATACGAGGACCGCAGCTCTCTTGGTTGTCATCTCCGACAGGCACCCGCTCCATGGAGAATTCCCCGTTGGCGCCTTTCACCATCCTCGCAACCATTTCAGGTTGACTAGCACTCCCCGTGTCTTCATACTCACTGAAGAGCTCGGCCAGGCAGCGGCACGTAATGCGACGGAAAGTCTCGTCACGGCGCTTCAAGAACTCTTTGTGAGCTGTAGCCAGCGCGAGCAACACAGGAACTGCTACGTTAGACGTACGTGAGAGTTGATAAGAAACTACAACGAAAACTTACAGATCAGTCGCACTTTGTTGACTGTCGAGCCTGAATCGATCTTGCTCTGCGTGTTCTTGTACCTTGGGTTTTGGGGGATCTTCTTCTCCATGATCTGCACGGTCAAACGTCAATTCAAACCCAGTCGTACCATTTCAAAGCCGACGATTGGAAGACGTACGCCGAGCGGGGCTTTGGGCTTCGCGCGATGCATCTTGGACGGGCGAAGCGTCGGTGTCGAGGCGAAGGAGAATCGGGAGTGACAATTTGGGAACACCAGCGGCTTCTGTCGTTATTCAGCGCGTATATTCGCATGTTTCCAGTAACGACAATTTCAGGTCGGCTACGTTTGCAGGCATAGTGCTGCTACGGACATGTACAGATACTCAAAGTAAGTTAGACGACTTTAATGTTGTGGGCGTATAGTGCTACATGAGTTCTGAAGACGGTCCCGTTCGGTGGTACAACTAATGCACACAAGGCAAGTAGATGAAGAACCAAGGTCTTGCTCAATGAAAGGGTGTTTACATTGGACGATGGCGTTCACATCACCATGTGAGGCTTTCGATTCAAGACCTTCCGCGGCTTTTTCCTCCGATCATAATGGGACCCGTTTCCACCACAACAATCAATTTTGCTCGGCTGTCTTCTCCAGGCTGAGAAATCCACTCCACACGGCTACTCAAGCAAGTAACTTTGTCACACCTGTCATGAAACTCGCGAAGATGTTCTTGGTTGAATTGTTTTGTCACTCAGTAAGTTGCTCACCCACCAGGTTTGCGAAGTGCAAATGCATATTGACGGCCCCCACCTCGGCTTTGACTGGATTTCCTTTCTTCTGAGGTTGAAATGTTAAGTTGTGCCCATGACTCACGACATTCGTGTAAGATACTGCAATCGTTTGTTCATCTTTTACTCATGAAGTGTTTGCTGTCTTGTGTTTCATACTACTAGCGGACTTGGCTAAATGCTTCGTCAAGTAACTCCCACAATTTGGCATCGCTCTTCTTAGCCCCGTATCTGACCACTTCATCCACGAAGCTCACTATATTCTGCAACCTTCCCCATCCTCGTTGGCTCGGAACAGCACTTGAAGCACTTGAAAGCACGGAGATGAACACCCATTTATGATTCTGCTTGTAGCTGCTGCCTCTCGATTGCTCAACCAAACTGGTGACAATGGACTCGGTGCCTCACAACAACCATCACCAGTCCACAGGTACGAAAGATGTTGAAAAGCTGCCACGTTCTTTGCTCCAGAGTCGAAATTCGAGTTGAATGTCTTTCATCCAAAATGAAAAATGGCAATAATTTGTTCGCCCCCTCAGTCTTTTGAAAAACAAAATGTGCAGCGTTTAGATCGCGTTTTCCACAAGAAGGGTTGTCCGTTCTTCGAATCCGATCATTTGCCGAGCGTCTTGGCATTTTTACGAACTCGAAACCAGACTTTGGCGCCATCACCTTCAATTTCTAGAATGACAAGAACAAAGTTTTGTTTTGCCTACCATTTGAGGCGATGGCCAATGTTGAAGTCACATGCAAGCAGTCAACGAAGAACTGGATCCTTTCTTCTCGATTGGCGGCAATGATCTAGTGTTCCTTTCTTCTACAGTCGTAACATTGGCGTTATCCCTGGAGACAGCCCTGCAGCTACGTGCGAGGATGTTGCTGGATCGGTTCTACGTTGCTTTGCTAGCGGCAACATCCTGATTGTCTCTTATCAACCCTGTGATGATTGGATTGGATTGGATCGCATACCCAAACTCATGCTCTGCTTGGATGTGTGTTGCTCTTTTAATTCTACTTGATACTTCTCAAGTAGATTATAACTGGGGTGACTCGACGTTGTTGACTCGCGTGAGCCGCACCATTTTCTGTCTTTCGAAAGCAGAGTTTGATGCATCCACCTGCTGATTCGACAGTGTCTGAGCACTACCAACGCACATATTTTCGCTCAGTTTTGGAGACTCCACGGAATCAAAGTTTACTTTTTGACTGGGGTGAGTCCGCCGCAATTACGACTCCTAACTTTCCGAAGTTGGCGGTGTTCGACGGATTTGCTGCTCTCTACGACATCGACATTCGCGCCCCAAATCTTGGCGGTGATCTAGACACTGTGATTGTACAACATGGGTGATGAACAGCATCAATTCAGTCTAACCAAAGCAGGTGGGTCACTGATGGAATTGATACTATCTTCGACAGCAATAGGATAAAAGAGTCCCTCTTCAGCGATATCGCAGTTTACGGCGGCGAGAATCACGCGGCGATTAGCCTCTGATGAGTCCATCAACGTCTGGGCGTATTCTGGTGATAGAGGCACGCTAAACGCATTGATATCGCCGTTTTCAATTTTGTCGAGCTCACTGCAGTACGCAGAGGCACCAGCAAGCCACGGAGGCGCCTCGTCCTTCATCCTCTCCACCAGTTCATCCACCCACGCCCAGAAGAACGATACATTGGTCTCACCAATGTAGATCCAGGACAAAGTCGACGACAATCGTGTCACGTTGCGAGGAAGCTCGTTGATATTCATCTCACTGATGCCAAGATACAGCAAACCTTCAATCTCAAAAATCTCAGTTGGCAGCTCCGTGATAGGATTGCCAGTCACTGCCAGATAGTACGGCTGAAGTCGGGTAAGAACAAGCGGAACAGTGGTGAGTTGACTGTACTCCACTTGAATAATCGCGTCTGCGGGCCACTTCGCATCCAGATCATCCGGTAACTCGCGAAGGTTTGTAGAGCAAATCTCAATGTCGTACACAGCAGACGGGAAGTCAATTGACTGAAGACCTGCAGGTAGTAGCCCATCCGTCATATTGACGCGTGCGATTAGCAGTGAAGACATCCCCGGGTGGTTGGTATTTGTGATTGCTGCTGACTCGCCCCACTCGTTGATAGTCGTGTTGTACAACTTGATGTTACGAAGCTGGTGAAACTCAGTGAAAATGTCTGGCATCTCAAGCGCTGGACAATGGCGAATCAGTAGCTGAACGACGGTAGAGCTGTCAAACTCGCTCCACTTTTCCCGAACCTGGTCCTTAGTGCCATAAATGCCCAATGCGTGACAATCAAGGCCAGCCAGGTAACAAGATGGGCGAGCGACGGCCCAGGGCCTCACTTGCATGAAGCATTGCGAGAGCGCTGGCTGCAGGGATGCTTGAATGTGCAACCCAAGAACTGCAAGCCCCCAGACGCCAAACAATACATGAGCTCCAACAAATAGCAGTCGACCGCAACGGATGCGAATGTTTGTGTCACGACAGCTGTCACTGTGCTTCAGAAAGTTTGCCTTTGGAGATGAAGAATTCAACTTTGGCTGCGAAGCTGCTGCGAACCTCGATCCCACCACGATGCGTCTATTTCCCCAGAATGAGTTTGCAACAACCGAGTGCATGACACGGTCTTTCCTTCTTGGCAGTCTCTGCAGCAACTCTTTCATGTTCATAGTGGTGATAACCAGTCCAAACGAGAAGATGGCACGGCTTGCCAGATCCGACCAGGAGACTACAACGACCATCTTAAACTCATTGAGAGCGCGTGCTACCCATTGGTCATCATACCACCTGGCCTGGCTGAAGCCTTGAAGGCTTTGGTCGTATTCACCAGCGTAACTCAGCACGATAATTAACTCAACACCCATGCAGGCGACGAGGTCCAAGACACAGTCCAAGACGATGCACGTAAACCGCCTTCGAGCCTCATCTTCCTGGGAAAAAGTATGCACAACAGCAGACGACCAGCAATTAATTCCTAGCAGTATGACGTAGAACCGATTCAGCAGCGTCCGCGGGAGCAACAAACTCATACGATACGCCTGAACCGTTTGCAGTGCTGTCTCAATGATCTCTCGACCAATCAGTACAACGTGAAAGTGGTCTCCGTTCACTCCAAAAAATCCGCGACGGTCCAAAATCTTGTCATAGGCTTTCTGAAGAAGGTCTGGGCTGGAGCGGCCTGGTAAGACGACGTTGGTTTCCATACCAGCCGACGAGGATGACCAGGGTGTGAAAGCCAACGAGCGCTGCCAAATCGATCCGCCCAACATCAGCAAAATACACACAGCATGCAGTGCAGACATTGCGACGTGGACGATGGCGATCGTGTGGTGATACGCTTGCGGCATTCCAATCTGGAACGAGGTCAGAAACAACTGAACATACGTTTCTTGCAGCTTCCAGTAGCAGTATGCGTAGAGCGCGTTGTAGACGCAAGTGACGATATGGACAGCCAGGATAATAGCCCACCAAACCGCGAAGACCCAAGACGAAAAAGTGACGAATTCTGTAGACGCTGTCGGTGAACTTTGAGGCATCGTGGAGAAGCAAGTTCCTTCCCTTCTTCCGATCAAGCGTAGCTCGAATTAAATACCTAGGGTTTCACTTCGAGCGCCAAGCGAAATATCTGCCGAACATAGCGACGCTGGTAATACCTTCAGGTTTGGTCTCAACCGATCAATTTCACGGTACTGTGTAACTACAGTAACAAGGGTCAACGCTTTCATGGAAACCTCGGCAAATCTGACTTTCTAGTAAGGTTGTAGGCCACTTGCGCCAGGATTTTGAACGCGACCCAATCATAAAGCTTTGGTATGACCCTCTCCACTGAACGTTCGAATGATAAAAGGTTTTAGGTTTGCGAGCCCATCGATTCAGTAGCAGTTTGAAGGGGTGGGGGCTGTGGTTCCTGAAGTAAGTAACTAATACTTGCGAGGGTAGCATGTAGCTGTCTCCGCAGATGAAGTGAGGAGGTTTTCCCCCTTCACCGCAACCTTTTTCACGAATGCCCCGGCTCTCCATCTACTGCATGGAGTTACTATCGGCGTCAAAAACTGAGTCGTTGCATGGCCTTCAAATTTTTAACGTCGCTACATGCTGAAAACTCCAGCGTCCGCGTTCTCCAGCCTGCAGATGAAATACATACCCAAGCGAGAGTTGCCGACCGTGCCAGCCCAATTACTTCACACCTTCTGAGCAAGTGGAGGCAACGTGCTAATAGCATTGATGCCATCTTCGATCTCGAGAGGGTAAAACAGTCCCTCAATCGTTCAAGATAACGTCTCGGTTCGCCTCGGACGGGTCCATGAACGTCTGCGAATACTCAGGCAATAGCGAGACATTAAAGGCACTAGCGGTGCCGTTCTCAAGCATCTCGAGCTCGTCGTAATAAGGTGAAGATACGGGTTTGCTCTTCCCTTCATGCGTTCAGTGAGCTCGTCCGCCCAAGCCCAAAAGAATGAAATGCCTGTGTCGCCAATGAAAATCCAGGATAAAGCTGCAGAAAGTTGATTCACGCCGCGAGGTAGTTCCCGGATATTCATGTTGCTGATACTGAAGAAAATCGTGCCCTGGACCTCGAAAACCTCTGGTGGAATTTCCTTGATAGGGTTGCCAGTCACTGCTAGATAGTACGGCTGAAGTCGGGTAAGAACAAGCGGAACAGTGGTGAGTTGGCTGTACTCCACTTGAATAATCGCGTCTGCGGGCCACTTCGTATCCAGATCATCCGGTAACTCGCGGAGGTTTGTAGAGCAAATCTCAATGTCGTACACAGCAGACGGGAAGTCAATTGACTGAAGACCTGCAGGTAGTAGCCCATCCGTCATATTGACGCGTGCGCTTGAATGTGAAATCCAAGTACCAACACACCCCACGCTCCGAACACCAAGGGAGCAGCACGTAACACGAATCGTGCACCACGACTGCGCAGGTTTGTATCGCGGTAGCTGTCTTCGCGCTTAAGATGGCTGCGTTTCGACTGCTGTGGGGGTGACAATTTCGGGCTTACACCGTTGAGTTTGTCGGCCCAGAATGTGTGACTCGCGGTTCTTGCGTTAGGAGTCTTTGTATTCGTGCCGTCAAACTGGGTTACGCGGTTCACGTTTGTTCGCGACAAACACTGCAGCAGCTCCTTCATGCTCATTGTGGTGATGATGAGGCCGAGGGATCGACTGGCTAAATCCGACCATGAGACGACGATGACCATCTTAAACTCAATGAGAGCGCGTGCTACCCACTCGTCGTCGTTCCACATAATTTCTGGGAATCCTAGAAGTGCTGGCTTGTAGTTCTTCGCATAGCTCATCAAAACGATCAGCTCCACGCCCATGCATGCCATCAAGTCGAGTACACAGTCCAAAACAATGCACGCGAATTGTCTACGAGCTTCATCGCGCTTGAAAAAGAGCGAGTAGACGACTACGGACGACCAGCAGTTGGCGGCAAGGAGAATGATGTAGAAGCGATTAAGCAGAGTCTTTGGTAGCACGATGCTCATACGATACGCCTGCACAGTCTGCAGAGTCATCTCAAGTACATCACAGCAGACGTGGACAGTGTGGAAGTGGACTCCGTTCGCACCGCAGGAGACCACGTCGGTCTGACATGGCGGTATACATCTTGGTGAAGCTCTCGAGAATGACCGAACTCGTCCGATCCGACTTGACTTCCTCGATTTTAGCATCCGCATCGCATGCAACCCACAGCGTAAAAGCTAGTGACCGCTGTCGATTCGATCCACCCAAGATGAGCAAAATGCACACTGCGTGGAGTGAAGACATGAACGATAGCTATTGTATGGTGGTAGGGCGGCGCCATTCCGATTCGGAATGAGTCCAGAAACAAATTCAGGAACGTGCACTGCAGGTTCAAGTAGCAGTATGCGTAGAGTGCATTGTAGATGCAGGTGACGACATGGACAACCAGGATAATACCCTACCAAGCTGCAAAGACCCAGAAGAAAAGTTTAACAACCGCAGTTGAGGTTCCATCAAGAAAAATGTAAATGTAAACTAAATATTGTTTATTGGGAAGAATGGCAAAAATACCGGCTTTGGGTATTTTACGTTGGCCGCACCAGCGGAGGTGGGGTACTGATGGCATTGTTGCTGTCTTCGATCTCGAGGGGGTAAAACAGTCCTTCGATCGTGACATCACACCTGACCGATTTCACAAGCACTGCTCGGTTCTCCTCGGACGGATCCATCATAGTCTGCGAGTATTCCGGCAAGAGCGGAACGCGGAACTCAGTGGCGGTGTCATTCAGAATCTTCTCAAGGTCGTCGCAATAGGGAGTAGGTCCAGCTAACCACGGGTTCGCTTTGCCCTTCATGCGTATCACGAGCTCATCCACCCACTGCCAAAAGAAGGAAATGTCGGTCTCTCCGATGAAGATCCAGGATAAAGCAGCAGAGAGCTGGGTTACATTACGCGGAAGTTCGCGGATAGGCATCTCGCTGATCCCGAGATACAGCATTCCCTGGATCTCAAAAATCTCCGGAGGAAGTTCAGTGATCGGGTTGCCCGTCACAGCCAAATAGTACGGTTGCAGCCGAGTCAGCACCAAGGGAACCGATGTGAGTTGGCTGTATTCCACTTGGATAATTGAGTCTGGGGGCCACTTCGTGTCGAGGTCGTCAGGCAGTGAACGCAGGTTTGTGACGCAAAGCTCAATGTCGTAGAGAGAAGGTGGGAAATCTGACGACTGAAGTCCCGCAGGCAGCAACCCATCCGTCATGTTGACACGGACGACAAGCAAGGACGACATACCCGGATGCTTCGCGTTTGTGATCGCTGCCGACTCGCCCCACTCGTTGATGGTCGTGTTATAAATCTTGATCCCGCGAAGTCCGCTAAATTCTGCGAAAACGTCAGGCACTTCTAGCGCCGTACAATGACGAATGAGCAGTTGAACGACGGTGGAGGCATCGAATTCGCTCCACTTTGTGTAGACTTCTTGCATGGTGCCTGAGATTCCTAACGTGTGGCAATCAAGCGCTGCCAAATAGCACGAAGGGCGGGAGACTAACCATGGTCTCACTTGCATCAAACATTGTGGCAACGTTGGTCGAACTGCTGCGTGGATGTGGAATCCAAGCACCAGCAGCCCCCATACCCCAAACAACGAATGGGCTGAACGCAGCATTAGACGGCCAGCGCGGGTTCGCAGATTGGAGTCACTACGCTTTATGAGATGCCGTTCGGACAGCTGCGGGCCTGATAGCACCGGCTCGGGAAACTTGGGCCCGACGGTGTTAAGCTTATTGCCCCACACATCCTCGGTCGTTGGAATTCCGGGTCCTTTCTTACTTGTAGATTGAACAACACGATTAGCGTTCCGTGGTAGGCGCTGGAGCAGCTCCTTCATGCTCGTTGTAGTCATGACCAGCCCAAGCGAGAAGATTGAGCGACTTGCCAAGTCTGACCAGGAGACCACCACAACCATTCGGAACTCGTTGAGCGCTCGAGCTACCCACTCATCGTTATACCACATAAGCTCAGGAAAGCCTAGAAGTTTCGGGCTGTAGTCCTGTGCGTAGCTCAGCAATATCATCAGCTCGACCCCCATGCACGCCACCAAATCTAGCATGCAGTCCAGGACAATGCAGGCAAGTCGTCGTCGAGCTTCGTCGCCCTTGAAGAAAACCGAGTAGACAAGCACAGACGACCAGCAATTGACTGCTAGCAAGATGACGTAGAATCGGTTAAGCAGAGTCCGTGGCAACAGCATACTCATTCGGTAGGCTTGCACAGTCTGTAGTGCTGTTTCAACAATCTCACGGCAGATTAGGATCACGTGGAAATGAGCTCCGTTTACGCCGCATAGTCCGTGTCGATCAGATAAGGTTTCGTAGACTGCCGTGAAACTCTTCAGAAAGATTGAGTTCGTACGGTCCGACTTCACTTCTTCACTTTTTACGCCAGCAGTACTATTCGTCCATGGTGAAAAGGCCAAGGAACGTTGCCAACACGATCCGCCAAGCATCAATGCGACGCAAACTGCGTGTACTGCTGACATGATCGCATGGACGATGGCGATTCTGTGGTGGTAAGGCGGTGGCATACCGATCTGGAACGAATCAAGGTACATGTTGAGGAATGTGCTTTCCAGCTTCCAGTAGCAATAGGCATACAGTGCGTTGTAGATGCAGGTGACAACGTGTACGCTGAGGATGAGAACCCACCACACCGCGAAAGTCCAGTAGGAGAGCTGGACGATCTCCGTTGAGGACTTGGGTTTGAGCCGCGACATCTTTCAAAACTCCCAGCACTCGCTTAAAATGACCTTGCTTGGGCAAAACTCTTGAGTAATGAACAAAGTTCACGAAGACCCCCACGACAAGGACACAACCAGCTTCTATTCTAGTCGCAATTCACATTGGCATGCCAAACTGCTGATCTTCGCAGTCTTATTACCGGACATGCCGGCTCAGTCAATATACTAGTTTTTCTTTCAATTTTTGTTACTGACCTAAAAAGGAGCGCTTTAATCGATAAATATGCAAAGTCCACACAAGCTGAACAACGACGTTGTGGCTGATATTCCAGCATTAGCATTGCCTCTTCAATACAAGTGGAGCGCTGATGGCATTGATGCTGTCATCAAAAGCGAGAGGGTAGAGCGAACCCTTGTACGAGGAGCTGCAAGTGACTGTTTTCAAAATCACCTGCACGTTTTTGTCTGCTGGGTCCATGAGAGCTGTAGAGTATTCCGGAGAAACTGGCACTGGAAACGTCGTTACCGCTCCATCCTGAAGTCTCTCGAGGTCGTTGCAGTAGGTAGAACCAGCAGCTCGCAAAGGGGCAGTTTCTGTTTTTGTATTCTTTACAAAGTCGTCGATCCATGACCAAAAGAACGAAATGTTCGTCTTAGAAATGTAGATCCGTGACAACGATGATGCCAATAGTGTCACGTTTCGCGGAAGCTCAGAGATATCCATCTCGCTGACCGCGAGAAATAGCAATCCCTCGGTCTCAAAAATCTCTGGAGGAAGTTCAGTGATCAGGTTACCAGTCAGAGATAGATAACTTGGTACCAGTCGTAGTAACACCGAAGGGACCGCAGTAAGTTGGCTGTACTCGACGTAGATAATTGATCCTAGAGGCCACTTCGAATCCAGGTCATCCGGCAGCTCGCGAAGGTTGGTAGAGCTAATTTCAATGTCGTACAGCGTTTGAGGAAACTCGTCCGACTGAAACCCTGGCGGCAAAAGCCCATCCGCCATATTGACACGTACCAGAAACAACGTCGTCATCCAGGGATGGTTAGTAGCCGTGATTGCGGCGGACTCACCCCAGTCAACGATACTGGTGTTGTACACTTTGATTCCCCGGAGCTCCCGAAACTGGGTGAAAATATCTGGTACCTCCAGCATCGGGCAGTGCCGAATCAGCAGCTGAATGACGGTGGATGGATTAAATTCGCTCCACTTTTCGTGCACCTCCTTTCGTGCACCAACAAGTTCTAACGAGTGGCAATCCAGGGCAAGCAGGTAGCAGGAAGGACGTGAAGATGCCCATGGTCTCACTTGCATCAAACACTGAGCCAATGTTGGCTGTACCGATGCGTGAATGTGAAGCCCAAGTACTACAATGCCCCAGACCCCAAACAGGAAATGAACTGCACGCAGCATAATACGGTCACGATGTGTATACCACGATTTCAAGGGAGCAGCCAAGGTCGCAACACGTGTTTGCCGTCGCTGAGTCAGTTTTTCGTCGTATGTTGGCCCTGCACGCTTAACTTTGTCATACTTGAGGAATTTTCTAGTGACACCGACAGCAATAACGATTGAAGTTGTGGAACTACTAACACGGTTCCCATTTCGCGGCAGCTGCCATAGTAGCCGCTTCATGCTCGTGGTCGTGATCACCAGCCCAAGCGAGAACATGGTGCGGCTCATGAGGTCTGACCACGACACAATGACCACCATCCGAAGCTCGTTGAGAGCTCGAGCCACCCACTCGTCATCATACCACACAACTTCGTTAAAGCTGAGAATTGTAGGGTCGTAGTCCCCCACGTAATCGAGCAGCACCAAGACCACCACCCCCGTGCAGGCCATGAGGTCGAGGATGCAATCCATGACAATGCAAGCAAACCTCCTGCGGGCCTCGTCACGACCGAAAAACACCGAATCAGCGATGTGAGACGACCAACAATTCGCCACCAGCAACACGACGTAGAACCGATTCAACAACGTCCTCGGTAGTAGCGTACTCATACGGTAGGCCTGCACAGTCTGCAGGGTTGTCTCCACAAGCTCACGGCAGTTTAGAGCGAAGTGGAAGTATTTCCCGTTCACCCCACAGAGACTGAACGGGTACATGACTTTGCTGTACAGCCTTATAAAGCTCTGGAGAAGTGCCGAACTCCTCCTACGGTTAGCACTTCCAGCAGTGCTCGACGACCACGGAGTGAACGCCAGCGAGTTCTGCCGAAGGGAACCGCCCAACATTAGCAAGATACAAATTCCATGAATCGTCGACACAATAGCGTGCACTATGATGATAACTCCGTGGTCCTTCTCTGGTAACCCGATCTGGTAGAACGCGAGGCACAAGTTGAGGTACGAACCTTTCAACTTCCAGTAGCTGTAGGCGTAGAGTGCGTTGAAGACGCACGTGATCACGTGGACACTGAGGATAACTACCCACCAGACTGCAAAGACCCAATATGACAGATGTATGACCTTCTTGGGCGTCTTCAACACGAGGCGCGACAGCTCTCGAAGCATTGTTGCACACTACCAGGTAGGGCCGAACCAGACTATTCTTATCCAGAGCACAAAACAATACTCAACAATACTTTGTCTATAAAAAGAGGAACATATTAAACCCATTAAAGAGCTGCAGCAACAAGCTTTTGCGTCGCTTCACTCTTCCGTGCCGGGAGGTAGAACGAGATGAGAGGTAGAACTCTACCTCGTCGTCGTCCTATCCCCCGGCTCATTTCATTTTCTTCATGTCTCTGGCCACCTCCTCTCGGAAGGCCTCGCCAAACTCCTTGACCTTGGGCGCGTAGTTCTCGAACGAGTTCTTGAGCGCGTTGGTACCTGTGCTGGCCATGGTCTTGGCGTCCTCCACGTGGTAGTGCGTCTTAAGTGCGAAGCGCTGGAAGGCGCGCGAGTTGGACAGCGCCTTGACGGCCACGTCGTTGATCACGTACGAGACGAGACGCTGGAAGAACGACATTGTGTACTCGGTAGCTGGACTTGCGGTCGACACGGGCGCTTCTCGAATGGTGGTGATGGATGGGATTTAACGTCGTGGTGTGGCGAACACTGCATATGTGGTTTACACAATCTAACAGCCTATGCTACCGCATAGTCCTCGAAGTTGTACCAGACATAGTGGAATCAAGTCAACAACGCGTGTCTATGCACGAAACCGACTCATGTACCGTCATGTCGTCCTCGCGCGCCGTGTTTCTGCCAATGGGCGAGGGGCCTGGACCCTCAGAATTTCACCCCATCCGTCGCGTGACCTCCATCCTCCCCCCAACGCCCTGCAGACCGCACGCTTTCGTCCACTCCACGGCCACACACACAGAGACCGACCAGGCAGAGCAAGAGCAAGTGACCGTCCCTCTTGACCATGATGCTGAAGAAGCTGAGCTCGTCTGTGGCCCCGCGCTGCACACAGGCCTTCCAGGGTACGTTCCCCACCCTCCTACATCCCCTCCTCCAAATAATGATAGGAAAATCATTCCGCACCGGCGGAATATTCATTTCGCAACCACTTTGCGTCATATCTAACTTGTAATATATCGATATAACAGGCCGCGCCGCTATGAGCTCCAAGGCCGTCGTGGAGACCTACGAGTCGCCTGACCACTACTTCGAGAAGGACCGCATCGACGCCGGAGACCCGTCCAAGCGCGCCTTCACGTACTTCATGCTGGGTGGCGCCCGTGTGGCCTACGCGACGGCCGCGCGTCTGGCCGTCGTCAAGTTCGTGGGCAGTATGAGCGCGTCCGCCGACGTGCTGGCGCTGGCCACGGCGGAGTTCGACCTGAGCAACATCAACGAGGGCTCGACCGTCACGGTCAAGTGGCGCGGCAAGCCCATCTTCATCAAGCACCGGACGGCCAAGGAGATCGACATTTCGAACCAGGTGGACGTGGGCAACCTGCGCGACCCCGAGACGGATGCTGTGCGTGTGCAGAAGCCCGAGTGGCTCGTGGTGCTGGGCGTGTGCACCCACTTGGGCTGCGTGCCCACGTCGGACGCCGGAGAGTACGGCGGCTGGTTCTGCCCGTGCCACGGCAGCCACTACGACCTGTCGGGTCGCATCCGCAAGGGTCCGGCTCCGCTCAACCTCGAGATCCCGCCCTACGAGTTCCTTGAGGAGAACAAGATCCTGCTGGGTTAAATTGGGGAAGAGGGACGTGTGCAAGGTAGCAGAGACACAGGAGCACGCAGCAAAAATACCAAAAACACTTTGATACAACTTGGGGTTGGAGGTGCAGTCGACTGGAGGTAACGCGTGGGGTTGACGCTTATAATGGCACGGATGTGAGCTGATTTTGTTGCTTGCAGTACAGTGGCGTTGAGTGCGAAAAGGTCTTTGTTGTTTGGTTTGTGCAGATGGTGCGCTGATAACTTTGATGCTGTTGTGTCGACAGATAAGGTAATAAGGCCTCGTTTGGATGAAATAGCAGTGAACTTGCGCCACGGTAGACGCATTCATCGTCACGTGCGAAAATGCTGTTTATTGGTTTATCGTCACCTCTACACTAACCGAGCGAAAATCAAGGAAACGTTGTGAAGATAAGCGCCCCCAAAAGCCGGTACTGCCGGTTGCACGCGTAGATTGGTGACACAAATCTCGATGTCCAGCAGAGTTGGGGGTGGGGGGCAGTGGTATAAGCGTCCATATCCTACATGAACAGCATCAAACTTGGGTGGTTTGACTTCATAATTGCCGCCCAATGTTCCCAGTCGATGACAGTCGTAAGCTTAATGCCTCTGAGTTTACTAAACCCACGAATCTCATCCGGTGTTTCCAACACCAGACACTGCTGGATCAACAACTGAGCAACCGTGGGGACATCATGAGTTTAATTCACCCCACGGGTTTCAATTTCGTCCCTTTTTCAGATATGCGCACTCCAGTCCTGAAGAAGTACAAGAAAGCATGACGGACGCGACCTCACCCACGGTCTCACCTGCATCAAACATTGCTGTTGTGTTGGCTGAACTGATGTATGTAGAGGTTACCAGTAGCATCTCGATATCGAAGGAAAGTCTGATCATAACTCGTTCGGTTGGCTCCGAATTTTATTTTTGTGAGTTTGATGATCAGAAACGCTGTTTTTTATCGTTGCAGGAAGTTGCCTTAATTACTTCGTTAGGGGAGGTGGAGGTACCAAGGCATTAATACTATCTTCGTAGGCAAGAGGATAAAATGGCTCTTTCTCCAAACGTGTGCAGTCAACTGCTCGCGAGATCACTTGGATGTTGGCTTCTGATGCGTTCATTAGAAAGGTCGAGTACTCTGTTGAAGGCTGGGTGGGAAAGTCATCAGCAACTCCATTTTCAATCTTTTCCAGGCCTTCGCAGTAGGGAGTGACTCCAGCGACAAAGAGAGCTGGGTTTTCCACACGTTCCACAAGTTGGTCCGCCCAGGGCCAGAAGAAGGAAATCTCAGTGTTGCCGATCTCGATCAGGTTCAAAGATGCAGAGACTTTGGCCACATTTCGAGGCAGCTCGTAGATATCCGTCTCACTTACACCCAAGTATATCATACCTTCGACTTCAAAAGCTTCAGGTGGGATCTCTGTGATTGGATTGCCAGTCAGGAACAGGTAGAGCGGATGCAGGTTTGCTATTGCCAACGGTAAAGTGGTGAGCTTGCTGTATTCCACCTGAATGATCATACCTTGTAACCATTTTGTATCCAAGTCGACAGGGATTTCTCGCAAATTCGTCACGCAGAATTCGATATCGTTCACTTTCTTTGGAAAATCCGTTGATTGGAAACCTGCCGGCAGCACTCCGTCCGTCATGTTCACGCGAACGACAAGCATTGAGGACATATCGGGGTGGTTTTCATTTGTAATTGCCGCTGACTCACCCCAATGGACGATAGTTGTGTTGTACACTTTAATTCCACGGAGACCATGAAAGTTATTAAAAATATCGGGGATCTGGAGTGAGGAGCAGTGTCGAATTACAAGCTGAACGACGGTGGAGCTATCAAACTTGCTCCATGATGCAGTCACTTCCTGCATTGTCCCTGATATACCTAGTGTATGGCAATCAAGCCCGACAAGGTAGCAGGATGGCATCGTTGCTGCCCACGGCCTCACTTGCATCAGGCATTGCGCCAGTCTTGGCTGCAGTGATGCGTGGATGTGAAATCCAAGCACAACCGAACCCCATGCAACAAACAATATACGCGTTACGTGCATCACACTGTGAGTGTATACTTTCTTTCGGTAGCACATTGGGCGTCTTGCAAGCTTTAATCTTGCCCGATCATGGTGAGGTAGTACTTTGACAGGTACTAGATTATCTGGCGCCCCAAACAGTTCATAGTTTTGTGTAGCACGGACAGCGGTCAAATTGGGTTCAGCAGACTGAGTAACGCGATTTCCGTTTGGCGGTAGATATCCCAGCAATTTCTTCATGCTTGTGGTTGTGATGGCTAGTCCGAGTGAGAAAACAGCGCGACTTACCAAATCTGACCACGAGACTACGACAACCATTTGGAATTCGTTGAGAGCCCGAGCCACCCACTCGTCGTTGTACCAAATCAATCCGTTGAAGCCTTTGATATCTGGGTCGTAGTCACTTATGTAGCTTAGCATGACGATAAGCTCGACTCCCATACAAGCCATGAGGTCAAGTAAGCCGTCGAAAACGATGCATGCGAATCGCCGCTGGGCCTCACCGTGCTGGAATAAAACACGGTCAACAATGACGGATGACGAGCAGTTGATGACGAGCAAGATCACATAGAATTGGTTAAGAACCGCTCGTGGTAGCAGCACGCTCATACGGTAGGCTTGTACGGTCTGCAGCGCAGTCTCCACAATTTCACGGCACACAAGGGCCACTTCAAAATATTCCCCCCTCACACCGAATAGACTGCACGGATATGTTATCTCGTCATAAATTCTTGCAAGCCACCGACGAATTTGGTTGGACTCAGGTTTGTCAGTGGTGATATTGGAAGACGACCATGGCGTAAAAGCTAGCGAGCACTGCCAAAGTGAGCCACCCAGCATCAACAGGATACAACTTCCATGAATTGCGGACATAATGGCATGCACCGTAGCGATTGCGTAGTGATATGGTTGAGGCATCCCAATTTGGTAGAACTCGAGACACATGCCAAGATAGGTGTCTCCCAATTTCCAATAGAAGCATGCGTACAACGCGTTGTACACGCACGTGACCGTGTGAACCGCAAAGATAACAAGCCACCAAACAGTGAAGAACCAGTATGAGAGCTTGACGACAACGGTGGGCTTTAGTATCTCGTGAAAAGGCTCTTGTGGTGGACCAGCGATAGGCATAGCGTGCTTGTTTACCAGTCTGTGCCTCTATTTGCAAGTTCTGCCTTGACCCTAATCTCCGAGTCGCTATTCTCGTATTCTCCCTTGACCAACTGATCCACCAGTGATTCAATCCGTGCATCAAGCACTGCGGTTGTACTTCGAAGTACATTTTAATATGACTCACGCTTTCGTTCATCTTGAGCGGAACGGCGTCCTTGCGTGCGCGTTCGTTCGAGTCATATCCTATCGGCGTTCGCACTCCATGCGCGTGCTCCATGCCATGCTCCCTTAGCAGGTCGGTGATCGTTACCTCCTGGTCCAGGTAATACCCGTTGGAGTCGTCGTATACGATGCGCATCCCCAGGAACGTATGCGCGCGCCCCAGGTCCTTGATTGAGAGCGATTCCAGCTCAGCGAAGAAGCGCATCCACGGCGGCTTGCTCGGTCCCGGTGACCAACAGGTCGTCAACGTAGACGCCCATGAAGCCTGAAGTAGACACACATGTCTACCAGGCTCTGGGCGAAACCGATGCTGAGCAGCTTCTTGTGAAGCAATTTGCTCCAGGGTCGGCCGGCCTGCTACAGGCCGTAGAGCGCCTTGCGCAGCTCCAGCACCACCTCGTTGGTGCTCGTCACTCCAAGCTTCATCAGTAGCTCCTTCGGGAGCACCATCACTTGCAGTATCCGTAGGAAGATGTCTAATTCGGCTTCGTTCTCGGCCTTTACGTAGGTATTCGGAACGTCTCCATGTTTAGCAGGCACTCACCAATTCCTGGCCAGCACTAGGATGAGCTTTACGTCATCTCGATGACGGCGGCGAAGGTGACGCCGCAGTTGACCCCAAATTCCTGCTCGTTGCCGCAGGCGACTAGTCGGGCTTTGAGTCGCTCGAGCAAACACTCGGTGTCTCGTTTGGTCTTATAGACCCACTTCGTATGCAAGACGCGCACGCCGTGCGGCAGGCGCACGATCTTCCGGACTCCGTTGTTCTCGACGGCTTCCAGCTCCTCGGTCATGGCTTTCAGCCAGTCATCTCGGTCTTCCGGACTCCGTTGTTCTCGACGGCTTCCAGCTCCTCGGTCATGGCTTTCAGCCAGTCATCTCGGTCTTCCGGACTCCGTTGTTCTCGACGGCTTCCAGCTCCTCGGTCATGGCTTTCAGCCAGTCATCTCGGTCTTCCGGACTCCGTTGTTCTCGACGGCTTCCAGCTCCTCGGTCATGGCTTTCAGCCAGTCATCTCGGTCTTCCGGACTCCGTTGTTCTCGACGGCTTCCAGCTCCTCGGTCATGGCTTTCAGCCAGTCATCTCGGTCTTCCGGACTCCGTTGTTCTCGACGGCTTCCAGCTCCTCGGTCATGGCTTTCAGCCAGTCATCTCGGTCTTCCGGACTCCGTTGTTCTCGACGGCTTCCAGCTCCTCGGTCATGGCTTTCAGCCAGTCATCTCGGTCTTCCGGACTCCGTTGTTCTCGACGGCTTCCAGCTCCTCGGTCATGGCTTTCAGCCAGTCATCTCGGTCTTCCGGACTCCGTTGTTCTCGACGGCTTCCAGCTCCTCGGTCATGGCTTTCAGCCAGTCATCTCGGTCTTCCGGACTCCGTTGTTCTCGACGGCTTCCAGCTCCTCGGTCATGGCTTTCAGCCAGTCATCTCGGTGTGGGCTACGCATAGCCTCGCGATAGTTATTGGGTCCACCTCCATGACGTTGTTGACGATGCCTCCTCCTGCTGGGCAGAGTCGTCCGCGTCTTCGGCAGCCTTGCGCGCGGCGGATCGTGTCATGTGCCGTTTGCGCTGCCAGGGCTTCTTCTTGGGACGCCCCTTCTTCTTTTTCCTGCGCCGACTCGCAGTCGTAGCGTTTCCGGTGTCGTCCGCTTTAGCGGCACCCACAGCATCATCCGTGGACTCATCCTCGTCGGTGCCGTCTTCTTCCCGCAGATACAAGCGTTGTACCTGCTCGTTCTGGGTTTTATCCAGAGTCTCGATGTTTTTCACGTGTTGGGTGGTCACTACCACCCGGTCCCTGGGCAGGTATTCTCTGTATCCCTTGGTTTCCTCGCTGATGTCCACTATCATGCCCTGTTGAGCTCGCTGGGAAAGTTATAGTTTCGTGGGTCCCCGTATACCTTGCATGACGACCCAAAGACCACGATCTCACCCAAAGGTGGAGTTTGTTTCGTCAACACCTTGAGCGGTGAAGCACGCCCGCGGTTGGAGTTCGTCGGCGACCGGTTGTTGGCCTCGCTCCTTTGGCTGCGTGTTCCGAGCAAGGTGGCTGGCCTCCGACGTGGTGGTGAAACAACTCATCTTGTCGGGCTCAACTGGTGCAAGTGAGACGTCCATTTATTCGTGCTGCGGAGTTCAGAACGAGCCCGCTCAACATGTAGATAACCGCAAAAGAAAGGAAGCTGTGGCGATGTTCCGGAGCGAAGTGGACATTTGGTTTGGCTTTTGTCATCCACACGTGGTCCGGCTTTTTGGCGCCTATCACGTTGGAAGACCACTCTATTTCGTCTGCGAATACGCCACTCACGGGACCCTGGTCAGTTATTTGCGAAAGCACACCGATGAACTGTGGACGAAGCTGCATGAAGCAGCGTTGGGCGTGCAGTACCTCCACGCTCGCGGTGTGGTGCACGGTGATCTGAAAGGCAACAATATCGTGATCGGGAGAGATCTGAAAGCGAAAGTGACGGATTTTGGTCTCAGTTCGACGGTGACCAGTGAGACCAAGGTGAGAATTACAGCTGCTTGCTATTGGGTATCCCCAGAATGTCTTCGTGATTCCAACACACGTCCGACATTTGCGTCCGATGTGTACTCCCTGGGAATGTGCATCGTGGAAGCTCTGCACGTTGTTGATGCGGTAAAGCGTGGTAACGGCTCACAAAGTTGTATACCCTGGCGTGATACCGACAGAACTGCGATGAATCTTCAAGTAAAACGTGGCACATTGCCGTCTCGGCCAGCGATCTGTGACGAGAGTCAATAGGCGCTGGTCAAACGGATGTGTGTATTCGATTCAAAACAACGAATCAAGATCTCGACTGTGGTCGATGAGCTAGCAAGACGGGCGATCAAAGGCAGCAATCCCATCGAGACGGCGCCATCGGAGCTCGTGACCCAGGAGGCTATATCTGAAGTGGTGGCATCGGCACAAAATCTCTCTGCTGACACAAGTACGACTGAACACCGAGCACTATGAAGATTCGGTTATTTCACTGCACGCTACCTTGTGGGGTCAAATCGAGGAGGTGCACGGCCAAAGCGCACTTCTGCCCTGAAGGAGTCCCTGGCTCCTGAAAATACTTGAGATTGGAAAGCATTCTCGAAACTCATTGAGCACGTTGAAGATTTTCATGCATAGCTACACGCCAACTCGTAGTGATTCAGTGCTTCATATAACCTCATTTTTACTACTATCTCGGTGCCAAGATATGGTTGTTTCTATCTACTACTGGGTCTCTCGCTCAAGCGAGGTGGTTGAAGCTGTCTGTGAGAAGTCTTGTTGCAAAATTCCATGACGTCTAGCAGCATTTGTTGGTAGACTTCAAGTTCTTCTGAGCTGACGGCTGCATGGCAAATGGTCGCTCATCTAGTTGCATGGGTAGAACTGCATCGGGTCGGTGCACGTTGCTCTTGTCAGCGTTGTAGATGGCAATCACAAGATCCTCGAAGGCTCGGCGTACATTGTGGCACGTCTTGGCCGATGCGCGCTGCTGCATGAGTCCAAGCGTAGCAGCCGTCGATTCGTGGAGCTCTTGGTCGACGTAGTTCGTGTCTTGGATCATGTGCGGCGATTCCAAGTCTACTTTGTTGCCCACGAGCATGATGCAGCTCGTGAGTGTACTGCTCAGGTTTGCCGCCGCCTTGAGCTCCTTGAGCCAGTGTTCTTGGGCGTTGTTGAAACTCTCGCGGCTGGTCACGTCAAACACGAGCAGCGCGCCCGCTGCTCGTCGATAGTGGCTACACGTTGGCATGGTACACTTAGGATGAGTAAA
Organism: Phytophthora ramorum; assembly: GCF_020800215.1. Lineage (NCBI taxonomy): Eukaryota > Oomycota > Peronosporomycetes > Peronosporales > Peronosporaceae > Phytophthora > Phytophthora ramorum. Next base: position 594,139 of record NW_027150654.1, read on the forward strand.
CCAAGGTTGATACTTCCAGACTCCAAGCAGATTCGTACGAGCTGGTGATGGCGCGATAACGCTCTTGTCCGGCTAGTAATACACGTTCGTGTTAGACTGCGTGCTGTCGATGCAAGATAAACGACGACAAGACTTACCTGTGTCCCAGATCTGCGCCTTGATGCGTTTACCGTTAGGATGGCGCACGATGGCGGTGGCGAACTCGACGCCGATGGTTGGTTTGCGCACGGCCGAGAAGGAGCGAGACGCGCCTTGCTCATTGACGGTGTCTGAAGCGAGGAAAGTGGCGAGCAGGTTGGTCTTGCCCACGCCCGGGTCGCCTACCAGCACCACTTTTGGCACACGCAGAGAGAGAGAAAAGTCGTTAGGCAGGCAGAGGTTGCAGGCCGAGTGCAGCTTGCAAACCTTTGTACAGCTCGTCGTAGTGCTGGTCCATGGTGACGCCCTGCAGCAGTGCGAGGCTCGGATTGTTGCCTTTTTCGGGCTGGCCGTTACCAGAATGGTACCGTCCGAATGGTACTGATTACCTCGTCCGGTAAAGTACGTTGTGGTGTGGGTGGATCTGCGACATGTGCCACAACGGTTGAAGAGGATTCAACAATCGATCTTAACGTTATGGTCCGCTCTCGGCTCCACGGCAATGCCCCGCAGCAATCATCTCCTTTCGGTCTTAGTGGGGCATTGACTCAAAAGCTTTGAGCTCTTGGTTTGTTAGCGGAGGACGGGACTTGCCGCGAAGTGGTACTCGGGCGCTAAAACGCTCGCATTTGTGCGCGATTGCACCTTTGAATGCTATTGTCAAAAAGTTACGGCAGCCGCTCCCGATGTAAGCGAGTATTCATCCCAGCGCGCCGCGGCACCACGAATGAATATCACACTTTGAATCTGCACCTCGTGAATTGGCCAGCAAGAGTCGAAGCGCATTCGCAGACAGGCTAGTGGGCCCGCGGCGACTGGTCGTGTGCGTGCTGCGGCTCCTGGTGTAGTGTTGCCGACACCGTCGGGGGCCCCTCTCCCCGATGGCAGCAAGCGCCAAGCACCTGGGCCGCCACATGGACTGGCACGCGGCGAGGATCGGCATGGCAAAGCACGGCACAGTTCCGAAAAGCCGATGAGCTTCTACACTCGCTCGGTCGTTTCGTCGCCGAAAAGATTGACGAACTTTACCTTTCACACCGTGTGCGCGCCTGCCTACTGATCAGCCGGCGGTGACCTCGCCGTATTAAGCTATCCTTTACTTACCGCCAAACGTACTTCACGTAGGACAACGAGACGTCTTGCCAAGGCAGCGGGGCTCGCGGTTCCAATGCGAGGTTCCATGCCAGACAGCCCCACCCTGGTCAAATCTTGGAGCCCTGCTCTCCGCGCCAGCAACCCGCGCCGCTGAAGCCGAAGCACGAACGGATTTACCGGCATTGCAAACAGCTACGTGCTTGTCGAACACACCTGCGAAACCGGAAACGTAGAAATATAGCTGACGGCTGGGGGCACTCCGGCAGCTTTGTTGCGGCCTTTGGTGATTGTTGCTCACGAAAATGGCAGTACCGGGCCAATGGGCATGCGCGAAAGTCCGCCTTAGCTCAATTCTTTCGGATCTCGTCCCACAGGGAGCTCTTCCTAGCCAACGACTCATTTGGGTGGAAGGCTGCTTGGAAGTTGAAGGTTCTGGAATGGGTTTGGTGTGCATTTCGCAAAGTGTACTTGGTTTTGGTATGGCCGAAAAAGACACGCGATCAGCCGCAATAAAAAGAAGGCCGGTCAAAGACGCGGCCCGCTGACGCCTCCGCCCAGGGGAGCTCGCAGTCCGCAAAAGGCAGGCGACAGCTCACATCGACCAGGTCCGTCCGCAAGCAGCTTGCCACGCTCGACAAGCTGGGCCGAGACTTCGTTTCACTCACGTGCCCAGTCAACACACGTTGAAGTTGAGGTCCTAAACTTCAGAAATTCAGATTCCACTAAGATTTTGACGATGGTCACGTCCACGAGGCCGATCCCCAAGCGTCCGGCGGCCTCTGCGCGGCCGCCCATGCAGCGCAGCCTCAGCATCGACAGTCGGAAGCCTCACGGACTCAGCCACGGACTCCAGATGGACCTGAAGCAGGCGGTGCAGCTCGAGAAGCAGGAGCTGCACAAGAAGGGGCTCCTGCCGCCTATTGCCCTGGACATGCCGCTGCCCAAGGCGGCCAATGACGAGGGGGACGAGACGCAGCTCTGCTCGTCGCCGCCCTACTGGCTCTACCGCCAGCAGCGGCAGGTGCGCAGAGCGGCCTCGTTCACTAACGGACAGCGCGCCGGCCCTCCGCCAATGCCGTGTTCCCCGCCGGTGCCGATCCCACAGCACCATGAAACCCAGCGACGTTACAGCGCCGCTGCAGGACTAGAAGAGCACATGGCACACGAGCTGCAGCAACTGAGCAACTCGCAGTGCGAGGCCAGACTCTGGGACGAGTTCTGGAACTACAAGCTGTCGTTCGAGTCCCGAGAGTCGTTCGAAGCCTCCAACGTCCAGGTGAAGGAGGAGCGAGGGAACAATGTCAAGTACAGATCCGAGTCGTCCGCAGCAGAGACGGTGATCGAGGACGACGAGGACGGCGCCAGCTCCGTTGGCCCGGAGGAAGACGAACACGGAAACGTGTTCGAGATGGACGACCTATAGTTGGTAGCGGCGCGAACTGAGGGACCCATGGAGACACGCAGCAAGCTGGAAGGCAATGGTGAGTAGTGTCGCGTTGCATCTCGTATGGTAAGACAGAACGTTTCGACAGGTAGTAGCAGTAGTTTACGTGTGAGCAGAGGTGAAGGAGCATCAAGGATGGCTTGAAACTAATATTGAACGACCACCTCGGTTCGTTTGTGAAGACTGTGCCCATTGTCATGGTTGTAGACCTCGTGTGGAGTCTTGGAGCTGTTGCTGGCGAAGCTGCAGCGTCACGAACCGATTGCGACGCATTTCGGCCGCCACGTGCTCCAGGCGCGTTGCAAGTCGATGGTGCGAGACCTCAGCGCTCGTCCGGTGGTTCTTCCAGCGCTGAAAGGCCGAGAACTCCTTACCATGCTGCCAATGGAACAGCACGCTGCTGAGGATTCTTGGCAACGGAGTTGGAGGCCTAGGAACGGCTCTTGCGGGTAGTTGATCTGCTACGTGACGCCAGTGCTCGAAGGCCGGTTGAACGGAAGCCAGGGCAATGATAGCGCTCTCCATCACACCCGGAGGGGCTGTATGCTGCTGTTGCAGGTGGACAATCGCCGTGCGGCGTAGCCATCGGCACACTGCAACATGAGCAAGCTGTCTCCTGCTGATCACGAAAGCAGGCGTCTGACAAAGACAACGCGGAGCGTGAACCATCGCAAGCTCTTGTTGTAACCACCTTGGGTAGTCTGCGAACTTCCGACCGCTTTTGGCGTTGCGTAGTGGCTCGGTGCTGGTACCAACGCATTCGTCTGCGTCTGTTTGCAGACTTTCTTCGACGATAGCTGCAATCGCCAGCAGATCCTCGTTCACGCTGTCCGCTTCTTCCTCCAACACAAGTTCCTTTTCGGTGAGCCCGCAGTTGGCGCTGCTTAAATGGTCAGAACATACAGTGACTGTTTCCTGAACCATCGGGTCGTCAGACGCCGTTGCGTCCTCTGTGTGCTCGAACGCAACGGCAACACTTAGACCGTTAGCGTGAAGGATGTCGTCATACCGGAGCTCCATAATTCGCCTCAACAGCCTCACGTCCAAGCGCCCGCGGTCGTTTTCAAGTACGATTTCCTCATCTTCGTCATCTTCGGCTCGGTCGTGTCGGGATGTTTCGGTGTCGCTGTCATCATCCGAGCTGGAATGGGAGCGTCTCCGTGGCGAGTTCCCAGCAGCGACGTACGTGTCGTACTGGTCTCGAAACCATGAGGGGAGCGGCACAATGCGATGGCAAATTGCTTCATGGCCGCAAAACCCACACGGATGTGGGCTTCCGCCGTCTTCATCTTCCCGGGGTCGTTCGTAGCCCTTGCAGCCACAAGTCTTGCTCTCAGCATCGCAATGGAGGAACGCATGGTCTCGCTTGGTCAGCAACAGTTCACGCATTATCGCCCTCGACGCGAAAGATGGGACTACGTGAAGCGTGTAGTAGAAAGAAGCCTGTCCTTCGTACTCGGCCTCCAGTCGACATGTCAAGTGCTTCATGAGAAAGCACGCGTTGTGCAAGCAACCCGCTGCCAATGCATAGATCACTGCTGTGTTCCCGAAGGCATCCAGTGCATTCACGTCACAATCCGATCGATCAAGCAGCATTGTCATGATACGGCACGCTAGAGACGTGTTCGTGAAACAAGCGGCACGATGCAGCAACGTCACACCCACTCCATCGCCAGCCAAACGCCCAGGACTAAGCTTGTTCTCCAATAACAGCAACGTCATTTCGGCATACACGTCACCAGGGTGCTTGGCTGCAGCGTATAGGCACTCGGTGCCTTCTGTCTCTGCTAAGCATTTGCTCATAGGGACACTCGTGCTCACTAGCCACTTCAAAGCATTTAATGACCCACTCGTGATCGCCGTTTGGACCAGTGCACTCACAGAATGGTCTGGATCAGTACGTGGATCTCGGGTCAGCGCCATTGCTTGCAAGTGTGCTACCTGATCCAGCGCCACCGCGGACATCCACGGATCTTGAGTGCCAACACTGCGTTTGTATCCCTTGAAGTTTTCTACGATACCTTCTTGCTCCGAGCCCTTCGACATTAAGTTCTCATTGATGCTGAGCACGCTCCGAAGTAGACCGAGTACCCAGGGAGTAGTTGATACCTCCCCATCGGCATCGCTGCTTGTCACCGACCCATGTTGACTGAGCTCCTCTTTTACCGTGTTCTTGTCTTCCTTGGCTCCCGAAAGACTCGGTTGCAGCATTTTGGATGATAACACACTGTACAAATGATTGTGTCCAAGCAGTTGGCAAAGTTCCAGTGGATTGCAGTCGTCTAGTTCGTGCCGTTCCTGATTCTCTGCGATGAAGATCTGCTGCCAGTCTACGTTGGGGCATTGCCCAGATAGACAAAATTCTGCCGTCCGTATAGCATTCCATCGAACTATGGTGTGAAGAATGCGGGCTTCCTTCAGCGTAACTGTAATGACTTGCATCTCATCGTTCCTGGAGTTGTTGGATGCCCAGCAGATTATGAGCCGCTCTATAAGGATAACACAGTCTTGAGGGACCGCGTAATTCACCATCAAACTTATGACCAAGTCCTTGCGTTCGCTCACACTAAGATGATGTTGAACATTTTTCCTGTAGAACAAGAAGAGTTTATCCGTGAAACTGGGCAAAGTGCTGTTGTAGTCGCCAGAAAGCAGAACGCGTGGAGCAGCAACAAATTTACTCCAATATAAACCTCGCTCTGCCCCAACTGGAAAACTCAGAAGTAACCACTCCATGATATCGGCGCGAGCATGCATGACTATCCACTGCACCATCGTTTTACCTCGTACTCGAATCGTTTTCAGATTTTCAAAAGCCTTGGACTTGTCAGGAGAAAAAATTGTGAGAACGTCTGGAAACACGATATCAAAACAGTTTTTAACAAGGGCGAGCGGGAAATCGTTCGCACACATGTGTACGATAGATCTAATAGAGGCAACTTCATGCGATTGCTGGCCTTGGTCTATAGCACTCGAGCTGATTTTTAACAGATTCTCAGCGCATACAATCAGAAACTCTCGGTGGTATCGGAATTGGTCATTGCTGTAGTAGCGTCGACCACCTTCTGCCGAAATGTGGAGATCAAAAACTGTGTCTAACAAAAGATGATTGTGCTCCAACCGGTGCAATTCTTCTAGGAGAACTAAGGCACAGTCTAAGTAACCAAGAGATAGTGTAAATTGAAGCCAAGTTGTCATCTTCGTATGTTGGTCGTGGGTCTCAATCCTCTTCCAGTGTTTGAATAGGGCACGAGTGCAAATTACCAAAATCTCCTCGCGCTTTTCAATTGTTGGCTCCAATCCTTTCTGCCTCAGGCAATCACTACGCCTCTGGTGTAGATATTTATCCACACAATACTCAAATAGCTGCCAGCTACCACTTCCGTGCAGATCTGCATCACCATATCCAGCAGTCTCACGAGCAGGTTGGATCAATTCGTACAGAAACTCTAGGTGCTCTATCTCGATTGGTTTAAGCCCCCTACGTTTTCTCCGTTCTTTATTCCAAGCCAACAGACCTTCGTAAATTATTTTCCACGGAGACCCACCCCGCGGGCAACCATTATCACTTTCGCTACTTTCATCTGCATTTCCCTCCAAATTGACGCTCTTTAACTTCATTGGCCACTGCTTTACACAGTGCATCAATGTGTGAAAGTACTTTTGACTAAAGACCATTGCCAAAAACGCAGAGCTACTCGCAATATTTTCCAAATCGAGAAGCTGATTCAGCAATGCTTCCACCTGGCTAGAATGAGTTGAACATGTTGTGAAGCACCAACGTATAATATCGTGGGCGCTGATTCGTTGAGCTCCATGCTGAAGTAACATAGGAAGCACCTGCGGGTATCGGATAGACGTCTGTAGTCCTTCAACTAGCGATGGAGGGAAATGTACATTCATTTGTACTGATCCACCGCTAGCATCTTCAGTATCACATACTCCGTCAGGATTCGCACCGTTCATCAATAGGAGCTCAACAATTGCTACTCGAGGATTTAGCAACGAATCGCCATGTTTCAGCCCGCACACGCGTAGTGCGAGCAAAAAAGGTGGTAGCAACTGATACATGCAACCAACTGGAGCGGAAGACGATGCTCTAGCTGCCTCACTGGTACTGGTGGGCTTGCAGCAATCACAAACCCCGCCATACTTTCGGCATCCCAGCTCTTCCTCTGTGGTCGTGACTCCACCATTTGCGTTTGATTGCTTCTCGCTTTCATTCATTTTCCTCTCCGATTCAGAAGAACGACTGCCTAATTGCCAATACCACAACGCCTCCACTGGATGCTGTACATTTTCCCAGTCCGGGGCTCTCTTTCTGCTACGTCTGGGGCTATCCGATACTGCATCAGTGATGAGCGTTGAGATTGTGGTTTTCTGTAACTTTTTGAGACGGCGGTGCTGAAAGACAATACCGCAAGGTGCCCATGCTGCTTTCTGCGCGTCTTCATCGTGTTTAGGTTGAAGGGTATAGGTGGAAGACGCACACACACTTGCACCAAGACCGATGAAGAGCTGGACGAGTTCTAGCTCTCCTCTCCAAATGGCCAGATGAAGAGGATATACACCATCGTGATCGCAAACGTGCAATGCGGGTGTGCATGATCGAATTAAAAGTGTAGCAACTTGCAGACGTGTCAGTGGATCAACGGAGCCAAGCAAGCACCAATGTAAAGCTGTTCTCCCGCGAGCATCTTGGATAAGTGCAAACTCTTCATTTTCCTGAATACTTTTATCATCAGGGTTTTTTTCAAGCAGCAGTTGACAAACATCTAGGTAACCCCTGCGTGCAGCACAATGTAACGCTGTACAACCCGATACATCCTGCAAACAGACAGGTACACGTATCGTAGAAACCAGGAAATACACAGCTGACAGCTGCTGATTTTCACACGCTTCGTGCAGCAGTGTTCGTTTCAGCTCCTTCAACTCCCAGTCTTCCTTTGAGCAGCCGTAAATCTTAACAATACTCTCCAGTCTCTCTAAGTCTCCTGACCGACAAACATCCCACAAATCTCCTCGACAACGCATATCCAGCACCTTTAAGTTTTCACCTCCAGCTTCATCAATCGCGCACTCTCCATCCAAAACCCGTCGACTGACCATCTCAAGCATCCGATCTGTCAACTGCCAAAGTCGTCGATACCGTTTGCTCTCCATCCTCATCCCTGCAGTCGCCAATGCCAGAACCCCCACCCCATCTCGTCGATGCAACGCCAACAGCTCCAACTTCTCCAGTGCATAATGCAGTGCAGAGCGACTGGAATTGTCTTGGACTTGAACTTGCAGCTTGGCATCTCTTCGTCGCAAAAGTATCTTGGCGGCCTTCAAATGCTCGTTAATAACTGTGTGGTGCAGTGCAATGCGTCCGCAGGCGTCTCGCTCCAGCACACAGACTCCAGGTACCTTGAGTAGAGCTCGGAGTTGCTCTCGGTCCCCAGTGGCGGCCGCTTGGTGCAATAAAGGGAAGTCTTTGCTGTGCTCGAAGATCAACTTCCGACGTTGAAGTCGGCTGGAGCCATTTAGAAACGGCCAGTCGCTCAGAAGAAAATTCTTATCCTGACATTGCTGGAGCGTTAAAAATCGCTCCTTGTGGCGGTGATACTCCCGTTCCAAGCGCTCGTCTTCGAGCAGGAAAGTGTCTATCTGGGCACGCTGTGAGAGTTCTAGGACAGCGTTGGGAGCAGGAGAAGCGGCCATGACGACAAGAGAGACGTAAAAAGGCGGTTAGAAATGGCTGTCGAGTCGCTACAGTTAGAAATAGCTGTCACTACGGTTGCAGAGCAGAGAGACAGCTCGCTTCCGAACGACCATCTCGCGGAACTCAAGAGCAACTTTCCATTCCCCTGAAGAGCATTTTGAAGCCATCTCTCATGGTCGCCCGGCACCACTTGACGATCGCCGAGAAGAACAAGCTGCGGGCCTTCCACCGCGAGCGGCCCGACCTGACGCAGGAGCAGCTGCGCGAATGGGTGCACGCGCACCTGGGCAAGTGGCTGGGGCGCTCCACCATCGGCAAGATCGCCAGTATGCCCGAGGAAGTGTGTGTCAACCCAGAAGCCAAGCGCGTGCAGAGCGGTCGCTTCCCAGAGATGGAACAGGAGCTGTTCGCATTCGTGCAGAGCCAGCAGAGCCTGCAGGACGACCTACCCGTCCTGAGCGAGGGCCTGCTGTGGACCAAGGCCAACGAGATCCTGCAGAGGATACGTGGGCCTGTGCAGTCTGTGTCACTAGGCTGGGTGCAGAGATTCAAGAAGCGTCACGGACTGCATCGCTCCCAGCGGACGGTGCACGTAGAGGAAGCTGCTGTTGATATAGAGGTGGAAGGGGTTTCAGGTGTGAAGAGGACGAGACAGGAAGTGGAAGATGGAGACGACACAGACGACGAACAGGTGCAGAAGGTGGCGGTGCCTCCGTTGTCCAAGGGCAGGAAGCAGTTCGTGTCGGCGGACGACATTTTACTATTGACGCAGGTGCTGCAGACCAAGCCGTGGGCGTTCCAGCACGTGATGGACGGGTGGCAACAAGTGAGTGACCAACTGCGAGCACACGACGAGTTTCGTCTGGAAAAGACGGCGGGTGCTTGTCAAGCTCGTGTGGTTTTGTTGCTGGATCATTTACGGGCAGGCAATGCTGCTGCGCTGCGGAAGGCGGGCACGTCGGACGAGTATGAACGCAAGCGTGAACTGCTGGTTGAGGTTCAAGCCAAGCAAACGGCTTTTGAAGAAGTACAGGAGGACGTGCGGAAGCGGAGAGGAGAGCCGTGTCTACCGTTGAATATCACGCAGCACGACGCTGCGGTAGCCAAAGTTGGTGAAGTCGCTGCTGCAATCGCTGTAGCTGAAGCGACAGGAGAAGCTGACAGGGATAGCCAGCGCCGGCTCGAACTGCTTGAGATCAAGATGGAACGAGAGCTTGCAGAGCAGCGACGACATGCCGACGAACAAGTGCGAGAGCTTGAGCGGCTGCAACGTGTGCAGCTCGAAGCGCAGCAAAACCAGCACGCGCAATTGCTGGCTACCATTCAGCAGCAGCAAGCCATGATGCTGGACCTCATTAAGTCAGTTGCTGCACAAGCCAAGAACAAGGAGTAGGGATCAGATAATTGGTATGTCGATTGATTTATGACCTTCAACCTCCAGTGCAAGTCTTGTACGAAATCACCGTCGTATCTTTGGCCGCCAGACTACACGAGAACAAGCTACTAACGTAGTAAAAAAACAAACGCTTTGCAGTCACGTAGCACACGGAACAACTTGCTTTTGACTCGTTCGAGTTGGTACTTGCTTCCACCTTTTCAGCTACGCTGCAGCCAACCAACACTTGATTCTCGAGGATATCTTGTCATCGGGATCACCACTGGTGCGGCCACTTGACGTTTACGTCAAAGTATATGGAGACCAACGCCGGACGAAGATCACGGGTTTGAATACCACCTGATGTCAGCCCCCGCACTCCGACCACGTAATGGTCGAAGCATCTATGGATTTGCCACTGTTGCAGATTGTCATGAGCCACACAGTGGAAATCGAGGTCTCCACCAGCGCCATCACCACCTAATCAGCCAAGAGAGGAGGACGCAGCACCTCCGAAACGCAGCGTGTGTCATCGGTGCTTCATTGCCAGCCCTGGAGTAGCAAGTCAACGTGAACCAAACGTGGCCGGGACCCTTTCACCGGATCGAAAAACTCCACTCGCGGCATCACATAGGAGAGATCGATCTCCGTCTCGTTCATGACTCAAACCGAAGCATTTGCAACAGCGCCCATGTGAAATACATAGTGAAATCATGAATTGATCGTCACCAAAGCGCATACTCGATCGTTGTCCCTTTGTCTAGAGGAGGCATGACACGTCGATCCACCGCCCAGCCGTAAACGGGTCAGGGAATCGAATGCGCCTCGCGTGGAGGTACAGCCGATCGGCTGGATGTCCACCGTACTTGTCATCGCCGACGATCGGCGCACCCAGCTCTTGCGCGCAGTGAACACGGAACTGGTGCTTACGACCGGTGCGAGGACTCAGCTGCAAGTAGTAATACTTAGGACATTGGTTTTTACGCGTTCATCACCGGAAAGCAATTCATACGCCGCCTCGTCGCACTCGTCGTCCATCAGGAGTCCGGGCATGTCCAAGACCGTGGAGAACTGGAAGCGTGGCAGCACGTAAAACACATACAGTGCGCCCCAGTTCGGCACCAAGTACGTCCCAGTGGAAATCACCAGACGCAGTGACTGCTCGAACAGCCCGCCGTTGTCATCGAAGAACATGCTATCGCACTCGCGCGTTTTGCCTGCACAACAGTCACGTTTAATTCTTGAAGCATGTACGTCGAGCCCAAGTTCTTACCGCCGACACCAAGAGAGAGATACGCGTCTACCGCAAGTTGCAAGCTAGTGCTCACGAGGTTACACTGTTCACGCAAGCAATAAACGTAGAGAAGCACGCACAAGTCCGTCGTGTTAGCTATCAAGAGACTGTGCCAGAAAGAGACTCTGTCAGCGGGCGCACTTACGATCAGAAGAACCCAAATCCGTCCTTCATCCCAGAGCAGCTCGAACTCACGTTTGATCGAATCAAGGTGCGCCTGAGCCGTGCGCGTCTCAAACGTCTCTGCATGGCGGGCTCCATCGAACGCGACCGTGCTGTAGTTGCCCGTGCCTTGTAAACCAAACTGCCAGCTCGGAGTACCCGCTGCGGCACTGCTCTCACCATCGCTTGACGCTACAGATGAACATTACCGCGGCTATCTATCTCAACTTGCCAGTTGTTTTGCACGGCAACAGACCACATGTGTTCGTCAAACTCAACGGCGTGTGCTCCAACAATAGGACCACGCAATACAACAGTATGTTCCCAATTCAACGTCATTCCCCCCACACTCCAATTGCAGCTTCCCATCGTCAACACGGTTCCATCGATAATCGCTACTTTCCAGTGCATGAGTCTGGGGCCTGCGTGATATACGTTGACCCCGTTTTCAACCAGTTTTTTTTTATCATTGCTGAGCTTTTCTCGGTGACTTGTGCCCGATCAACGAGAACACGAACCGTGACACGCTGGGAGGCACGGATGATAGCGTCGGTCAGTTCAGGATGCGACAAGATGAACATAGCGATATCTACTGAGGTCTCTGCGCCGTCGAGCAAATCAATGAGCTTCTGAGGTGCAGCTTGGTCGCGAGAAAACCAGTAGTCTACAACTGCAGTTTGTAGTCTACCCAATATGTCCTGCTCCATGCGGCCAAATACTCGACGGTCGACCCCCATTATCCTTGCGATGTCCTTGAGCGATAGGGTTTCCGTGACGCTAAGACCTCGTTTCAGCATTTCCACCACGAAACGCATGGGGGTCCACCGAGGGGGTTTACCTGACTTGGACTCGTCTTGGCTGGGCTGGGAGTGGACGATGGCGTCGATCGTGGTGCGGGCGTGTCCCGTGCTTTGATGCAGCTGGGTAATTCTCTCCCCTTTCTGGTATCGCATGCGAATCTGGGACTTCTCTGCTGGAGTTAGTCGCGGACGGCGTTTCTTGGGCAGCGGACTTCGCGTCCTGTTGGGATTCGGCACGACGCGTCGCGAAGCAGTGTACATCCGAGCGGTGGCGAGAGCGATGTTTTCCGGTACACCCGGGACTGGCCGAGGGGACTCCGTTGCGAGCGCGGTGAAGTATACGGGGCAGCTGCTATTTTGACGAGACTACCTCTCCATCACCTGAGAGTGAAAGCAACGCCTTTTGGATGTTAGGGTAGTTTTAGAACCGCTCGACCGAGCTGTATTGATAAAAGCAATAGAACAGAACGCCCCGGCAGATTCTTACCGCAAGAAAGGAATACTTCAGAGTAGCGCGTTTCATCATTTTTTGATGGAAGTCTACATGACACGCCTTCTTTTCCGGTTAAGTACGCCGGAAATTCTCTCCCTCCCTTCTTCCTCATTCCAGAATCTGCCAGCTCGAGGAAAGATGGTGAAGCTTGTCTGTGCGATCGTTGGTGTGGCGGGAAGCGCATTTTCTGTGGACATCGACGCGGATCAATTGGTGGGGGACTTGAAGGATACGATCAAGGAGAAGAATGAAGACATAAAGTGTCCTGCGCGTGACCTGCAGCTCTTCCTGGCGAAGACGGACGGCGGCGCGTGGCTGTCGAGCCTCACAGAAGATGTGAAGAAGCTGAAGAAGGGCGAGAAGACTGCTCTCGTCGAAGCGCTAACGCACAAAGACAAGGAGCTGCAGGGAGAGGATCCGATTTCTGAGTACCTGGAAGGCATCGACGCTCCGAAAGTGAAACAGTTTCACGTGCTGGTGGTGGTTCCGGAGGGTGTTTCGGCACCTGAGAACAAAAGGAAGAGGAAAAGAATGGAAGACGAAGACGCACCAGACGCCTGGATAAAGGCTATCAAGGATGAGCAGGTTACAGAGCTACCGTCGACTTGTGAAGATTTGAAAGAGCACCTGCAACGCCCGCTTCACGTCAAGGTCCCCGTCAATGACAGATTATTCCTGATTATGTCCACGAAGAACACGACAGGAGAGTTATCTAGCATTTTGGACAAAGTGTTTGAGCCCGATCCGCGTAAAACACTTTCAGATATTACTGCGGGCATATTGGGGAGTGTAATCGATCCCCTCGGGTCTGGCTCCGAGTTCGCTACTGAAGACACGTATCACCACTTGTGGGATTCCCTCATTGCGATGCTGCTGAGACGTGTGTCGAACGGGAAGTTTCGTCGCAACACGAATGCGTCTACATCTACTAGCCTCTATCGCCCAGATTTGTGCTTTTACTACAAGAACAGCAATGTGTGCGTGGTGCGCGGGGAAGAAAAAGCAAGTGGCGAGTTGCAAGTGCCGGTTAGAAAATTGCATGAGAAGCTAACATGGAGATATGACGCTGCGCCATACGTGTTCGGCTACGCTGCTGTTGGACTGCAGGTGTGCTTGGTAGCTATTCGGAAAGACGAGATGACGGAACGTGGTGCAAAAGTGGAAATCATTGAAACGTACGACTTGGGTGATCTCAATGGCCGGCTGTCGTTCTTTCTCGCCTTGCTCAATCTTTCGACTCTTTTCCGACCCGTTGTGGATCTTATCCAGCCGTTGGATATACTCGAGTACGGCACTATCGAAAGAGGCAATGGTGTGCAGATTACGTTCGCAGAAGATTGTGTGGTGAAGACGTATCCCCAGAACATGCCAAGTGACGACATAATCCGCAATCTGCGGGAATTGCATCGTCAAATGAAGAAACATTCAGTCCCGAATGTTGTGGGGCTAAAGAAGACAAACATGACCAAGAAATACGTAAAGCTGGCACCTGTTGGTCGACTTTCCCGGCCTGAAAACGCCCACCAGCTCCTGACCGCCTTGCGCGATATTCTCCAAGCGCTAGTGGCACTGCACGCAATTAATCTGATGCATCGGGACTTGAGGTGGGAAAATGTGCTGAAGTACCCAGGCGAAGGCGACAAGTGGTTTCTTATTGATTTTGACGAAGGAGCATCATCGCCGGCTGCGAAAGTAAAGCATTTGAAGGCGGAATCGCATGCTCCCGAGATATCATCTTCGTCCCACACGGTCAAGGTTGACATTTGGAGCGTGGGCTTCCTTTTGATGACATCACCCTGTCATGATCTCCCGCCTGAACTGGAAAGTGTTAAAGCGCAGTGTTTGCAGAAAAATCCATCAAGCAGACCCACGGCTGAGTCACTCCTCAAGGTCGTCGAATCGCTAATAGAAAGTTGATCCCTTCGCCATACAGGAGTGGAAGTTGTATGGGTCTTTAGGATTGTACGCTTTGCCTGAGCAATACCAAGCTAGCAAGGAACGTATCAAAGCAGCGCAGAAGCGCTTTTTTTTTTTACCACCCCGTGAAACTCGACTGTCGTATCAAAAGAGCTACGACGATAAGAATAGAGAGCAGATCCGTGCTCGCCAGCGCAAGTCCAAAACCGAACTTAGCGAATCTGAAAGCGAACTTAATAACGAAACCGAACTTAATTAATTAAAAAAAATTCCCAAATAAAAAGTCAATCCCAATATAGTCAATGACAATGGCTTAAAGCCTCCAAAAAGGTATAAGCCAAATATTTGAATTAATTAATTTCCGAATATTTTGTAAATGACTAAGATATAAAGTCGATCCTGATACAAGGTCCATAAATTATAAAGTCATATCTACGGGGAATAATATAACCAAGAATATATAGGCAACATGTTTGCATACGAGCTCGCTGGATTAAAGAGATTAAATATCCAAGCTGTTAAATGGGGTAGCAGCCACAGGGTTAAGGTTCGAGGTAGAACTGGTAAGATGGTATATGGTAGCAACCTTTCACGTTCAATTAACAATAAATTGGTGGCCAAGCAGTACAATGTTCCAGTTGAAACCCTTGAGAAGCATATGTCGCCCGACTATAAGGCTGATCCTAAGTATCGTTTTTACAATGGTAATCACATGGAATCACACTTATATGAGGGAATCGAGGCTACTGATTTCTACGATAAGCTCGAGAACGTTCTTTCGACTCAGGCAAATGCATTTAAGGTGAATATTGCTCTCGGGTACGAACTCGTGAGCAAGACTGATCCTGATGACACCCGCTACTTCTACCCGAATCTCGCAAACACTTACGTATTCAATAAGCCTGTCGCAATCAACAGCAAGGCGGATATCCGAAAGAAGGTGATTTCGGAAATTCGGTCTATGGAGTTGGCTGACAAGCTCAACTATCCAAGCTCCGGATATAAGCTTAAGGCGATCACTGCATTCAAGATTTTTGTCTACCATCGCGACCATGCTCTTGGGGATAGCGAAGCTATTATTCCTAAGGTTATCCGCGAAAACAAGCATGTAATCAACTTTCCTAAGACCAATAACAAATGTCTTCAACTGCATCGCCTGGCACACCTTCCAGAGCGCTAAGAAGGATCCTCGCAGAATTCAGGCTCAGGTTAAGGAGGCATTCAAGTGCTACTGCTCTTTTAAGGGAATTAAGCATACGTTGAGTCTATTTAGGAGCTTCAAGCCTATTGACCTACTACAGCTCGATGAGGTTGAGGACTGCTTCCAACTCGGTATTAACGTATATAGCATGGATGTAGCTACCGGAAATGTTGAAAGCATTCGTAGGTCGGACAAGGGGTATGAAGCGATGAATATTCTATCACACGAGAATCACGCTCTCTACATCAAGAGCATCGATATGCTCCAGTCTAAGTATCAGTGCCCCAAGTGTGAAATGATTTTCGTGAGCGGTGAAAGACTTAAAAATCACAAGAAAAATCAGTGCGAGCTTGTGAATATTGAGAGCTTCCCCGCTGAGCCAACTATCTACAAGCCAGCTCCTAACGCGATCCGATCACTGCTTACAAAGTATTCCATTAAGGAGGCCAATCAATACATCGACAACTTCATTGTTTATGACTTTGAGGCAATCCTTAAGCCTACCGCAACTCAACACGGGGAGAATACTGTCTTCACGAACGAACACATTCCGGTGTCTGTATCCATAGCTGATAGCTTAACCGAGGAGGTGCGTTGTTTTGTAAATGACGATCCAAAGATGTTGCTTATGCATATGTTCAAATACATTGGTGATGTATCGGTGAAGATTCAACAGTACAATGTCGATAAGTATAAGTCGCTTCTGCAAAAAATCATCAATGCTCACGGTCTGACAGGTATGGAAATTCCAGGCGTCAAGCTTAATAAGAAGTACAGGATGTCTGATGTGGAAAGTTGGATTAAAGAAGGAGAGTATGATAACTTCTTTCACTTGCATAGCAGTCTTGGCTTTGGCAAGCAGAGGTCCGACTACGGAAGACTTAAACAGCAGATTGATCAGGTTCCAGTATTCGGTTTTAATTCTGGTCGATACGATATCAACTTAATTAAGAGCGACTTATTTGCCATCATTGGTACTGACAACATCAAATCGGTCATCAAGAACCCCAGCTACATGTGCATTGCTACATCGAACATGAAAATGCTTGATATTAGCAACTATGTATCGGCTGGCACCAGCTACGATAAGTATATTACGACATATCTGGGTGGCTGCAAATGTGATGACAAAATTAGATGTGTCTGTGGTCTTGGCAAGGGTATCTTCCCGTATGAGTACATCACCGCGTTCAATGTACTCAACCAGACTACTGTGGCGAAGCGGGATCACGAAAATTGCTGTCGTGATCTCCGGCTTACCAGCGGTACGCCCGGACTGCCGACTATCGGAGGGGGTACTCCGTTGATCTGGCGCGATCGGAACCTTGTATTCACCTTGTGTACCCGACGGCGGGGCGGGTTACGCTCTTCCGGTGTTCACTGAAGGCGTCGGTGGTTACCAGGATGGGGTGGGGAGCTGGACGGCTCCTTCCGGGGAACTGGGGGGGGGGGGGGGTTAAGTGGTTGCGCACCTGGCCAAGCGATCCAGGGGTCCCGTGTAGTTACCGTGCGCGACGAGGTGAGTCCGAAGTCGTCAGGAGGGCCAATATACTTCCCAGCCTGGAATCAACGAACGCCACTTGTGTTGCAAGGGAAAGCTTCTTCTTCTCTTATTAAGCAAAACAAACAATGATCTCAGCTTCCTATCCTCCCCCCTTACTGGATTCTTTCACCCATCTCCCGAGGTACATTCCACTGGCTCTCACTCCAGAATGATTGCGGGTGTACCACCAAAGTGGTACGCCACGATTTGTGATCGGGATCGCGATCGCAGTTCTGACCGCGATCGCATATCGAAATGATCACACCATACCGAATACCGGTATACACCGATAACTAATGGCGCCACTGTACCCATCGGGTCTCCATACCCCTACCCCTTAGGTCCAGTCCAATTTCTCCATGGTCAGTCTCCATCAAATTCCGACCATGCGTCCCGTCCCGTCCGAATCCAAACCACCATTAGTCCATCCCAAAAATATCCAGCATCCACTCCACCACACTACTACCCCGCCTAAGTCAGCTTTTGACAGCAAGCTCCGTGGAACAAGCATCACCGATGACGAATACGAGCGAGTGAAGTTCGTGTGGAGATACTATGAGATGAAATCTATCAAGGACCTACTGGTCTGGTACAACAATCTCGATGTAGTTCCATTCATCAAGGCTATCAAAGCCCAGCGCGAGCTATTCATGCGTTTCGATTTGGATATGTTCGCGGATGGAGTGTCGCTACCTGGACTTTCGGAGAAGGTTATGTATCAGACCTGTTTCAACAATCTCAAATATCCGGATAAGGCACCTGCTAACGCATTTCAATTTCCAGCTCAGCGTATGGGCGGCTACAAGAGTCAGGATGCTGAGGCAAAGCAGGAATTTGGTATGACATTTGATCACTTGGATACATTACTGCAAAAGCAAAAGTATCTGTGTGGTTTATGCTACTGCCAGCTGACCGTCGATACCGCTTCAGCAGACCGTATCAACAACAAGCTTGGACACATCGATGGCAACGTATTGGTCAGCTGTATCAAGTGCAACACCGCGCGTAAGGACATGTCGCTCAAGGGATTCCGCTATAAGAAGTTGCTTGAGTTCAACTCGGACAGATTGGTGTATAGCATTGATAAGGAGGAAAAGGACATCTACGCTAAGATGAAAGCCAACATTGCTGGAGGCCCATCTATTATCTTCAATCGCTACGCTAAGCGCAATGAGACGAAGATTCGCGGTGGTAAGATCTGTAAGAAAATTATCGGATACGATGCTAACGCTCTATACCTATGGGCACTTGGTAATGAGATGCCATGAGGACGATTGACTACGATCGAGGCTTATGACGGCATTATCGAGGACATCGTTGCTGATAAGATTTTCGGCTTCCTCGAGTGTGATATTCGAACACCAGAGCACTTCAAAGACTACTTCTCAGAGATGACCCCCATCTTCAAGAACACGCTAATCGATTGTGCTGATGAGAGTGTCATTGGTCATCACATGTACAAGTACAACGAGGCACATAAGCAAAGCCGAGGAAAACCAGCTCGTACGCTGATAGGTAGCTACTTTGGTGAGAAGATTCTCATATACGTACCTTTGCTCAAGTGGTATCTCTCTCATGGTTTGGAGATCACTAAGACTTACAGCTTCATCAAAGCGAACTCCCACAAGGCTTTTGCTCCTTTTATGGAGGCTGTATCAAACGCCCGGCGAGAGGGTGATGTTGATAAGTCGAAGGCGATGATTGCTGAGATGATGAAACTTGTAGGCAACAGTGCTTTCGGTCGATCTGGAATGGATATGAGCAAGCACAAAGTGGTCAAGTATGAGTCGAACGACAAAGCTATTAAGAGCAAGATCGAACACTTTACGTTCCAAGGGTTGGAGGAGCTTAATGATTCTTGTGAGATTACGATGAAAAAGCGCCGCCTCAACAACAAGAACCCGATCCATTTATCGATTGCTATCTATCCGCTCGCTAAGCTACGCATGCTTCAGTTTTACTATGACTGCATCGACTTTTACTTTGATCGTTCAGACTTTCAATATCAGGAGATGGACACGGACAGTGGATATATTGCGTTCAGCTGCGAGAACCCATTCAAAGAATGCATCAAGCCTGAACTTCGTGATCACTTCGATGAGCATAAGTTTGAGTGGTTCCCGCGAGACTACAACGCTGAGGTAGCCAAGTTCGATCGCCGCACGCCTGGACTATTCAAGGAAGAGTGGCGAGGTGATGCAATGGTCTCATTATCCTCTAAGAACTACATCTGCTATCTACCGGACGAGGAGCACAAGGTCAAAGCCAGTGCTAAGGGTGTACAGCAGGGGCGTGGTCGCAATGTTGATGTACTTAACCCAAACGGTTTTGAGACAGTTATACAGAACCGTATCACACTTCGGGGTACTAACAAGGGTTTCAGACTATCGAAAGAAACCAAATCGATCATTACCTATACTCAAACCAAAACAGCGCTCAATTACTACTATGATAAGCGCCAGGTAATGTCGGATGGTATTTCAACGATTCCGCTGAATGTCTAAGGGTACATATCGAACTGATGCTTATTTTTTTCTTCTAAATATAGGACCATGTCTTCTCAAGATCTACTAAAAAAAAACTCTACTATGATCCCAAAACCGGTTTTATCGGCGCTCAAGCTCTGTATCAGAAGGCAAAGGAGTTAGACCCTAAGATTACTATCAAAATTGTAAAGGACTGGTATGCTAACCAGCCCGATATTCAGCGATTTCAGGATCAGAAGAAGCGATTTGATGGCTTCAAAATAGCTTCATACAACCCCAATTCGTGGCAAATTGATCTTGCGTTTTGGGAGAAACGACCAATTTTGACTGCTACCAACATCAACTCAAGGTTGGGATACGCAAAGCTCTTATCAAACAAAACGGCAGCAACTGTTTTAGCAGCGCTTAAAGCATTTGTTCACCTTCACACAGTTGATATCCTGACAAGCGATAATGGAAGCTCACAGGCTCAAGAATTCTTCCAAAGTAAGAACATTGAGCACTACAACAATGAGTCTGGTGATCACGGAACCATGGGCAAAATCGAACGATTCAACAGGACCTTGAAGCAGAGACTAACTAAAATGTCTCCCAAGAGGATTATGCAAAAGATTATCAGCGATGTTATCGAAAACTATAATAGCACGTTCCATCGCTCTATAAAAATGACCCCAAACGAGGCCAAAGGTAAAGTCATCGGGTCAGAGCTGGAACACAATCAAGGTGAAGCAGAGAGAGTTGAGAATGAGTGCGAAGTCGAAGCAAATGTGCTATATCGACTTAAGAAGCAGACATTTGATAAAGAAGCTGCTCGATGGAGCAAAGCTGTCTATACAATCGTTGGAATTGATGGATACCGAGTCCAAATCCGCTCAAAAAATGGTCATACTCTCTACAAGGCACCAAATGATCTTAAAATGGTTAAATCAGAGACTACGGATGCTACTATTAATCGAGGCGATATTCTTGAGGCGGAGAAGATCTTGGATCACAAAAAGATACGCTCTGGAAAGTACAAATTTCTGGTGAGATGGCTGGGTAATGAACGTGACTCCTGGGAGCCACAAGATAATCTGCGGCTGGTTAACAAAAACAGGAGATCAACTCTTGAAAAGGAGTACTGGGGTTTAAAAAAATGAGTCATTGTTAGCTTGTAAATAATTTTGATAGATACATCATCTGTAAGCTTTTGACTCAAGTATATTGTTCGATCTATTTTTGCAAAAAAAAAATGGAATTATATGACTTAATATATATACCAAGAAGATAATAATGTGTTCCAGATGTTTAGAAAAGGACCGTAAGCTTGCTAAGCTACGACGAAAGTTATGGATCATCCAGGAGGTAAGCCGAATCAAGAACGAACTAATGAACCTTGATGCATCAGCCAATTTTCGAAAAACGGTAGTAAATCATAAGTATCGCCATGAGTTGGAAGCAATATTTGGCGTTCCATTTCACTGCATCAAGGATCGTTATCTAAGCCTTCTAAATGAGCGAAATCATATTTATCATTCGTACTCTAAGTTTCGACACGACTCAATTATGCAAAGCTACTGGTAATTACGTACTCATTTCTTCTATGATTTCCAAGATATAGACACAATGTTTCCAAATTTCACATCCCTCGCTCAGAGAGAGCAAAAACGACAGGAGATTCTTGAAAGAGCTCAACGTCGTGTTCGTCAGGCTAATGCTAAGCGTGATATGTATGAAGGCACATCGTGGGCAAGCGACGTAGGTAAAACTATTAGCATAACTTCCACATCTTCCACATCAGCTCAGACAGATTCCACAACCGGGTCGTCGGAGCCCTTAAAAAAAACGGTGAGTGATGAATCCTCCCAAACAAACCCTGAGGTATCTACCGATCCTGAAGTAAATGTTCGTCCCGTTATGATGGATGCTGAAGTACAGGTACGCCCCGATACAACTGATAGAGGATTTCAAGCACGTCCTGAGACAACTGATCGAAACGTTCAAGTTCGACCAACGACATCAGATGTTGGAGTTGGTGAGGATAAGGCAACAGTCGATGATACAGATGGTACTTTGCTTAGTGATGATGGCAACGATGAGATCGATGAACAGAAGCGATCAAAACAAGCAGTTGCAGAAATATTTGAGGTTTATCCGATTCTTGCAGAATTGGGTATTCATCCCGTGGTTTCTAATGGACGCCAGCTAACGAAGTATTATATTGGAAATGGAGCAAAGACATACAGTATTAGATTAAACAAGCTTGTTTTAGTTCTAAGCATCAATTGGTCAGAGACATACGACCATATCGGTGTGGTACTAACTAATGACGCTCGATTTCTCAATTACATCAATGAGAAACAAGAACGTAATGAAATGGGTAAAGAGAATAAAAAGGCACCGTTTCAAGTATGGCAGCGTATTGGATCCAAAAGAGCCAACGTTTCTTCTGGTGAGGACTATAAGCAAAGGAAACAGAGACTTGAGGATAGCTTTCTCTTTGATAATTCAACTTCCACCACTTCCGATCAGTCGGATAGTAAATTCAAAATGTATTTAAGCATTGCTAAAAATAAGGATCTACTTGAATCCAATGGTTTAATGAAAAAGATTGTTCCTATCCTTAAAGGAACAAACAAATCAACCCCTTTTGATGCTAATGGATATGTATGGATTAAGGGGAGTACTATTCGTGTTTTCGGTAAGGAAAGTAATCAAATTAAGCCCTCTATAACTAAGAAAGTCAATTGGCAACTATCACTCAAAGCATTTGTTGATATGGTAAGAGAGAGAGGACTTGACTTAGAGATGATTTGTGATGAGGACAAAGAACTCGATGCGAATGATTTCACAGAAGGTGTAGGAGAGGCACGTCAAGGTACAATGGCTGGAATTGATGAAGACATGGATCAAAACCTATCAAATGCTGACAACGATGCTAAAAAAATCCTAACCGATTACTACAGTGGTCTTAATTCTAAAGGTGTAAAAATACCGTTAAGACTCAAACCAATCGTTGAGTCTAAAAGTATCGTCAAAACTCATCAGGGCTATTATTTTGGTGAGCCATCTGAAACCAAACCCTTGGTTATTAGAAATACGAAAGACAAGCAAGTATCTGGAGAAGCGATGAAGGGATTGATGAAGACTATCAGATGGATGGATACATTCATATCGTTGCTCGATGGATTTGAGGATTTAGATAAATATCTCAAGGATGTTGAGTATCCCTTCCCATCAAATGAAGAGGAAGCAGCAAAATTGGTTAAGGATAAGAAAAAAGATCAGCGGAGGCGCAAAAATCTTGATGATAATCTTAAAATATTATATGAAGCAATACTGAATACGGGTCATGATATCAGAAGACAACCATACAGAGATGAAAATTTACAAAAGCTTCATGATGATTCTGAACGTGCTTACCAATCATACGGAGAGGCGCAAAAGCGTTATGAAGAGGCTAAGAAAGGAGTCAAAGGAAATAACTCAAAATCAGCTCGATCGGCACTAAAGGCAGCGGCATCAGCTATGAAGGCTACTAAAGCTGTATTTAATGCAGAAGCTAAAAAATATAGCATTGCGGCTCAAGAGCAAATCAATGTAGATGACTTTGTTGATCGCCAAGATGGTAAAGTTAACCGAAGCGGGTTGAAGGGTCGTGGTTTGAGAGGAGCTGGTGTGGCTCCACTGGAAGGTGTTGTCAGACGTGGAAGAACCTACAATCTCAATGAGATTCAGGGCTTAGCTACGCCAAGTGCCTACGTATATCACCAGCTTGGTAGCAAGTATATTCGTATTCCTGACCTCGATGCTAAGACTCTTGTGATTGTGCAACCGAATCGTCGAAAGTGCGGACCGAAGTGTCAGATCAGTGATAGTCTTCAAGGCATGATCAGAACTCTTGTGTATAAGCAGCATATTGATCAGCCAACGTATGATAAGCTCAGCGTCGAAGATAAAAAATGTTCAAGGAGATCCTTGCAATCACCCATCTCCAGTACAATTTCCACGATAAGCTCACGGATCCATTGGAAACCCTTCGTGCTGAGTATGACAAGCTCAAAGGGGAGATTGAGTTAGGAAATGATAATCCAAGCATTATTAAGCAGCTCAAGTCTCTCACGGTGGATATGTACAGCAATCGATTGATTGACGATAAGGAATTTAAGGAAATTATAACTCGACTACTATAATCACCATGTTCTTCTTCAACCCCCGCATTATTTCCAGCTCAGCTGGCAGTTATGGTGATAACACCGATAATAATGTTGCCGAACTCAAAGCAATCATGAAGAATCTAATCATTCATGACCGACCTCAGAGGACTCAGGCTGCTGAGTGGGCAACTGATCTTGATAAGTCAATCCGGAAAGTGGATGCATCAACGCAAACCGAGGGTGGCCGTATGTGGGCTTACCAGCCAAAGAAAAAAAGACTGCGAAGACATTTGCTACCTAAGAAATGCCATGACGCGTCAAAAATCTCGATATCCTCGATAAATGTTGATTTTTTTATCGCTGATACTAACTTCAAGTATGGCAGACTCCCCATCAGGACTTTGGGTGGGGAGGAACACACTATCACCAAGAACAATAATCTTATCAGCTTGGAGCATGGTCGATCCAACAATCTGGTTCGGCTCATCAGAAGTTAAATTAGTTTTGAGCGCTTTACTTCATGCTTATATTTAAGTCCATAAATATTGTTTTGAAAACCAGTCAGGTGAATAAAGCGGATAATCAATGCTGCGTCGTTTATAGTATCGATCACGTCGCTTCTTATCCTTGTGGTCGTAGGCTTGGTATACCTTCAATGGCGTACGGTCCCGATACTGTTGATAAGGCTCACCATTTCGCTTGATACAATTCTACCATCAGCAAACAGAGCAGAGAGCCAACGTTCTCGGGGTGAGGCCCGAGGTCGCCAGACCCTCGGGCTGAACCCGTCATACTTCTTGTCCTTGCGATGAGAAATACGAAACATGGCTATGTTAATGCAGCTAATTTTGATTCCAATTCTTCGATTCGCGCGAGCATCGATTGGATCATCCGCATGTTATACACGCTGAGCTTTGGATAATCGACGCTGAGATTTACACCTTGGGGCTCTAACCATGGATCAGTACCTTCCGTGAGCTCCGGATCACTATCAGGGATACAAGCTATCAGATCTAAGAACCCTTGATCGAGAACATCCTGAGCGATCAGACCTAATTCCTTAGGCTTATCAGGGTGAGCCTTCCATTTGTATGATTGAACCTTTAGAGACTTGTAAAGACACTCGACTCTCTCAATAGGCACATCAGCGATTTCTTGCTTCAATCGTCGATCACTTTGCATTACCATTGCTACACAGCCAATGTAGCCATTGAATATGCAACAGACGTTGGTATAAGTAATTGGGGTTCCAGTGGCTGATTCGGTATTACCTGAGTCAGTTCTTAACCGATATACCGACAATCCTACATTTCCGGCGCTATTCCACGTATAACTAATGGTTGAGCTCACTTGCAAAGGGGCTACAGGTGTAGCTGTATCAATCCCCACCCGACCAGCTGCGGTTATAGTTATTCGTCTCAAATTATTGCTCATGATAACGAAGTCGTTGTTAGTGGTAGTACCGATATATCCACTATTGGCGCCCGTTGCATTGCTATTATTATTGATTTGGACAGCGACTTCCACAGGTGATGCATTGCTCGATACCATCAATAGTGGCATATCAAAAGCTGTAGAATTACCATTTAGATCATTAGAAGCTTTTAGATAGATGTTGCCACTATTGAGAGTGATATTCGCTGTGCCATAGCTTGCGTTGGTATATGGCGTATTCGTGTTGTAAAGCATTTTATTGATTGTATCTGATACGATATAGAGACATGCTCTGGTTGGTGTAGCGATCGTTGCGTTAGATGAAATGCATATAGCATCAGCTGATGATACCAATCCAAACGTATGCGGGTAGCCGCTTTTATAAGGTCGGGTAAAGCCGATATCGAAACACATGCGATGCGACTGACTTACGAAACCACCAGTTGGCTTGTCGTTCCAGTTGATCAGCAATAGATCGGCAGCGGTAGCCGAAACGCCAGCAACGAACGTAGAAGAATTGTCAGTCGATATTAGGTTAAGAATTGGATATATCTTGCTGTTGGATGTTGAGGTTGTCCTTGATGCAATAACCAAGCCAGTGGTATCACTCACACGATAGATATTCATCGTTTCACGGTTTAACGTTCCTCCGTAAAATCTAAGACAATTCGAATTAGAGGTGCCCAGCGGCATTACCCCGATTCCAGAAGAGTCAAGAGTCATAGCTTTACTCGATAAAAATGACCCTGCAGTTAGCCCTACGAATGATGAGTGGTTGAAGTTTTGATAGGTCAGCGTGCTGCTATTCCAAAACTGAACTGCAGGCGTTTGTAGTCCAGGATAGGAGTTATCGAGCACGAGATAAGACAATGATGTTATATTGGGCTGATTCGATGTCTGTAGCATGCCTGTGATCGATGTAGCTGTTAGTGATGCCAGAGTGCCTATGGATGTGATATTAGGCTGAGCGGCAGTTTGTAGCGTACCTGTGATCGATGTAGCTGTCAATGACGTCAGAGTTCCAAGCGATGTGATATTGGGCTGAGCGGCTGATTGTAGCGTACCAGTAATTGAGGTGGCTGTCAGTGATGTGATATTGCCTATTCCACCAGATGGACCAAGTACGAGGGCCTTGTTGTTTGCTGCTGTTCCAGGAGTGATACTGAGAACGTAAGTGGGAGCAGATGATACGCTGGAACCATTCACAGTTAGGCTGTTACAAGATAATGCTCCAATTCCACTGATATCATTATTAGTACCTGGAATGAGGGCTACACCTTGTGTTGCTGTCCCTGGAGTAATTCCTGTAATATAAGTCAAGCGGTAATCATTCTTATCGAGATAAAGCGTCTGAGCATAGTCATAGGTTAGATATCCACTGGCATCCAATGTTAAATAGAATGCAGTGTTTTAGATAGGCGACGAAAATATTGGTTGGGGATAAGAGAAACCTGAACTCATAGTTGTTTTTGTCTCGAGCTATATAGATCGAGTGATTAAAGACACGATCATGAGCGGTATTCCGGACTTCGGCGCTTCGTTGCCAAAAAAGTTCAAGTCTGCGGGTATGGGCGATATCCCTGCCCTTGGCATTAAAAAGCTGTTTAGAATGGTTGTCCTTGGTCCATCGTTCAGTGGTAAGAACAATCTCTGTATGTTTATTCTTAAGCATTCTCCACACGTGTTCGCACATTTAACGATCATTGCCCGCAATCCACACCAAGAGCTCTATGAGTATCTACGCGATAAGTTGGAGGATTTTATCACTTTTGCTGATCCTGATACCCCACCAAAGGTTGATCAAGTACGCCATACTCCCATGAGCTCGAATAAACCTGAGCTTGTTATTATCGACGATTACAGCAACGATAAGCTACTCCAGAAGAACATCTTCTCACATTACTTCACAAGAGGAAGACACTTCAAATTGAGTACCATATTCCTAAGCCACAGCTACTTTGCCACCGACAAGATGATCAGACTGAACAGTGAATACGTAGCTATCTTAAGAGCGAATTCGAACGTGATTTACAGATGGTTGTGAAAGATTTCAATATCAAGGGCGTAGATGATCGGTCGATTGTCTATTACTACAATAAAGCCACTGAACAGAAAGGACAGATGTTATTCATCGACTCTGTTAAAGGACAAATCCGCTACAACTTTGACAGACCTATTGCTATGGATGACTAATTCCGAATTATCCATCAGAAAAATGCTTATCATCATATATAACCAAAATGGCGAGCTTTCTCAAACTTGACAGTACCAACCTAATCCAAGATGGATACAACTCTACTTGGAAATACTCGTTCCCTGGTTCAGCTGCTGACTTCCGCGACGTAGTTTGTGCAGTCCAAAGCATTACCATGTACAACAGTGAGTACAACATTGACGCGATGCAATTCCAAAACACAAGCTTCAAGGTCGAAGTTCCGACTGCGGCTACCACCTCTAATATCAGTATCACTCTCCCAGATGGTATTTATTCTTATGATGACATCAATCGCAGCATTCAGACAGCCCTCGTGAATGCTGGAGCATATTTGATCGATCCAACTGGGAATAACGTCTTTTACCTAAAACAGTGTCTATTACGCGTGCCAGGTGGAGTTTTCAGCAATACCAACGACATTACCAACTCTTGGAGGTACTTGGACAAAACCAGCTACTGGACTATACTCAGCTGGTGGTACTGGATTGCCTACTACCACTCGTGTACCTCGACTAATTATTGATAATGTCGAGTTTGGAAAGGTGGTTGGTCTGACGGCAGGTACGTATCCTTCTACCTCAGCTACAGTTGCCAGTGCTCAACTCTCTAACATAATTCCACAGATTCACCCCACCAGCTCATACATCGTTCGTTGTGATCTTATTAAAAATGAGTACGTTGCATCTGGTGATATTGTAAGTGCATTCGATAGAGGTGATGCAGCGATTGGTCAGCTAATTTCATATAAACCGAGTCAGTATGCATGGATGAATTGCCACAATAGCTCTTGCTCTACGATTACTATCAGTATCTACAACCAAAACGATAAGAAGGTAATCTTCCGTGATGCTTCAGTTTCAATCATGCTGTTGCTAAGACCAAAAAAATAAGTTAGCTAATGCTTCTTTTTTTTTCCTCACAAATGGAAGGAACCACCAGACTTACGCATAGCACGGATCTTAGCCATGTGGTCCTTAGCTTCTTGTGAACCCTTCGCAAATTTCTTACTCTTTGGCTTGCCCACACCTACGACGGACCTCGCCTCGGATAGACTTGATTAGGTTCTCATGCTCAGGTTTGGTCGCC
The DNA here is from genome assembly GCF_020800215.1 of Phytophthora ramorum. Taxonomy (NCBI): domain Eukaryota; phylum Oomycota; class Peronosporomycetes; order Peronosporales; family Peronosporaceae; genus Phytophthora; species Phytophthora ramorum. Next base: position 622,662 of record NW_027150654.1, read on the forward strand.
TTAGATAGTAGGTACTTCTCTCCGGAATCGACCACATCGGTTAGAACGCCTTTGCGTTTAGCATACGAAAGCGCACACTTTGCTCCTTTATTAACATCCGTCATGGTTAGTCGTCCTCCTTCCTTATCAAGCCAACTGTGTTGGCGACTCGACGGAGAATCCGTCTCACTATCAGAGTCATAAACACCGATACCAGTCATGTACCGGATGGCGGCTCTTGCTGGGATAGCACCCTGTGGAGCTCCGAGTGCGGTGGCAAGAGCTGGTACAGCAACGTCGGCAGCGCGAGACAATAGACCTGAGTCCTTAGCAAACTTGAGCGCTGATTTAATGCCTCCCCATACCTTGGACCAGATTGAACCTCCTTGTGCGCGCTTATACCCCTTCTTGACTTCGTGTCTTGTGATGTCAAGACGAACACCGCGACCTGCCTTGCGAGCCTTGAGCGCCTTCTCATATGAAGCGGGGTGAAGATGAATAACAGAACCACTACCTTTGAGTTGGTCAGCTGTAAGACTTAGCTTACCAGTCTTGAAAGCTTTGGTCAGCTTGGGACCTGGAATATGACTGGAGATCGTTAATTCGGGATACATGATTAATCTATATTTTCCAAACTAAAGAATAGTTAAATTTAAATCTTTCATCTTTGAAAATACTTGCGGTTTCTTATGTTGCTTGGAATAGAGCCATAGCATACAAGAATGGTCCACAAAAATCGCCATACGTGTTTGGGGTTGTATTTACCGATACCATACTTTGTTGGGGCTGCCTCGCCCATACTATCGAAGTATTCACCATTATGGACAGCCGTCCAGTGTCCTACATCGAGATTAAGTGGTCGTAGTAGAACCAGATATGAACCTTTCTTAGATATCGGCTTTGTGATTTCATTCGATTCATAGATATCATCCAGATGAACTCCAATTTTTTTCGCGAGTTCGATCAAGATCATGATCGGATGTAATCGGCTTGATAAGGCTGCTCATAATATTTAATTTCGTGCAAACTATATTAGAAAACATATACAATCAACGATGAGTGAAACTCAACTATCCGACCAATATTTGTACCAGAGCTCGCTCAAGAGCGATCCGGAGATCAAGGTATCTTCTGGCAAGCGAGTACCGTTTGTAATCGATCTTAATCAGGGATCGTATCAGAATGGTGTTATTACTATGGATGCAACTGCTCAGCTTAACGGATCCGAAGGATTTGCTTGCCTTCGCGATGCGTACATCATGCTCCCATACAAGGTATCAATGAAGAATGGTGCTACTGCTCAGACTGCTGCTGCTAATCGTTTCTGTGCTACTCTAAAGTGTGGCAACTGGAATGTCATTGATAGCATGTCTCTTGAACTAAATGGTAAGACCATTATTTCCATGGCTGACTACAAGCTCTTTTGGAACAATGTCCGCGCGCAGACAAGCTACAGCACGCAGTACGTTGAGAAGCATGGAGCAGAGTCGTTCCTTTACCCGGATGCTGCTCAGTCCGCTTTGTACAGTTCTGCTACCAGCTCGACTACTGGAGATGGATACTCAAACAATACTGCATTCTCATCTTCGTTTGCCACCACTGGCCCCTCGGGTGGTGCGTCCATTCCTAACGATGGCTTTGTTCGCCGACTTCTGTCGAACCCTCCTAATGCCGGTTCTGATTTCTCTACGTCATGGCCGTCGGTAGGTGGAGCTGCCGCGTCTACCACTATCTCGAATCAGACTGCTCGTGGTGCCTTTGTAGCTGGTGCTGCTACCGCTAACGCCATCATGGGAACGTGGAACTATATGCTAAAGGTTAAGCTAACTGACCTCCATCCGATTTTCAAGGAGCTCGACTTGATGGCTAACCCTCAGATCCGTCTCCGTTTCCGCGTTAACCAGGGTACTTCGTCTGTTGCTGTAGATGCGTCGAAGGGTATGTCGCTAACCAGTACTACTCTTGCGAGTGGCAACACCTGTCCGGTAATGGTTTCAGCTTCTTCCACCGGTAATCCTATGGCTGGTGTTCTTGCTGCTTCTGCTCCATTCAGCATTTCTTGGGGTGCTGTAGTCAATGCACTTGAGCCAACTGTTGATGACACGTACATGCCATTCACTACTTCTCGATTGTATGTACCGTTCGTCCATCTCGAGAACCCCCAGACAATCATTTCTAAGCCTGTTAAGAAGGTTCGATACAATGATTGTTATGCATAGTGGTTTTACCAACGGTAAGCAGTCGACTCAGCTTAATGCTGCATTTGATCACCAGCTATCGGCGTCTGTTAAGAATGCTAAGTATATTATCCTCCTTCCATTTGCTGAGCAGACGGGTAGTTTTGCTTCTGCTGCTGTACAGGAGTTCCAGAGTCCGTTTGATTCGGCTCCTTGGACTCTTCACCCCGGTTCGAGCATTCGCAACTTTAACGTTCGTATTGGTTCTCAGCAGACGTTTGACATCAGCCACGACTATGACTTCCACCACTTCACTAACGAAATCGCTAAGATTGCTTCGATTAACGGTGATCTGACTCCTGAGCTGGTGAATGGTCTTCTTGACTATCAGACGTGGTCGCTAACTAACCGTGTTCTCATTGCTGATGTTAGCCGCCTGACGGAACGTGATGTACCCCAGGCTATTCAGGTAAGTGGTGTTAATGCTGGTTGCCAAGGTACCAACATGCTCGTATTGGTTGTGAGTGAGCAAGAGCTCTCCTACGATCGTCTAACGGGTGAGATTTTAGATTTTACCACAGCTTAATAGATGAACTTTAGTAGTCGTTTAAGCTAACAAAAAGAATGATTGACTTACTGGTGATCAGCTATCCACTGAAGATGTACCTTAGATTTACGAACGTGGAATGATTTATTAGATTTCGGATATGAACCTCCGCATTCACATTCAACTTTAACATTTCGCCGAGCTTTTAGAGCTTCTTTACGCGTGGAATCATCTTCTTCACGTTGTCGATCAATTTGTTGTCTTTCTTCATCAGATGCAATACCATAGCGATGACGCTCTGTTTGATCATGTCGAGCTTTGTGTCCGCGTGTGTATGTCTCACCACATTCACAATCACAAACTTCAGTGTTGTGAGTTTTGTTATAGGCAAGATTATATTTTCGTTTGCTTGCGAGCTTGTCTTCCTCTGATTCCCATGCTGCGTTCTTATTGACACATTTAGTTGAACCGATTACAAGCTGCTCAAATTGAAGAAGATTCTTACGTTCTTCAACTTCATGCTCACTGACTAAGTGAATGTTGAAGTTTTCAATACCATGCTCGCGAAAATGATGGTAAATCATAGCACCACATCTTACCTTACTTTCGATCCATCTCTTATACGCTACTGAATGTTTAGCCCATCGTCGCTCGAGAGTTAGTGTACATACACAATCGACTCATCCGCGTTGGTGATCTTATAGATATATCCTTTCATTATTATATCATAGGACTTTATATATTAGGATCAATCGTAATGCAGTCATCGACTTAAAAAAAGATATTTTTTTATTAAGCTCTAAAGCCTCTACAAGCTTAGGGCATTTTTCAATTACAAATGGGTTCTTATGAAGCCAATCGATATAATTAGAATCGGTGCGACTAATTTGCTTTAGCGTCTTCCCCTTATACTTGCCCCAACTCATCATATACGAATTATCATTGCTTAGAAACTTGGAGTGAAGGAAAATCTTGATATCCTCAGTAATATTGAGACTGGGTTGGTTGTGCATCCATCGACAATAGCCAGGGTCGGAAGAATATACTTCTTCGATGGGCGTGCCCTTGTATTTTCCAAAAGTTAATTCGAAAGTCATGTTATCAGTTGGTGGTGTAGCAAATGAACTCTGCGTCCTAACTATCACTCTGCGTCGTCGTACATGTTAAGACGGTAAGTTCCAAAAAAGAAATTGGCGATGCTAGCTAGATCCATTAAATATCCAGAAAAATAGGCATCTGTTTCAAATTCAGAGCGGTTTCGCGTCCGCTCTCATTCTGCAACACTATGGTTTTCTAGAGGCCCTCTGCCAGAATGTAATATTCTATTCATTTAACGAGGTAACCTTCGAGATTTGATGGGGCCGACAAATTCAGAGCGGAACGAAAATTCGTTTTCAGAATCACTTGAACAAAGTATAGTGAAATCGACAAATTGAGAGCGATTGTTTGCAAACCTGTGGAAATGGATATGTGCTTGGCATATGGTTTTACAGGTTTGGCAAACTTTTCGCTCTGAATTTGTTGACCTCATCAAGTCTCACAGGAAAGTGTGTATCTGGATAATTTTGATTTTATCCGGGATAAGTCGGAATGCAGGACACGCGCCCTGCACGAAACGTCTCGTCAGTGCGGTGGTTTTCTCGAGACGCCGACGCCGAGGACAAGGTCGTGTACTATCTTGGCCTGGCCGCTAGACCACGGTGTGGATGGCGTTCCTGCAACACAATTACAACAAAACGACAGGCCTTGCTGCAACACAACAGGGTTCGGCACCACTAGGAGCACCGCACGACAGCAACACACGAGAAGGAGATGAGCACGACGCGTAATCTATTCCCGATAAGTTACAGCTATCGTAAAAGTTACGGAGGTGGTTTGCAGATATTCTCAGTAGACAGCAGATCCGACGAGATATCCGAAAGAGTTCACAGCGAAGGACGACGACACATGAACCAAGGCAACAGCGCCTCCAACGCCGCAAATACCGAGCATTTGACTCCTTTAGCGGCCCCTCCCCCTCCTGGCAATCACCGCCACTACTCTCGTGCTCACAATACGCGTCTGTGCAAGGAGCTACTGCGATCTAGATTGCAGTATATTGAGCGGATGGAAGAGAAATCGCAGATAATGACCAAGTATTTGCAGATGGCGCTGGACGCACATGAAGAACTTGTAGCGATGTTTGCCGAGGAAAACGAAGACGCAATGCGTCTGGCAGTCGCAGCCGGAGCGCCCGCGCTCGACGCAGGCTACGTGATGTCACACACTGTGGTGCTCGAAGAATGCTGCAACATTATGCTAGCGAAGCAATAACAGAGGACACAAAAACACAGAGTGAAGAGGAATATAGGCTCATCGCTGTAAGGCATTGATGTTAGGCTAAAACAATCCATTCGATCGGCACCAGTTACTTCATAACAGTTGCGAGTAAGTCTACATCGGTATCAGCTACTGCTCGAGCGATCTTGTTGGTTCTAGTTGTCACATCTGGCTGCGTAAGTATCATCCACATGATTCGTAGGCGCATGACAGCTACATCGTCGCGCGTAATAGTGGTCTGGGTCAAACGAAAACTGTCCTTCATCATGGAGTACGCTTGAGCAATACATAGCACGCCACACGACGTTCCGTCAGGTTGTTCAGGAACGCCGAGCCACACACCACTTGCTTCAACCGGGTGTTCCGCCGTTGGCATTGTCTCGTTATGCCATTCTCTTAAAAAGTTAGCCACCGTCCCTTCGTATCTATCTCCCATAGTAGCTCGATATGCATTGCTGCATAAAGGTTCGTAATAGTACGAATTGATGCGGGGGAAATCGTGCTGATAATTCAGGTGGACAATAATGATTCCCCAATGGATATCACTTAGGTGGACGGGAAGCACAACGTAGTGGAACCTTGAAATCCTATCCGTTGGTGGTTTCCCATGCCCAAACGTTGGAGCGTGCGAATCCATAGTGTAGCAGTCCCCCAGTGAGTTGCATATGCAACGAAGGCTGAAGTCAATGATCATATCATTCAGCATTCGATCTCGCGCCAATATGCCGACCAAATGATCCACCTTTACGGTGCCCACACCACTAGATAGCCGAAACGTGGAGCCGAGACATGCATCGCCAAGAATTTTAGTAACATCGTCCGCCAGCGCTTTGTGTTTTTCACCTGCTGTGCTTGGGGTCAACTCGTCCGAATCAGTTTCCTCATCAAAAAGCTCTGGGGTTGCCAATATGTTGTCCCATTTGGTCGAGAGAACCCATTCCATGTCTGCCAACCAGGCGTCACACTTTCTGCGGATGTCGTAGAACGATTTCATTCAATAGACAGCTCCACTTAAGTAAGCCGGAAACACGCAAGCGGTTAGTAAACTAAAGCAACACAACCAGCATCACAATGACAGCAACACAACGTTGTACGAAGCAACATTGTGAAATTGCGAGCACCACAGCAACACACATCCGACGAACCTGGTGAACTTTGGCGTTCCCCCCGGGAAGAAGGCGATTATCTCTTCTGTTGTACCTTCGAGGTGGTCCGAATCAGAGACATTGCCAAAGTACTTCGACTGTTTCCGTTTCATCTTCTCTGCTTCTACTACCGCGTCCAATTTCGTCACCAAGGTATTGGGAATCACGTAATTGTAGTCATAGTCACCACTACAAACATATTCACGTCTGCACCGTGCAGTACGTGCGCCAACGAAGTCATCCTCCATGATAAGAGGGCAATTTTGAAGCAGCTCGCTGATGTGGTACCTGTCATTGTTATTGCAGGCCCACTCCAGTACCCGGGACAGGGGTGGCACACGTTTATCCGGAAGCGTCATGGCCGCTAGCTTTTGCGGTTTAGATGTCGTCTCCAGTCGAGCTTGCTTCATTTTTTTTGTCGATTGTGCCGGGGTTTCGCTTGGGGTAACTTGAGTACTTCTACTTGGCCGTGTTTTTGAGCGGTAGATTTGGTTGGATATTGCCCTCCCTTCGCGTGATCTTCTGCTTTGGTCGGTGAGTAGGCAGCGGCGTCTTGGTTGGGCACGTTTCTGTCTTCCGTCCCCAAGTTTGGGTCAGTGTTTGGACTGTAGAAGAAGTGATAGTCCGGCCACCACTGAAACTGGAACTTGATCTCGCTTTAATTGTTGGAATCTTTATAAGACCAGCAGTTGGAGTTTCCATGTCGTCTAGAATGTATTCTTGTTTCACATCCGCAAGCTGAGCGTTTGCAATAGTACCACATACTCCGTGTTCCTGTATATCTAGCTCCTGAATCATGTTCATTGTATCGATGAGGTCTGCAGGAGTGAAATCAGAAGCCGTATCACTTTCATTGTCGCCCTCAAGATCATCCGACTCATCCGATTCATCCAACTCCATATTTTCATGTGAGACTGTCGCGGTTCCCGCCGATCTAGTACCCAGTTCTCGCATACTCTTATCAATAATCTCTCTCCACGATTTCAATGCTGTGTAGAACGCAGGACTGGACAACCCCGCGAGATGCTCCATTACTGGCTCAAATGCGGCTTTTGCATAGCAATATTTCTCTTCCGAGGAAAGAACCACGACATTTGCACGCTCACGACGCCGCATTTTCACGTAGATCACTCGGCGGTTAAGCTGACGAGATTCGCCCTCTTTCCATGTCGCGATATGCGGTTGTGTTGCATCTAATGTCACGGCTTGTGTTGCTGGTTGTGTTACTGTAACGGTTGTAGAAGGTTCTTGTGTTGCTTCAACGGCTTGTGTTGCTCCACTATTTTCGTAGTCGTCTGCAAACTGCGTCAAGCCGTCGTGTGGGAACGACTCTCCAGTGATTCGCAGCTTGTCTTGTACAGCCAGAAGCGATGCTACCCCACCTCTAAAATCGTCATCCAGCTTTGACATTACCGCCATATCCCAGCGTGGAGGAACGCTTGGCGCCGGCATGTTCTCAAATCGGTGGACGCGGGCAGCAATATACATCAGGTGCTGGCAAGGCAAGTTGTAGGTGCAGTAAAACAGACATGAGCATGACCACTCGAAGTCATTGCACTGATACACATGCCCCCATATGCTTACTTCCCATTCACCTACGTCAGACCCTCGCTTAGCACACACCATGTTGTCAGAAGTGACCATGAAATGGTCCCATTGGCAGCGAACTTTTGCAAGTGTGTCGTCGCTCAGATGTTTCGCCACGAGTGTAAGAAAGTCTGGAACGCATTCAGGTTGCCGAGATGTAGTCAAGTGCTTGCGGATGGCAGTGATCTGCTGTCGAATAATTGTGACTTGGTGAATTAGAAGTCCACTAATGGTTGAGTCGATCTGTGGCCTCTTGCCAAGAAGAAGTTTGACTTGGTTCCAATTCGATTCGATCCGATTGGTTGTGGTATTTCCAGCGGTGAAGAATGTACCTCGGACGTGATTTGCCCACATCGGGGCACAGGTTTTCCAGTTTGCCTGAAAGTACTTCAGAAGTTCAGGGCACTGTTTCGCACAGGTTTGAGTAAAAATGGCAAGCTCAGATTCAAATTTTGCCTGGGTGTTACTGAAATCAACACAACAAGCAACACAATAACCAGCAACATAGAGAACAACACAAATATAAGCAACACACAGAGCAACATTAATACCCTGAAACGTGCAACGCACCAGTAGATCAGCTTCGCGAAAGCAGTCTCCATTGAGTCTCTCTGCACCATCGTCAGGTCAAATTTGGTCCTTCGGCAGACCTTCCGCCAATAGGTCAGCGCATGAAATTGACAGAGAAGAACAGTAGCAGCAGGAAAAGCCTTTTCGAGGACGCGCCATTCAACAAAGTCCTTGTCGATAACGATGGTTTGAATGTCGTTCCAAGACGGATTTTTACGCTTGAAAAACTCAATGATGTGCTCCATCGTAACCGCCTTCTGGTCAAGTGCCAAGAAGTCAATCACGGGAATTCCTTTTCCTGTAGCGGAGGTGACAACGAGGCTGCCTATATAATACAACCAAATCAAAGTCCTGTTATCATACCTCTTATCCAGGTGCAATAAATATCAGTTCACAAATGTCGCTATTACCAAGATGATACCCCAGGTTATTAGTACCGTGAGTCCAATCCATCACCAAGCTGTCTCCCCACTGCTCAAAGCAACGTTTTTGTATCGATGTCTGCATCGCAATGACGCAAGTGATATCCATCTGATCCTGAACAAGCAGGACGTCGTTTTCGCGATTCTCTCCAGCAAAAGAATCCAGGATAGCTTTGGATCGCTCAATGGTTGTCGTTCCCAGTACACGTTGCAGAATATTTCGTGTTTGCTGCGGCGTTAGAACCATATCTGTCCTCATACCAGTACAAAAAACAATGTTAATAGAGATAGTTAAATTTCGCTACTACTGGTAGACAATAACAACGACACAATAGAGAAGCCAGATTCACCAGAAGCACCCACCAAGCTTATCCGACAAATATCGGTTAATGTCTGCAGTGCGCGTCTTCATTTCGGTCAATAGACCCAGTTCTTTGCGGACCTGGGGTGCAAGAGGCATCGACTTTGCTCCGCGGTACGAGTCAAAGATGATTTTGTTGGTTTTGTGATTGTGCAGCAATATCTGTACATCAATATTCGGTTAGTATCAAGTAGATGGTTCCGATAATACTGTAGGTGCACCTCCGAGCCTGGAACAACACACGCCTGCCACTTGACCTGCCCGTCCTCGACAATCTTCTCCGAACGCACATGAAATCCTGCTTCACATCCGGTATACCTCGAGTCATGATCGCGTAGGCCCTCACCACGAGAAGTCTGTGAAGCTCCATGCGTACACCACATTCGCTTAAATTTGTACGTCATTTTGAGTGGAAGCTGTGTTGCTCCAGCCCGACTAAATTGACATAAAGTGAATTTTTAGTGTGAGCAACACAAGACCTAAAACAACATAACACGTACATACCTGTTGTGCTTAGCCCGGATTTCGAAGCTTCTAACTCGGAAACACAAGTAGTTCTTGACCGCGTAGCTCTCCAATGTTGCTTCAAACTCGTCCCAACTGTCAAACGCTTTTTGTGGTAGCTCCGGCACATAGTTTGTGACTGGTGAATGGGCTTTCTTCATTTTTTCACGGGCTTCCCAAGTTTTTGTTCGACGTGTTGGCTTTCGGGCGGGTTGGCGCGTATGGTTGTTCTTGTGTGGCATTTTCGCCTTTCGGCTATCACTATCCGTCTCGTCGAGCAACGCTCTCGTTCTTTTTTTCTGTGACGGTTTTGAGCGCGCTGGTCCTTTGTCTCGTTTTGATCCAGCTCCTAGCGCTAAATAAAGGAACCCACCAACAACGAGCAGCAACAAAATCAAGCAACATACGCAAGCAACATTAGCAAGCAACATAATAATAGCAACACAATAATAGTAAAACGACTCACAGGAAATGGTGCCCTCCACAGTATCATCACGCGTCTTCTCGCGAGCAGCATCTGCCGCAACAGCATCGTTCTGGCCTTCGCGAGCAGCAACATCTTCATCACGCGTATTCTCGTGAGCAGCATCCGCCGCAACAGCATCGTTCGGGTCTTCGCGAGCAGCATCCGCTGCAGCAGCATCGTTCTGGCCTTCGCGAGCAGCAACATCTTCATCACGCGTCTTCTCGCGAGCAGCATCTGCCGCAACAGCATCGTTCTGGCCTTCGCGAGCAGCAACATCTTCATCACGCGTATTCTCGTGAGCAGCATCCGCCGCAACAGCATCGTTCGGGTCTTCGCGAGCAGCATCCGCTGCAGCAGCATCGTTCTGGCCTTCGCGAGCAGCAACATCTTCATCACGCGTCTTCTCGTGAGCAGCATCTGCCGCAACAGCATCGTTCTGGCCTTCGCGAGCAGCAACATCTTCATCACGCGTATTCTCGTGAGCAGCATCCGCCGCAGCAGCATCGTTCTGGCCTTCGCGAGCAGCAACATCTTCATCACGCGTCTTCTCGTGAGCAGCATCTGCCGCAACAGCATCGTTCTGGCCTTCGCGAGCAGCAACATCTTCATCACGCGTATTCTCGTGAGCAGCATCCGCCGCAGCAGCATCGTTCGGGTCTTCGCGAGCACCAACATCTTCATTCGGGTCTTCAAAACCTAAGCAAACAACACAAACGATCAAACAACATAATGAAACAACACACTCACGTAACATAACCAAACAACACAGACAATCAACGTACGGGAACTTGGCCCCTCCGCAGTGCCATGATCTCGGTTGTCGACGGCAGCGTCGTCAATCAGTTCGTCGTCCACTTCGACGGCATCCACAGCGTTCACGTTATCATCATCTAGTCCATCGTCCGGGTCATTATCCGGTTCGTAGTTGTCGTCGCTTTCATGTCCTTGACGAATCCATGAGCAGCACGAACGTAGTCGACCGGCTTTTGCGCTCGAAGTGACTCGCGTCGCTCTGTAGCAAGCGTTAACAGCATTAATCACACGCGTGTTAGGGCCCAGGATGTACCAGCTTCTCCATCAAACTTGCTTACTCTTGATTTCCTCTGAACGTGTGCCCACGCGTGCCTTCTTCGTCGTACTCGGCATCTTCTTCCCCCCCCCTTGGATCTCGTGGTGGGTTTCGTGCGCGCGCGCGTAGCGAGCGTCCCTTTCCTCGGCATCCTAGCTGCCTCGCTCCCGGTTCAGGCAAAAACAAAATGGGAGGCGGGGGGGATCGTACTTAATCCATTTTTAAGATCCCACCATTTTTTGAGTTTGAGTGAGAATTGCTTGGAAAGTAAATTGGTAATTAAAGTGGAATAAAATACACAAGCAACACAAACAGTGACTGTGTTGCTCTCAACCCGATGTCGTAGGGTTGTACCAATGTTGCAGGAACGACTCCGCCACGGTGTTCGCTGGACATCTGCCACATGTCCATTACGAATGATCGCATTGGTGAGACCATTCTGAAGGCGCTTGAAGAAGGCTGCGTCGTTCGCATGATTGTCGACGAGCGAAGCGCGCTCCAGACCAAAAACATGGCTTGGCTACACAAGTTTAAGGACGCGGGGATCCCTGTCAAGACTGGACGCGTGCCCAGCTTAATGGTCCACAACAAGTGGACCGTCGTCAACAACGAGTTCATCGACTGTCCCCAGTGCTCGAGATGATCTGAAACCACCCTTAGATCGAAAGGGCGTTGGTTTCGCTCTTAGGTGGTCGAGAGGTCGTGTCGCTGAATGCGATCCTGGCCCGAAAGAAGGTTCCAGGATTGTTTTTGTTGATAAATTACGCTAAGGAAAAAAACTGCCGGCGTAATGTTCTAAGCATTACTACTGCTGCAGTTCGGAGCAGCACACGCTCCACCAAGGTGCACGCCGACTTGCCATCAACAGGAAGCTTGACCTCCATCCCCTCGAACCGCTTTAACGTTTCGTAGTCACCACGCTCCGACGCCACTAGCGCTTCATACGTCTTGTGCACGGCGCCACTTCTCAGCAGCTCCGAGAACTTCGCCGCTGCGAGGCGAGAGCGCGCCAGCACCAACACCCCCGACGTCTCCTTATCCAGTCGATGCACCAACTTGAGCTCCTGCTCTTGTTGCTGGCCCCCGCCACTTCCTCTCAACCATTGAGCCATGGACGGCAAGTACCTCGCCAACGATTCCGTCAGCGCCGAGCCATCCTGCAGCAGACAACAGCAACGGCAAAACAGTCTTCAGCTTAGCCCTCTCTCACTCACTTGCATATCAGCAGTCGCCACTTGCCTGCACTGCCAGTCCGTGAGGCTTGTTCAGCACCACAAAGTGTTCGTCCTGGTGCACGACGCGCTGCATCAGTCGCGGCAGCTTCTCCCGCTCCTCCGCCGTCAGCTGCTGCCTTTGCTTCTGCAATTTCACCTCTACCGGCTGCAATTTGGACCGGAAGAGATGCGCGTCCACAGCCACCACGCAGCCCTCGCGCAGCAGCGACTTGGCTTGAGCCGCCTGCAGACGCGGCTGGGCGTCGATCGACGGCGGCGGCTGAAGGCGGATCCTGCGCTTGCGCAGCTGCGTCTGCAGGAAGCTCTGCGGCAGCGCCGGGAATTGGCGCCGCAGCCAGCGGTCCAGCCGCAGCTCGCTGTCCTGCGCGCGCACCACGTGCCGCATCCAGCGCAGCTCCTGGCGCCACATACGCTGTACGACAAGGAAGGAGATGGCTACACTCCGATGGCTACACGTCCCGTCACATGGCGCTCCATCCACAACAAGAGCAGGTCGACCTAGCCGCCTACTCCGCCATTCAGATCGATGCAAACGACACACCGCCAACAGCACAGCAGCACTGGAGCGCCGGCCAAGGCGACATGCCCCGCAGCCGCCACCACTTGACCATCGGCGACAAGAACCGGCTGCGGCGCCACCACCGCCAGCACCCGGAGCTCACGCAGGAGCAGCTGCGCGAGTGGGCCTATGCGCGCTTCGGCCAGTGGGTGGCGCGCTCCACCGTGGGCCACATCGTGCGCGCGCCCGAGGAAGTGTGCGCCAACCCGCAGGCCACGCGCTTCCAGAGCGGCCGCTATCCAGACATGGAGCAGGAGCTGTACGCGGCGCTCGTGGCCAGGGCGGCGCAGCTGGGCGCAGACCTCTCTCGGCCGGACGCAAGCGTCATGAGCGACGCGCAGCTGTGGGCGGCGGCCAACGAGATCCTCAAGCGCACGCGGGGCAGCGACGAGAGCGTGTCAGTGGCCTGGGTACACCGCTTCAAGAAGAGGCACGGGCTGCACCGCTCGCAGTTGAAGAGAGCTGCTGCTCTGGCCGATGCACGTGACAGTGGCACGGAGGCGGAGGTGGAGTCGGAGGAGGTGCTGGACGTGCCGGAGCAGACGCAGGAGAGTGGACAGGTGGCTGCTGGAGCAGAGCAGGAGGAGACGGCGGCGCAGACCAGCAAGAGAGCGACACTTGCAACTGGTTCTGCTGGCTCTGCTGTTTCTACTGCTGCAGGGGGCAACCGCTCGCACTTTGTGGCGTCGGACGATATTCTGCTGCTGACGCACGTGCTGGCCGCCAAGCCGTGGGAGGCTCCGTACGCGATGGACGGATGGCTGCACGTGGTGGAGCAGATGCGCGCGGACGCCTCGTTCCGGCTCGAGAAGACGGCGGGCGCGTGTCAGGCGAGGCTGCACTTGCTCTTGGGTCACCTGAAGGCGGCCAACTTGACGGCGCTGCGCAAGGCCGGCACGGAGGACGAGTTCGAGCGGAAGTGCGCGTTGCTTCGGGAGGTCGCGACGCAGATGGGAGCACATGAACGAGCTCAAAACGAAGGCAACGATGCAGCTGCAGCCCAGGTGCCAGCACCGGTTATCCGGCCAGAAGCTGCTTTGAGTGTAGGTATGCCCGACCTGGCCCAGGAACGAGAGCGGATGGCTCAGCGTCGTCTGGAGCTAATGGAGCGCAAGATGGAGCGCGAGTTGGCGGCGCAGAAGCGTCACTCGGAGGAGCAAGTGAGTCGACTTGAGAAGCTGCATCGCGAGCAGCAGGAGGTGCAGCAACAGCAGCATGCTCAGCTGCTGGCCACGATCCAGCAACAGCAAGCGATGATGATGGAACTTATCAGGTCGTTGGCTCCAGCTTCTGGCATCGGTATTACGGGTGAAAGTTAATTGCTACCGGTATGAGTTCATCAGCATCACGTTCATGCCTGGAGTTGATCTGCCAATGATCGATGCCTTGTCTACGGTTTAACACGTTGTTGGTTGGTGTTCGTTGCAATAGCAGGGTGAGCTACGAGGCCATGCATATATTAGTCCATGACACCTACATCTCAAGCCTTCTCAGCAGTCTTCATCTTCTCCTGGTGGTCCGAACGGCCACGCTTGACGCATGCCTGGAATCGGCGCTTCAGCAGCTTGTCATCAGGAGCAAGTTGCATGGCAGCCCACATCGCGCACGCGGCCTCTTCGAAAAGTCCAAGCGCCTCAAGGCACTGGCCTTCGCGGAAAAGCGCCTTGGCCCAGTCCGGGCGCAGCTTCTTGGACACGCGCACGTCGTGCAGCGCCTGCTTGGCGTCACCCGCGCCCAGATGAGCAGCACAACGATTGCTGTACAGCACGGCATCAGCCGGCGTGATGTCAATCGCCTGCGAGTAAAGATCCACTGCCAAAACGTAGTCCTTCGCCAGGTACGCCTTGTTGCCCTCATTCTTGAGCTTAGTGGCTTCCGCCTTCTTCTCCTCGCTCACCTCGACGGCCTCAGGTACGGCAATATCCTCCTCCTTCTCAATCTCAGCAAGCTTCTGCTGGTTCTCAGCCTCCAGCTTCTCCTCCGTGGTCTGAGGCTCGTTCATCGAGGCGGGAGCAGCAGTCGTCTTGTTCTTCGCCGCCTGCTCGTAGTACGCATCCAGCTTCACCTTCTCCTCAGCCATTAGCTTGTCCAGATCAGCGTCCTCAAACCCCTTAGTATAGGGCTTCAGCAGAGTCACGATCTCGTGGTGGCCCATGCCAGCCGCCAGCTGCAGCGGAGTGGCGCCAGTGGCCGAGGCCAGGTTAGCCACGTCCTTCGTGTCCTCCAGGCGGCAGTTGAGGAACTCCTGCACCACCTCGGTGAACCCCGTCTCAGCAGCCATATGCAGCGCCGTGAGTCCGCCCTCCATTTCAAGGGACAAGGTTGCGCCACCCTCCAGCAGCTCCTTCACTACCACAGGCTTGTTCATTAGGCAAGCCAGCATCAGTGGAGTCACGCCGCCCGAGTTCGTCACATCCGCCTTGGCACCAAGACGCAGCAGTTCCGCCACCGTCTTCTCACGGTCCTCGCTCACCGCAAAGTGCAGGGGCGTGCCATTCTTGGTCGTAGCCTCCAGCTGGGCTTTCCTCTCTACCAGCAGCTTCACCGTGCGGATACTTCCGTTGGCCGCGGCCTCGTGCAGCGCCGTCGTGCCGTTCGTCATAGCCGTGTTGGGGTCCGCCAAGTAGGCCAGCAACAGCTTCAAGGCCGAGAACTCGTTCTCCTTGGCCGCGTACAGCAGCGGCGTGGCGCCTTCCTCGTCCACGCACTCGACGCACTTGGGTGCGCGGTCTAGGATGTAGCTGATCACTTTGCGGCGCCCCTTAGCCGCCGCGAAGTGCAGCGCCGTGCGCTTGTGAGCGTCCTTGAAGTCCATGAGCGTCTCCTTAATGTCCGTGACGCCCATCACCTGCAGGGCCTCCACCGTTTTCTCAAGCATCTCCAGGTCGCCATCTGCAGGAGTTTACAATATTGTCACAAAACCAATTGTTGCAATAGGCGCAATGAAAGCACGCACTTTCGGCGCTGGAGAGCAGGTCAGCCACGACCTTCTTCTGCTTCTGGTACTCGGAGGCGCCCTCCTCCTTGTCCTTGGTCACCTGCGCCGCCGTCTTCGCCGCCATCGGTTTATTGCCACTCAAAAGTAAATGGCTCCAAAGCGCAGTGATGTGCCACTGCGCCTCGATTCGCTGATATATGGGAGTATTTTCAGCCAATACGAAGAGTATAAAGAAAATTCTCGAATATGATATTAGATTTGCGAGGGAGACGACTTCAACGTCCAATCACCAGACGCGCCAACCTTGGCGTACGATGCTGCCCCGACGGACGTGACTTGCCTTCTGTGCCTTCGCAGTCTGGTGGGGTATTATCCTTGGCGTGCATGCGGTCATGTGCTTGTACAATGCGTTGTACACCTACTGCTACTGGAAGCTGCAAAATACATACCTCGACGCGCACCTCAAACCGTTTCAAATTAGGATATCTCCGCCGTATCACCACACTATCGCCATCGTCTACGCCGCCATGTCTGCGGTGCACGGGGGTTGTATTCTGCTGATGCTCGGAGGTTCGCGTCGGTAGCGCTTGCTGGCTTTCACCCTGTGGTTGTCTTGCAATGCCAACACCAGCAGTGGCGTAATTTTGATGCATGAAAATTCAGGTTTCAAGCAGTACCTTTCAAAACATTACGCCAAGATATCCTCGACAGGCACGGTTTCTGTGGTGTGAACAGTGACAGCTTCCACGCGGTTCTTGTATGTCGCGAAATTGTCGACAAACCGTGCAGACCTACTGCACGAGCGCGCTTTTACCACGAATGTTGCTCAACCGCTTCAACGTGATTCTGATCGCAATCAATTGCTGGTCACCTGTCGTCGTCTACATCGCCGCGACCGATAAAAAAATGAGCACTGTTTCACGGGTAGTCCGTCCAATATTGCCATGGTCGCAACGCTTTACAAAGTCATTGATTTTCTCGCGCAGCGATAGTTTTCGTGAATCCAACTTGAAAACTCGTGGTGGGGACGTGTTGCTGCATCGTACTTCTGGTCATGGGTGGACAAACTCGTCATACGCATGGAAGCCGGACGAAGCGTCTCCATTGGTGCATCCACAGTTCATGCCTTCCAAGTGCCGCTATCACCGGGGTATTCGCAGACACTGATGGACCCATCAGAACAGAACCGAGAGTGATCTTGGACGCCGTCGACTGCGATACTTTCGTTTACCCTCTCGCAATTGAAGATAGCAGCAACGCTATCAGCCACCGTTAATGCAACAGAGGGCATAAGTATACTGAAACCCTGTATGGACTTTGCTGTGTACATGTCGCTCCCAACGGCAGGGTCCGCGGTGAAAACACAACACTTTGTGTTTTTCAACGCTTCCAAACAACCGCGAGTATGTCGACAGTGGAAGGCGAGCCACGCGCCGTAATGATCCCCATTGTACGTATCTTGCTCTGGATTTCAGGCGGGAAGTCGTTAACCAGGTGTATCTGCTTGGCATCGACCCAGGCTGATGGGACGGAGGAGATCGAAGCCATCGCGGTGGCAGACGTGCTAACGCGCGGTGGAATGAAGGTGACCCTGGCCAGCGTTGGACGCAAGTTGCAGAATATCGTGACCATGTCGCAAGGCACCAAGGTGCAAGGCGACATTGCAATCGAGACGTGTGAAGACCTCAGCTTCGATCTTATCATGTGCCCAGGGGTAAGCCTGCGAGCTGTATCGAAGTCGAAGTCAGATTTGGGGTAGGCCATTGACACTGTGAACATTGATGTTCATTTTTGCGCAGGGGCCTGGTGCTCAGCAGCTGCACGATTGCGCGGAGTTGATAACGATGCTACAGAAGCAGAAACGCCAGGGCCGATACTACGGCGGCATTTGTGCAGCACCCGCTGTTGTGCTTCTTCCCCATGGGCTGCTTGACGCTGGCCCAGTCACGACGCACCCCTACGAGTCGAAAATGACGGGAGTGGATTACAGATCCAACGAGCGTGTGGCCGTGAATGGCATGTGCGTGACCAGCCAGGGTCCAGGGACGGCCATTGAAATGGGGTTGAAGCTCGTCGAGCTCCTGTGCAGCCCGGAGAAAGCAAAGAGTGTGGCCCAAGCGATGGTTGTGTAGCGCGCAAGTTGAACCTCGAAGCCGATGGGATCTCGAAATGACGAAGATGCGGGTGGTGAAGTGAACAATCGCGAATAACAGCAAGTAATAGCATTTTGAATGTCATCCCGTTTGTTGTACCGAAGCGAGTCGGTCCGGGAAAAAAAATACTCCAAGGATCCAATCAAACCTCTTGCCATGATCACCAATTACCACCACGCTACGCTTGCTGCTGATCCTGGATTTGACTTGCGTCAGGAACCAACGACCTGATAAGTTCCATCATCATCGCTTGCTGTTGCTGGATCGTGGCCAGCAGCTGAGCATGCTGCTGTTGCTGCACCTCCTGCTGCTCGCGATGCAGCTTCTCAAGTCGACTCACTTGCTCCTCCGAGTGACGCTTCTGCGCCGCCAACTCGCGCTCCATCTTGCGCTCCATTAGCTCCAGACGACGCTGAGCCATCCGCTCTCGTTCCTGGGCCAGGTCGGGCATACCTACACTCAAAGCAGCTTCTGGCCGGATAACCGGTGCTGGCACCTGGGCTGCAGCTGCATCGTTGCCTTCGTTTTGAGCTCGTTCATGTGCTCCCATCTGCGTCGCGACCTCCCGAAGCAACGCGCACTTCCGCTCGAACTCGTCCTCCGTGCCGGCCTTGCGCAGCGCCGTCAAGTTGGCCGCCTTCAGGTGACCCAAGAGCAAGTGCAGCCTCGCCTGACACGCGCCCGCCGTCTTCTCGAGCCGGAACGAGGCGTCCGCGCGCATCTGCTCCACCACGTGCAGCCATCCGTCCATCGCGTACGGAGCCTCCCACGGCTTGGCGGCCAGCACGTGCGTCAGCAGCAGAATATCGTCCGACGCCACAAAGTGCGAGCGGTTGCCCCCTGCAGCAGTAGAAACAGCAGAGCCAGCAGAACCAGTTGCAAGTGTCGCTCTCTTGCTGGTCTGCGCCGCCGTCTCCTCCTGCTCTGCTCCAGCAGCCACCTGTCCACTCTCCTGCGTCTGCTCCGGCACGTCCAGCACCTCCTCCGACTCCACCTCCGCCTCCGTGCCACTGTCACGTGCATCGGCCAGAGCAGCAGCTCTCTTCAACTGCGAGCGGTGCAGCCCGTGCCTCTTCTTGAAGCGGTGTACCCAGGCCACTGACACGCTCTCGTCGCTGCCCCGCGTGCGCTTGAGGATCTCGTTGGCCGCCGCCCACAGCTGCGCGTCGCTCATGACGCTTGCGTCCGGCCGAGAGAGGTCTGCGCCCAGCTGCGCCGCCCTGGCCACGAGCGCCGCGTACAGCTCCTGCTCCATGTCTGGATAGCGGCCGCTCTGGAAGCGCGTGGCCTGCGGGTTGGCGCACATTTCCTCGGGCGCGCGCACGATGTGGCCCACGGTGGAGCGCGCCACCCACTGGCCGAAGCGCGCATAGGCCCACTCGCGCAGCTGCTCCTGCGTGAGCTCCGGGTGCTGGCGGTGGTGGCGCCGCAGCCGGTTCTTGTCGCCGATGGTCAAGTGGTGGCGGCTGCGGGGCATGTCGCCTTGGCCGGCGCTCCAGTGCTGCTGTGCTGTTGGCGGTGTGTCGTTTGCATCGATCTGAATGGCGGAGTAGGCGGCTAGGTCGACCTGCTCTTGTTGTGGATGGAGCGCCATGTGACGGGACGTGTAGCCATCGGAGTGTAGCCATCTCCTTCCTTGTCGTACAGCGTATGTGGCGCCAGGAGCTGCGCTGGATGCGGCACGTGGTGCGCGCGCAGGACAGCGAGCTGCGGCTGGACCGCTGGCTGCGGCGCCAATTCCCGGCGCTGCCGCAGAGCTTCCTGCAGACGCAGCTGCGCAAGCGCAGGATCCGCCTTCAGCCGCCGCCGTCGATCGACGCCCAGCCGCGTCTGCAGGCGGCTCAAGCCAAGTCGCTGCTGCGCGAGGGCTGCGTGGTGGCTGTGGACGCGCATCTCTTCCGGTCCAAATTGCAGCCGGTAGAGGTGAAATTGCAGAAGCAAAGGCAGCAGCTGACGGCGGAGGAGCGGGAGAAGCTGCCGCGACTGATGCAGCGCGTCGTGCACCAGGACGAACACTTTGTGGTGCTGAACAAGCCTCACGGACTGGCAGTGCAGGCAAGTGGCGACTGCTGATATGCAAGTGAGTGAGAGAGGGCTAAGCTGAAGACTGTTTTGCCGTTGCTGTTGTCTGCTGCAGGATGGCTCGGCGCTGACGGAATCGTTGGCGAGGTACTTGCCGTCCATGGCTCAATGGTTGAGAGGAAGTGGCGGGGGCCAGCAACAAGAGCAGGAGCTCAAGTTGGTGCATCGACTGGATAAGGAGACGTCGGGGGTGTTGGTGCTGGCGCGCTCTCGCCTCGCAGCGGCGAAGTTCTCGGAGCTGCTGAGAAGTGGCGCCGTGCACAAGACGTATGAAGCGCTAGTGGCGTCGGAGCGTGGTGACTACGAAACGTTAAAGCGGTTCGAGGGGATGGAGGTCAAGCTTCCTGTTGATGGCAAGTCGGCGTGCACCTTGGTGGAGCGTGTACTGCGCCGAAGCAATCGGAATGAGCCGACCGGCGCGTGGCTGCAGCTGAGTCCTCGCACCGGTCGTAAGCACCAGCTCCGTGTTCACTGTGCGCAAGAGCTGGGTGCGCCGATCGTCGGCGATGACAAGTACGGTGGACATCCAGCCGATCGGCTGTACCTCCACGCGAGGCGCATTCGATTCCCTGACCCGTTTACTGCTGGGCGGTGGATCGACGTGTCATGCCTTCTCTAGACGTCCAACCAGAAAGGGACAACGATCGAGTATGCGCTTTGGTGACGATCAATTCAAGATTTCACTATGTATTTCACATGGGCGCTGTTGCAAGTGCTTCGGTTTGAGTCATGAACGAGACGGAGATCGATCTCTCCTATGTGATGTCGCGAGTGGAGTTTTTCGATCCGGTGAAAGGGTCCCGGCCACGTTTGGTTCACGTTGACTTGCTACTCCAGAGCTGGCAATGAAGCACCGATGACACACGCTGCGTTTCGGAGGTGCTGCGTCCTCCTCTCTTGGCTGATCAGGTGGTGATGGCGCTGGTGGAGACCTCGATTTTCACTGTGTGGCTCATGACAATCTGCAACAGTGGCAAATCCATAGATGCTTCGACCATTACGTGGTCGGAGTGCGGGGGCTGACATCAGGTGGTATTCAAACCCGTGATCTTCGTCCGGCGTTGGTCTCCATATACTTTGACGTCAACGTCAAGTGGCCGCACCAGTGGTGATCCCGATGACAAGATATCCTCGAGAATCAAGTGTTGGTTGGCTTGCAGCGTAGCTGAAAAGGTGGAAGCAAGTACCAACTCGAACGAGTCAAAAGCAAGTTGTTCCGTGTGCTACGTGACTGCAAAGCGTTTGCTTTTTTACTACGTTAGTAGCTTGTTCTTGTGTAGTCTGGCGGCCAAAGATACGACGGTGATTTCGTACAAGACTTGCACTGGAGGTTGAAGGTCATAAATCAATCGACATACCAATTATCTGATGCCTACTCCTTGTTCTTGGCTTGTGCAGCAACTGACTTAATGAGGTCCAGCATCATGGCTTGCTGCTGCTGAATGGTAGCCAGCAATTGCGCGTGCTGGTTTTGCTGCGCTTCGAGCTGCACACGTTGCAGCCGCTCAAACTCTCGCACTTGTTCGTCGGCATGTCGTCGCTGCTCTGCAAGCTCTCGTTCCATCTTGATCTCAAGCAGTTCGAGCCGGCGCTGGCTATCCCTGTCAGCTTCCCCTGTCTCCTCTGCTACTGCCGCGTGGTGCCGCATGATGGTGGACGGTGGAGACGGCGGCTCCCCTCCGGTTCCACCCGTCTTCTTAACTTCTTCAACGCTTTGATTGGCTTGAGTCTCAACTAGCAGATCACGCTCTTCAGTCGAGTGCTCAACCTTCCTTCCGTCGGAAATCGGAGGCTTCTGGGCCGAGATGTCAGAATTGTGCCGCTTGACGAAGCGTTGAATCCAGCGCTTGTTAGGGAATTCAGGGGGCATGGTAATTGGGTTGTGTACAAGAGCACATCAACGGATGATGGAACGCAGTTCAGGTTCATCCAGGCAGCTCCCAGTGCGAGATCGTTCGGCGATCACCTCCAGCACCTCTTTCTCGTGATCTCGCGACAGATACTCTGGCTTGCACCCCCTTCTAGCGTCCACCGCCACGGCACAATGCAGATGACGGTGCTACCCCTATCTACCTTCACGGAATGTCCTCGCAGCCTCTTCACAGCGCTCAGCGCTTGCCTCCACTGAGGCTCCCTTGCGGCCATTTTGATGCGTTTTCAGAATAGTGATGACGGTCACTATTCTGAATGCAACCCGAGCCGAAATTCCACGAAATTTTTGTTTTATTTGACAACAAATCCTGCACACACCGTGGTGTGGCGCACACTACCAGGATAGCGCTCGGAATAAGAAAGTAGGACCCGAAACGTCTGCGAAGGTGTGGCCTCAGTTCCAAGCGCGTTCGCCATGGTGGCGACTTCAACAGTCAGGTGACTCACTGCGCCTGAAGCCAGGGCTCGGCAGCCCAATACCTCAGGAAATGAAGCAGATACCCACGGGCAGGCACGCTCCGACCTCACAAGCCATCCTACATGTACAAGTTGTAGCTGCAGCAAGTCGAGTAACGGTTTGGTAGCATGGCGTGAAATGCGTCAGCACAGGGCTCAGAAATACACTGCGAGAACCATCCAGCAGCCAAAGCACCAACTGTTACTCCGTCCCGATACAATCACGACCGGCGATAGACTGTCGAACATCCATCAACGGCAACTCGACACCTTACTCTGCCTAAATTAGCACCGTCGCAATACACCGACCGCGATCGCAGCCCCAGTCGGCACGGACACGAAGCCCTCGACGCCGGCATCCGAGTTACCATCGCCATCGCCGCCAGCAAGAGACATACTCGGATGGGGAGATCGACTGCGATGGCGTGCCTCTGACGGCGGCAAGCGATCTTTCAGCATATTGAGCAGCGGTGGTACGCAGCCTTTCTTGTCATTTATTTTTCGACTCATGGTGGCGGCTCAGAGGTGGCCGGAAATAGAGAGGAAGGGCCGGCACCACGCGCGACTTTGCAGCACCCATGAACGGCACTCTCCAACTCGCCACGTACCAGGACGGACTCGAAGCGATGAACCAACTGGAAGCGCCGATGCCCGCCCCACGCGCGACTGCAGAGTCTACCAGGACCCCGTCGTCCGCAGTCTTGGCTGGACCGTCGCCACCCTTGGTGCTCGCCAAAGAGGCCAAGCACGACCGCCCCGAGCTGGACCAGGAGGACGACGAGCAAGCCCAAGACAACCAGCAGTGCGGTGACTACAGTGGCAGCCAGCAGGGGCTCAACGGTTGCTCCTTGGACGACGCCAGTGAGCCGATGGTCAACTACGACGGTTTCGAGTCATTAGGCAGGTCTTTCGGCACCGCATGCCTCACCCGCTTCGTGCTGGCCGACGATGACGGCGACGACGACGTGGTGAATGTGCGCTCGCCCATTATATGCAAACCCGCGAGCTCCAACGACGCGTGCTCGCGAAGCGCCACCTTGAGCCCAACGTGTGTGTCGGCACTGGGGCACGACGAGGTCCAGGGCTCTGCTGAGCCTTCATGGACGATTCAAGAGTTCCAGGAGTACCTGGGCATGCTCGAGATGCTGGAGGAGGTCTGCAGCAGCTCGGAAATGTGCTTGTCAGCTGACAGTCTCGGCCAAATGGAGCGATTGCTCACGTCGCTGCTCCCCCAAGGAGTATGAACAAACAACAAGTAAGTCGGATCAGCGTTAGACATCTTCATTCTATCAGCGGTAGCCTTTTGTACAAGTTACTCATCGAAATAGACACGGCTGCATATCGTGATACACTGTCTCCACTGAGGGGGAGCTGTCGCTTTCTGGGTCCAGATCCAGCTTCTCCGGTCGATAAACTGTGATTTTGCCTTCGGAGGGGCGTGGATGCGGTGGCTGGCCTCCGCGCATGATCGCAACTCCGGCATGTCGAATCGGAGACGATCGTTGGTGCTGCTGATTTCCTCGCCTCACTCGTTTCTTGGGGCTTAATGTCTTACTGGTCTCGTCCATCAGCGGCACGAGTTCTGGAGCGCGCTGCACTTGCAACGGCGGCATGAATAGGCACGGTGAAAATGAAGCACTCTTCCCATTTACCTGTGGAGTGTCCTTCGGGGCTACCACGGGAATCGCATCGTTGCATTCCGATACTGTGCGCGACAGTTCAGCCTCCATGGCATCCGTTAGTCGATCGTTGCAGTCGAAGGTGAAAAGCAGTTTGAAGTCGATATCTAGTGCGGCTGATGATGATGTTTGAACGCTTCCAGCATTGGCATTTTCCTCCATCCAAAAGGTGTACACGTGATCTCCTGGTAGCAATGCGTTGTGCTGCAGCTGGGCACGCTCTCCTTTCAGGTAAAAGCGAGAGTGACTGTCAAATATTACAGCTTCGGGGACGTCCACCGTCTGCATTCCTGTGGCATCGCACACGCGCACCATGAGCCTCCCTCGGCCCTTCACACTCTCCACTAGCAGCTGCTCGAACTTGCGAATCTTGAACACTAGTGGGATACTGGTAGGCGTCAATACTCGCCTCTCTCGTCGGAAGAAGCGCAGGGAACCTTCGTCCGTACTTGGCGGTAACCTAACATCCTGCTCTTTGTCGTAGTCTGTCTTGGTTGGTAGCTCTGGAGGTTTCTTTAGAGTCGCACGTTGAATAGGAGCTGGCATGCTAGCGAACATACTGACGCGTTTGGAGTTGCTCGGACCCAATTCGACATCGTTGACTGATCTCCGTCGCGTCGGCAGGCCCGGTGGCGCCTTGGTAGTCGGCCAAGTCTGCGGCGCTTCTCCAGCAGGTGTCGTTGGGAACAATTCCTCATACAAATCAAAGTAAATAGCGTCGTCCTTGAACATTTCTTCAGCAACATTCCGTTGCCGCACCAATTTACCTGTTCGGTACCAGTCCAAGATCATCTCAAAGTGCTGCGGGTTTCGGTCGATGTAGAACGCGTCGTCCAGACAACTGATTTTGCCGCACCCGCACGTGATAATCTGGTTGAGCCTCTTGAGCGGGTACTTGGCGATCAAGCTCTCTTTGCACCTGAAAAGCTTGCCACGGACGTCGAACGCAACGATCCGCGTGGGTTTCGACTCGGAGCCTCTCAAGTCTGAGACGCTCTTCGAGTGCCATGGGACCCGCGTCCTCCCCACCGTGTGGTCCGGGTCCAGACTTCGAAGTCGCTCGTCAAAGTACGCGCCTTGGCTCACCGCTCTCGACAGAACAGGGAGTCGTTCCGTGGCGCTGCTCGTGCTAGAGCGACCTGAGGTGGATGTGCTGGGTATATCGGTGTCTGGGTCGCTCTCCTTCGAGCCCATGGCGGTATCGGTTGGCCTGAGGTTGTCTACCCAGTCAATGGAGACTATCAGGTCGTCGTCGTCTCTGTCACTGCGCTCCGTGAACATTTCATCCAGGAGGTCATCGGGGTCGTCCGCCACGATGTTGGCATCTTCGTTGTCGTCTCGTCGTCTGGCCATGCGTCTCGCGAGCTCTCTGCCCCCAGCTGGAAGATGAGGAATGAGAAGGAGGCGGCGGAAGGCGAGTGCGTTATTCTTCCGAGCATAACGCGAATCAATGGCGAAAGGGCGCACCCGATTGGAATTGCAGACCAAGTTGAAGCCAGGTGCAACCGACAACTTTGTCCGACGTGGCGATCAGAGCCTCAGCAAACACTTGTCAGTGAAGAACTCGTTGCATCATTGGCCTGTGTGTTTCAATCACCTGCGGTGGCCATTTCGATCGTTGTAGCTAGGCGCAACTACGGGTGATAGCTCCCTCGAGTTTATTTACAAACATCGTAGTCAGCTGCTTTAGATGGGAGGATACCATGTTGACCAGCGAGCAGCGCTGTATTAAAGTCACCGCTCCGCTAGGCACTTTTTGCAGGTTAGAAGCGGAAGGACGGCGACATCCGGAGCTGAGTCTCCTAGTTCTTGAGCGCAATTTACCTCTGGTGACGGGATCCCGTATGAACGGCACCTATCGACCCACATCAGATTTTCAGAAGCTCACCAAAGCGAGGCCTCCTTTGTAAACAAAGTAAAGGCAGGCAGGAGACCTTGGTAGTTTGCCATCAGAAAGGCTTTGCTGTTTCAAACATACATACGCAAGCATCATCTTGTTTCTTGGCCTTAAAGACTTCGCTGCTTAGTCATCGGACTGGCCATCGTGGCACACGCGTAGTCCAGAGCGGTCTTGAGCCCCAAAGCTTGACAAATAAACCGCGCCTACCACTCGGACATCACCACCCTGACCATTTCGCTCGCCGTACGTCTTATACGATGCGCTGCATCATGATACTCAGCACTGTCAGTTTCACCGAAGAAAATCGGCCCAGACGCAGATTTGCGTTGCTTGGCCAGCAATGCTGCTGGCGGGGGTAAGCTAGAAGATGACCTCTTTGCTCTATCATAGCCGTTGGGTGTATTGTTCCACGCCGCAACTACCTGAGCAATGAACTCTGAGCTAGCATCTCAACGTATTAGTGCCATTCGCGCTGGTACTGTTTCTACCAGCTTGCTTTCGTGTTGTGATCCCAGCGAATGGTAATATGCTGGTGACTGCATGCAACAAGCAGTCAACAATACCTAGAGCTACGCAAAAAACCTGGTGTTGACGAACACCAAGACCGTAGTATCTCCTCATGTTGTGGCCTAGCTGGACGCAATGTTGGTAGCACGCAAATAGTTTGTTTCAGCATTTTTCGCGTGAGTTGTGATTCACAACTTGTGAAACCGAAAGAAAGGTTCACTGATCTCTCCATTCTTATAGTTCCTAAACCCTGGTGCGCGTTGTGCACCTACCTGGAGCGAGGTCGGAACTGTTAACCTGCACCGGTCGGTTCAGTGCTCCTGCAGAAGACGCAGGTCGATCGCTGCGTATTTGTACCACGGAGCTACAACCTCAACAGAAAGGCTCTCTCTCGCCTCGAAGGCTGTGAGTCGCAGTATGAGCTCAGGCGCCCTGGCCTCGCGTTACCCTCAAACTTTTCTACCGGCACGTTGAAGCCGATCACTAGTACTCCTAAAATTTGCACGTCGAAGTCAAAAGATCGATTCGTACTTACATAGTGTAAAGTGTGGTGTATAGTACACGAATATGTACGCCACACGTTATCTGCCAAAATGGCGCACCGCGCTGCACTGCTCCGCTCGGCGCTGTGCCTGACGACGGGTACGCCCCTTCCTGCATCCATAGCACCGTCCAATCACTCTCTAACGACCATCACTGTATAACCCCAGCCAAGCCGCGGCCGTCACCCACGCTCTTCTGCTTCCCGGGCCTCGAGTCTGCTCCGTGGCACGACTCTAGCAAGTTCCAGTGGGTGAAGCACCTCGAGGCCAACCGCGAGACCATCACGAACGAATTTTTGGCTCTAAAAGCGCAGCGTGATGCTTTGGCTGAAACGCCGGAGGCTGAAGCCAGCGACTACAAGGTCTACGACAAGGAGCACCAGCTGCACCAGGGACATTGGGATTGGCTCTCGTACGTGACGCAGGGACGGCGCCAGGCAGACTTTGCAGTGCAATGCCCCAAGACAGTGGAGATTCTGGAGAACATCCCTGGATTCATGGCGGGGCTGCCGTTTGCCTACTCGTTCTTCTCCATCTTGAAGCCCGAGGTGAGGTGCCAAAGCGTGTCAATAAGACTGTACGACGACTGACGCTGTTTGATGCAGTCGAGTATCAAGGCGCACTCGGCTCCGTGTAACATCCGACTGCGCTGTCACTTCCCGTTGTTCGTGCCGGAAGGCTGCGGTATTCGCGTTGGCGACGAGACGCGGCAGTGGGAAGAAGGCAAGGCCCTCATCCTGGATGGTAAGACGTGAAATTGGATTTCAGTGTTGTTCATGCAGCTGATGTGTGGTTTTTGTGGCCGACAGACGCGTTTGACCACGAGGTGTGGCACAATGGAAAGAAGGGAGACCGTGTGCTGCTGCTTTTCGACTTCTGGCACCCGGATCTAGTGCAAGGAGAACGCGAGGCTATCACCGAGATGTTCAAGGAGGCCAAGGAGAAGGGCTGGCTCAAGGACTACGAGTAAAAGCGACGATAGATATCCACATCAACAACAACGTATCGTATTCCGTCAAGGCAGTAGCTCATCCAGCTCGTGGCTGCGCTCATCAGAACTTCGTCTTCGTGCATTACCCGCAGGATAAGCCGCCTTCTGCTGCTCATTGATCTTCCCACAGAGCTCGTGGATGTCCTCTCCCGTCAGCTCATCTTGGTCAGCGCTCCCCTCCACCTCGCTCTTCGCTCCATTGTCACTGGTGCTATCTGAATCAGAACTTGACGTCGATCGTCGCAGTCGTTTTGCTTTGTGTTTTCCAGAGCCACCTTCTTCTTCCAGTCGCCGTTTTTTCTCCAACCTGCGCGCCTTTTTCCTCCTCACCTCCATCAACTTCTTGTAGAACAGTTTCTCTGCACAGGAGCTACACGCACGGACCTTCACCAAGCAGCGTTTCCGCTCTCCATGCTCTACGTACGCGAACAGCAGCTCGTAGCTGCGTAGTCCCTCTTTTTCGTCGCAGCGCTTATTCCCGCAGGAGAACTGTCCTTTGCCCGCAATCACCTCCATCTCCGTACGCCAGCGCAGTCCGATCTTGCCCTCCTGATACCGACACAGGTCTGCCAGTGCGTACTCTCGGAAGAGCTTCCGGTAGTAGCGCACGCTCATACGGACCTGCCAGTCTGTCTCTCCCTGCTGGGCGTCGGCCTCGTCGTCGCGGATAAACTGGAACTTATGCCTCAGCACTGCCAGGTCATTGTGGGACGCTATGCAGTCATTGCGGACCGCTAAGGAGCTCGCATCGCTGCTGACGCTGTTGCCGCGGCGTGTGGAGACCAAGCACAGCCTCATGAGCTCTTGGTGGCTGCGGATAGAGTTGGGGTTCTCGTTAGTTATGGCACGTTTAGCGGTGGAAAAGGCATGCATCGGTAGAGGAGACGATGGAAGAGTTGGCGAGCGGATTAGGGTGGAGGTCCTACCGGTGGAGCATGCGCGCAGAGGCAGCGGAGTCAGGGTCGTGTGGAGGCGGCGCCATGGTCGCCCAGTGGATTCCTCAAAACTTGCAACTTGTTCACATTTTCAAATTGAAATGGGTTGCAAGTTGGGGGTCAAGACTGTGAATGGATACTGAGCACGAACAGCACATCGAGATCGGCACGGGTGCTGGGCTGTGACTCACCACTACTGAGCACGGGCGATGATCGAGGGCGATGCGCTTGAAGACAATACATGTATGCCTCGGGTTGCTGTGGGTATGAGCGATTGACAATTGCAATCGGTTGCCAACTTACGGACGGAATTGGCCTTTGAGGATTCAGTCGTGCAGCTGTGGTCAAGGTGGCTCGTGAGGCCTACTGCTCACCGTGTGCAGCACAAGTCTAACATGCAGTGCCACCAGATGCCGACGCAGGTAACAGGTTACCTGTACAATCTCCTTACCGCGAGCTGGAATTTCCGTTGACGTAGCGCTGCTGCTTGAAACCCAGGTAGAAACCCAGCTAGCAACATGGTACAATCGCATCCTGCAGCAGGAAAGTGTATCAGCGCTGAGTCGCAGTTTTCAGGAAGTGTTTGGGTGCAAGTGCTTGATGGAACTGAACATCGAAGTCGTCGAAAAATAGACTTGGATTTGTATAGACGCCCCCCCCCTCGTAAACATGTCGCTGCCAAAACAGCACTCGTTAGACACAGCTGTGGCCATGGCAGCACTCGATTCCGCATTCTTGAATCCACCGTCCCGACCAACACTCTCCGAGCACCAGTACGCGTAGGTGACTGCGTGAGCGAAGGCATTCGTCCACCATGATGCCCTCCGGCGGACCCTCGTCCACGACCACCACAACACAGACAACGTCCCCTTCAACGTCCACAACCACGACAGCAACGTCCTCCTCGTCCTCGTCCTCCTCGTCCGCTGCTCTTCTCACGTCGTCCGCCTCCTCCTCAGGCTCCTCCGATGGCACGGAGCTGCTCACCTCGTGTCTCTCCACCCTCGTGGCCTACGACTACGACTACGCGTTGTGCGTCATGAACTCTGGCTTCTTCGAGATGAGCTCGTCGCGCTTCGCCGCCGCCTCGGACATCATCGCGAGCTCCAGCGGCTCCTCGACTGTCGACTCGTCGGGCACCTGCAGTCTCACGTGCACCAAACCGGCCATGGCGTCGTCCAGCTCGTGCTGCTCGGCGGCCAGCACCGTGCTCAGCTGTCCGCAGTCCTCGTCCAATATCAGCTACTGCAAGTCGGTGATCGAGGACACCGTGGCCGACAGCCAGCAGTGCGGCCTCTCGGCGCAAAATACAGCGTTAATTGTGTGTGTAGCAGTCATTGCCGCCTTTTTCGCGGCTGTGATGGTCGCGGCCAGGATATACGCCAAGAAACAGGCAGGGACAGCTTTAGAGCTCGAGTCGAGGTTCACAGCGGCGTCCAGAGCCAAGTGGGAGGCAGTTTTAGCGGCCTGGAGGCAGGTTACCAACCTCATCTGGAAGAACCTCGTCATCCGACGACGCAAACCCGTGTCCTTCGTGTTTGAGCTCTTCCTCCCGGTTGTCTTGACGCTCGCGCTCGTGTTTATCGCCAACTTGGACACGATTTTCGGAACGGGGGACGATTATTCCAGCTCTTCCGAGGCGGCGTCAAACTCAGGAACGATTCTGTGTACGGGGCTGGACTCGCTCGAGTATACCGACTATGGCGCGCTGAGCGCCAACATGTCGACGTTCTACAGCAGCGGGCAGAGCGTGATCGGGCTGTTTCTGCTGATTAGTTACATCAAGTTCGTGTCGACGACCACCACGACTATGGTGATTGAGAAGGAGACGCGGATCCGAGAGGTGATGAAGATCATGGGCCTCTCGAACTTCACGCTGCTCTGCTCGTGGAGCCTGACGACAGCCATATTGGCCACCCCGCTGGCGTTTATTATTGCGGCGGAACTCAAGTATGGCCAGGTGTTCCCCATGACGGAGTACGCGACGCTCGTGTTCTTGTTCTGGGCGCTGAGCCTGTCGATTGTGAGCTTCAGCTACTTCATCACTCCGTTCTTCAACAAGTCGAGGGCTGCCTCGATCGCGTCAGTGCTTCTATGGCTAGTGCTGTTCTTCCCGTTTTTCTCCGTCATGTCCAAGCCCAACTCGTCAAAGTACCTGAGCGCTCTTGCACCTCCGACTGCTTTTGCGTTGGGCATTGATGACTTGGTGCGCCGCGCTCAGCTCGGAAGAGGGTTGGCATACGCTATGGGGATGGTGGAATCTCCTGTTACAGTCCCCACGGCGTTCGAGATGAGCTGGTTTTTGATTTTGGATTCGTTCATTCTGGTCGTGCTGGGCTGGTACTGTGATAACGTGCTGCCGCAGGAGTTTGGTGTGCGCAAGCCATGGAATTTCCTCTTCGTCAAGGACTACTGGCTTCCAGGAAGTGCAGCTCGCGCCGACAAGGAGGTTCTGGTGTTGGAATCTCCCAGCACGGCATCATCTCCTCAGACAAACTACTCGTTTGCATCACCGCGTGGAATGCGACTACTGCATCAGACTTCGTCGGACGGGTCGATTGCGATGATGAAGGACCGACCTGGACTGGTGGCTTCTGTGGAACCAGTCAACGCCACGCTTTCAGCTCAGGAACGTAAAGGGACTTGTCTCCAGATCCGTAGTCTGCGCAAGGAATTTCCGTCAGACGATGGCGAGATAAAGGTTGCAGTTCAAGATCTGAATCTTACTCTATACGCCGGACAGATCACCGCGCTTTTGGGCCATAACGGTGCAGGAAAGACTACTACAATTTCGATGCTGACGGGTCTCATTCCACCCACGTCGGGTGACGCGACGCTGTACGGACGCTCTGTTCAAGATGATTTCAATGAGCTTCGCCAAATCATGGGCATCTGTCCTCAACACGATGTGCTTTTCAACGAGCTGACCGTCGAAGAGCACTTACTGCTGTTTGGAACGATGAAGAATATTCCTTTCGTTAGTCTAAAGGAAGAAGTAGGGCGAATGATCCGAGAAGTTGGCCTGGTGGAGAAGAGGAAGGTCGCTGCGAGAAATCTGTCCGGCGGACAGAAGCGCAAACTGAGTGTCGCGTTGGCATTTATGGGAGACAGCAAGCTGGTCTTCTTGGATGAACCTACGTCCGGCATGGACCCATACTCTCGTCGATTTACGTGGAACTTGCTGCAGCGGAACCGTGACGACCGCGTTATCGTTCTCACAACTCACTTCATGGATGAAGCTGATATCCTTGGTGACAGAATTGCCATCATGGCTGACGGACAACTCTGCTGCGCTGGAAGCTCGCTGTTCTTGAAGAATCGCTATGGTGCTGGGTACAATTTGACCATGATCAAAGCACCCGGGTGTGATGTCGAGGCGGTCGGCACATTTTTGCGCAACTTCGTACCTGAAGCAAAATGTTTGAGTAACTTTGGCTCGGAAGTAGTGTTCCAGCTTCCATCAACGTCGTCGGGGGTATTCTCGACGATGCTGCAAGTGCTTGACGATGAAATGCACCGCCTGCGCGTTGTTCAGTATGGTGTGTCCGTGACGACATTAGAGGAAGTGTTCCTGCGCATCTCACACGATCGTGAAGAAGAAGCTGCTATGGGTGTTGCTGTCTGTGGGGTGGAAACAGTGGATCAAATTCGGAAGACATCTGCAACGTCGGCGAATTCCCGTGGCACACTGACTGGAGCCATTTCGTCTGAGAAGACGAACCGCGCGACTCTGTGGAGTCAATACACTGCGCTTCTGACAAAGCGTGTGCGTATTGCGAAGAGGGATAAGAAGAACCTCTTGAACGCTGTCTGTATCCCACTGCTTTTCCTGATCATCTTGGTTTCACTTCCTGAAATCGATGTGGCAAGCTTTATGACCACGACCGACTACGCAACAGAGCTTGCATCGTCGTCTCGACAGGGTAGGTGCTCAAGTGCCAACTTCTCGTTGGTCTCGGTTCCAAGCAGTTGCGACAGCTACACCTTCAACTACTGTGATCTTGGCGTGATCGATTGCAGTGCCTCGACATGCTGTGACAAGACAAACGTTGAGTCCCCTTACTACGCGTGCAACATGTGCGATGGTACCTCGTCCTCCAACCCAATTACTCCGTGCTACAACAAGTACTGCCTCGACCAAGATGGTGCAAAACTCCAGGCTACTCTGAACGCCTTCTTGACGTCCGTCGTGGTGATGCTGGCGTTCGCTTTCGTTCCGGCTGCGATTGTGGCATTCGTCGTTCGAGAAAAGAGTCCCAACCAAAATGCCAAGAGCTTGCAGTTGATTTGCGGTGCCAACGTCTCCGCATACTGGTTGTCAACATGGACGCACGATATCGTGATCATGTTGGTGACAGTCGTTGCCTCTATGATCATGGTTCCGTTGTCAGACCGGACGTTGACAAGCTCAATGGAGGTATGGGGTGTTGTTTCTCTAATTGGCTCACATGCCCTGGCTGTGATCCCAATGGCCTACTTGTTCTCCTTCAAGTTCAAGAAGCACGCCGTAGCACAGACGTCACTGCTGGTATTTGCGCTCTGCACGGGTGGTCTGCTGAGTATTTTCTCGTTCCTGTGCCGGCTTATCGACTTAGATCTGACGCCAGGCAACTCCTCTGACAACCTGACGCTGTCTTCTCTCGACAGAAACTACCTTCGATGGATTTTCCTGCTTTTCCCAGGGTACAGCCTGAACAATGGTATTTACGAGATTGCCACGCGGAAGCTGAGTCGAAGTGCTCTGTATGGTAGCGCCAGCGAGACGATAGCTCCACCTTCATTCTTTGGGCTCTGGGAAGGTCTTGGCACGGATTACACCTGCACTTCGTGCTGGGATGCCCTCAGTGGCGAGGATTGCTGTGAGCGCAATGTCTTCGATCTCGATGTCGCTGGAGCTCCTGTCGCTTATGCTGTGGTTGAGATCGTGCTTTTTATGCTGTTGGTGTTTGTCGTCGAAACCCGCAACTTGTCGTGGCGCCCAGAGCAACGACAGCAGTGGGCCCGCAATGAGGATGACGATGTGGCCAAGGAACGTCAAAAAGTGGAGCGCTCGTATCCCACTGAGAACGACAGCGTGTTCATTCGTAACCTGCGACAACAGTACGGTGATGGAGGGAAAGTTGCGTTGGATGATTTGTGCCTCTCGATTTCCAAGGGCGAGTGTTTTGGCTACCTTGGCATTAACGGAGCTGGCAAATCGACAACGATGAAAGTCCTGACGGGTGAAATTGCTCCGACAAATGGTTTCGTCACACTCGGAGGCTACGACTTGTCTCGGAATCGTGATAAGGCGCGTAGAGTGGTCGGTTATTGCCCTCAATTCGACTCGTTGCATGATCTGCTGACCGTGGAAGAGCAGCTAGAGCTTTACGCGCGGTTGAAGGGAATTCCAAGCGACCGTGTTAAGAAGGCTGTTGACCAGAAGATTGAGGAAGTGGGGCTGACTGAGTATCGAACCAAGCTGACGCGAGGGCTAAGTGGAGGCAACAAGCGGAAATTGTCGACGGCTATCGCCCTCATAGGGAACCCTAGCATAATTTTCTTGGATGAGCCTTCGACGGGAGTGGACCCAAGCTCGCGAAGGAAGATGTGGGATGTGATCGCGAGTGTCTGCGCTTCGAAGGAGTCATGCGTGATCCTTACGACACACAGCATGGAGGAGTGCGAAGCTCTGTGCACACGTGTGGGAATCTTGGTGAGCGGCCAGCTGAAATGCTTGGGCAGCGTTGAGCACTTGAAGCAGAAGTTTGGCCGAGGCTACATCGTGGAGGTGAAACTACGGGAGCCTAGCCCATCCTCTGTTGGAAGACTGCAGCTGGAGGTGTATCGCATTCTGGGGGGCAACACTTCTGGCATTTCGTCAGACCACATCATCAGCCTGTGCTCATCTCTAGGAGTTCCTAACCGCGCGCACGAGATCATGAACGGCGAAGGCAATGGCAGCGTACTTAACAGCTACCTCGAGGCGTCCGGCATCATCCCCATTGACGTCTTCTGCGCCTGGTGGCATACTGAAAATATGGGTGCTGCCCTACTGGAGTTTTTCCAGTCCAAGTTATCAGGCTGCCAGCTCGTCGAGCATCAAGGCAGTCACTTCCGTTTCCAGGTTCCGAAGCAGTCTCTGCGGCCGTACGCAATCTTTGGGTTGCTCGAGGAGAACAAGGAGCAACTGCATGTGAGCGAGTACGGGGTGAGCGAGACCTCGCTGGAACACATCTTCAACACCATGGCTGCCCAGCAAGTAGAAGAACAGCTACTAGGCAGCGCTAGATACCGCGGTGGCTGGTAAGCCGTACAATACCGTACGAGTACAATAAATGCATGATTGAGGAAGTAAAACGTTACCATCTCAATTGCGCGTCCTTAGTAGCCGAACTTGTCATTCAGCTTCGTACGACCATCACCAGTTTGGTTTGACGGCGGGACCCACACTTGGTCGCCTCCTTCCAAAACGCTTGCGTCGTCAGCGTGCTGCTCTCCACTTGTGCCAGGTTTCACTTGCCTGGGCGGACCTAGAGTTGGGCCTGAGATTCGTCGTCGCTTTGACGCCGACGACTCGGCCTCAGCTTTCTCCGCAGATTTGTGGATTCCTGAAGATGCTGGGGGTGCCTTGGGCTTATCAGCAGGACTGTTTTTCGTCTCGGGGGGCGTCAACTTGGGCTGGGGCAAGTAGTTATCTTTTTTCTTGGAGGTCACTCCAGTAGCAGGTTGAGTTGTCTTCGCTTTGTTGGGCGGAGAAGTAGCAGTAGTTTCAGCCGGTGCTGATTTGTCAGAGGAAGTTGCCGACGAATTGCTCGCTGCAGGCTCTCTCATTGTCTTGGCGATTGGCTTTTGAACTGGGAGAGCTGCTAGTGCAGGTGTCGCCACTGCCAGCAGTTGCCGCTGGCGTTTTAGCTCCATCTCCGCCTCAGCTTTCCGTTTCAAGAGTGTGTCTACGTCGCTAACATGGAGCTGTGTGGTTGTCGCTGCCATGAACGAATCCAAAGAGTCCACTTCTTCTTCATGCTTGCCCTCATCGGGTGCAGCTTCAGTCGAAGCAGCCTTAGCAGATGCAGCAGTCAGCTCTCTTTGAAGTTTAGCAAGTACTCCTTCCAGCACCGTGACATTAGCCTGAATGGAATCCACAGTAAGCACCTCACTCTTTGGAGCTTGTGGTGCTTTCGTCGCTGCTGCAACTCCAGGACCAGCAGTCGATCCCGTAACCTTTTGCTTCCGCGCTGCAATCTTCTGCTGATTGGCCTTTGTCCGGTCGTAGAAATCGTCTTCATCGCTGCTGTAGCCGTACAGCTCCTCATTGATATTCCTCTTTTTCCGTGCACCGGCGCCTGAAGCCCCGATCGTCTTCGTCCGCTGGTCGTTCTTGGCGTGGATCCGTCCTTCCAGGTCGTCAATCTCCTTCATCAGCACATCAATGCGCTGCTCATTGCGATCCAGCGTGTGTTGCTGCCCCTCCGACAGTCCATCTAGCTGGTGTTGCTTGGCTAAAATTCTCGAGCGCTCCAGCTTGAGGTTCTCCATTTTGCGAATGCGCGTCTGCAACTGCTGGAACAGTCGTTGATCCTTCTCACGAACCTGCGACTGACTCACACTTGACGTGTACGGCTGGTCCTCCTCCTCCTTCAGCTACCAAACAGCACAAAACCACCATCAGCTTCAATTCCTCTCCTCTCATCCTGCTTTCTTACATTTCGAAGGTAGTCCGGTAGATCCTCTTTACTCTCAGCAGGGCTCTCCTCGTCACTCTCGTCCTCCTCTTCAGCATCTTCTCCAAATCCCCACGACGCCCCCTTGTTCCCCTCCTGCTTATTTTTCTCTAGAACCTCCCGTTTCTTCTCCAGCCTGTCCCTGAACTTGGCCAAGTTGAGTGACTCGTACTCGGCCGGCAGCAGCTCCGGCGGCCCGCAGACCGCGTAAAGTCTCGTGGACTCTCCGAACACCAACACGTCTCCGATGTGCAACCGCACGAACTCGTCGGCCAACACCCGTTTCTTGTTCACGAAGCAGCCGTGTGTGCTGCGCATGTCGTAGAGGAAAAGGGCTCCTTGCTCGTCGAACTGCAGCGCCGCGTGCACCCGCGAAATGGACGGATGGGCCAGTGGCAAGTCGCACACCGTCTCCATTCGGCCGGCCACGACGTAGCTGCGGCCGTCGGAGCGGGGCAATTGCAACGCCTCCACTACCACGCCGCCCTTGATAACTTCCAGGTAGATGCCGAACGCATTGCGGCCCGAGGAGCTCCACTCGGGTGGCGAATACTGCGCCATTTTAGACTGGGAAATGGTGTCTAAGTACGAAATGGACAAGAAATGGTTTGTGTATTTACGCAAATGAAAAAACTACAAATGGTGAAACGAAACTGGTTGCTGACCTTACTGGCGAAGAGAGTGGGTCGACTGGGCCGTGGACGTGGACGACTTGCCAGAGGAGGTGGTGGATGAGCTCGGGCAAGGAGTTGTCGAGGTGGCCAAGTTGGTGGAGGATCCCCACTTCCACAAGTTCGCGAACCACTTGCCAACGCTCTGATCCTGGCCCGACGTCTTCCCCGATGTAGTAGTCGAGGAGCTCACTTTGCCGCCCGTAGAAGACTTGCTGTTGCTGCCCTCGGTCTTGTACGAGGTAGAAAACGATTTGCTGGTGCTGATTCCATTCTTACCGGACGAAGTTCCGGTTGACACGGTAGTGCCCTCAGTCGTAGAAGTCTGATGACCCGCCGCTCCTGAAAAACCACCGCCAATGTCCCTGTTGGCTGAGCCCGACACGCCTCCACCAATGCCTCCGCTCACTCCGCCGTTAGCAGATCCCGAGACGCCACCGCCGACACCTCCGCCGATTCCTCCGCCGATTCCTCCGCCGATTCCTCCGTTCGCGCTGCCAGACACGCCGCCCGACACTCCGCCGTTGGCAGAGCCCGACACACCTCCACCAATGCCTCCGCTCACTCCGCCGTTAGCAGATCCCGAGACGCCACCGCCGACACCTCCGCCGATTCCTCCGCCGATTCCTCCGCCGATTCCTCCGTTCGCGCTGCCAGACACGCCGCCCGACACTCCGCCGTTGGCAGAGCCCGACACACCTCCACCAATGCCTCCGCTCACTCCGCCGTTAGCAGATCCCGAGACGCCACCGCCGACACCTCCGCCGATTCCTCCGCCGATTCCTCCGCCGATTCCTCCGTTCGCGCTGCCAGACACGCCGCCTGACACTCCGCCGTTGGCAGAGCCCGACACACCTCCACCAATGCCTCCGCCGATTCCTCCGTTCGCGCTGCCAGACACGCCGCCCGACACTCCGCCGTTGGCAGAGCCCGACACACCTCCACCAATGCCTCCGCTCACTCCGCCGTTAGCAGATCCCGAGACGCCACCGCCGACACCTCCGCCGATTCCTCCGCCGATTCCTCCGCCGATTCCTCCGTTCGCGCTGCCAGACACGCCGCCCGACACTCCGCCGTTAGCAGAGCCCGACACACCTCCACCAATGCCTCCGCTCACTCCGCCGTTAGCAGATCCCGAGACGCCACCGCCGACACCTCCGCCGATTCCTCCGCCGATTCCTCCGCCGATTCCTCCGTTCGCGCTGCCAGACACGCCGCCCGACACTCCGCCGTTGGCAGAGCCCGACACACCTCCACCAATGCCTCCGCTCACTCCGCCGTTAGCAGATCCCGAGACGCCACCGCCGACACCTCCGCCGATTCCTCCGCCGATTCCTCCGTTCGCGCTGCCAGACACGCCGCCTGACACTCCGCCGTTGGCAGAGCCCGACACACCTCCACCAATGCCTCCGCCGATTCCTCCGCCGATTCCTCCGTTCGCGCTGCCAGACACGCCGCCCGACACTCCGCCGTTGGCAGAGCCCGACACACCTCCACCAATGCCTCCGCTCACTCCGCCGTTAGCAGATCCCGAGACGCCACCGCCGACACCTCCGCCGATTCCTCCGCCGATTCCTCCGCCGATTCCTCCGCCGATTCCTCCGTTCGCGCTGCCAGACACGCCGCCCGACACTCCGCCGTTGGCAGAGCCCGACACACCTCCACCAATGCCTCCGCTCACTCCGCCGTTAGCAGATCCCGAGACGCCACCGCCGACACCTCCGCCGATTCCTCCGCCGATTCCTCCGTTCGCGCTGCCAGACACGCCGCCTGACACTCCGCCGTTGGCAGAGCCCGACACACCTCCACCAATGCCTCCGCCGATTCCTCCGCCGATTCCTCCGTTCGCGCTGCCAGACACGCCGCCCGACACTCCGCCGTTGGCAGAGCCCGACACACCTCCACCAATGCCTCCGCTCACTCCGCCGTTAGCAGATCCCGAGACGCCACCGCCGACACCTCCGCCGATTCCTCCGCCGATTCCTCCGTTCGCGCTGCCAGACACGCCGCCTGACACTCCGCCGTTGGCAGAGCCCGACACACCTCCACCAATGCCTCCGCCGATTCCTCCGCCGATTCCTCCGTTCGCGCTGCCAGACACGCCGCCCGACACTCCGCCGTTGGCAGAGCCCGACACACCTCCACCAATGCCTCCGCTCACTCCGCCGTTAGCAGATCCCGAGACGCCACCGCCGACACCTCCGCCGATTCCTCCGCCGATTCCTCCGCCGATTCCTCCGCCGATTCCTCCGTTCGCGCTGCCAGACACGCCGCCCGACACTCCGCCGTTGGCAGAGCCCGACACACCTCCACCAATGCCTCCGCTCACTCCGCCGTTAGCAGATCCCGAGACGCCACCGCCGACACCTCCGCCGATTCCTCCGCCGATTCCTCCGTTCGCGCTGCCAGACACGCCGCCTGACACTCCGCCGTTGGCAGAGCCCGACACACCTCCACCAATGCCTCCGCCGATTCCTCCGCCGATTCCTCCGTTCGCGCTGCCAGACACGCCGCCCGACACTCCGCCGTTGGCAGAGCCCGACACACCTCCACCAATGCCTCCGCTCACTCCGCCGTTAGCAGATCCCGAGACGCCACCGCCGACACCTCCGCCGATTCCTCCGCCGATTCCTCCGCCGATTCCTCCGCCGATTCCTCCGTTCGCGCTGCCAGACACGCCGCCCGACACTCCGCCGTTGGCAGAGCCCGACACACCTCCACCAATGCCTCCGCTCACTCCGCCGTTAGCAGATCCCGAGACGCCACCGCCGACACCTCCGCCGATTCCTCCGCCGATTCCTCCGTTCGCGCTGCCAGACACGCCGCCCGACACTCCGCCGTTGGCAGAGCCCGACACACCTCCACCAATGCCTCCGCTCACTCCGCCGTTAGCAGATCCCGAGACGCCACCGCCGACACCTCCACCAATGCCTCCGCCGATTCCTCCGCCGATTCCTCCGTTCGCGCTGCCAGACACGCCGCCCGACACTCCGCCGTTGGCAGAGCCCGACACA
Source organism: Phytophthora ramorum (assembly GCF_020800215.1). Taxonomy (NCBI): domain Eukaryota; phylum Oomycota; class Peronosporomycetes; order Peronosporales; family Peronosporaceae; genus Phytophthora; species Phytophthora ramorum. The sequence continues at coordinate 663,105 of NW_027150654.1, forward strand.
CCTCCACCAATGCCTCCGCCGATTCCTCCGCCGATTCCTCCGTTCGCGCTGCCAGACACGCCGCCCGACACTCCGCCGTTGGCAGAGCCCGACACACCTCCACCAATGCCTCCGCTCACTCCGCCGTTAGCAGATCCCGAGACGCCACCGCCGACACCTCCGCCGATTCCTCCACCGATTCCTCCGCCGATTCCTCCGTTCGCGCTGCCAGACACGCCGCCCGACACTCCGCCGTTGGCAGAGCCCGACACACCTCCACCAATGCCTCCGCCGATTCCTCCGCCGATTCCTCCGTTCGCGCTGCCAGACACGCCGCCTGACACTCCGCCGTTGGCAGAGCCCGACACACCTCCACCAATGCCTCCGCCGATTCCTCCGCCGATTCCTCCGTTCGCGCTGCCAGACACGCCGCCCGACACTCCGCCGTTGGCAGAGCCCGACACACCTCCACCAATGCCTCCGCTCACTCCGCCGTTAGCAGATCCCGAGACGCCACCGCCGACACCTCCGCCGATTCCTCCGCCGATTCCTCCGCCGATTCCTCCGTTCGCGCTGCCAGACACGCCGCCCGACACTCCGCCGTTGGCAGAGCCCGACACACCTCCACCAATGCCTCCGCTCACTCCGCCGTTAGCAGATCCCGAGACGCCACCGCCGACACCTCCGCCGATTCCTCCGCCGATTCCTCCGCCGATTCCTCCGCCGATTCCTCCGTTCGCGCTGCCAGACACGCCGCCTGACACTCCGCCGTTGGCAGAGCCCGACACACCTCCACCAATGCCTCCGCCGATTCCTCCGCCGATTCCTCCGTTCGCGCTGCCAGACACGCCGCCCGACACTCCGCCGTTGGCAGAGCCCGACACACCTCCACCAATGCCTCCGCTCACTCCGCCGTTAGCAGATCCCGAGACGCCACCGCCGACACCTCCGCCGATTCCTCCGCCGATTCCTCCGCCGATTCCTCCGTTCGCGCTGCCAGACACGCCGCCCGACACTCCGCCGTTGGCAGAGCCCGACACACCTCCACCAATGCCTCCGCTCACTCCGCCGTTAGCAGATCCCGAGACGCCACCGCCGACACCTCCGCCGATTCCTCCGCCGATTCCTCCGCCGATTCCTCCGTTCGCGCTGCCAGACACGCCGCCTGACACTCCGCCGTTAGCAGAGCCCGACACACCTCCACCAATGCCTCCGCCGATTCCTCCGTTCGCGCTGCCAGACACGCCGCCCGACACTCCGCCGTTGGCAGAGCCCGACACACCTCCACCAATGCCTCCGCTCACTCCGCCGTTAGCAGATCCCGAGACGCCACCGCCGACACCTCCGCCGATTCCTCCACCGATTCCTCCGCCGATTCCTCCGTTCGCGCTGCCAGACACGCCGCCCGACACTCCGCCGTTGGCAGAGCCCGACACACCTCCACCAATGCCTCCGCCGATTCCTCCGCCGATTCCTCCGTTCACGCTGCCAGACACGCCGCCCGACACTCCGCCGTTGGCAGAGCCCGACACACCTCCACCAATGCCTCCGCCGATTCCTCCGCCGATTCCTCCGTTCGCGCTGCCAGACACGCCGCCTGACACTCCGCCGTTGGCAGAGCCCGACACACCTCCACCAATGCCTCCGCCGATTCCTCCGCCGATTCCTCCGTTCGCGCTGCCAGACACGCCGCCCGACACTCCGCCGTTGGCAGAGCCCGACACACCTCCACCAATGCCTCCGCTCACTCCGCCGTTAGCAGATCCCGAGACGCCACCGCCGACACCTCCGCCGATTCCTCCGCCGATTCCTCCGTTCGCGCTGCCAGACACGCCGCCTGACACTCCGCCGTTGGCAGAGCCCGACACACCTCCACCAATGCCTCCGCTCACTCCGCCGTTAGCAGATCCCGAGACGCCACCGCCGACACCTCCGCCGATTCCTCCGCCGATTCCTCCGCCGATTCCTCCGTTCGCGCTGCCAGACACGCCGCCCGACACTCCGCCGTTGGCAGAGCCCGACACACCTCCACCAATGCCTCCGCTCACTCCGCCGTTAGCAGATCCCGAGACGCCACCGCCGACACCTCCACCAATGCCTCCGCCGATTCCTCCGTTCGCGCTGCCAGACACGCCGCCTGACACTCCGCCGTTGGCAGAGCCCGACACACCTCCACCAATGCCTCCGCTCACTCCGCCGTTAGCAGATCCCGAGACGCCACCGCCGACACCTCCACCAATGCCTCCGCCGATTCCTCCGCCGATTCCTCCGTTCGCGCTGCCAGACACGCCGCCTGACACTCCGCCGTTGGCAGAGCCCGACACACCTCCACCAATGCCTCCGCTCACTCCGCCGTTAGCAGATCCCGAGACGCCACCGCCGACACCTCCGCCGATTCCTCCGCCGATTCCTCCGCCGATTCCTCCGTTCGCGCTGCCAGACACGCCGCCCGACACTCCGCCGTTGGCAGAGCCCGACACACCTCCACCAATGCCTCCGCTCACTCCGCCGTTAGCAGATCCCGAGACGCCACCGCCGACACCTCCGCCGATTCCTCCACCGATTCCTCCGTTCGCGCTGCCAGACACGCCGCCCGACACTCCGCCGTTGGCAGAGCCCGACACACCTCCACCAATGCCTCCGCTCACTCCGCCGTTAGCAGATCCCGAGACGCCACCGCCGACACCTCCGCCGATTCCTCCGCCGATTCCTCCGCCGATTCCTCCGTTCGCGCTGCCAGACACGCCGCCCGACACTCCGCCGTTAGCAGAGCCCGACACACCTCCACCAATGCCTCCGCCGATTCCTCCGCCGATTCCTCCGTTCGCGCTGCCAGACACGCCGCCCGACACTCCGCCGATTCCTCCGTTCGCGCTGCCAGACACGCCGCCCGACACTCCGCCGTTGGCAGAGCCCGACACACCTCCACCAATGCCTCCGCTCACTCCGCCGTTAGCAGATCCCGAGACGCCACCGCCGACACCTCCGCCGATTCCTCCACCGATTCCTCCGCCGATTCCTCCGTTCGCGCTGCCAGACACGCCGCCCGACACTCCGCCGTTGGCAGAGCCCGACACACCTCCACCAATGCCTCCGCCGATTCCTCCGTTCGCGCTGCCAGACACGCCGCCCGACACTCCGCCGTTGGCAGAGCCCGACACACCTCCACCAATGCCTCCGCTCACTCCGCCGTTAGCAGATCCCGAGACGCCACCGCCGACACCTCCACCAATGCCTCCGCCGATTCCTCCGCCGATTCCTCCGTTCGCGCTGCCAGACACGCCGCCCGACACTCCGCCGTTGGCAGAGCCCGACACACCTCCACCAATGCCTCCGCCGATTCCTCCGCCGATTCCTCCGTTCGCGCTGCCAGACACGCCGCCCGACACTCCGCCGTTGGCAGAGCCCGACACACCTCCACCAATGCCTCCGCTCACTCCGCCGTTAGCAGATCCCGAGACGCCACCGCCGACACCTCCACCAATGCCTCCACCGATTCCTCCGCCGATTCCTCCGTTCGCGCTGCCAGACACGCCGCCCGACACTCCGCCGTTGGCAGAGCCCGACACACCTCCACCAATGCCTCCGCTCACTCCGCCGTTAGTTGAGCGCGAGGAACTGTCGTTGCCAGAACTTGTGATGTAGCTACCAGCGGCACTTGAGCTGGTGTGTTGGTTATTGTTGTTGGCTTTGTCCGTGTTTGCGGAACCAGAGTCGGACCAGGTGCTGGTTGGTGAGAGAGTGGCGATTGTTACTGCGTTGCTCGGTGGTGCTGTCGTTGCAGCAGGAGTCACAGTGGGGGTGCTGACCGTCGTTGTGTACGAGTCATCGCTCGAGAGGCTGGCATGCTGGTTCTTCTGCGTGTAGTGGCCAGCTTCAGTGAGCGAGCCCATGGTAGCCACAATGAGGGCGAGGTGCGCGATAATCTTGGTGAGGTTCATCTTGGACAAAGAGACTGGGGAGAAGACTTGGACAGGGACTGAAGAAAGACGTTGAGAGGGTGAACAGCACTTGACGCTGCTGTAGCTGGACTGCTAATGAGTGCAAAGCAAATTTGAAAGTGAGGTGATTCGAGCGAAAGCTTTCGGTGAGCGGCAACGGACTCCAAGCTACTTGGTCTCACCTACGCCGCCACACGGTCGTCGCTTACCAGAAGCACGACAGAACACCAGCATTGCGGTGGACACGATATCTTTTGCCTACGGCTGTTTTGGCTGCCACATGGAGATAACCGGGGAATGGAGCGCTCGAGTAGCGCCATGTCCCTGCAGTGTCACTGTGGCAGGTTCCGCGGGAACGGACAACGTAACGCGCGGATACTTTCCAGCTTCAAAGAGACAGACACCGGATGGCTAGGAATGCAGCCTGCGCGACTGGCAAAGCAGAGAGCCGAGCAAATGTTGACCAGTCCGTTGGCATGGTGAATCATTGCCGGCACTGCAGTCACCTATATCAAGAATGAACTGGCACCAACTGGCATCAATGTCACGCTTGCCTCCTCGCCCCACGTTTGGCTTTTCGTCGGCATGGAGCTTCTCCACCAAAATTTCTTTGGCGACAAAGGTGTCCAAGTGGACAGCCCCGCTAATGTCGCCGGATCGTTCGCTACCTGTATTATGCAGTAGCGATCCGCAACGCTGCAAGCCGTCGTGTCGAAGGTGATGTCGACACTTGTAGAATCGGAGACGGTGGAGGCAGCCGCTGTCACAAAAATGCTGCAATTTTTTCGCAGTTGGTTCTCATTTGTGTCTCCACGAGAACCGCCCGGAATCGCTGGCATCTGGAGATGAGGTTCGGATACATGCAGCATGCTTAGCGATCCACCCTAGTCTATCCTCTTGGTACCACCGCTACTCTTTGTCACCATACCATTTTGTCAGCTAAGCCGCCTGAGTAACTCCAACGGACATCTTCGTGTAATTGACCGGCATTTAATGCTGGCCGTTCGGCGTCCAGTTTTCTTGCTGCTCAACTGGTACGCTCGGCTTCTTTGGTGTTGCAGCCTTCTTAGATACGTTAAGAGGTTCGTTGGCGTAGATAGGTCGAGACACAGCTGAGGCAATATCCAAGTGGCAGTGTGAGTTTTTCGACCAAATTTCGACGCAACAGACAGCATCGTGCACGGCACCTGGCTTGTTTGGCGTCGATGGATTGGAGGCCTTACCACGTCTTCGTTGTGAATACTCGAACGCCACGGTCATTCGGTGAATGGCTTCTTCGGTTGCGATGACTGCTTCTCGCTGCGAAAGTGACAGGTGAGTTAGGAATCCTTATGCTTAGCAGGAGCTCTTGCCAACGTGTACCATTCCGTCGACTTGTGACGCGACACCCTGGTACTTTGCCTCTAAATAATTGCACTTAGCTTGTGTGGAGCGGACCTCTTGTTCCAGCATGTCGATTTTCAAGTCGCGATCCTCGCGTAGCCTGCGCTCATTGTCCAGCTCCTTCTTCAGCTACATTCAAAACCGAGCACACAACCACAACATAAACCTTAGCCCCGATCCGACCGCCAGACCCCGTTCCAACACGTACCGTATCCATCTTGCGAGCCAACTCTAGCCCAACCTCCAGCGACTTATAACACACGTCCCCGAGTCTTTTCTCAGCCTCTTCCTCTTCACCTTCACCATCCTCTTTTTCTCCACCCACATCGACCTCTTGAACAGCCTCTTCCTGTTCATAAAATGTATCCTCCTCCTCCTCCTGCTCGGTTGTTAACCCCGTTCTCGGTGACTTATGCCTCTGCTGCATCTTCTCCTTCTGTGGGGTCTGCTGCCAACTGAGTCTCTCCGTCTCCGTCTCGAGTTCCCACAACATCCTCTCCAGCACCTCCAGCTCGCCCTGCAGGTTAGCCTTGTGTTCAGGGTCCATCCTCTCTGCCTCCTGGACCTGAAAAGACACGGCCGCGGCTCGGTGTCTCGGCGTCGGCTCCTCCAGATCCAGCGACACGTCGGCGAACTGCAGCCTTCTCGCCGTCTTGAGCTCCCCCGTGTCCGTCACGTCCGCCAACCGCTCCCTGCCTTTCTCCAGGTCCTGCGGAGTGCTCCACGCGGAACTGTGCTTCGCCAGTCGCCGTCTGGAGGTCGAAGCGCCCGGACTACGCGCCGAAAAGTGCGCCGCGCTCAGCTGCTGCAACGTGCGCTGGAGCTGCTGCTGCTGGTTCAGCTTGTACTGCGTGTCGTCCGTAAGATAGGCGTTCCACGCGGGCTTGCGGCGCGCACTGCCAGGTCGCGTGGGCGTCGGCTGCGAGCTCTCGGTCCGGCCGCGGGGCGTCCGGCGCTTCATGCTCGCTTGGATGTGAAGCAGCAAATTGGCCACTTTCGTAATTTCTGACCAAGTTTTTATTTCTGCCAAAGTTGTTAATTCAGTAAAAACTGATCGTCCCATGCTAAAAGGCTGATACTTTGTGCAAGCCATGTCGGTGCGGGTAATACACCACCACCTTCGCCTGGATCTCAACTCGGGCTCATAATGATCAACCAGAGCCTTCACTCCGGCGTACGCGGCCTTGCTAACTTCCAGAGCAACTCATAGCAAGCGGCCGCAATGAGAATGAACGATGATGAATTTTCTTTTCAATGAATTGGGCAACAAGTATTCGCTACTCTGGCTGAAGATAGCGCTGCTGCTCTTTCATGTTGAAATGGTTGACAGTGGGTTGAACGCTGGTTACGACGTGGAAATGATAGACATGATGCATTCGAGACAGAGAAAGTATAATACTTCCTTGGGGGAGGGGGGTTCGAGCGCGTTACATCGAGTGGTGAGTTTGGGCTGCGGTCTTCTTGCCTGATGAGAAGACGTGCTGCTTAGTGACGAAGCGAGCGACGGCGGGACTGGGTGGCCGACTGCTGCGTGGTGGACTCATCCGAGCTGGTAGACGTTGTGGTAGCTGCGTACGAGTCCGCGGAAGAAGTACCCGAAGACGTGGCAGACGCCGTCTTGTCCGACGTTGAAGTAGTAGACACCGCCGAAGTCGTCGCTGGGGAGGTGCTGGTCGGAGCGGTGGTGGCTGGGGCAGTCGTGGCGGGAGCCGTTGTCTCCGGGGCAGTGGTGGTAGGAGCCGTCGTTTCCGGGGCAGTGGTGGTAGGAGCAGTCGTTTCCGGGGCTGGGGTGGGTGAAGGCGTACTCGCCGACGTCGAGGACGTTGCCGTTGAGGTCGTATCGCTAGATGGGGCAGCCGTCGACACGCCGGTCTTGCCCGAAGTCGTGTCCGTACTTCCAGTGGACGTGGTGGGGCTGTTGGTGATCTCAATCCAAGTGCCCGTTGATGTCCCCGACGCATTCGTATTAATCGTGCTGGTGGTGTCAGTCGACGTACCCCAGTTTCCGGACGTGTTGTCCGATGAGCCCGAGCACGGCGTCTGCCCTCCATTGCCGCCCCAGTTGTTGGAGGTCTCGCTAGCAGCTGTCACCGTACCAGCTTGCTCAGTGCCCGTATTGCCGCTCGTCTGCTGCGTCGTCGTTCCCGCGATACTGCCAGTGGTGGCCTGTGTAGCGGTATCCGTTGAGGTCGTGGCCGTCGCGCTGTCCGTGGTTTGTTGCGCGGTGGTATCCGTACCAGTGGTGGTATCGGTCGAAGTTCCCCATGTTCCTGTGGAGCTCTGGTCACCGGAGCATGGCGTCTCGGCCGACGTTGTGTCGGTACTGGTTCCCCAACCAGACGTAGTCGCAGTCTCACCACCCGTAGCTTGCTGGGCAGCGCCCGTGTTCGTTGAGGTGGTATCCGTACCAGTGGTGGTATCGGTCGAAGTTCCCCATGTTCCTGTGGAGCTCTGGTCACCGGAGCATGGCGTCTCGGCCGACGTTGTGTCGGTACTGGTTCCCCAACCAGACGTAGTCGCAGTCTCACCACCCGTAGCTTGCTGGGCAGCGCCCGTGTTCGTTGAGGTGGTATCCGTACCAGTGGTGGTATCGGTCGAAGTTCCCCATGTTCCTGTGGAGCTCTGGTCACCGGAGCATGGCGTCTCGGCCGACGTTGTGTCGGTACTGGTTCCCCAACCAGACGTACCAGTTGTACCCCAGCCCGACGTGCCGGTAGTGGTCGCGCTGTCTGTGGTTTGTTGCGCGGTGCTATCCGTACCGGTGGTGGTATCCGTCGAGGTTCCCCAAGTACCCGTCGAATCCGTACCGCTCGTAGTAGCAGCGGTCCCAGTGCTAGTCGAAGTAGACGGCGACGAGGCCGTGGTCGAGGCCGTCGTAGCAGCTGACGACGTCGTGTCGGTCGACGGAGAGCTCTGCTGGGTGGCCGAGTCGGTCGTGGTGCTCGTCGAGTCGGTATTGCTGGTGTACGAGTCTCCCGAGGAAGTGGAGACACCGGTGCCCGTACCCGCTGCCTTCAGGTTTCGGAAAGCATTGTTCTGGCGAACCACGGCGTGCGTATTGGGGGCCGCGACACTGGTTGAGGCGTCCGCGAGAGACCCCAAGGCCAGCGACATCAAAGCGAGGTGCGCGAAGATCTTGTTGAGGTTCATCCTGCAAGTATTAGGTACTGGTGAATGGGGCGAGTGACGGAGATAGCAACTTCAGGTGCTCGAGTTGTGTTTGCTTGTCGAGGGCAAAGCAAATTTCAGAATGAATGAAGGCGTCACATTCAATGCGTTTGAGGGCTCATGAGGGCAGATACAGACTCTTCCCCCTTGCACTAAAACCAGGCTTATTCATGATCCTCGGCAAGCACACTGCTACCTGTTGATATGCCCAAGATACACCGAGAGGCGGGTCGGAGACCGTGATGAACATCCTCTGCGGTGATATGCCCAGAGACCGCCATCTGTCGGGTGCGACGGCAGCTGAACCCCGCCGACACTAGCTGCTGCATGCACTGCAGACCCCAGTAGCAAGCAAGAGTCGGCATGAGTGAACGAGCATGGCACATGGCCATCGCAACCGCGATCCAGCGGACAAGGCATTCGTGCACTTAATGGCAAGGGATGCCCTTAGCCTCATAGCAGCTGTGTCACACAGGCCACAGGTGTGTTGGTGTCGGACAGGAGTTTGATACAGATTCCGCTCAGGCCCTATGTTTCACATCCTGGTGTCCGGGGGAAAAGGAGGGAGGGGGCATCTAGATTGACGCATGGGGGGCTTCGTCCATATGGAGCCGCCCAAAACACCGCGCGCGACCGACTTGACTCCTCCAAATTGGCGCGCGTGTGCTTGGCAATCGTAGAGGACCAGCGCACAATAAAAATTCGTCGAGGCCTGTAGGCGGACGTCCGGTTCCTCGAGCGTTCAAGAGGAATCCCATACGGTGGTGGAGTGGAGAAGGAAGTCTCCGCGTGAACTCTACATTGACCTCGAAGCGTATCCGTGCAGATCGGTCCGGCACCTTCATCGGCACGTTGTCGTCGACAGCGTAGCACGCAACGTAGCGACCAGACCATTTCGGTGTACGAAATAAGGATGAGGGACATGTAGGCCTCGCAACTGGAAGCTACTCTGTTCGGGTGGCCATATGTGGGTTTGTCGGCGACTGCGGCAATGCCACTGGAGTCCGGCCAACGCATGCACCACGAACTCATCGGTGGACGCCAGGGCTTCAGAGCTAGGAACAGTGAAGACCCTTGGTAGCTCGACTCTGAAAATGAGCGCAGTCATTATTAGTTACGGAGGTACGCTCCCTCACTACAGTATCCTTGACCCCATGCCAAACGTAGCAGTGAACGTGTGTGTCTCGCGCGAGTTGAGCTGATGTACATGTACTTGCGATGGTTCAAACGCTACGTGGATGTTGCGCTTGGTGAGCTGGAGTTTGATCCCACCTCCATCACGCACGGAAGTCTGTAAAGGCTGCGAGTCGACTGGGAAATCCACTCGACGCTAAGCTCGGGATCCGGTGCCTCAAGGTGACGACGGTGAACTGACGGGTGACGTAAAAACTATTCGACAATCCAGCCTTTCGTGGTGTGAGCCACGCACAGCGCGCGTCGGTGTGATGTCCCTCGTGAAGTAGCGCGCAGTGATTTCAGCATCGCAGCGTGATCGGAAGTTACTGCTGTCGCGCTCGTTGAAGTCCGATTGCCCCGCCAGCGCTTCAGGGAGGCGTGGAGGGCTTTGCATGGTCGGCACCGTCATCTACGGATACCAGGAGTCTTCCTCATAAGTCAGGGTCCCTCTTGTCCCGGCCAATTGCAGACGTGCTGGCAGCTGATGGTTCTCTTTGGCGTTGGACGTCTGGGATTTATGCGCAAGGCCGATGGAGGTGTCTTGGCGCCGATCTCAGGTCACAGCTGCCTCGTCTTCGGCTTTCGGGTGCACGACCGTGACCAGCGACCGCTTCCCGTCGTTACTGCATCCACCTCGCGACCGACAGATGGCAGCTTGTCATGGACAAGATAATAGATCGCTCACCCGCGATGCACCATGCACCGGGTGACTCGACGACGACCCCAATGTGTCTGTGCAGGGCACATCGCTGAATTGCACGTACCATGCGTTTAGCCTTTCATGGAGGCACTTGAGTCTGTTCCCCTCTACCGAGCGGCCATTCACCAATTTACCTTGCTTCGCCAAGAAGCATCGTCCATTCCTTCAGCACGTGAGCTTGCTATCTCCCGACATCACTCACCCAGCGCCCTCCTCCTCGCACAATGAAGGTCGGTAAGATTGTCGCGTTCCTGGTGCTCGCATCGCTGGCGGTGGGTTCTCTTGCGGACGCCTCCATGACAGCGAACAGACCCGTGGTGCGAAAGCTTGGCGGCGGCGGCGGTGCATCATCCACAACCACGACCTCCTCGCCTTCGAGCGACGACTCGTACACCACACAAACCAGCAGGTCCACGACGTTGTCTCCTTCCGGGGAGACGACTGCAAGTGCCAACCAGGGTGCAGACTCTACCGAGGCTCCTTGCGCGAGCACTGACTCGGACAACACCAACGACTGGACTGGAACCGTGACAGCCGCCGGAGAACAATCAAACTCCTGGGAGCAAACCAACACGAACCAGGGCGGTCAGTCGGCCAAAACCCCTTGCTCGGGCGACCAGAGCTCCACCGGCACGTGGGGTCAATCCACTGAGACCGCCACCAGCTCGACGGGTGCGCAGCAGCAGCAGCAGCAGCAGCAGCAGCAGGGCCAGTCAACGGAGACGACGACGAGCGGTGCCACTGGCGAGCAGCAGCAGGGCCAGACGACCGAGACGGCTGTGTCGGGCTCCATTGGCGTGGACATCACGGCGCAGGGCGGCGAGTCGGCCGAAACCCCTTGCTCGGGCGACCAGAGCTCCACCGGCACGTGGGGTCAATCCACTGAGACCGCCACCAGCTCGACGGGTGCGCAGCAGCAGCAGCAGCAGCAGCAGCAGCAGGGCCAGTCAACGGAGACGACGACGAGCGGTGCCACTGGCGAGCAGCAGCAGGGCCAGACGACCGAGACGGCTGTGTCGGGCTCCATTGGCGTGGACATCACGGCGCAGGGCGGCGAGTCGGCCGAAACCCCTTGCTCGGGCGACCAGAGCTCCACCGGCACGTGGGGTCAATCCACTGAGACCGCCACCAGCTCGACGGGTGCGCAGCAGCAGCAGCAGCAGCAGCAGCAGCAGGGCCAGTCAACGGAGACGACGACGAGCGGTGCCACTGGCGAGCAGCAGCAGGGCCAGACGACCGAGACGGCTGTGTCGGGCTCCATTGGCGTGGACATCACGGCGCAGGGCGGCGAGTCGGCCGAAACCCCTTGCTCGGGCGACCAGAGCTCCACCGGCACGTGGGGTCAATCCACTGAGACCGCCACCAGCTCGACGGGTGCGCAGCAGCAGCAGCAGCAGCAGCAGCAGCAGGGCCAGTCAACGGAGACGACGACGAGCGGTGCCACTGGCGAGCAGCAGCAGGGCCAGACGACCGAGACGGCTGTGTCGGGCTCCATTGGCGTGGACATCACGGCGCAGGGCGGCGAGTCGGCCGAAACCCCTTGCTCGGGCGACCAGAGCTCCACCGGCACGTGGGGTCAATCCACTGAGACCGCCACCAGCTCGACGGGTGCGCAGCAGCAGCAGCAGCAGCAGCAGCAGCAGCAGCAGCAGGGCCAGTCAACGGAGACGACGACGAGCGGTGCCACTGGCGAGCAGCAGCAGGGCCAGACGACCGAGACGGCTGTGTCGGGCTCCGTTGGCGTGGACATCACGGCGCAGGGCGGCGAGTCGGCCGAAACCCCTTGCTCGGGCGACCAGAGCTCCACCGGCACGTGGGGTCAATCCACTGAGACCGCCACCAGCTCGACGGGTGCGCAGCAGCAGCAGCAGCAGCAGCAGCAGCAGGGCCAGTCAACGGAGACGACGACGAGCGGTGCCACTGGCGAGCAGCAGCAGGGCCAGACGACCGAGACGGCTGTGTCGGGCTCCATTGGCGTGGACATCACGGCGCAGGGCGGCGAGTCGGCCGAAACCCCTTGCTCGGGCGACCAGAGCTCCACCGGCACGTGGGGTCAATCCACTGAGACCGCCACCAGCTCGACGGGTGCGCAGCAGCAGCAGCAGCAGCAGCAGCAGCAGCAGCAGGGCCAGTCAACGGAGACGACGACGAGCGGTGCCACTGGCGAGCAGCAGCAGGGCCAGACGACCGAGACGGCTGTGTCGGGCTCCATTGGCGTGGACATCACGGCGCAGGGCGGCGAGTCGGCCGAAACCCCTTGCTCGGGCGACCAGAGCTCCACCGGCACGTGGGGTCAATCCACTGAGACCGCCACCAGCTCGACGGGTGCGCAGCAGCAGCAGCAGCAGCAGCAGCAGCAGGGCCAGTCAACGGAGACGACGACGAGCGGTGCCACTGGCGAGCAGCAGCAGGGCCAGACGACCGAGACGGCTGTGTCGGGCTCCGTTGGCGTGGACATCACGGCGCAGGGCGGCGAGTCGGCCGAAACCCCTTGCTCGGGCGACCAGAGCTCCACCGGCACGTGGGGTCAATCCACTGAGACCGCCACCAGCTCGACGGGTGCGCAGCAGCAGCAGCAGCAGCAGCAGCAGCAGGGCCAGTCAACGGAGACGACGACGAGCGGTGCCACTGGCGAGCAGCAGCAGGGCCAGACGACCGAGACGGCTGTGTCGGGCTCCATTGGCGTGGACATCACGGCGCAGGGCGGCGAGTCGGCCGAAACCCCTTGCTCGGGCGACCAGAGCTCCACCGGCACGTGGGGTCAATCCACTGAGACCGCCACCAGCTCGACGGGTGCGCAGCAGCAGCAGCAGCAGCAGCAGCAGGGCCAGTCAACGGAGACGACGACGAGCGGTGCCACTGGCGAGCAGCAGCAGGGCCAGACGACCGAGACGGCTGTGTCGGGCTCCATTGGCGTGGACATCACGGCGCAGGGCGGCGAGTCGGCCGAAACCCCTTGCTCGGGCGACCAGAGCTCCACCGGCACGTGGGGTCAATCCACTGAGACCGCCACCAGCTCGACGGGTGCGCAGCAGCAGCAGCAGCAGCAGCAGCAGCAGGGCCAGTCAACGGAGACGACGACGAGCGGTGCCACTGGCGAGCAGCAGCAGGGCCAGACGACCGAGACGGCTGTGTCGGGCTCCATTGGCGTGGACATCACGGCGCAGGGCGGCGAGTCGGCCGAAACCCCTTGCTCGGGCGACCAGAGCTCCACCGGCACGTGGGGTCAATCCACTGAGACCGCCACCAGCTCGACGGGTGCGCAGCAGCAGCAGCAGCAGCAGCAGCAGCAGCAGCAGGGCCAGTCAACGGAGACGACGACGAGCGGTGCCACTGGCGAGCAGCAGCAGGGCCAGACGACCGAGACGGCTGTGTCGGGCTCCATTGGCGTGGACATCACGGCGCAGGGCGGCGAGTCGGCCGAAACCCCTTGCTCGGGCGACCAGAGCTCCACCGGCACGTGGGGTCAATCCACTGAGACCGCCACCAGCTCGACGGGTGCGCAGCAGCAGCAGCAGCAGCAGCAGCAGCAGCAGCAGGGCCAGTCAACGGAGACGACGACGAGCGGTGCCACTGGCGAGCAGCAGCAGGGCCAGACGACCGAGACGGCTGTGTCGGGCTCCATTGGCGTGGACATCACGGCGCAGGGCGGCGAGTCGGCCGAAACCCCTTGCTCGGGCGACCAGAGCTCCACCGGCACGTGGGGTCAATCCACTGAGACCGCCACCAGCTCGACGGGTGCGCAGCAGCAGCAGCAGCAGCAGCAGCAGGGCCAGTCAACGGAGACGACGACGAGCGGTGCCACTGGCGAGCAGCAGCAGGGCCAGACGACCGAGACGGCTGTGTCGGGCTCCATTGGCGTGGACATCACGGCGCAGGGCGGCGAGTCGGCCGAAACCCCTTGCTCGGGCGACCAGAGCTCCACCGGCACGTGGGGTCAATCCACTGAGACCGCCACCAGCTCGACGGGTGCGCAGCAGCAGCAGCAGCAGCAGCAGCAGCAGGGCCAGTCAACGGAGACGACGACGAGCGGTGCCACTGGCGAGCAGCAGCAGGGCCAGACGACCGAGACGGCTGTGTCGGGCTCCATTGGCGTGGACATCACGGCGCAGGGCGGCGAGTCGGCCGAAACCCCTTGCTCGGGCGACCAGAGCTCCACCGGCACGTGGGGTCAATCCACTGAGACCGCCACCAGCTCGACGGGTGCGCAGCAGCAGCAGCAGCAGCAGCAGCAGCAGGGCCAGTCAACGGAGACGACGACGAGCGGTGCCACTGGCGAGCAGCAGCAGGGCCAGACGACCGAGACGGCTGTGTCGGGCTCCATTGGCGTGGACATCACGGCGCAGGGCGGCGAGTCGGCCGAAACCCCTTGCTCGGGCGACCAGAGCTCCACCGGCACGTGGGGTCAATCCACTGAGACCGCCACCAGCTCGACGGGTGCGCAGCAGCAGCAGCAGCAGCAGCAGCAGCAGGGCCAGTCAACGGAGACGACGACGAGCGGTGCCACTGGCGAGCAGCAGCAGGGCCAGACGACCGAGACGGCTGTGTCGGGCTCCATTGGCGTGGACATCACGGCGCAGGGCGGCGAGTCGGCCGAAACCCCTTGCTCGGGCGACCAGAGCTCCACCGGCACGTGGGGTCAATCCACTGAGACCGCCACCAGCTCGACGGGTGCGCAGCAGCAGGGCCAGACATATTTTGGCGTTTGGGGTCAGTCGAGTATCGGAACGAACGGGAGTACGAATACCCAACAGCAGGGCAAAAGCTCGACAGGCACATTGGGTGTGACAACCCACGCGACTGTGTCTGGCTCAATCGGTGTACAGGGTGCCGAATCTGCTGGCATTCCGTGCTCCAGCGACCATAGCTCGACGGGAACGACTTCGGCTTGGTCTACGCCGGATTACAAGCATGGTGTTGCATCTGGCACGGTCTCGTCCGTGACTTCAAGTGCCACTGAAGCGCCCTTGACGTCGATCGCTTCGACCACGACTAGCACTACCAGATCTGGCAAGACTGGTGTGTCGACTACATCGGCGTCAGCCGCGTCTTCGGCCACCTCGTCGGGGGATTCGTACGCAGACTCGAACACGCAGCAATCGGCCACTCAGTCCCGCCGTGCCCTTCGCCACTAAG
The DNA here is from genome assembly GCF_020800215.1 of Phytophthora ramorum. Lineage (NCBI taxonomy): Eukaryota > Oomycota > Peronosporomycetes > Peronosporales > Peronosporaceae > Phytophthora > Phytophthora ramorum. The sequence continues at coordinate 678,588 of NW_027150654.1, forward strand.
GAATTTTCTCATCGGAAAAGGAGGGTTAGCTGCCAACGCGGAGCGGCGATTTGCATATCATGGCCTGTGGTTTTGTAGATTTCACTACTGCAGCCGTACCTAAATTGCACGTTTGCATCGAAATTCGTCTTATCTTGTTATTTCTTCTTCTATCAAACGGTCTATCTAAGCAGTCTTAATTTTTTAACTTCAACATCAGCCAGAGGCAGTGCCATGGAGCTTGCTGCCCGCTCTCAGCTTAGATCTTGCTCGAAAGAACTGCAATCACGTGGTCGACTTTTCTGTGTAGAGTAGAGTCAACGACGCAATACACACAAGCGCTGCCTGAAAGCTTCGCCACGATTAGCCGATGCTTTTGATCCTTGAGCGTAGCGTAAAGGCGCCAATATGATACTTTGAAGTATACCTATGTATAAACGGTAGAGATACTTACTCTACGAGGCGAGATACTAAATTGGGAATTGATGGTGCTGTAGCTATCTTCTCCATCGAGTACATGTAGGAAATCATCTAGGTGTAGCGAATCTCCAACCTCGCAGCTTTGAATTGGTACGTGTGATCCTCACGTTGCAACTTGCAATCTTGACAGGCCTTCGAGTTCTATCGTGCATTCGGACTGTTGCTCTAACCTCGGCGCACGTTGATTGATTACCATCAAGTGCGAACAGCGACGAGACCTTGAAGTTTTGATGCACCGGACAGCGCGGAGCTGGACGCACAACGAACCTAAGTATGATACGTGTGCGCGGTGTACGTGTGATATCGCGACCGGAGACGATAAGCACGTTCTGTGCGTACCACAAAAATCATAGCCATAGTACGCGCCTTTCGAACTCGCCAGCTGATGGACATGCGAATCCGGCTCCGACCGACACTGCATGCCACGCATGTATCCAGGTGACTATCGCGGACTTGTATCTCGGGAAAGGCGCTACAAGCCTCGGGAAGTCACCTTGGACGCTAAGCTGCTCAAGCCACGAGGTCTTCGAATCAAAGTCTCGTCTTCATGCTCTCTCGGTGCAGGAGCTATCGCGCCATGTGGAGGCATCGCCATTACGCTATGCTCGACTATGAGGTTTGTCTCTTTTCTGAAGCTCAGCGGGCGATCACCGGATGGGAGCACGACAAATCGGTCTGTTGGGTGTTCACCCTCGTGTGCCTCTAGACGGAGCTGTGGATACTCCGCATCTTGCTGCTCGAACAAGGCCCTTTGTCGTGCTGTCCGAGAGTAGTTTGCGTCCACAGTCACTCACTTTTCAATTTACTTTGCTTCGGACAAGCATCGTTCTCCACACCCCAGCACTCACCGCTGCTACCTCTTCACCCCTACCTCCTTCCTACTTCAAAGATGAACCTCACTAAGTTGGTTGCATACCTGGCCGTTGCGTCCTTGACCGTGGGCACCCTGGCCGATGCCTCCGTCCCCGCGGCTGGGCAAGCTGTTCGTCAGCTTGGAGCCGGGGGCGGTGTCTCGACTTCGACGACGGCCGATACGGCGACGCAGCAGTCCTCGACCACCCAGACCGGTCAGACGTCCACAGATACGACTACCCAGAATGGCCAGACATCGACGAACAACGGAAACCAGGGTCAAACGTCTACGGTCAGCGGAAACCAGGGTGGACAGACCTGGAACCAGGGTGGCGGCAACTCGGGTAACCAAGGTGGACAGACCTGGACCCAGGGCGGCGGCAACTCGGCTAACCAGGGCGGTCAGTCGTGGGGCCAGGGCAACCAGGGCGGCGACTCGGCCACTACTCCGTGTCCCAGCGACGACACTAACCAGGGCGGCCAGGGCGGTCAGACCTGGACCCAGGGCGGCGGCAACTCGGCTAACCAGGGCGGTCAGTCGTGGGGCCAGGGCAACCAGGGCGGCGACTCGGCCACTACTCCGTGTCCCAGCGACGACACTAACCAGGGAGGCCAGGGCGGTCAGACCTGGACCCAGGGCGGCGGCAACTCGGGTAACCAGGGCGGTCAGTCGTGGGGCCAGGGCAACCAGGGAGGCGACTCGGCCACTACTCCGTGTCCCAGCGACGACACTAACCAGGGAGGCCAGGGCGGTCAGACCTGGACCCAGGGCGGCGGCAACTCGGCTAACCAGGGCGGTCAGTCGTGGGGCCAGGGCAACCAGGGAGGCGACTCGGCCACTACTCCGTGTCCCAGCGACGACACTAACCAGGGCGGCCAGGGCGGTCAGACCTGGACCCAGGGCGGCGGCAACTCGGCTAACCAGGGCGGTCAGTCGTGGGGCCAGGGCAACCAGGGCGGCGACTCGGCCACTACTCCGTGTCCCAGCGATGACACTAACCAGGGAGGCCAGGGCGGTCAGACCTGGACCCAGGGCGGCGGCAACTCGGGTAACCAGGGCGGTCAGTCGTGGGGCCAGGGCAACCAGGGAGGCGACTCGGCCACTACTCCGTGTCCCAGCGATGACACTAACCAGGGAGGCCAGGGCGGTCAGACCTGGACCCAGGGCGGCGGCAACTCGGGTAACCAGGGTGGAAACTCGGCAGAAACTCCGTGCCCTGGTGGTGATAACGACTCGAACCAGTGGACTGGCACCGTAAGCACACCAACTCAAGGTTCTACTGGTGGTGACCAGACCCCTCCTGCGACTACGGGTGGTGACTCGGGCGAAACGCCGAATGGCCAGGGCTCTGCTGGTACGCCTACTACGGAAGCTCCGGCTACTGAGGCTCCCGCTACTGAGGCACCTGTCACGGAGGCGCCAGCTACTGAGGCCCCTGCCACTGAGGCCCCAACAACCGAAGCCCCAGTTGCAACGACCAACGCGCCAGTGAGCAAGACTGGCATCACGACCACCACCCAGTCGGATGACTCGACCACCCAGCAGTCTGCCACTCAATCCCGCCTTCGCCACTAGGCGGCTATGGTAGCTTTTGCCTCTCTGTCACAGAGCCTGTGGCCTTGCCTGTAACCCCTGTTTCGTAAATACACGCCTGCTTCGCTTTGACGACAGAGCAGCTTGTCAAGCTTGATCGATTCGGCGATGGCCTCTTTAGAACAGTCTCACCGTCACCGTGCAGTAACACACGTTGAATTTGATCGCAGCGGCTACTGCAACCTAAGGTCTTTCGTACACATACATGTACTGTACTCCTACTCTTGGTTGTGAACTATTGAATATGAATGATGAAGTTCTCGGGGTGCTGCGCATTGCTTCTATCGATGCAAGGGCCTCGGCATGATTCCAGCGGATTTTTTCATTTTGGCGGATTGGCCGATCCGCCGTTGCGTTTGCAGTACTGTGACTGCCCGATCGGTTGCCTTTGGGTGTCTTCTTGAGTTTTTATCATCGTGTAGACGTTTAGTAAAAAAAAAAAAAAGGGATACTGCAGCAAGCTTCTTGAACAAGCACACACCAAATTCTAGTTAATACTACTAAATTTCACGATGAAATTCTGCGGATAGCGGAGTGCTAGTTCTTGTACTGCACCACAGACAGCAGATTGATCAACCCGCAGGATGGAATTCGTCCGCTGGAAGGTGATTTCCAATGGATTGAAACAGCGGAACTGCAGTACAGGCCTTAAGTTCTCCACCAGTAAAATTTTAGTGCATCGCTCTGCTGCGGTGCTCCTCAGACAAGCCACCTCCGCAGGAAATTTCCTGGAGTCAATCATTTCCTTGAGTCAATCACGCATGCAATGGCTGCTACCGCAAAAAACAACCGCCTCAAATCCTGGAAACTGAAAACTCAAAGTGCCCCAGGGAAATCGACGCCCTGATTTCCCTTCGAATCAAAATGTGGCTGGTATCATCGTAAATAGAAATCCCCAGCTTAAATTGCCGTAGTTTGTCGTCCGAGGTAGCAGGAAAGCACAAGCATCAAAAATGCGATTTACCTCGGCTTCTGCCTGTCGCAACCCCTAACCTTTTCCAAGGTCATACAAAAAGGTGATACCGCCGCAATCTGCATCCCTGTTATAGAGACAACCTTCCGTTTTGCCGCTTTTGAACGGTATAAATGAGTGGCATACTAGCTTCAGCCCGCCACCAACACTGCACAACTGCTCCAAGATAGAGTGACCTATCCCTATTGAAGGCCCGAATTGTAAAACGGGCCCCTCCGAGATGCGGAGCTATACCAGGCGGCAAAGAGGTTGAAAAGCACTATGCCGCAAGCCTAGCGGCTGGGCACATCTTCAAGAGCCCAGTCCGGCTCTGTTGTGCTGTTCGTGAGTCAGGAATGGCCGTCGCCCTCACTCCCCAATTTACTTTGCGAGCTGTGTCTTTTTCCGAGATGAACCCCATCAAGCTCCTCACGCCGCTACTCGTCATGGAGCTAGCTGTTGTCTTCGTCGCAGCAACCCCCGGCGCAACCCCCACCCCTGTGAATGGTCCGATTTACTATGGCCGTCCCAACAACGGTGGCTATCCCTACACTACTCCTCCGCCAGTCGCCACGAAGCCCAGCAAAAATGAGACTGAGACGCCCACCCCCGTGAATGGTCCGATTTACTACGGCCGTCCCAACAACGGTGGCTATCCCTACACTACTCCTCCACCAGTCGCCACGAAGCCCAGCAAAAATGAGACTGAGACGCCCACCCCCGTGAATGGTCCGATTTACTACGGCCGTCCCAACAACGGTGGCTATCCCTACACTACTCCTCCACCAGTCGCCACGAAGCCCAGTAAAAATGAGACTGAGACGCCCACCCCCGTGAATGGTCCGATTTACTACGGCCGTCCCAACAACGGTGGCTATCCCTACACTGCACCAACGCCGCAGACCATCAAAGAGAATTGAACGTCGTCGTGCAAGACCCAGCTAGACGCAGGCTTCATACCTGGGCTCGAGGGTAATTCAGACACCCGCAGAGTTCACATGAGGGACGGGTATTGATGCTTTACTAACGTTTGGTGATGACTACATATAGAACGGGCATAGGAAGTCGCTAAGTGACATCAATGTACCTCACTGAAAAACTAAAACGATGCTTTACTGAAAATCACGTTTAGCCACAAAAGTGGTTGGGTCTCGAACTGGTGCCGTAGCCGATCACGAAGTTCATTGTCCGTAGGATTTCTAGCTCTGGCTCTGACGTTTGACGCAATTTCTGGCTGAATCAGGCGTAACGCATTCCAATTCGTTATTCTCCTCAACCCCCCCCCCCTATTATTCTACTGGGCTGCACACCTCGATCACATTGTGATACCTACTCTAAGCCCTACCAGGCGATGCACACCGCGAGTAGATGCCTTGAGGGCGCACACAGTTTATTTAATTTTGGATTAAAGTAATGCGACCAAGTAGCAAGGCAATCCTGGTAATGTACTTGGCCACCTGCGGCTAGGAATTCGCAATCCTGTCTGTTGACCAGATTGTGCTACAAATTACATCGGCGGTCGGGAAGACTGGAGGTTACGTGTATTAAAATAGCAATGCGGAAGCTTTCGGAAACGGGTGAATTATACCTGTATCATCCGGGATGATTCATTCCAGTGTGTATGGGCTTCCAAGCGCTGCGACCTGGTTGTTGCGGGGGAAACACAGACTTTCGCTCAGTGTGTACGAGAAAACAAAACGAATAAATAAATGTAAAGTAATATATTACATGTACGAATGCAGCAAAAATAAACTAAAATAAATAAAATTGAACCATCCCAACTTGTTAGTTACTAGAGACAATGCTTTGGGCTGGGAGGACAGTTGATTGCGGGAATTGACGCATCTTTTACTCGGACGTGCATCTCAGCCACAGCGTCGTGAAGCCTTCGACCGTTCCGCACGTGAACGTGACGAAAGATCGTGGTCAAGCCCAGCCAACACACCAGGAATTGCTAGCAGTCGATTGTTAATCCTGAAATAAACTACCGCTGCTATTAGTACTAAAATCAATACTGGCATCGACTGTCGGTTTGCTCGAACAATTTCAGCACAATTATGACACCGTACGAGCTGATGTTGTGCGGTTCATTCATTGGTATTGTTACAATATTGATTGGGAAGGCTTCCTCGAGCAAACTTTTAACAATGATTATTGTCCGAGCCCTCCTATGCCAGGTTGTGACGGAAAACCTGTCGGGTCCATTGAATGACGGTTCGCTCGAGTACGCATATACGAGGCTACCCTTTGACTGTGACGTGTGCAGCTTGTGGTATGGTTCATGGTGGAGTCTGTCCTGGTGCCTCTCCGCATTATCTCTGGAGACGGGTACCTAAAGTAGAAGAAGAAAAAACTTGTTGGGGAGCGTCCAGTCGATGCTGGAGAGCTTGACCCACTCCACAGTGTCGCCCATGATCTTATCGCCGTCGTGCACTGCCATGGCCTTGATCGTCTGCCCGTCTGAGTCGCCATGGGATATGCCGTGCGTGAAGATGCGGTTGCTGTCATGCAGCTTGGCCTCCAAAAAGTATCGGCCGCCGTCCGCATTTTTTTTAATCTTAACATGAATATAACGACAAGCCAAAACTGGTTACAGTCGCCGCGCGCAATTGAGGGTATGAATTGCTCGGAACGCTCGGCTTTCCTTTGCTTCCCAATGATACTATATTGGCCTTCGTGGTTGCCACGGTAGAGTGGCAGCAGGAAAAGCGCTGATTGTCTCCAAGCGCACTATCGCGGAAAGGCGAGTTTCGCCGATAGGCGTATTGTATCGCCACGACTTCGGTTGTATTCGAACTGCCTGGCATCCACAAGAAGCGAGAAGACTTTCCAGCTATTCAGCGTTTTCCATCTACACGCAGGATACGCACCACGATGTGCATATAAAATATACCGTATGCTCGTGTTGCTTGATAGCTGCACGATTTTCATAAGGAAACGAATCCGTGGGAGTGTGATTCTTCTCGGGACACCGAGAACTTAATCATTTCCCAACTTACTTTGCTTCGAGCATCGTTCCTCCCGCCTCTTCTACCTCGCGTTAAGATGAACATCAGCAAGATCTTTGCGTACCTGGCCGTCGTGTCCGTAGCTATGAGCTCCCTCGCCGAAGCCTCGACTGAAACTACGGGCGCTATTCGCGGATACCCTGCTCGTCAGCTTGGTGGTGGCGGCGACATTCCCACCGTGACGCCCGTGACTGAGACGATCACCCCACAACCTACATCGGGCAGCAACCTGTCCTCTAGCGAGAGCAGCCACTCGAACAGTGGTGCGACCCAACAGCAGAGCGCTCCGTCCTCGGGCGTATCCTCGACGTCGGGGTCGAACGGCGGCGCGACCCAACAGCAGAGCGCTCCGTCCTCGGGCGTATCTTCGACGTCGGGGTCGAACGGCGGCGTGACCCAACAGCAGAGCGCTCCGTCCTCGGGCGTATCCTCGACGTCGGGGTCGAACGGCGGCGTGACCCAACAGCAGAGCGCTCCGTCCTCGGGCGTATCCTCGACGTCGGGGTCGAACGGCGGCGCGACCCAACAGCAGAGCGCTCCGTCCTCGGGCGTATCTTCGACGTCGGGGTCGAACGGCGGCGTGACTCAACAGCAGAGCGCTCCGTCCTCGGGCATATCTTCGATGTCGGGGTCGAACGGCGGCGTGACTCAACAGCAGAGCTCTCCGTCCTCGGGCATATCTTCGACGTCGGGGTCGACCTCCACGTCGGGTAGTCCGCCTTTGGGTGGAATCCCGTACCTGCAGAGCGCTCCGTCCTCGGGCGTATCTTCGACGTCGGGGTCGACCTCCACGTCGGGTAGTCCGCCTTTGGGTGGAATCCCGTACCTGCAGAGCGCTCCGTCCTCGGGCGTATCCTCGACGTCGGGGTCGAACGGCGGCGCGACCCAACAGCAGAGCGCTCCGTCCTCGGGCGTATCTTCGACGTCGGGATCGAACGGCGGCGTGACCCAACAGCAGAGCGCTCCGTCCTCGACCACGGGGTCTGGTACGCTCAGCGGAGGCAGCCAATATTGGGGTTCGTCGTCGGGTAGCCATTTCTCTGATGAACCTGTTGTGGGGCAAGAGGACCCAACGAATGCCCCGACGACAGACACCCAGTCGGTCACGCAGTCGCGTGCTCTTCGCCGTTAGGTTGATTTCTGGGGCGCACTTCAGTGTCCAGTACTTTTCACCTCGGGCAACTAGTATCATCTAGCATTAGTGTCTTGGTGATTAGTTACCTTGCCTTTCCCGTTTTGAATCCATATACAGGTTTTAATTGGGCACAGACGAAGTGGCTTTGGAATTCGTTTTAGTATGGCGGTTGTTTCTCTAGATTGTTAATGTCGTGTTCCCCTAAAAGAGTAATGATGCTTTTGTTTGTCTACGCCGCTTATAAATGCGATTTCACGAAGCTACATGCTTCGCGTACAGCATATTGTCCTTAGTTGCCGAGGCGTACCGGTACAATATATCATTGATCTACAAATGTTCATGCGTCCATCGCAATGTGACGAGTGGATCTTACCTCATTGTGCAAAGCTCACACTGGATGCCACAGAGCGAGGAGGCGAACTCGTGCGATTATTACCTTTTATTGTATTTATTGATATTCTTTTGATAGAGCCGTCTTTGGGTGCTTGCTTTCCTCCACCGAGTCTACCAAAAGGCTTCAACCATATGAATAACTCTCAGCCACAACAATCGTCATGCTGCATGCACGTGGTAAGGGATGACCAACCTCAGCCGTCTCTTGTCTTATCCCAGCTAGCAAATATGCCAGCTGGTCTTGTACTAGTACTGGGGTGGTCACCGCAGTCGGATCGCACCGAGACCACTCCATTGGGTGGGAGCCTTGGTGCCAAGGATAGCCATGTACAAGTAAGGATTCTTGTAGGAAGAGCATGCGAGAAGGAAATGGCAATGTTGGGCCAGCTCTACTTTACCAGTCACCTCTTGGCCATCAGGTGTCTGTCTTTTTGAGAAGCTGGAATGCATCCAAACGTGAGAACCCAACACAGTGACAGCATAATAAGCAACATCGGCGATGTAGGTATTAATAGTCCACAGCAGTGCTGTGACAGCACTGATGGATTCCATGTATTATTTAAAACAGCATGTGGCACTGGACAATCGTGCCGCCTGGTCATCAATCCTGGCGCTCGGTCGAGCTTCCGGTAAAGGAGGTGACCGTGTGGCGGCGCAGGTGAAGTGGCCAAGAGCTTGAAATTCATGAACAACGGCTTTCTCTCTAAAGCTTTCGATTGGGGAGGCTCAGTTTCAAATTTGCTTTGCACTCGCTAGCATCCCAGCTACAAGTGTTGTTCACCCGCTCGACTTCTTTGCCAAGTCCACGTCTTCTTCGTCCAGTTCCCAGTCTCTTTGTCTAGGATGAACCTCACCAAGATTATCGCGCATCTCGCGATCATTGCAACTGCCATGGTCTCGCTCGCTGAAGCCGGTCAGCTCAGACAGCAGGCTCAGCAAAACAATGACGATTCGTTCACGACTTCAATCGAAAAGGCGACTCCAGCTCCGACAACCAGTACCCCCATTGTGACCCCAGCTCCGACGACTTTTACCCCCCTTGCGACTCCAGCTGCGACGACAGGCTCCCCTACGGCCGCAGTGCCAGTCACGACTCCATGCCCAACAACCACCTCATCTAACACTGGATCCGCAAACGCAGAGAAGGGGGAAAACACCAACAAGACCTCCAGCTCACGTGGTGCAACCGGCGGTGATGGCGGTCAAGTAAGTGCCAACTCTGGTAACGTTAATGGCAAGGGCTCTGCTCACGGTGGAGCATCGGGTGGCGTATCCGACTCGACGAACGGTGGAGTGTCTGGTGCCAACGGCCAGGGATCAGCTAGCAGTAGCATTGCTGGCGGAGGTGCGGGCGTCGGTGGCGGCGTCGGCGGAGGCGTTTCAGGCGGTGCTCATGGTGGCGTGTCCGGAGGTGCGGGCGTCGGTGGCGGCGTCGGTGGCGGCGTCGGCGGAGGCGTTTCAGGCGGTGCTCATGGTGGCGTGTCCGGAGGTGCGGGCGTCGGTGGCGGCGTCGGCGGAGGCGTTTCAGGCGGTGCTCATGGTGGCGTGTCCGGAGGTGCGGGCGTCGGTGGCGGCGTCGGTGGCGGCGTTTCAGGCGGTGCTCATGGTGGCGTGTCCGGAGGTGCGGGCGTCGGTGGCGGCGTCGGTGGCGGCGTTTCAGGCGGTGCTCATGGTGGCGTGTCCGGAGGTGCGGGCGTCGGTGGCGGCGTCGGCGGAGGCGTTTCAGGCGGTGCTCATGGTGGCGTGTCCGGAGGTGCGGGCGTCGGTGGCGGCGTCGGCGGAGGCGTTTCAGGCGGTGCTCATGGTGGCGTGTCCGGAGGTGCGGGCGTCGGTGGCGGCGTTTCAGGCGGTGCTCATGGTGGCGTGTCCGGAGGTGCGGGCGTCGGTGGCGGCGTCGGCGGAGGCGTTTCAGGCGGTGCTCATGGTGGCGTGTCCGGAGGTGCGGGCGTCGGTGGCGGCGTCGGTGGCGGCGTCGGCGGAGGCGTTTCAGGCGGTGCTCATGGTGGCGTGTCCGGAGGTGCGGGCGTCGGTGGCGGCGTCGGTGGCGGCGTCGGCAGAGGCGTTTCAGGCGGTGCTCATGGTGGCGTGTCCGGAGGTGCGGGCGTCGGTGGCGGCGTCGGTGGCGGCGTCGGCGGAGGCGTTTCAGGCGGTGCTCATGGTGGCGTGTCCGGAGGTGCGGGCGTCGGTGGCGGCGTCGGTGGCGGCGTCGGCGGAGGCGTTTCAGGCGGTGCTCATGGTGGCGTGTCCGGAGGTGCGGGCGTCGGTGGCGGCGTCGGTGGCGGCGTCGGTGGCGGCGTCGGCGGAGGCGTTTCAGGCGGTGCTCATGGTGGCGTGTCCGGAGGTGCGGGCGTCGGTGGCGGCGTCGGCGGAGGCGTTTCAGGCGGTGCTCATGGTGGCGTGTCCGGAGGTGCGGGCGTCGGTGGCGGCGTCGGTGGCGGCGTCGGCGGAGGCGTTTCAGGCGGTGCTCATGGTGGCGTGTCCGGAGGTGCGGGCGTCGGTGGCGATGTTGGAGCTCAGGGTCAATCGTCCCGTTCTCTTCGTCTGTAAGGATGCGATTGATGGTGAGCCAGCCTAAATTGGCATGCAGCGTATGCATTTATGTGTAGTTTAGTTTTCATCAACCTTGTTGTGAGCTGGACACTTTCAAGGCAAAACAGTCTTCAATTCTTCATTTATAAGCCGAGCTTGGTGGGTCTTAGTAGGATGTTGAAGCTGTTTGGGTAGCATTAATCAGACCGCCGTCGTTAGCTGATTGCGAAAACGGACAGCCTCGCGAGCAAACTGAAGCGGATCGCACTGACCGATGACGGTCCTGGAAGTCTGATTGTTTAGATGCGAAGCTGGTACTGCCCCGCACGCGTGACGTAGCGCACCCACTTGGTGGTGGGGTATGAGCTCTTTTCGAAGACCTTGAGGAATCGCACGTGTAGTCCAGACGACGTGAACATGGGCACCTGAAATTCGATCTGAAGCGGCGGGCGCGACCACAATTTTTCCTTCGTACCCTTCATCATCTCGACCTCGGCGTCCAGCATTCGCTCCAGTTTACCCTGGAATTTGCGTATGCGCCAAACGATTGCGTGGTTTTCAGGCTCGTGCTTCGCCCTCCCAATAGGTACGTTAATCCGAGCCCGAGCCGTGTTCGGGGGCGTCTGCAGAATTCGTAGTCAAGTCAGTCGTTGCCTCAAGAAAAACACATGGCAAAATAAATAGCGATACCTACCGGGATTTTGATCACGACGTTGGTAGCAAACAACCGTGGGCTGAAGAGTGAGGCCAACTTAAGCGTGACGGAGAGTCGAGTGGTGCCTTGCTCCTGGTAAGCCGGCATAATCTTGAAGGGCAAGTTAATATTCTCGGTCACGCGATACTTCATGAGCTCGAACTCTCCATCAGGCGGAATAAAAGTGATGGTACGATCAGCGTCGAACTTGCCCAGGCGCACACAGCGGTGGAACGTACAGTCGTCAATCTCGACCTCACGCGAGCCGCGCTTTTGGCCGGCCACTTTGGCTGCGGAGGCGTCCCCCTTCTGCATCGTGAGCTTGTCGTTGAGTCCGAGCTTGCATTCGGGCATACCCGTAAGGAGCGTCTTCATGACCACCTGGCCCGCAACCTCGTTACGCAGGATCGTGCCCGTCGAAGACATGAGCAGATTCACGCTCTCGAACACGTCCAGATACACTTCGTTCCGCTTGTATCGGATGCCCTCACGACGCCAGTCGATGGCGCCCGTAATTTGCGACGTCAACTGCGACGGAGGGGCACCTCCAGGGTTCTCAGGGGTCTACAGAGAAATAATACAAGCAACCATCAATTCAGAGTACGACCTGAAAGAAGGTGAAAGAGACGTACAGCCAGCGAGGAACCAAGGTTGATGAAGAGCTTGAGCACGTCGCTGGAGCAGTTTTGAGGGTACCCGTGATCCATGGTCTCGTCCAGCAGCTCGTACACGAGCGTGAAGTTGTCCCGAATGGTCTCCTCATTGTACTTTTTGCCGAAATACTCCTTGAAGATGACGTTGAGCTGATAGAGGAACTGGAAGACCAGGGCGGCGTTGATGTTAACGCGCGAGACGGCCACCAGGTACAAGTTCTCGTGGCGCGTGTATAGGAACGAACACCCGTCGATGACCTTGACGGGCGGTAGAGTGCCCGTCTCTTTGGCCGCGATCACCTGCAGTCGGAAGCTGTCGGCCGCACGTCGACTCACGTCGTCGCGGTAGAACCGGTTGAGCACCACTTCGCCCTTCTGGCTGATGAGGAACAGGGCGCTGATCATGGCGGCGAGGTGACGTCTGGGCAGATGACAATGGGTCTTATCTGCTCCACGCCGCGCTTCCAGGACTGTGCGACCAGTCGAGACGAGAAATCTCTTCAAAGTGTAACGAACCGCCCCTCCATTAGATTTTGTGTGGCGGTGGTGTTTGGGTGCCCTGCTGCAAACTTGCAACCGACTTGCAACTAACCCAGTTTGGCATTTTGAGCGCAAGGTGAGATGCATAAGCTTCTGGTAGCTTGTTGTTGAGTAATAAGGTATTGCTCGGGCTTAGTTTTTACCACGAGGCGCCTAGTAGCCATGTAGTCGCTACGTTGGGCTCGCGTTGAGAACCTTATCGTGCACCTTCGAGGTGCTACAGGAGCCCGAAGGTGCTCAAACAGAAGTTGCGGCCGCAATGCAGCCTTGTGTGAAGTGCTTGATCCCGAAAACCTAGCCAATTTACCGGTTAAGCGATTCCGCAAGCCGATTCTGCAGCAGATGGCTTCATCCCTTCGGTGCCGTAACGAGTGTCGATGCGCATCAACATTACTCTATTCGGTGGCGCATGTTGACGCCACATTCCGGTAGCACCAGTCTACAATACAAACTCCAAGTCAAAAACCCATCGGCAGTGTACGTCAGCGCACCGCTTGACATCGCGTCTCTCCATTCCCCAATTCGCAGTCTGCCACACACGATGAGCAGTCCCGCCCCGAGCCACAAGAAGTACCTGGAGGTGTCCAACGCGCCACCCGTGTACACGTCGGCCGACGAGTTGAACGCATACTTTGGCGAGTTCGGCGGCTGCTTCGTGGCCGAGACGCTCATCCAGGCGCACCACAACCTCATCGACGAGTACGTCAGAGCCACGCAGGACGCGTCCTTCCGCGAGGAGTTGGAGCACCTGGGCCGCGACTACATCGGCCGCCCCACGCCGCTGTACCATGCCAAGCGCCTCACGGCCCACGCCAAGGGCGCGCAGATCTGGCTCAAGCGCGAGGACTTAGCCCACACGGGGGCGCACAAGATCAACAACGCTCTGGGCCAGGCCGTGCTAGCCAAGCGCCTGGGCAAGACCCGCATCATCGCCGAGACAGGCGCCGGCCAGCACGGAGTGGCCACGGCCACGGCCTGTGCGCTGCTGGGACTGGACTGCGTGGTCTACATGGGCTACGTGGACACCCAGCGCCAGTCGCTCAACGTGTTCCGCATGAAGATGCTCGGCGCCAAGGTGGTGGCCGTCAAGAGCGGCTCGCAGACGCTCAAGGATGCCGTGAACGAGGCGATCCGTGACTGGGTCACGAACGTGGACAACACGCATTACATCATTGGCTCGGCCATTGGGCCGCACCCGTTCCCGACCATTGTGCGCGACTTCCAGGCCATCATTGGCCGCGAGATTAAGGCACAGCTGCAGGAGGAGATTGGCCGACTGCCCGATGCCATCGTTGCGTGCGTGGGCGGCGGCAGCAACGCTATTGGCATGTTCCACCCGTTCGTGAAGGATAACGATGTGGCCATCTATGGTGTGGAAGCTGGTGGCGACGGTGTGGACACGCCCCGACACTCGTCCACGCTGCTGGGCGGGCGACCTGGCGTGCTTCACGGCACGAAGACATACATTATGCAGGATGCCGCGGGCCAGGTCATGGAGACCCACTCGGTGTCCGCTGGTCTGGACTACGCCGGCGTGGGCCCCGAGCACGCTTTCCTTAAAGACTCGGGTCGCGCCAAATACGTGAGCGTGACCGACAAGGAGGCCCTTGAGGCCTTCCAGCTAATCTCTCTTCAAGAGGGAATCATTCCGGCGCTGGAAAGCTCTCACGCGGTTTACTACGGTGTGAAGCTCGCGTCCACACTGTCAGCCGACCAGGTTGTGGTCATTAACATCAGCGGCCGTGGCGATAAGGACATGCTCCAGGTTGCCAAGGAGCTCGGCGTGAACCTGAACGATGATCTCACTGACAACTAGTGAATCGCAAGTGCATTAGGAGGCGAAAAATAAGATCGGTCTTTGTCTGTTTACCAGCTAATTTGTATTTCCTTCTTCGAGTTCAGTCCTGCTATAATCATGGGTGGACCAATACTCTCCTTGTCGTCGCCTGTAACTTAGTTAATCTAGCGATGACGCCGCGGTGTGCTGGGCAACGAGCCGGACGTGTTGAGGTCGTCGTCGTCGAGGTAGCTTCCGTCCGGAATAGGCTCATATCCATCCTTCGAGTTTTCTGCGTCGTCCGAGCTCTTCCCCCACAGCGTGTAGAGAAGGAAGTATAGCACGAAAATCTCCACGAGGTGCTTGGACGCTACAAAAAGCCACCACCACTTGGACTCGAGGTACACGCCAGCTTGGTGGAAATGCGCGAGACTCACGATCGAGTACACGAGGAAGACGCTGTTCGAAACGAGAAAGAAGGCACAGATAGACGTCGCCCAGTTCACTGCCTTGATCCGGTCCGTCGTATCAATTTGGCTGACTTCGAGGAACGCCTGCAGCACAGTCTTCATCCTGAACGAGTAGACCAGCACCGCGGCCAGCGACCCCAGGGACAATAGACACATGACGACGTCGTCGTACACCATGAGCCAGTACGAGTCCTCTCTTTTGGCTGCAAAGACCGTAAAGCCCAAGGCCTCAATGGAGACAATGGCGACCAGCACGAAGAAGAAGAGCCGCAGCGGATGGGACCGCACGCTCTCGTGCGTGAAGAGGCGGCGCAGCATGTCTGCCCAGAAGACGACGATGAGCACGAAGACGCTGTAGAGCAGGAAGGAGCCAAGCAGCTCCACCGCTTCGGCCAGCAAGAACTGGGCCCAGCCGTCGTCGCCCATCATGATCCTAGAGGGCTCCACCAGCACCGACTGCTCTCCGTACGGCGTGGCGAACCACACCACGCGGGTGAGCGAGGCCAGCCCCATGAGCAGGTAGAAGCCGAGTGTGGCGGCCTGGCGAGTGGGCGACTGCGCGTGCATGGCGAAGGCCCAGAAGGAGAAGAAGCAGGCCCCGCCATAGGCCAGCGCCAGTACCGTGTCCACTTGGCGGTAGCGGAACTCGAGATGGATCAGCGGCGCTGGAGGCGGTTGATACGCATGCGACGTGGGCCATGGGCGAGCAGTATGGGCCATAACGGAGCAGATAAAGTGAGCATGGAGACGAGAGCGGCATGGGCGCTTAGTGGAGACGCAGCGCTACGCGTTCATAGGCAGGGGAACGCACCATGAGTGCCGTCGTCCAGCGGCATCGCTGGCGCATTGACGTCCGTCATGAAGCGCAGAGGTAGTTAGTTGGCCGTGTATCCGATACTAAATTGAACTCAGAAGTTCGAAAAAGCTTATACTTTAAAACAAGTTAAAAGCTCAAATATTATAATTAGTGTGGACCACATGAATTATGTTACGCATCTTGATTTGACACCATTTTCTTGCTAGTTGCATGTACTACTGGTGGAGACCACTTTTCAAGCATCTACATAATTATTTCGCCATCAGCGATGCCCGTGCCTGCCGCAACAAAACACGGAAACCTTTGCATCTATCGACGTCGAGAATTTTGTGTCCGAGTTGATTATCCATTCAAATTGAACTATCGCTCGAAGCCAATCAAAAGAATATTTCCACTAGGGATGAGTCGCCGATAAGCAATTGCCATTGCCACCGCATTGGCCCTCTGTCAAGGAGGCTGAGTCCATTGTGAGGATTAAACTTTCTCAATTATAATACCCATACTTTCGACGCACTTGATGCTTAGACAGGCTCGACGTAAAACATCGAATCCTTGCTGACATTGTGATGTTTCTTGGCAATAGGAGACCCCAGCACCCCCTTTGGTAATCGCTGGGCAACGCATAGCCGACGGTTTTCCTGCAACGCCGCGAATGACCAAATATGTCAGCAACGCATACATGCATCAACTCAATGATGAGAGGAAACAGCTTATCCTGTTTGCGTACCTCTTCGAAGGCCTGCTCAAAATGGCTGTGACGATGCAGTGCCTTGGCAGCTAGCCTCATAGTCTCATGCTGTTCGATAAGTTTCTGTTGATGCTGGGAAAACACCTCTATTCGGTTGATGTGCTCTAGTAAAACCCGCGACTTCTCTTCTGCCCGTCGCTGCTTGCGCACCTTATCGAACTCGAATGACAACCGATCCACTTCTATTGGAAAGCAAAAGTGGTGCAATGAGGAAACGACACACAAAGGATGTCAAGCACAAAAATCGGAGAATCGTACCATTATTTGCAGGAAGGGTAGCATCTCGACTTGGTCCGTTGGTAGCATGTGGCGCGAGCACAATAGAGGTCAGCTCGCTTGGGCTGCTCACCATAGTTTCTGTGGAGATGCTCGTTGGTGCAGTTAACGCCACCGTGGCAACCTTCTCAATCAGCTGTGCGGCGTGCATTCGAACACGGTTGATATAGCTTTCCTGGTGAAGGATCGTTGGGTCTTGTCCGGGTTGATTGGAGCGTTCATCTGGGAGCTGAAGGTGCTTTACGAAGCTGCGGTAAGGCACCTTGGCGTTGTCCTTGAGCAAATGGTCGTCAAAGTCACCCAAGAGCGACCGAGCCTGTTTTTCATCTAGTCCAAAGTTGCGCGCCTGCAGCGCCTCAATAAGCTGCTTCGAGGTAATGATCCCAGACCCCCCAGGGTCACGCGACTTAAATGCAGCTAGCAACACCGATTTCATCGAGCCGAGTCCGATCGGGCTCGCATACCAATGCTCGTTCTTGTAGGATTTAGACGCCGTTTCGTGGGCTTCAATCGAGTCGGCGAGCACATGCTACAGCGCCGCAACGAAGAGCAACGCGAGTTGTTGTGGTTGACACAGCGTGGACAGACAGCAAGAAAGTCAGTTGCATACCGAGGACGCACCATCCAGGAGCTAGGCAAGCAGCGTGTACCTTTGCCTTTTCGTGTTCGGGAAGCAGAGCTTCTCGTGGCGAGAGATTGCGCTTGGTACTGCACTGTCCCCCTCGAATGGCCGTTCCACTGGTCGAGTCGCAGGGTAGCAGAGGAAGCTTGAACTTGTCCCGGCGCATCGGCTTGAGCTGCGGCGCCCCCGCGTGGAGGCGTCTGTCCATCGCCTCATTGTGACACGTCGGCGCCTCAAGTGCATTCGCGTCTAGCTTGGTCGTGCCACGAGTGTCTCTCGAGCCTGACAAATGGCGGGGCAGCTGGTGCGCGTCGGCGTGGGCCTCACAATTGTGGGTGATCGAAGGCAGGTTTGTGCTGCCGAGAACACCTCGTCGCTGCCTCCCCATGATCCGCCCCACAAAGTTTGTGACAAACCACTGCAAAATGCTCGCAGCAGGTGGACCAGTCCACGTGGGCTTCCGGAGCGACCCTTCCGGGTTTAACACGGCACGCTGGAATTTATTGCCTTTGTGCTGGAGTCAATCCTGGTGACACATGTTGAACCTGTTCTGAAGTTGAGGTCCATCTTATCCGAAGATGGCTACACCCAAAGGATGCGAGGATGATGCGCACTTAAACGGAGACCGTCGATCCGAATCTTTGCGCTGACTAGCAAGCAGCGTTTCAGCGGTGGTGCCGCTCCGGAGCAAGTTGGCGGTGTCAAGCGTTTCCTCCCCCCTTGCTGCCTGTCGAGCACGCCCACATTTGGTGCATGTAGACTGCGGCTTCGCAGTGCGTCGTCGCGCGCTTTCCGACCTCATTTTGCAGCGCACAGCAGCGGATCGCGCGGTGACAGATCCCGGTCTGTAGGAGACGACGGCGTCACCCTGGCTGGCTCTGCGCGCGGCGCCCGTCCTCACGCCTCCGACTCTCTTCTACGCAATGCAAGACGCGTCGTCGGGCAAAATCGATTGACTGCGCTTCCGTATCTGCGGCGCGCACGAGAGTGCCATCGAGATGAGGCCTTCCCAACGGGGGAAAATACTGCCGCGTCGTCTCGTTACTCGCGCCCACGTGCCTTTGTATAGGGCCGCCTTGCTCGAGTGGCATCGGCTTTCCCAGCTGCGCGCCGCAAAGGCAGTATTTCGGCAGCGAGCACTGCTAAAAGCCACAGTATCGACGCGCCACTCACCCAAGTCATCCGCTGCAGACGGTGGCCGCGAACCAACTGCAAAATTCAAACGTAATAGCAATTATGAGTCAGTGTCGCAGGACCAGGACCAGAAGCAGCAGGCAACGTGCTGACGGGCGACTTGGCAGACGCGGGTTTGTATGGCTCCCTCACACTCAGTGCGAAAACCCCCAAGCAGCACTCGGTCTTTTGATGCAAAAGGCGCGGGCTGCGATTGGCCAGGCCGGCTCTGAACCCCACTCACTCGTCCTCAGTATGCCTAGACTTTTGCACAACTTACACAACCGGAGCACATGTTGCCAAAACCGGGGCTCGAGAGAGAGAGCAGGAGCGATTAGGTCGTGGCGAACTGACTTTACCTGGGCGGAGAGGCATCCGACGATCGCACACTTTGGCAGAGACCGCGAAGCGCACAAGAAGGCGAGGAACGCTCAGCGAAGGACGTTGAGAGAAACCGCTTCGAGTGCTTGTAGCAGCAGGTGCCGATCCATCCGCAGAGACTTGCCAACGCACCTCCTGCTCCGCAGCCGACCACGCCATGAACCACCGCAGCAACTCGGCAGGCCCGTCGCGGCGAGCCCGCAGCCGCAATGGCGTGAGCATCCCAGGACTCAACGTGGACATCGAGATGCTCGTGCAGAGCACGCAGGGATCGGCCATGCACTTTGGCCGCAAGTCGTCGGGCGAGAAGTTCCACGGCTGGCTATGGATGAAGTCTGGCCGCTTCTCCAAGTGGCGCAACCAGCACTTTGTGCTCGACGGCGCGCTGCTCACGTACTACGACACGTTCCCTACGGACCAGTTCGTGTCCGAGTCGTCGCTCATGCCCATCCCCGGGGACAATTTGTTCACGACCAAGAGCGAGTCGACCCCCGCAGGTGCAGTGCGTGTGGCCCATGTGGAGACTTCCCCCAAGTCCAAGATTGCTTTCAAAGTGTTTGCCGTTAGCGGTAAGATCATTGACGTTCGTGCCAAGAACGAGACGTTGTCCAGGCAGTGGGTGGACCGGCTGAACGAGGCAGCGGCATTGGCAAAGCGACAGGAGTCGTTGAACACCAGTACCACGAGCACCGCGTCGTCGACGCTTTCAGCGGGCTTTTCGGACTCGGAGCTGGACTTTGGCTGCAACATTGTGGACAAGAGCGGCTGGCTCGAGGTCGGAGACCGCAAGTCCAAACGAGCGCGTTTTTGCGTTATGCAGGGCAACATGTTTACCGTGTACGACACGGAGGACGCATGGGCTGTACCGCTCAGTCGTGCGTACGTGACCCACGCCGAGAAGATCAGCGAAGCGACTTGCGAGTTTTCAGTGTCAACGTCTGCTGGAAAAAGCACCAAGACGCTCATGTGCAAGGCAAGGTCGCAGGACGAAATGCACCTGTGGATGGAGGCACTCAACAACGCCTTCGAGTAAGCTTCGCAGCTCGATGAGAACAGTTGCGACGCTTTTTCACCCACCCACCGCGACGCTACCAGTGACCTGCGGTACCCAGCGTAGTAGATGTGACGGCCACGCCCAACGCCATGTTTTCAAGTCCCAGCGGCGATTTCAAGCACCAGTTCGACTCTTATCATTGCCACCCCTACTCCAGCGCGTGTGTTCAAATTGTCGCGAGGGGTGGCAAGCGTGTGCGGCGTATTTAAATTATTCTCCGGCCAGCGGAGACCGGCAAGTTAGTAAGCCTTTTGTCGAGACCACGTAGTTGGCGTGCAACCGAATGGAAGTTGCATGTAGTTCAGCAAACAAACACGCGATCTTCATTCGTTTAATTTTTAAGAGCATTCTCTCCTCTTCCTCGTGACGAAACGCAGCATGCAATAAGGTGCTCGACAAGACACCGCGTTGTGACGTTAAAAGAGCTGAATGCATATCGAGATGCGTTGCACTCAAGAGCGTGGCGTTGCAGTGGGCTGTGGACATCCAAGCGTCCACGGTCTCCGGTACCGTTGCAGACCAGACCAGCCATTCCGAACGTATCGCGACGAGTTTGATGTAACGTTAGTCAAAAGGATGCAGTTAGAGCGCGTTTGGTAAATATAGATCTCAATCGCGCAACGGCGTCCATATTTCGTGTAGTTGCGGCAGGAGTCGGACCATCGACAGGAAGAACCGTTGCCTACAACTCCACATCCAACGCCACGCACTTGTATGTACGTTGATAAGCATCACACTTCAACACGAGTGCAAGTCACTTGAAATTTGTCATCACTCAGCAATAAAAAAATGATTAGGTTCAAGAATGTCATACAACCTGAACACGAGTTCAGGCTTCATCAATACTACGGGCGCATACGTCATGTAATGCCACGTAAGTCAGGCGTCATCATGAGAGCGCATCAGATCCTGCAGCCCGCGACGATTGAGTCGCTGGTGCTGCTGCATGAGCACCAGCCGGCGCTTGTCGCTGACGACATCCGTGGAGTTCTGGTCCAGAAGCTCCTGGCGCACCTCATGCTGCAGCGCGTGGAGAATTTCCGTCATCTTCGGACGACGCCTTGGATCCGTGTTCAAGCAGCGTGCAATGAGCTCGCGACGGCATGGCGAGCAAGAGGGCGGAATGGTTGGCCGCAGGTCCCCGCGTGACACTCTCATCATGATGTCGATGGTCGTGTAGTCCTTAGGTAGATCGTGGTACGGCTCGCGCCGCGTCTCCAGCTCTACGAGAATGACCCCAAAGCTGTAGCAGTCTACTTGTGTATCATATCGCTCCTCGCGAAGAATTTCGGGTGCCAACCAGTACGGCGTCCCGACGATCGTACTGAAGAGTTTGCCTGGTAGTAACTGACGTTTCGACTCTCCAAAGTCTGACACTTTGCACGAGTAGGTGCGTGTGCACAGCAAATTGGAGGACTTGAGGTCGCGATGCACTAGCGGTGGATCGCAGTTGTGCAGATACGAGACGCCCTGCGCCACGTCGGTAGCGATCTTCAGCAGCGGATCACTCCAGGCCAGCGTGATGGGGCTACGCAGCAGCGAGAGCACGTCGCCACGTTCCAGATACTCCATCACGAGACCAACGTTAGACAAGTTGTCGAACGTGGCACCAATGAACAAGACGATGTTCGGATGCCGTAGGCATGCCAGCAACTCCACCTTGCTCTTGAAGGCGGCAAGACCCTCGGCTGTAAGGCACGACTGTGCCAATCGTTTCACCACCACATCTGTTTGGTGATACTCGCCCACTAACACTTCGCCGTTCGCTGTCTTGGCTAAAATGTCCTTCAGCTTCAGGTCGGCAAACGGAATGGATACTGTCATGAACAACTCCATGTCACCAGTTGCACCCAACGCTCTCTCTAACGCCTCCTTCTCATCACGCGTCATGGCATTGCGATTTTCTAGTCCGACCTGCTTCACTGAGAGGTCCAGCTTTAGCGTTGTGTTAATACGCTCGGCACGCACTTTAGATGCATACGCCATGCGGGCAGCTCGATCCTCCGAGTACGTAGCCGTAAGCGTGAAGCACGTGGGCAGGAAGACGCACAGGAAGAACAGGAACGCCTCATTACTCATAACGCGTCTGCTTGACGAAATCAGGGGTGTCGCTCCCAAGAAGCACAACATTAGCGTCGTAATCCACTCCGCTACAGCCAGCAGCAGCACGTGCGTGAAATCCAGCTTCATGGCCACTGCAACAATACCAGCGAATGCAGCCAACACCGCCAGCACGCCCATGAGTAGCGAGTATGCCAACTTGCTATCGTAAAGCTGCACCCACGAGAGCATACTCATTTGTCCGTCCACGCCGGAGATTTTCCCCCATTCCGACGTATCATACCACGACGTCGGCATCACCGTATTTGCCGCGCAGACCAGTCCATTTTCCAAACTCAGCTGCAAATTCATCCTCACCCCGACCAGTTCGTGGTGGACAAACACCGCGAGCCCTACGGACCAGCACAGCACAATCAGCGACGCAATGACCTTCCAGTGTCGTCGAATATAGTACACCCCAATCCGAAGCCGCATGCTGCCTTCGAAATACTTGAGCGGCAGCATGCCGTAAATGACTGCAAAAGGTGCAAAACTCCACAGCAGCCACGTGAGTCCTTCGTCCTTGGACATGGGCTCAATGAACGAGACACAGCTGCTCTCTGTAGCATTTGCCGTCCACAGCGGTTCTTCCTCCAGTAGTGACGTCAGCAGATCCACCCATGCGTAGTCGTTGCCCGAGGGTGCAATGCACGTGTCCTTGAAGCGGTGGAACAGGACGTAGGCGGCTCCTTCAAAGGCCACAAGAGCCAGCATGAGTCTCCGAGCCACGGGGAAGTCCACGGTGGACGAGTAGAGCTGGTACGACTCCTCCATCCGCTCGTCTCGGAAGTGGTTACTCAGCAGCTTGAGGTCTACGCGAGGGTCCATGTGCGCCTGCCACGTAGCGGAGCCCTGTGCAGACAGCAATTGCACCCCATTGAGGGTCTGTTCAGCATCTCTGGAGGACGCGGACGAGCTGTGAGAAGAAGATTCCGATGACGAAGACGGTGAACGAGGTCGGTGGTGCGTGATCGGGATCTCTGGGCGACCATCGGGGGTGGCGACGCGATTGTAGACGCTGCCGTCCTCCTCTTCCTGGTCCACGTCCAAATGCCGCTCCATCATCGCAATTGGGATCGATTCAGCGGCCAAATTTGGTATGATGTGAGTTTCTGCCAATGAAAAGCACCAATGTGGACCACATACTACCCATAGCCGGTGCGAATGTGATATGGGTCGCTGAATTGGACCCAAGTCGTCAAATTGGAGCCTCTCCCAAGTCACTTGACGACTGTAAGCCACTTACAAACGCCAAGAGATTCGAGCGGCTACTCACATCAATCCAAGCACAGCGACGCGGACGACACCAAGCTCCTCTTCCGTCCATCCGTGCAACGCCCTGCAGCCATGTCCTCGACGCGGCCGATCCCCATCGGAGGAAGCGGCAGCCAGCGTGGGTCCCCCGTGAACCGTAGCCCCAACGGCGCAGCGATGGTGTCGCACTCGCTGCCCGCAGACATGCACCACGTGCACCTGTCGCGCTTCATGACGAGCACAAACGGCGTAAGATCCGGCGGGCTGCAGCCGCCCAGAGCACCCCTCGTGGGCTCCATGCCCGAGCCGAACTTCCTGCAGCTGGACAGCATGCCCGACTTGGCGCTGGGGCCTCCGGCAGAAACTATTCGAGAGGACTCGCCGCCTCAAGCACCCGCAGTCATTCAGGTGCGTGAACGCTTAATTTTTGCAGGGGTTAACAGTGTCTTAATTTATTTTTGCGGCGGTGATGCAGTTTGCAAGCTCCTGCCCCGGGGATATTGGCTTTTTGCGGCAGGGCAACCCGAACAGAAGCTCCTGGACGCCGTCGCTCGAGCCGAACCTGGCCGAGCACGACGACTTCGACTTGTCCAAGTCTCCTGCGCTGGCGGCCATGTCAGCGCTGAGAGAGAGGATGTCTCCCGGTGGGGTTGGGGGCGACGCAGGAACTACACAGCAGGGCTCGTACAGGTCTTTTAGCGCCGCAGGAACACAGCCCTCAAGGCATTACTACGCGTCCGACGAGTCGTCGAGCTACGCAGTGAGCGCAGAGCTGCTGGAGCGGCTGAGCATTACGTCGGAGGAGGAAGGAGAGGACGCAGAAGACCGGAACGAACGCTACCGGGTGCCTGGATACAACTCGCACATGCCAGCAGATCAGCGACGGCGGTCCGAGCGGCGCGGATCGTACGGCAACGTGTCGGACACTGGCGACACGGGCATCTTTGAATTCGACGACCAATAGACACGACAGGCATTGCGATAAAACAAACTGGAAAATGACAAACAACGAGAAATGCATGGTCTGGTTCATGGTGGAGGAAGCGGTAAGGAGGAAGAACATTGACAAGGCGGCAATCGTGAGCCACGATTGTTGACGAAGTATCTTAGCGTACGTACAAGAATCGTTTCTTTGAACGAAGCTTGCTCCTCCCGGGCGACCAGCGAAAAGACGTTATCGAGATCAGGTTGCTCCGCAACACGTGCAACGGCAACTCGCATCTGCAAAATCCACATGCAATAGTGCGGCGTGGGAGCCTCTGCTTGAAGCAGGTGGCAAAGCAGGCTACCAACATGCTGGCCGTCAGCCTGACGCAAGTCGACGAGAGGGGACTGAGTGGAGCGGATCCCTTCGAGTGCTCTGGATACTGGCGGTCCTCGCAGCCTCGGCTGGGATGTTTGGCCTGGAACTTGCATTGCGCACGGCGGGCAGCACGTTGCCATTGCCTTTTCGTCCGCGACGACATCGGCGAACACTGAGAAATTCAAGACGTCCCCAATCAATGGATTTTCTGTCCACCTGCACGACTTTGACCCATAATAAAGAACCCTTCAAGGAAGAAATCGATCAGGAGGGGCGACGTCAACATTTTCAACTACACCCGCGAAATTAACCTCATAATCAGGGACGGGTAACCCTCCTCGGTCGTCTCATCGCCTAATCCCCGCACAAAATGCACCTACAGCAGGTCAATCGACCAGCGTCGCCACTTCCATTTTGTCGCTCAACCCCCTTTGAAACACCGAGCCCCGAGGCCCCATTAGCAGACGACTGAAATCCCGACACCTCCCAGCATGTTAGTCGACGTGAAGCGGGACATGTGCGTACTACAGCTTCCACAGGACGTGGGCGAGCTCGTGCAGCGCTCCAAACCCACCCCCAACGCCCAGCAACAGCCCCGCGAAGCAGTCCATGCAGTGGATCGCTGGAGACAAGTTCGCACTCGGATAGGGCAGCTGACACGCGGCATGAAGCGCTGCAGACGTCGCAGCGTCGACGGCAAGGACGAGCTCACGTGCGGAGCCTCTATCCTGCACAGGGACTTCTGGCTCGAAGCTCTGGACGATCAGCACCGCTACGGATTCCACTTGCGCGCCTTCCACAAGGCCTGGAAGCACGAGGTGGAGAGTCGCAGCGGTGAAGACGCGAGTTTCTTCCACTGGCTCGATCATGGCAACGGCCAGAGCGTGGACCTGCCGGAATGCACCCAGCAGGAGCTGCGCACGACACGCGTGCAGTACTGCACGGCTGAACAGCGTAAGCACTACGAGCTCAAGTTCGTATCAGACGGAGAGGAAGGTGTGAGAGTGCGGTACGCGACATCGGGACGCGTGGTGCACACGGACGAACTCAGTAAGTGGATCTTCGTCATGGACCTCTCAGGACACATGTACCTTGGCCGCAAACGCAAGGGCCGCTTCCATCACTCGAGCTTTGTGTCGGGGGCTCCGATCTTCGCAGCAGGGAAAATCATCATCAAACACGGTGTTATCCTTGCAATTGAGCCGCACAGTGGCCACTTCAAGCCGCGGTTAGAGAACCTCCTGGCTCTGTGCTCTATGCTGGCTAACCACGGCGTGGAAGTCGACGACATCGCCTTCATTAAGCCCAAGAAGTGGACCTGTGTGTGGCCCTTTCCACCTCAGCCAGACCTCGAACTTGAGGATTTTGCTGGTGCCTCGGACACGGACTACGGTGCCGATAAGTCTGACACGGACTACGGTGCCGATAAGTCCGACACTGAAGAGCCGCAGACGCTACTACTTGGATTGGAGAAGTAGAGTGTAGATAGCTTGCCTAGTGAAGTGTGGCGTTCGTATTTATCCCGACTTGGCCGTCTCGAATAAATGTACTATTTGGCGTGTTCACCTCTATCGCCGCTTGTACTCGCACGCCTTCAGCTCAACAGGTCGAACGTTTTGCGGCTTGCGAGACGACTTGACAAACTCGAATAGCACGAACATCTTGTTGCGCTCGTCCTTGCTCTTGCAATCAAAGCCCATCTTACTCAGAATCTGTACGAACCCGACGATTCCGCCAAGCGACTCACTTTCAAAGCGGCTTTTCACCTCAGCAACTTTCAACACACCTCCAGGCTTCAGCACGCGATACACCTCACGCACGTACTCGCGAATGCTCGTCCCCATCAGCGCCAAGCAGTACACGCCGATATCAACACTGGCGTCCTTCAACGGAACCTACATCACAAACAAACAAAAATCAACCAGATCACATCAGCTCGCTAGCTCCACAGTACCCAATAGCTTCTTATCCAACGTACATCAGCAATATTGCACGCCGTAACATGCGGCTTGCGCGACACCAAATCAAACGAGTGCACTGTGTTCGGCACACTCTCGGCCAACCTGGCATCTCCACAGCCGAAATCCGCCACAACCGCCTTCGGGTGACGTCTACGATAGTCACAAAAAGCAGGGAATGTCAGCAGCACACTCAACTTTTAAACCTCAGAGCGTCGGCAACGCACTTGACGTAATCGATGAACGTGTCTAGGGGATTGGTGGGCCACTTGTCGGCCTGCTCTCGGAAGCCCTGGTGGTACACGTCGAAGAGCTCTGGGTCCTCCTGGAACGTGGAGAAGGCGTCGCCACCCGTGCTCGTGTACAGCTGCTCGTTCAGCATGCGGAACTTGCCGCCGTCGAGTTTGCGCCGCATCTCGGCCAGTCGCTCGGCTGGAGTCAGCGCTTTGGTTTTGCCCTTGGCCTTTGCAGGGTTCTGCTGCTGCTTCTGCTGGGATTTCGACACGGCTGCGACCTGCTGCGTCTTGTGCTTCTGGTGGAATTTCTTACTTCCCCCAGAAGAGGCTGGTTTGCCCTTGGCGCCGCCTTTGCCAGCACCTCCACGCTTCTTGCCCATCGTAGCTGCTCGCCTCGAGAACTGGATGAGAGCAGCTCGAACTTTTGACCGAATTTAAGATGAAAATTACACAAATATCCGAATTTAAGTAGTCCACACCTACATGGTGTATGAGTTGTGTCAAGTTGAAGTGCTTGATGCAAAGGAGCCAGCACGGTGTCTCGCTCGTGATGGCGCAAAGGCAGATGGAGTTCGACAAGTACATGCATGGCGAAGCAGAGTATCGAGTCTTTCCATCGTTGTGAGTCCCACGGAGCGGGTCTCGCGCGTGCACGGCACCACCAGAAGCCTGTGATTGGCGGCGGGCATGCTGCCTGGCGGTCACCTCAATCGGACGTCGTCGGTTCAATCACGACTCGGATCGGCATCTGTCTTGGACGTCAGGGATTTGCTGGACGACGCGTGGCTGCACCATCGGGATCGCCACAAGGAGCGCGTGCCGGCAGCGATGCGCGTGGCTTGACATCTTCCAGACCGACAGCCGTCACTGCTTGGCTTTTGGGGTCATTGATCCTGCTCACAACTGCTTTGGCGCTGTATTACACAGTCGCAGTCTGAAGAACAAGTTTATTTCTTCTCTTTGACTATGAGTGGGAAGTCCGACATTGCATTCCTGCTCAACCCGCAGTCGTCGAATGATGGGAACCAGAACATGATGACGCCCACGTCTCCGCCGCCGCCCACGTTCCAGCGCCTGATGGATGTAGCTCGGAGCCCCGATGCGCCGGTTATGTCGTCGCTGATACTCTTGGGCTCGTGCATTGCACCACTGGAGAAGAGGAGCATCGCCGGCAAGAAGGGGTCTGTTCCCGTGTTCTCGTTGTCTGCAGTGAGCGAGGTCACCAGTAACTGCGCCGTCGATGACGAAACAAAATTTCAACAAGAAGCGACGACACCAAAGGATGGAACTCCCGCCACAAAGGCCAAGGCAAGGGTAGGTCGAAAACGCATTCGAAAGAACCGATCACTGCCGTGCCAGGTGGAGAATTGCACAAACAACGCTGTCTACCGAGGCTGCTGCGTCCGCCACGGCGGAGGATCGCGCTGCACTGTCTCGGGCTGCTCGAACCGCGCCAAATTGTACAAGCTCTGCTTCCAGCACGGAGGCTTCAAAACGTGTGCAACAGAAGGTTGCACGCGCAAGTCGAAGCGCTACGGTCTCTGCTGGTCACACGGAGGTGGTCGCATCTGCGTGATTCCAGACTGCATCAAGGTGTCGACTCAGGACGGGCTGTGTTGGGCTCACGGCGGCGGCAATCGATGCAAGCTAGAGGGATGCAGCCGTCGCTCGTACCAGAAGTACGGCTATTACTGCGTTGACCACACGTGTCTAAAAGATCCAAGCGATGAAGATCATCTCAGAAAGCACCACTAAAGTTCATCGTTGTTGACACACTAGCTTTCTCGCAGTTATTTTTCACGGGTGTTTTGAAAGTTTATCTCCTGTGATCACGTGTGATGGAAGGATTCAATGTGCACGTGAAACCCTTGTAGGAAATCACATGTGCGGTGATCTTCCCATGTTGATCGTGGTTACTTGGTATTGTACTTAGAAAGAGAATGTATTATTTGAAATACTAAGAATAGTGAGCGGTACTAGCAAGTTTGGTGACTAATGTAATACGCTCCGCCTTTTAACCCAACCCATTATTCCCCGAAGGGCGTCCTATAGGTACGTCGCCTACAGAGGCCGAAAGGGAAACCGAATAGAACCAGTATAATAGCTGCAGGTCGTTAAGATGCACACTCAAATTCTTCTGACTTACTGGTAAGTGAGTTCGCAAGAGGTCCAAACAATTCCATCGCATACCCTGATAGTGCTCTGTAGTACTAAGTGATGTGAGAATCTTCGCGCACATGGATAGTTGGTACGATCAGTGTGCTCTTTCGGCACAGCAACTATCTGTCGTCCAGTCCAGTCTAGTATTATATGTACGCGGCGTGCGAGTTAGTTGCGGTCCGCCCTGTGCTTGTTGATCTTGCTCTCGTAGCGCGTGTTGTACTGCAGGAGAAGTTCGCGTACTTGTGCCCAAGGCTTCCGCCACCATCTCGTGGGGACGATTATTTGCGTAAAGTTGTCAGTTCGCCATCACGTGGGCGGAGATGTTGGCGTTGTCGCGTTCTTGCAGAGGAGAGATAAGTATGTTCATCAGACTTCGACTGCACGCACTAAATTAGTTGTGGGCAGGAATGACGACCCAAGCCATGCACTGACGGCTGTCCGGAAGATATCTAGCCACGTGCTTCGCTGGAGCGTGAATAACGTTTAAATTTGACAAAAATATGTAAGCTAGCTCTATTTTTGCTCGTTGGTGGAGCCACCAGACTGTTAGCTTGCCAATTTGGCAGTGCCAGCAATGATGATCCTGGATAGTGTGTCGGAAAAGCTGCGCTCCAAGCATGTGCGCACGCTAGAGCTACTACAGAAAACACTGGATGAAAATGTCGAGCTGCGCGAACGCGTCGCGAAGCTACAAAAGGTTTGTTAGGTCTTACTAGCTACGATACCTGAGCTTCTTGCAACCAACCAACCACCTTTTTGGTAGGGTACACTTCACCTTGGCCAAGGACTTCCACGCTCGAATTTGTCATCGGAACTGGAGGAAGAAATAGAGCACCTCAAGGAAGAACACATCTGTAAGCTGAAAGAGGTCGAGGAAGCAGCAACCGCGAAGCTAACCGAACAAGCGCACGCGATTGACACACTTTCAGCTGCAAACAGCAAGCTAAAGAACGATATGATCACGATGGACGTTGCCTTACGTGACGCACGCGGTACACTTAAACACGAGCGGCATACCTGGAATGGAGAGCGTGCACAGCTTGAAGCTACCATAATCGAAGCGACGAAGACTCTACCACCCGCAAGCCCCGGTCGATTCAAACGATCTCACCCGCAAACTGAGGGTGTGATTGAGGACGAAAAGTCGAATCAAAGACTTGAAGCGGAGCTCGAATTGAGTCGACAGGCGTGCACAACTGCGGAAGCTGCGCATCGGTCAGCCGAGGCACATCTTGTCGAAGTGAAAAACGATTTCGAGCGTGTTTTCAAAGAGGCTGCAGCTCAGCGGGAGCAAATAGCAGCGTTGCAGTCACAGCTCGCTGCGACACAAGCACACCATAAAACCCTTCTCGAGGACCTTAAGACCGTGCGAGAGCGCAATCGAAATCTAGAGGACAAGCCTGCGAAAGAGCGGCCGCCAACACCAACGACAAAGCTCTTGCTCCAACAAAAGACGCTGCTAGCTCGACTGCAGGAGGCAGAAGAGAGCTACTCGAAGCTTGAAGGTGACCATCGAGCTCTGCAGTCTCAAACTGCTAGATTGCAGCAGCAGCTCGCAAACGAGATTGCGCAGCGAAAAGCAGACGCCACCGAAGCCGGCATCTTCGCAATACACGTCGAGCTGAAACGCGAAAACTTCCAGTTGCGAGCGCAAGTTGAAGAGCTGAAGGCGTTGCAAAAGCGCTTTCTGACATCCGCAAAGAAGAAGACCATGAGCTTCCCATCCCTCTAGCAAATACTTCAACATCACTGGCTAAACGCTCACAAACAAATCTTTCATTGCTCTATTGCTTTCCTCCTCTCGCTACACACAGCACACCACTGCTGCGCACCTGACAAATGGACCTCATCAGGCCTCGAGAGATCCGTAGGTGTGTCCAGCGGGGTCAATACGTCGTCGAGTTTCCGCGTCCGCCAACGGCTGATACTCGGTCATAAACTCACGTCGCACGCGGTCGCGATCATTGGCATTTGGCGTCCGGCGTGCAATTTCAGCAGCCTTCATGGCGTTGCGCGTGATCAATGGAGAGCGTGAGAACGCAGACGCAGTGAGCGCCTCCGGGGTTCGAATCGGCGTCAAAGCTTCCTCCAGCGGCTCTAGGTACACGAATCCAGGTAGCCGCAACGTCCCATTGTACACTGCCGTCCCCACCAGCAACGTCAACATGCCCACAAGCTGCAGCCAGCTCCAAATGGTCCATCGTTCACCGAATTCGCCATGCGTGAACATGTAAAACAGCAGCAAATCTGCGCCCCAGACCGTAATCGGCCTGAAATTGTCCAGGATCGCGTGCCAAATGGAGTTCAGCAGATACGTCACCGATACCGCGAACACGTTATAGCCCAGAATCACCAAAAGGTAGATTAGCACCACCACCTGAGCCAGTCCACTGTTCATGAGCATCTGGTATGCGTCATCGAATCTTTCGTTCGAGCCTAGATCATTCCCCGGGACGAAGTAGGCAACTGGATACACAATAAAAGTCGTCAAGATCAAACCCCAGAGCCCTTCCATACCCACCACCACCAGAGGGGGCGCACTGTCGCCTTCGTCCATGAGTTTCTCTTCGAAAACGTATTGTACGGCTTGGATGGCACAGCTCAGCACGACCATAAACACGCCGAATGCTGGATGCTGATTAGCCGAATTGTTGTCCTGACTGTCGGCGTCGGCGAGGCTCGTGGCCCCCACCATCAGCGCCGCCAACATGTTGAGGCCGATGCCGATCCACATGTAGCTGCGAAGTCGGTCTTTTAGCACAAAAACCTTCAATAGCGCCACAAACACGATGACTGTGCACTTCATGAGCTGGAAAACACTGACGGTGACGTAGAGAAGCCCGAGATTCGCGACAAAAGTTGCAATCAGGTCGAAGGCTGCGGGAAACGCCAGCAAAAAATACATTTTGCGCGGAATGCGGTAGCGGTATTTCACTGTTTTGCAGTGAAGAAAAGTTAGTTTTGTTGGTATTACAGGCGTAAACGAGCGCAAAACTTACTGCCGTTGCGGTTGTTGCGCCGCCACTGACGCTCCACGTGGTAGTGGTAAGCCCAGTGGATGGGCAGCGCGAAGACCATGGCCAGGAACATGAGCCACGTCTGGAAAATGGGCTTTTCGAACTTCTTCACCTCTCCGTCCAGGCCCACCGAGTCCACACCGTACAAAATCTGCCACCAATTGTCAGTTGCAGAACGGTGCAAATGTTGTGGTAGAAATCTAATCGCACCTTGCCGGTTCTGTATTAATTGCAAGTGCAAAAGTGTTCTCATAAGATTAGTGGATTGCGTCGACGTTGCAAGGCGGAAGCTGCTGCAGGACGTACAGGGTGGTGCCCGTGCCGGTGATGAGCCCCATGCCGAAGACCAGCGCTTCTCTCGTGCCACACGACATGACTGATGCGTCCAAACTCCAAAGGTCTTTCGTCTCGCGCGGCTAGATCGATTATGAAACCAGAAAAAGATACCTCCAGAAGGCAAAGATCCCTTCCATTTTGGCCAATCGACGACGTGTATCAACTCTATGGCACGCGGATTGGTTGAAATGGAGCGACTGTATTTTGACAAAAGTTGGTGAGGTATACAAAAGACAAGTTTAAAGCGGAATCAGAAATGTGACGTGTGCGGAGGGACCAAGTACGTCGACGGCAATGACTGGCAGGGAGCGAGTGTCCTGCACCGGCACGCAATGCATCCAGTGCAACGAGCAGTGAAGGTCTCTGCCACAAATCAACTCGGTACCTGTTGAAGTTGCACGTTAAGCATACCAGTCAACTCGAGCTAGTGCCGACCGGGTCTGTAGGTTCTATTGGTCCTGGCTGCCTCACAGTGAGGCCCCGCAGCATCGCCGCGTAGATTTGCCCCGAGGGATCGCTCGTTAGCTTCTTGCAGAGCTCCGACACGGCTTCGTCCGTAGTGCTAGTGCCAGCCAAAGCAGCCACGAATTTCTTTCTCTCCGTTTGATACTTGAATCGAGCCAGCGACGCCGAGTCTCGTGTGACCCCGCAACGTTCGTACACTGCTGTTTCTAGCGCTTCCAACCTCAGGGCAGTGCCTGCGTCCAAGAAGCTGTCGGGTGTCGAGTTGCTGACTGGATCGTCATCCGTTCCGGTGTCTCTGATACTGCTGGCAGCTCTCGATGACGCTCGGGTAGCAGTCTTTGACGGTCGAGGTGCAACACCGGAACTGCCGGTTGTGGGTAGATTGCTGTTGGTTTTCGAAGACACGCCGGACCAATCCAGTTTGTGGAAAACCACTTTGTACGGCTTGCGCTTGAGAAACCGTGGTGCGTTAGCTTTCGCTTGAACCTCTTTTTGTTCTTCTTCTTTTGGCGGTGAACTCTCGATCAGTTTGCTGTGTTTCTGCGGTCTCTTTGATGGGAAAAAGCGTCGGCCTACCTTGGCCGTGGGTACGGGGGTGCTTTCACCAGTTTCGGACGAGGCCACAGAAGATGGAGAGGACGGAGGGGACAGTGCTTCCGCTCGGGAGATACGACCAATTGGACTTGACAGCGAGTCGTTTAGTGAAGTAGCCAGAGGTTTTAGCTTCTCTAACTTGGCTGTTGCTTGGTCGGTGGATTGAAGGAGTCGCTGTCGTTGAAGTGACTTGACTGTCGTATTTCGCTGCACAGGCGCAACAGTTGACGTCTTCTTCATTCGCCGAGCGGGTTTCTTCGGTTCTTGTACTTGCGCTTCTTCGTTCGCGTTCCTTGGGCTTGCTGCGTTCACGTACGGGACCATCGTGATGCTGTCTGAACTCGTTTCACGCATCAAATAGCAAACACTGACGCGGAGTCCACCGCGGGCTGTATGCCCCGGATAAGCCTTTTCAAGTGGAAACCATCGGCATAAGGCGTACTGAATCGCCAGCGGCGTCTCGAGCAGGAACAACGGGATCCCAACGACCCCCAGCGTGCTTGCGTTACCGCCTCTGCTACTTCCAGCAGCCTTCACGATTATACTGGCACTGCATTCGTCAATTACGCTCTGAGGCGAAGCCATCTCATGCCTGATACCGTTATTCAGGTCTATGGCGAACCGAAGTGAACAGTCTTGCAGCAGAATTTCCGCGCTGCTGTCTTGAAAACTCGAAACAAACTGCCTCGGCGACACAGCACGCGCGATTACGTCAAACTGCCGCTTCAGCAGCAGCTCCGCTTCGACATATTTGCCATCAAAGCTTCCAAGAGTTAGATCGCGGGCAGCAACCAGCTCGATCACCACCTCGAACGGGGGAAGACCAGTCTGTGGTAGGAATTTGGCTGGAGTGGTGCGAACATCCATTGGAGCAATGATGTTTGCTTTTGCTAGAGGCTCGGCAGGTCTTTCAATCTTCACAGCAATCAACACCGACGTAGAAGGGAGTTCTTCCTCGTCCTCATCTGCTACAGCTCCTCTCTGCACGGAGCGTATTCGACGCCGGACAAAATATTGGATAGCGCGTGCTGATCTGTGTCTTTGGGCCTTAGCCGCCTCTCGAGCTACGGCCACTCGCTTCTGCTCACTGGCAAAGCTTTCAGTTTTGGAAGCACCACCCGCGTTATCCTTCGCGGTATCGCTGCAGGCTCCAGTACGCTGACGTTCCTGTGCCACGTTGGTGCCGACAGTCAGCAAAAAATGTCGAAGATGCACTCGAAGCAGCTTTTGCTGCGTGGCCTCCGTTTGTCCAGCATGACGAGTATCAAATTCCCGCCGCCTTCGCGCCTTGAACGCCTCGTACGTCTCGCAATCGCCCTTGGACATGAGTTCCTGCTGCCATGCTACGACCCTTCATGGAACATGGCCACAACCGTTTCAACATTGACCGTGTGTTGCAAAGATCGCTCTAATTCGTGTTTTCTACACACACAATCGACCTTGCAGCTTCCAGCATGCACCAGCCACGCCATGGCGCCGACGTCGCCTTGTCGGACTACAGCGCCGACACTGAGGACTATTTCGCGTTTCTACCCAGTGACGAATCCATGAGCGACGTCGAGGAAGATTCAGCGTCATCTGCAGCGGCTGCAACCCTCGACCCGGTGGAGGAATTGGCATCAGCGTTCGCGTATTCGGGCTCCATCGACTCGTCTCGCAAGGTTTTCACGCCCATCGGCAGCTTAAACGGCCGTAAATCAAGTAAAAAAGAGGATACGAAGGCTCGACAACCAGTTAAAGCTCCGACTCCGGGGGTGTTCGACCTCGGAGCGGGTGAAGAGTTGAGAGTCTCACCTCGAGCTTTGGAGCAGCATCATGCACGAAGAACGCAGCTGCAAGACGCGCTGGACACTGCTACAGACTATAAAAATGGGGCAGGGAGCGGAGGAGAAGCGCCGTTCCGGTTCAAGAGACTCAAGTTTGAGGACGAGATGGACGTGTCGGGCGCGTCGCCAGCTCCGACGGTCGATCGGGTGGAAGGCCACGCACCGGAGAAGAAGAGGCTGGGAAGACGATGCTCTGCTGGCAGTCGAGCGTCAGAGGACAGTGAGGACGAGATGGTCGAGCCGGACCCATTGTATGATGAGCAGCTGGACAATGCGGACGAGCAGTGGGTGGAGACCAATTTGCGTGAGTTTACTGCTCGGCAGGAGATGGATACTGAGTATGAATTTACTCACGAGTGCTGTGCTTTGAATAGGTGGCGCAAAGCCAGAGACAGATGCGACGCTGTGCTGCCCGTGTTGCTTTGTCACGGTGTGCATGGTCTGTGAAAGGTACGCGTAATTTGGTTGCTATGCTGGTGCTGCCCATTGAAATGCATGCTGATAAAAGTATGGATATGCTTGTTATTTGATGCAGACATGCGACGTACACTAACCAGTATCGAGCCACAGCAGCGATCAACTGCCGCGTCAAGAAGGATGAAATCCTCACATATACGAGTGAAGGTAGCCACGTGCCAGCGTCACTTCCATTCCACAAGCGACAGAATCTTGCTGCGTGTGGCAACAGGGCATCCATCACTACAGGTCAGCAGATTGCGCGGTTGCTACAAGAGGACGAGTTCTACCCGGTTGCATGCTCGGACTGCGGCACGATGGTGGGCGTCTACGACCAAAACCAGCAATACCACTTCTTCAACGCGTTACCCAGTAATTGCTAGCAAATGCACCCGCGCGGCTCAGCTTTTGGGAATGGCGCGCACAACGGTCTCACATGCATTTGCGTGACTACGTGCAGTGCATTGACCTTCACGATAATTATGCTTGTTCGAAGTATTTGAACACGAGGCTTCAGCCTCTGAATATTGTGCTCGACCTAGGCGTCGTCATGGTAGGATGGCGTGTGATGCTCAAAGGCACCGACTTTTGCTTGACCACTGTACATTTCACGCACGCACGATTTCGTGGGCGCTGATGGTTTTTACTTCGCACACACATAAAGCCACTACCGGTAGTTAGTGAGGGTCGCTCGTCTGACAGGCCTCACGGTGCCAGAGGGCTCCGCCAGAGTCGCTTGCTGTTGTTATCTGCTTTTTCGTTGATTTTCAAGGGTTTCCACACTGCCACGTCCAGTGCTCTGTGGCACTGGACTGGTTGCTCGCTTTCTCTAGGCAAGAGCAATGCCTACGTTCTGGACCTTCTCGTTCATCTCGGATACCAACGCCTCCAACAGGAGGGTGGCCTGCGAACGATCGCGCACCTGGCGAACGGCGGCAGCTAGCTTTGCCTGTAGTTCGCGCAGCTCCTCCAGAGCCGACTCTGGCGTCACCGTAGAGCTTGACGCTGCAAGCACTTTGCGAAGCTGCTCGCAAACTTCTTCACTCGTGGGTCTCTCACCAGGATCAATTGAGGTCATTCGCAGTACAAGGTCCATTTCCATTGGGAAATGCTGTCGCGCCTTCTGGGGCACAACACCGTGGCGCACACCCGTAAGCACCTGCGAGCGCTCCATCATCGTGCTGAAGGGGCAGCACAATTCCAGCAAAATAACACCCAATGCAAAGATGTCCGACTTGATCGAGTACTTGGCACTTTTGAGGCGAGTTGCAGCGTTCTTTAGAACACTGCTGCTGCTGAAGCGGTAACCAAGTTGCTCAGGTGACGCGTATGTGAACGTGCCGAGCGCCGTCGTATGATCGCCATCACTTAGACCCAACTCTTGCAGACGCTCGCGTGGGGATACTGCTCCGTCTGAAGAACTGTCAGCAAAAACTGACTTGGAAAGTCCAAAGTCGCCAATCTTCGCCAAGTCGCCGTGAATGAAGATGTTGTCCGGCTTCAGGTCCCGGTGGATCACACCATACGAATGCATGTGAGCTACACCCTGCACCGCGCTCAAGAACAACTTCAGGCCCTCCAGGTGCTTCGCAGATGTGTTAGACCATGCAGAGCGTTCCTCCAGTGAGGATCGAAGCCAAGCCCCGAGGTTCGAGTGCGTTTCTTCACCAAGCTGCTGTCGCTCTTGCTGCGGCGTGTTTAACTGGTCCAGAAAATGGTGAATAGGTTCATGCTGGTCAGCAGCAGTCGGGGTTGAAGGCACAGAGTTTGCCGCGGTGCCGCACAATTCCATCTGAATGTACAGGACAACCTGTGACTTCATGACCACCGGATCGACTGGAGTAGCACTTGAATCAACGTTGACCTCATTCTTCAGCTCGCTGGGTTGACCAAATGATTCCTCGTTGTCAACACACAAACCGACAGAATCCTCGCCTTCGTCCTCGAAAGTAAACCCAGGCGTAGAATACTCGTCAAAACTAAGCGAGTCCGATGAAAACTCCAACGAAAAGGATTGGTCGGCTGCCTCCGAGCTGCTCATGCGCAGTTCGGCTTCTTCATTCAGCAATTCCAGTTGCTGGCGTTGAAGGTCTTGCGGATAAGAGTCGTTCTCAACTGAGGGCACATCTGAGCCACGCACACTTTCCGTGGACGAACTCGTGTGAGCAACACACGCATCTACCTCTGTCCACGCTGTATGGTAGCGCACAACGTTAGGATGTGGAGCCATGGATGCCATCAAGCGCACTTCACGGAGTGCTTGGCTTTCCGCGCGCTTCGCATCCAGCTCCGTTGCGCGGGGAAGGACCACTTTCTTAATAGCATAGTAGCAGCCGTCCACCTTGCTGCGCACCTTGAACACAGATCCTTGACCACCTTCGCCCAACGACCCAACGACCTCGAAATCCTGCTCAAACCGCGAACTCGAAGTAGGAGCATCCTGAGGTGTTAGGGTCATCGTGGCCTTCATCTCCGACGACGACGTGACAATCGGTGGTAGCGCTGCAGCCGCCGCTTTTGCAGACATTTTAGCAGGCATCGAAACCGTGCGCTTAAAGGAAATACTCTGCGGCACCTGTTCCTCCTTGTTGTCATCCGTCGCGGACCCGACAGCCAATGCTGGTGACTCCAATTTCAGCGATTCTAAGAACGCCGCGCGCTTCTTCTGCTCGTCCTGCTGCTGCATTTGCTGCGTCGACTCCTTGGCGTCTCGCTGTTTAAAGAACGTCGGTAGACGGTTAGTCCGCGGTCCGAGCCACTGCGTCCTTCTCTTCTGCGGCGTAAAGAACGCCAACGGGTAGAACGACGACAAGGAAGACAGCGCGGCGCTGCTCTGCGTGCGGCAGGGCACGCGACGCACAGGGGCCGGGGGCGGCGGCGGCATCGGAGAAGCCGCAACCTTCACGCCAGCTGCTCTTGGCACCGCCGTCACCAACACGTCACTCTCCTCGGTCCCTGTTTGGAAGTACCCAATGAACGGGTTCGTTTTGTCCACTGAGGTGCCTCGCCTGCTCAGATGCTGTTCGTCCCCCGCGTCGCAATTCCTGGTGACGCTGCCCAAGTCCGCGAACGCAATGGGCGACGAAGCCACGCGCGGCATCGTGGCGCCTGTCACGCCGTCGTCGAACGCGCCGTCGCTGTTGACGGGGGAGCCAGGCGAGGACAGGCGTCCGCTCAGCTGGGAGGCCGTGGCCGCGCGCCGCACGCCAGGCAGCCCGTTGACCCCATTCTTGGCCAGGCCGAAGGCGAAGGCACTCTGCATGGGCAGAAGAATCGCGGGCGTCTTGGCTGCGTCTGGTACGGACTTGCACTTGGCTGTCAACTCAGCGAGGGGGCGCAAGAGAGAGAACTGTCGGACCGACGGCCGGCCAGCCCTCCCGCTGTGTCGTCTGTCGCCGCTTCTCACTCACTCTCACTCACCCTCGCGCACGCTGCCTCTCGCTTGTGCTTCTGCTCCTTGGCGAAGGAAGACGGCTCCTGATTAAGTAGCGCGAGGTGAGGATGAAAACGCTGCCGGACGTGCTGCTGCTGTGGCCAATTGCGAAGTGGTGGAGAATGCATGTCGGCGGGCTGGACCCGCCGAAACAGATATGCCACTCTGTTTCGGTTTGAAGAGGAATCGACGTCACTCCCCTACCCCTCGTTGAAAACAGTGTTTGCAGGTTTGGCCACGCGAGACCATATAACGTACGACAAAGCGCTCGTTTCTTTTTGCGTTGAAGCTAGAGTTCGAGCTGGGACTGCAGCAGGCGAGGTCACGAGCACTAGCATTGCAAATCATAGGCGAATGAAGCGGTTGCGAGCAGCGCTGTGTCGACTGTTGGTCTATGGTACTGTAGCTGTTGAGGTTCACATGCGACATGTTCTTGTAATCAGAAGATAATCACAAGACTGTGTAGTGTATACCACACTTCTTAATGTCTACTACACCAAAACGATCTTAGGAGGAGTCACTTGAAGCAATGGCGAGTAGTGGCGATCGACACCTGCGCCTCGAGGAGTACGCATCGTCGGGGGCGGCGGTCGAGTGCGAGGACGTTAGCGACACGCTCTCTCATGTGAAGATACGCTCCATGCGCTCCTTGAGCAAAAGCGACAACGGCGGTGCCGCTCGCGTCGCGCACAGCGCCAGCGCCTCGCATCGCCAGAACGACCGCTACATGGAGGCCTTCGACACCGCGTTCGAGGAACTTTCAGCGGCGGAGGCGGCGCGCTC
Organism: Phytophthora ramorum; assembly: GCF_020800215.1. NCBI lineage: Eukaryota > Oomycota > Peronosporomycetes > Peronosporales > Peronosporaceae > Phytophthora > Phytophthora ramorum. Next base: position 718,639 of record NW_027150654.1, read on the forward strand.
CGGTCGCAGTAACAACCGAGCGCTCCACAAGCCGGGAGAAGAGTCCGTAGCAGGCAGTAGGCCAGGTCTCCCAGCCCAGCACGAGTCGCTGCCTCGCAGTAAGGCGCGCAAAGCTGCTGCAGGCGAAATGGGTGGCGCGTGGATACAGGGTCCGTCAGTACCTGAGGGAGAACTGCACGCCGTGTCAGCGCAGCCGCTCATGTGCATGAGCATGAGCGCAGACGAGAGCGAGGCGGTCGTGGGCAGCAGTGACCACGCGCTATACGTGATCCCATTGAGCGGTTCTTCGTCTTCCTCTGGCGGTAGGGCGTCACGCCCTAGGACGCTTTACAGCAAGAGGTTCGGACATACCGAGTGGGTGACGTGCGTCACGCACTTACCAGACCGAAGAATCGTCAGCGGGGGGATGGATAGCAAGCTCTGTCTGTGGGACGCTACAGGTGTCAAGTGCAAGGACTTGCTCGGACATAGCGGATCCGTGGCCTGTGTGCTCGCTATGAGCGACGACGTGGTTCTGAGCACGGGCTACGACAAGATGCTGCGTCTTTGGAACGTCAGTCGGCGAGCGTCGAGCAGCCAGCGCGAGCTCAGTGTGCTCAAAGCCGGCACAGCACCGATACTGGACGTGTCGCTGCTCTGTGGGGCACAACAAGCGGCAGTGTGTGGTGATCGCGATGGAGGCGTGCAAGTGGTTGACCTGCAGGCGAACAAAGTGCTTCGCAAGCTCGCAAACGCCCATCGAGGTCACACGACCAGTGTGCTTGGCAGTCAGGGCGACGAGAGCGATACTGCTGCTGGGCATTGTTTCTTTTCTGGGGGACAGGATGGCTTTGTGAAGGTCTGGGATTCCAGACAAAAGGGCGAAGTGTGGTCGTTGGGGCTTCATGTGGATCCGCGCAGCGGTAAGGCTGGTGCTGTAGGCTTTCTTCGTGAGCCAGCAGAGGACCCGAACATCCTGATAACAGGCGGGGCAGATGGAGTCATCAACGTGCTGGACAAGAGGCAATCCTACGGCGTTGTGCACAGCTTCACGGAGCACTTGGACTTCATTTATTCGCTGCATGTTCGCAGTCAGCTGTGCTTCAGCGGTGCTGGAAATGGAATGCTGCACGTGCACGACTGGAAGAAGGGCAATCTATTGTATGGACTCGGAGCAAACCAGGCAGCAGTTAGAGCTGTGGCAGCGTCGGTGAATCGACTTGTTGCGGCTGGGGATGACGGTGGGGTCGTTGTGTACGACATGGCGTGAAAGGGCTGCTGTGTTGCCACCACTTAGAAATGCATCACGACTATCTCCTACTTGCTTAAATGGTTTTAACTCTTGAGTACACTTCCGATGGCCGACACCTCTTACGCTGTCACGGCGAACGTGTTGGACGTGCCTTCGTACGCTGTCAGCACGCCCTGCAAGTTCTTCGAGTACCCGCGGTGCACGAACCGATACGTGCCGGACACACTCATTCTGCCGCCCTTACGAATGTTCCACTCGCACGTGTTCTTACTCTCGGCGATGAGGTAGCGCTCCCAGTGGTAGCGCAGGTCCCAGTGCGCGTCAGTGAGGACGGCAGTGAACGACCCGCTGGGGCCGAGCTTCTGGACGTCGCAGAACGACGACACCAGTGTGAGCGCGTTCTTCGGGTGGGCGCCAGCGAACACGGCTGAGGCGACAGTGCCGACGACGTAGGAGCTGGAAGGCTGCGTGCGCACATAGCTGAAGCTACGCAGCAGCGGCGTCGAGTCCAGCACCACGCCCGTCTGGAGCGTGATAAGCGACTTACGGTCGAGTTGCAGCGGAGTGGGCCCCACGTCCAGCGGTACGGATGCGTCTGCCACGGACGCCGCGACTCGAGCCAGCTCCTGCTGCACGGCGGCCAGTTGATTGGGACCGAAGAGCGTCGACGCACCCTCATAGTTCTGCGTCAGGTACTCCTCCTTCGTGGTCATGTACTGCGCGTAGGCGTTGCTGATGGCGGCGAGCTCAACTTCCGTGACGCCTGCACCTACCAGCGCCGCCTTCACTGTGTCTCGGATGCGTCTCCCAGCCATGGTCGTGGTCTCGAAGTTGGTCACGGCGATGGCGAACTGGCCGATCTTGACGATCTGCACCGGCAGGACGTTGGGCACCCAGGGCACGGGCTCCACAAGGCCGACGGCCAGCAGCGGCACCTTGTTGGCATGCTGGCAGCTCTGCACCCAAGGTGGTGTGCCTTTGATAACAGCACCAATGGCCTTGAACAGAGCGTTGCTCTTGATGTTGCCCTCGGTGAACATGCTCAGGCCGCGGCCGTCCTCCGTCCCGGCGGCGAAGTTCTGACCCACGACGGCGGGACACGTTCTGTCGGCGTACGGATCGCCGGTCGTCGCCTCAACACCAGCCAGCGTGACGTTGGAGAAGTCGACGTAGGAGAGGTTGGCAACGACGGATCCCTCGACCAGCTCCGAGTCTCCGTTGATGAGCGCCGAGAGCGTGTCGTACTGCCGTTTGCCCATGATCTCAGCGGACTCAATCGTGGTGGTGCCTTCACCCCTGAACGTTCCGTCGCCGTTGTCAATGAGGTTCGGACTCACGTCGCCGGCGTTGGCAATACCGATGCCAACGATGACATCGTCCAGCTCGTCTTCCAGCAGAAACTCGGCGTAACCCTTGTTGTCTCCGCTGATCAGCCGATTTTTAGCAGTGAGGCTGGTGGGGTGCACAGGATACAAAGCCAACACGCCTCGCAGCTTTCCCGAGCTGCTGAAGAAGTGCAGTGCTCGCATTGTTGTGTCGATGTTGTTGGCGTAGAGTGCTCGCTCAGAGGCAGGGTTGGCCAGGTACGCGTTCGGTGAGCGGTTCTTGCCGCCCTTGGTGACCTCACCCTTGTTCCAGCGGATTGTGCCGCTCTCCACAGAGGTGTGCGCTGCGTCGATGGCGTCCATGATGCCACTGACGATCTTGTTAAAGTTCCCACTGATGAATCCGAGGATAGTTACGTCGTAGAGGAAGTATCCTGCGGTGCCTCCGGGTCCGGCGTGGGTGTGCGTGGCATGGAGGATGACGTTTTGCTCCGTGTAGACGCCATCGTACTTGGCGGCGAGCTCTGCGAGGACTTCTTGGTGAACGAGCTGCATGACAGACATCACGTCGCAATGCACGAACATGACGCGCTTGTTGGTGTCTGTGTCTTCGATGAGGAACGCGCGGGCGTACAGGTGGTTCAGAATCCCAGCAGAGTTCTCGCTTGAGTCTGCGAAGCCCATCATGACGACGTCGGCAGCGGGGCCGGTAATGTCACTCTTACCAATGCCGATGTTGTACGCTGCAGAATGCTGAGATAGAACCCCAAGCAGCAAAGCGAGGAAGCAGGTGATGCTATGCAGAAACATATCGCTGGCGTGCTGAGACCCCGACGATCGAAAGCGCTTTAAGCTGTTGCTGGTAGATTTGGGAATGGCAACTCGCGTTGTCTGCAGGCATATGGGAAGCAGGTACAAGCTAGCTAGCCATCAATTATCAATTCCACGTTAACTTGGGTTGTGTAATGGTGAAAGTCTCTTTCCGAGACTGCAAGACAGAGAGAGAGAGCCATATCAATAGTTTAAGCAGCTCGCGTCATTTGCCATTTGGCAGCCATCTGAAGTGTGTGTTCTGGCGAATCGAGACTCGATGGAGGTGGCTTCAGTACCAATGACAGACATTTGAGTGTTTGCTATCGACTTCTAACGCGTCGTCGCCAACGAGTCGTGCCGCATGCCTGACAACCCGTTGTGCTCATGCACGAAAGCGCTAGATATGGATGGGCATCCACACTAGGCTGTCAACTAGCGCGGCAACTCTTGCGAATAGGTCGCTCGCTCGCGCGTCCAGCCAGTCGCACAAGCTTTGGAGAACAACAGAAAGAAGCACTGTCTAGCTTAGCTACTGGTAGGGGATAACAGAGTGTCATATCAAATCTTGCTTCACCTTGGCCACTATGATGATTTTGTCGAGATTCATGTTATTTTCTTATTGATTTCCAGTTGACAGCCTAGTGTGGATGCCCATCCATATCTAGCGCTTTCGTGCATGAGCACAGCGGGTTGTCAGGCATGCGGCACGACTCGTTGGCGACGACGCGTTAGAAGTCGATAGCAAACACTCAAATGTCTGTCATTGGTACTGTAGCCACCTCCATCGAGTCTCGATTCGCCAGAACACACACTTCAGATGGCTGCCAAATGGCAAATGACGCGAGCTGCTTAAACTATTGATATGGCTCTCTCTCTCTGTCTTGCAGTCTCGGAAAGAGACTTTCACCATTACACAACCCAAGTTAACGTGGAATTGATAATTGATGGCTAGCTAGCTTGTACCTGCTTCCCATATGCCTGCAGACAACGCGAGTTGCCATTCCCAAATCTACCAGCAACAGCTTAAAGCGCTTTCGATCGTCGGGGTCTCAGCACGCCAGCGATATGTTTCTGCATAGCATCACCTGCTTCCTCGCTTTGCTGCTTGGGGTTCTATCTCAGCATTCTGCAGCGTACAACATCGGCATTGGTAAGAGTGACATTACCGGCCCCGCTGCCGACGTCGTCATGATGGGCTTCGCAGACTCAAGCGAGAACTCTGCTGGGATTCTGAACCACCTGTACGCCCGCGCGTTCCTCATCGAAGACACAGACACCAACAAGCGCGTCATGTTCGTGCATTGCGACGTGATGTCTGTCATGCAGCTCGTTCACCAAGAAGTCCTCGCAGAGCTCGCCGCCAAGTACGATGGCGTCTACACGGAGCAAAACGTCATCCTCCATGCCACGCACACCCACGCCGGACCCGGAGGCACCGCAGGATACTTCCTCTACGACGTAACTATCCTCGGATTCATCAGTGGGAACTTTAACAAGATCGTCAGTGGCATCATGGACGCCATCGACGCAGCGCACACCTCTGTGGAGAGCGGCACAATCCGCTGGAACAAGGGTGAGGTCACCAAGGGCGGCAAGAACCGCTCACCGAACGCGTACCTGGCCAACCCTGCCTCTGAGCGAGCACTCTACGCCAACAACATCGACACAACAATGCGAGCACTGCACTTCTTCAGCAGCTCGGGAAAGCTGCGAGGCGTGTTGGCTTTGTATCCTGTGCACCCCACCAGCCTCACTGCTAAAAATCGGCTGATCAGCGGAGACAACAAGGGTTACGCCGAGTTTCTGCTGGAAGACGAGCTGGACGATGTCATCGTTGGCATCGGTATTGCCAACGCCGGCGACGTGAGTCCGAACCTCATTGACAACGGCGACGGAACGTTCAGGGGTGAAGGCACCACCACGATTGAGTCCGCTGAGATCATGGGCAAACGGCAGTACGACACGCTCTCGGCGCTCATCAACGGAGACTCGGAGCTGGTCGAGGGATCCGTCGTTGCCAACCTCTCCTACGTCGACTTCTCCAACGTCACGCTGGCTGGTGTTGAGGCGACGACCGGCGATCCGTACGCCGACAGAACGTGTCCCGCCGTCGTGGGTCAGAACTTCGCCGCCGGGACGGAGGACGGCCGCGGCCTGAGCATGTTCACCGAGGGCAACATCAAGAGCAACGCTCTGTTCAAGGCCATTGGTGCTGTTATCAAAGGCACACCACCTTGGGTGCAGAGCTGCCAGCATGCCAACAAGGTGCCGCTGCTGGCCGTCGGCCTTGTGGAGCCCGTGCCCTGGGTGCCCAACGTCCTGCCGGTGCAGATCGTCAAGATCGGCCAGTTCGCCATCGCCGTGACCAACTTCGAGACCACGACCATGGCTGGGAGACGCATCCGAGACACAGTGAAGGCGGCGCTGGTAGGTGCAGGCGTCACGGAAGTTGAGCTCGCCGCCATCAGCAACGCCTACGCGCAGTACATGACCACGAAGGAGGAGTACCTGACGCAGAACTATGAGGGTGCGTCGACGCTCTTCGGTCCCAATCAACTGGCCGCCGTGCAGCAGGAGCTGGCTCGAGTCGCGGCGTCCGTGGCAGACGCATCCGTACCGCTGGACGTGGGGCCCACTCCGCTGCAACTCGACCGTAAGTCGCTTATCACGCTCCAGACGGGCGTGGTGCTGGACTCGACGCCGCTGCTGCGTAGCTTCAGCTATGTGCGCACGCAGCCTTCCAGCTCCTACGTCGTCGGCACTGTCGCCTCAGCCGTGTTCGCTGGCGCCCACCCGAAGAACGCGCTCACACTGGTGTCGTCGTTCTGCGACGTCCAGAAGCTCGGCCCCAGCGGGTCGTTCACTGCCGTCCTCACTGACGCGCACTGGGACCTGCGCTACCACTGGGAGCGCTACCTCATCGCCGAGAGTAAGAACACGTGCGAGTGGAACATTCGTAAGGGCGGCAGAATGAGTGTGTCCGGCACGTATCGGTTCGTGCACCGCGGGTACTCGAAGAACTTGCAGGGCGTGCTGACAGCGTACGAAGGCACGTCCAACACGTTCGCCGTGACAGCGTAAGAGGTGTCGGCCATCGGAAGCGTACTCAAGAGTTAAAACCATTTAAGCAAGTAGGAGATCGTCGAGTTTGTTAGGAAATCAAAGCTCACCCACCACACATCCGCTTCAACTTGGTCTTTGCAATCCTGCCAGATGGTTCTGCGGATCATCCTTTGATTGGTTGAAACCTACTATGTGGTGTACCGTACCCCACATACCAAATCAGACACGTGGGTTGCAAGGATATTCGTCGCTGCATTGTTTCATTCGCAGACTTCCCCCCGTGCAGATCAAGCACTGACCTGCAGCAGCCATGGCCACGCCCTCGAACCCCACGGAGAAGGTGCCGCCCCCAGCCCTCAAGGTAGTATTAATCCCTTCCCTACATTTGCAGCCCGCAATCCATCGTTTTTCTTATTTCTAATTATCTTTTTGATTTAATTGCTGCAGGCGACCGTGGGCCCTAGTCCGACCACGAACCGTGGCGCCCCCAGCGTGCTGGGCGTCCACCCCAAGGAGCCCAAACTCATCTACTGCAGCGGCAAGCTGGTGGTGGTGCGCAGCCTCGAGGACCCGAGCGACACGTTCGTGTACAAGGGCCACAACGAGCCCACGACCGTAGCCAAGTTCTCTCCGAACGGCTACTGGGTCGCGTCGGGCGACGTGTCCGGTAAGGTGCGCGTCTGGTCGTACGACAACCCGGAGCACACGCTCAAGCTCGAGCTGCCCGTGTTTGCGGGTGAGATCAAGGACCTGTCGTGGGACCCGGACAGCAAGCGGATCGTGGCCGTGGGCGACGGTCGCGGCCTCATGGCGCGCGTCTTCATGTGGGATACGGGCAACAGCGTGGGCGAGATCGTGGGCCACCAGAAGCGCATCCTGAGCGTGGACTACCGCCAGACGCGGCCGTTCCGCATCCTGACGGCGAGCGAGGACTTCAACGTGTGCGTGTTCGAAGGCCCGCCCTTCAAGTTCAAACAGAACAACAACAACCTGCACACCAACTTTGTCAACTGCGTGCGCTTCTCGCCCAACGGCGAGTTCGCAGTCAGCGTGGGCTCGGACAAGCTCATGTGCCTGTACGACGGCAAGTCGGGCGAGCTCGTGGACAAGTTCCCGGCCGCGCACCAGGCGTCCATCTACTCGGTGTGCTGGAGCCCAGACGGGACGCAGCTGCTGACGTCATCCGCCGACAAGACGGTGCTGCTGTGGGATGTGGCCTCGCGCAGCGTGGTTACCAAGTTCACGTTCGGCGGTGCCAAGCCGCAGGTCAAGGATATGCAGGTTGCCGTCGCTTGGTGCCAGAACCACCTCATCTCGCTCAGCCTTTCGGGCGACCTCAACTTGCTGGACTTGGACAACCCGTCGCAGCCCAAGCAGATCGTGCAGGGCCACCAAGTGAGCATCCTGTCGCTCGCCACGGAGGCGACGCAGAACCGCATCGTCACGGGCAGCTACGACGGCGTCGTGTGCTCGTGGACGTCGAAGACGGCTACGACTCTAGCTGGCACGCACCACACGGCCAAGATTACTGGCATTGCTGCCACGTCGAACCAGATCGCGAGCAGCGGCTGGGACGACCAGCTCCGCTTTGCCAACGAGAACGAGTACACTGCTGCCACCGCATTGAACGCGCAGCCGAACGGCGTGGCACTTACGGAGTCTGGACTTGCTGTAGTGAGCACAAACAAGGGGGTGAAGCTGCTGCGCGACCAGAAGTTGGTGTTTGAGACGCCTGAGTTTGCTTGGACGCCCACGTGTGTGGCCATTTCCCCATCGGAGGACCTTGTGGCGGTCGGCTCGCAGGAGGACATGAAGATCCACCTGTTCGATGTGGTGAACGGTTCGTCGCTCGTTGAGAGTGGCGAGATCACGGGCCACCTGGGGGCGCTTACGAGCGTGGCTTTCTCGCCCGATGGATCCCTCCTCGCTGCGGGCGACACGTACCGTGAAGTGCGTGTGTGGGATGTCGCTTCGCGTTCGGCCAAGGTGCAGGGCATGTGGGTCTTCCACTCGACGCGCGTGACGAGCGTGGCCTGGGCCCCCAGTGGCAACTTTGTGGCTAGTGGCTCGCTGGACGAGCGTATTTACATCTGGGATGTGAACAGCCCCATGAAGAAGCGTTTGTTCGACTTCTCGCACAAGGATGGCGTCACTGGCGTGAGCTTCGCGTCGGAGACGGAACTCGTTTCGGTGGGCAATGATGCCTGCCTCAACTACTGGGACCTGTCCGCCTAAATCAATCAGAACCTGCATTGCAGAAGCACCAGGCTCGTCAACGATAGATGCCGTAGGAGCAGGAAAACCGTATCGAGTAGCGTTGTGTGGCATTCCCTCCCTTCACATTTGCAATGTCACGATATGTAAACCCGAGCGTCGCGAAAGAAGGGAACCATGATCCAAATTGCCTCTTTTGACCATTCTTTTAAGCTGGTCGTTCGAGTTTTTCTTCTTTTGGAATCCCACACACGCACAAAGTCGTCAACACTAACCACCACCAGCAGTATAGCTCTCGTCACCCTGACTACCAAGCACACTGATCGTGTGTCCTCGATGATCATTGCGATTGTCCATCGCAATCATCTCGACTGTATTCCACATAGTAACGACATCTCAAATATCGGTCTTGATCACACTGATCTCGCGATGGCAGCCGACGAGCAGCACGCCGTGTTCGGCGCAGCCACTCGTGTGCATGAGCATGAGCGAAGAGCGAGGTTGTCGTGAGCAGCACTGATCAACCGCTGCACAGTATGCGATCCCATTGAGAGGATCTATCATTCGCCTAGCGGTAGTGCATCGCGAGGAGCTAGTAGCAGCCACCCCAGGACAATTCACACAAAGGAATTCAGGCCTATCCAGTGGGCAAGTGTGCGACGCACTTGCCCACAACGCTGCCGCATTGTCAGCGGTGTACGGACAGCAAGTTTTGTCCCACATGAACGCCCCGGCCGTCAAACAAGGACATACTAGTACTATAATAGCGCACCTGTGGCCTACAATGTGGTCAGAGTACTCGTGTTACCAAGGAAATCCTAAAAAAAAAACTGGAGATCTCGTCCCGGATTTGAACTGCTGCTAGCGCACAAAGTTGCATGCGAGAAGGATGGCGTGTGGATGTAGGCACCCGGCAACCGACGTGTCAAGCTCGTACCCAGAGCCACCTCGTCGCTCGCGACCACATTGTAGGCCACAGGTGCGCTATTATAGTACTAGTATGTCCTTGTTTAACGGCCGGGGCGTTCATGTGGGACAAAACTTGCTGTCCGTACACCGCTGACAATGCGGCAGCGTTGTGGGCAAGTGCGTCGCACACTTGCCCACTGGATAGGCCTGAATTCCTTTGTGTGAATTGTCCTGGGGTGGCTGCTACTAGCTCCTCGCGATGCACTACCGCTAGGCGAATGATAGATCCTCTCAATGGGATCGCATACTGTGCAGCGGTTGATCAGTGCTGCTCACGACAACCTCGCTCTTCGCTCATGCTCATGCACACGAGTGGCTGCGCCGAACACGGCGTGCTGCTCGTCGGCTGCCATCGCGAGATCAGTGTGATCAAGACCGATATTTGAGATGTCGTTACTATGTGGAATACAGTCGAGGTGAATGCGATGGACGCACCACAGTGGTCGCTCACTTAAGGAATCTTCATGCTTGCGTTCATTGCATCACTCACTACAACACGCAGTCGAGACTCCCATTACCGTCTTACCCCGCATATTAGGCAGGTGTGCTCTAAACGAATTCAACGCTGCTCGTGTGTTATATTCGTTTATAACGCTTACGTGCTACACAGAGAACAAATTGCTGTAGTCTGCTGGTGTCGGGTCTTTTTTCTCTTTTTTTGGTACCCTACATGCTTCTCGTTCACACTGTAGCTACGCCACTGCTCAATTGTAGCGAAGAACGAACAAATCCAGAACCCAAGAGGCTCGGAGATGTTGACTGGTGGTCATTGACCCCAAAATTCTGAAGCCTGTGTTCTATTAAGCAGGTGTTCAAAACGATGTTTGAGCATCAACGTGAGCGAAAAGCGTTGTCTCTTTTCAACACATGTCTAATATGCGGGGTAAGACGGTAGCCTTCTGATCGCCAAAGCCGGCACCTACCTCGACTCCCGATGAAGTACCGGTAGGCGTTTGCAGACTGCGAGGTATCAGGCATTGATCCCTTCTTCCGTTTCAAGCACCAAATGTATTATATCTGTTCCAACGATCTCTACGTCCTGCTGTGCGGTACGTTTGCTTGTAAGCTTAGTATTGAATGTAGTTCTTGTGGCCTGCTTGCGTCGGTCAGTGGGAAGAATTCACGGCCTTCGCCGATTTGACGTGCAGTCTCTGTGGACTCAGCCTCGACTCCGTGGAGGAGGCCACGTGCTACTACACCACATCACACCACGCTCGAGTGCGGCCGCCAGTTTCACGACATGCCGGAGGCCAAGGCTGTATCAGTAAACTGCCGTACACCCAGTTTGGAATTGGGTCACGAAGTTTCACGTGCTGGTGTGCTTTGATTGGCGCTGCTATGCGTACAATGGCTAGCTGGGTATCGTGCTGCTGCCGTGTTTGGTTGCTGTGGCTAACAGCAAGGTGTTGGTGCCATTCGAGCACGTCAAGAACGTCGGTGGGTTGTGCCTGCCATGGATCATGCTGCTTGATTGCTGCGCGGCAATGATGAAATTGAGTAGGCCATGCAATCGAAGTTGCTCAAAGCTCTCGAGTCGGCAGAGGATACCGATTTACTATGTTACGCTTTGCCTTTGTTTAATATTTTTCAAAAAGTGGGGAAATACTGATACAAACTGTGTTTTTCCAGAAGGTTTTCTGGCGAATACCACATAATCCGAAAGTAAAAAAAGTAATGGCCGACGCGACGGACGTGACGTCTCCGCGCCAAGTGGAGCTGCAGCTTCAGGAGGGAACCGCGCCACCAACCACCAAGTACGCGTGCAAGAAGTGCCGCTGCATGTTGTTCACGAGCGAGCAGCTAGCGCCGCACGAGCCGGAGCGGCACCAGATCTCGACGCGCAGAAAGCTCAAGGACCTTAAGCAACAGGTGGGTGGCCCCGTGGACTGCTCGTCCTACTTCCTGGACGAGACACTTCCCTGGATGGACGAGGCGCTGCTGGCCGAGGGAAAGATTCACTGCCCCACGGCCAAGTGCCAGTCGCGCCTCGGGGCGCTGCAGTGGTCTGGTTCCCAGTGCTCGTGCGGCACGTGGGTCACGCCCAGCATCAAGATCACCAAAAGTAGGGTGGACCCCGTGCTTCCACAGAGCAACGTGAAGATCGTCACGGGTGTCGAGCTGCCCACACCGCCGACTCTGTGACGAGAGAACGGTAGATAGGAACCGTGATAATATGATGAAAGCTTAGCGCAGAAATAGAGGGCGTGGTTTGTTCTTCACAGGTGCAAGATGCTGGTGACGGGGTCTCCACTGATTCGCTAATGCTTGTGGGCAGTGGTTCCACTAGGACATTGCGCTTAAGCATGAAGGCTCTTGTCAAATTATCGAGGATACGACCAGAAGAGCAGGCGCTGCATGTTTTTCGTGAAACCTTCGCGACGCTCGCTCAGCAATAGTGGTGTCCGTTTCGAGTAACTTGGCAACGTCCACGGTGGTGAGGTATTCTGGTCTTCGTCTCAAATGGCAAAGTTAATTAAAAGAAGCGAGTGCCGACTGTCCCGATGGCCTTAGCCTATAGCAAGTGAAACCCTGCCGCCGCGAAGAGATAGGAAACAGCGCGCTTCCGAGGTCACATGAAGGTGGATGCCTGGCCGGGTCGAAAAACGGTGGTTCGCCTGGCTACGGTTGCACCCCAACTTGATGCAGTTAACCCTGGTGGGAATGTACGCCAAGCTTGGCGCAGCTCACGGCAAAGAGCGAGTCATGTGAACGAATTATCAGCCTCGGCGATGATACCGGTGCAAGAGGGCCCACCTGTGTTCGAGTTAGTTCCAATTGAAGACCTTCCTGCGTTCGATGCAGCTAAAACGCTCAAGACCATGCTGCTAACGCAGGAGCAGATTCGTCGCGTCAACGCATTCAGAACTCGATGGAAACATGTGATCGCTTTCATGCTGCAGCTCGGGAATTTGCTCATGCTGCTGACAACTGCTGCACCTCGACGAGTTGGGTCCGTAATGGCAGTTCTCGCGCCTATACTCCAATTCCCCGGCATGATGCTTATACTGGGCTCGATGCGCATCGGGATGCTGTACCTGCTCCTCGGAACCTACGACTTCTGGTACTTCACGATAAACAATCTCATCTTCGGTATGTGCTTCTCTGCAATGCTCCTGGATATTCGTGTCATTGTCGTCGTCGTTGGCTGTGTCATTGTGCAAATTAGCATCGGTGCGGATGCCCTTGTGGGCGATAGAAGTCAAATCCTCTTGTCCAGCGTCATTAATTGCGGGACGCACTTTGCCATGTTCATCGCTGTTTTCTTGAAAGTTGTGGATGACAACGGGCGTGGCGATACGTTCATTCTTGCGTATTCTTCCAGCGGCTACGGGTTCTCCATCCGCGACACGCTCATGAACACGCAGCTCAACATGATTTTACTCTTTGGCCGACTGGTTTATCGCAACTGGGTGGCAGTGCGGGAGCAAGACTCCGTGAAAGTCCGTCGAATCAACTCCCTAACCAGCTACATCCCTGGCCGTCGCCGATGTGTCAGCTATTACTGCACGGTCGGACTACGCCCGAAGAGCAACACTGTTCAAAGTTCTAGCGTGCGAGCTAGGAGTACGAACTCCATTCCAAGAACGAGCACTGTCAGCAGCGCAGCTGACGGTCGATCGACACGCTCACGAGCTGGAAGTGTTATCAGCATGCAGGCAATAGAGAGCTACCATACACCAGTGGCCTCGCAAACACAAGTTCATTTTGCCCCCCCAGACGGAATAAAACAGCCAAAAGAAAGGGTCGATCTTCCACAGCACAGACGCGCTCGCGTGCAAACCGTCACTACGATTCAGCTTCAGTTTATGGCATCGAGCGAAGATTTTAATGCGCACAAGACGCTTGTGCCTGGGTTTGGTCGTCTTCTTGAGCGAGTTTTAGACTCAGCTTCTTCAGACAGAACGCGTCAAGCTCTACTAGAACTCTTTCACGCGCTTGGATATATTGGAATAGGCGTCTTAGTGCTGGGTGCTCTGGCAGCTTGGATATCCAAAGACCAGAACCTCGACAACCTGAGACCAGGTCTGGCGCGGACCCAAAAGATGGCTTTTGTCGCTTCGCTAGTCTTCTGTGGGGTCTTTTTTGCGTCTTACCAGCGACAGCTACTCAAGCGGTTGTACTCGTCGTTCAATTTTCTCTTCCTTTCCACGAAGCTCACGGTTGCTTCGCTGGCTCTGTGCCAATTCTTTGTTTGGGACCGTCGGGTCGTCTGGGTCTGGGGTGCTTGGCTTTGGATGCAGTGGGCCATCACACTCGATGCACTACCTCCAAGTGCCATGCGTTTGCTGGCCTTTCGGCGATCGACACTGATGCTTCTCGTGCTCATATTCGAGCTGACCGGATTGATCGTTTTGTCGTTGGAGCTGTTCGCGCTGGATCGCTGGATCGTGCCCAACCGTGCTGTAGTGGACCGGGTGATCCTCGGTCGCCATATACAGGTAAGTACACTATCTGCCTTGGTCTCGCGGCTCTGGACCCTTTTCCTCTGGGACTGCAAGCTGATTTGGTTTCTTTCTGCGGCACTACGCCGTCGACGGCATCGTCGGTTGAGCGCGGTTGATGCTACTGAAACTAATGACGACGATGAAGGAGAGCGTCTACTACTTACTGGTCGTGTAGAGTTCTTCTATGAGTGGGTCTCGCACAATCGCACGAAATCCCGCTGGTCAAGGGGTTTCCAGATACTTCGGGTATCACAAGCGCTGCTGCGGAGACGCACAAAAGAAAAACTACGGGGAGAAGCTCAATGAACTCGGGAGAATTGGCCAACTTACAAGCTGATTCTCTCTCGAGGGGATGCTGACCAGCGTCGAAACGCGGTTGCCTTGTTGCGTCCGCATCAGGTTTAGACTTACACCACTAGCTGTTGGGATGCCGATAAACGGTGGCGTCGCTCGCTCAGTTGTGCCCGCTGATCATCATATTAGTTCCTGACAAAGTGTTCGGCATTGACATCCGCTGCTGTGATCGGGCATAAATTTAGTGATTAAAGCAGCATGAACTTCGTGATAAAGCGGCAACGAACAGCACGAGTCGTGGCGAGTGTTGACGTGGTTGCTCACATGCATGTGAGGCTCAAGTTTTAAGCAGGATGAGGTGGGATCTCGAGGCTGCACTAGCGAAAACTCCTTCGCCATCGCAAATGGGTCCGCATTAGCGTAGTATAAATCACAACTGATCATATAGCAACAGCACTACGGTGTCCTTACTTGACCTGAGCTGGGTTAACGATCTTTCAACGTTACGAGGCCCGCCCCAATCGTTCGCCTACTAACTGCTACGGCGTAGTATTCCAAGTGTTAAGTTGAGTTGGATGCTGCAGCCGAGGGGCTATCCACCATTGCACCGTTCTCAACTTCCCGCCTGGACGCGTACGTCTTGCGGACGAGCCGCATTTCCTCGGCCATAACTTGTGAAGCCACGGCCGAGAACTCCTTCTTGACAGGGTCAATGAACAGTTTCTGCAGCAACAAACGAACGAGCCGTCAGTCAAGCAGGCATCGACAACCGTACCACGAGACCGCACCTTGATTCGCTCGTCGAAGCGGATAATAGATTGAAACAAATTCACGTTCTCCGAGCTGCTGCTGTCCTCGATGAGCTTGCTGTATATGAGCGCCAGAATATCACACAACGACAGTAACACCTCTCGGTAGTCCAGCGGGAAAGGCTACAAACAAAGAAACCAACAAAATATAAGTATCCGTGCTTTTCAGCAGAGTAGTGGATGTGACGATTCGACGCCGTACAATTGGAGGAGTGAGAAGTCGCCGATATACCGGGCGCTGGTTCCACTTGTGCAGCGTGGGCCGGAAAGGCTCGTCAGCAGCGTACTGCGGGCGATTTTCCTTGTCCACAGTCTCGTGCAGCGTACTGGACGTGGCCACCATCATTTTCTACCGTTTCATCCCCAACTTGTTCGTCAGTATTTTGCCTCCCACTCCACCCAAACATCATCCTTACCATGCCCTGCACCGTCGACGAGGAAAAATAAAACTCGAGCTCCTCCAGCAACTGGCAGCAGTCCATGGCCAGCAGCTCCGGGTGCACCGACTCCCCCACGAGTCTCCCGAGTCCGATGCCCAGATAAAAGAACTGAGCTCCGCGACGGATCGTCTGCTTGTCTCCCAGGTGGCTCATCACCTGCTGCTCTCTCAGCAGCGCCACATTAAGCCAGTAGTTGGAGCCTTCGTGCATGGCCTTGAGGTAGTTCCAGTCCGAGCGTCGGTGCTGCACCAAGTCTTCCAGGATCTTCGTCCTCTGCTGGGCCGTCACCTGTCGCTGCACCTGTGCCGCTGCTTCTTCCGCCGCCTTGTCAACGCTGCTGGGTCTGCCCTCGCCCTCATCGATGCTGGAGCTTTGCGACGAGAAGAGAAGCGATCCGAAGGATGACGACGCGCTGGCCAATGACGACGTCAACCCTGACGTGAGTGAGCCCGCAGCGGAAGTCACAGCAGCCAGCGGGTCGTCAACGGGGCTGGGCGACGTCGTCTCCGCTTCACTATTGGACGCCTCCTTCTTGACGCTGGAGCCTTTGCCGGCATGTGCTAGAGGCGACAGAACTTTACGCCCGCTTTTCGCGAGTTTGGAGGCCATGGACCGCGCGGCTGAAGAGGCTTTGGCGGCGGAGGACGAGGACGTGCGGCTGTCATGGGCGTCGTCGCTGCTGGCTTCGGACACGCCGCGATCGGAAGCAAAGTCGGGCAGCGCAGACGGCGGAGGAGGAAGCGAGGCCAGCACCTCTTCCTCGCTCAATGCGGAGGTGTCGGAGTTGTCCATTTTGGATCTAAGAATTTTAACAACCGAAATGAAGATTAACGGACATAACGTTAAATACCAGAAACCAAAACATCGTCACAAAGTCCAAGCCTTTCAAACGGCAACCAGCAGCAACCAGTCCGCATCGTCTTCCGCTGTGCGCCATGGGTCGCATCGCGCGGCTGGAGCTCGAGAACTTCAAGTCCTACGGCGGGGTGCATGTGGTGGGTCCGTTCCACCGCTTCACGGCCGTCGTGGGGCCCAACGGCAGCGGTAAGAGCAACCTCATGGACGCCATCTCGTTCGTGCTGGGCGTCCACTCGCGCCAACTGCGCTCCAACCAGTTAAAGGATTTAATACACAAAGTCCCCGGAGACGCTCCCGACAGTGGGCGCTCCGCCTTCGTGACGCTCGTGTACGAACTGTCGAGGGACGAAGCGCCGCCCTCCAAGTCTCGAGCAGCAGCAGAGCCAAATGACGCTACAGACAGGAAGAAAGAGGTGAAATTCACGAGAATTATCTCGGACAAGGGCGTGGGCTCGTACCGCATCGACGGGCAAGACGTGAGCTCCGAAAGCTACCAGGGCCAGTTGAAGGAGATCGGGATCTTGGTCAAGGCGCGCAACTTTTTAGTGTTCCAGGGAGACGTCGAGTCTATTGCCAGCAAGAGTCCGACGGAGCTGACGAAGCTGTTCGAGCAGATTTCCATGTCGGATGAGCTGAGGTAGATATAGTTTTGAGTCTTGTAGAGACGAGGAAGAGGTTTGATGGATGTTTTTGGTGCTGTAGGAACGAGTACGATCGACTGCTGGACGAGAAGAACGCAGCGGAGGAGAATACCATTTTTGCATACAAACGGAAGAAGGGGCTGGTGGCGGAGAAGAGGCTGGTAGGTTAGCCTAAGGCTGGTGAGATGAGAATGGTGCTGATGCTGTTTTTTTGTGGCTGTGAAGGTGAGGGAGCAGAAGGAAGAGGCGGAGCAGTTCAGGCAGACGCTGGAGGCTGTGGTGGGTTTTCGGGTGTTGTCGGCGGTGGATAAGTGAGCTATGTCTGACGTGGTTGATTTGTGCGCGTAGAACAATCTTCGGGTTGAGCACTACTTGTGGCAGCTCTTCCAAGTACAAGACGACATTAAACAGCGAGAAGAGACTGTGCACCACTACCAGGAAGCTGGTCAAACTTGCGAGGAGAAGGAGGATACTGTTGCCCAGATTTATCACGAAAAGAAGAAAGAGCTGAGCGCGAGTCTCCGTGAAGTGAAAGCGAATCGTGAACGGATTCAGGATTTTCAGAATGAGATGGAGGATATCCAGCCGCAAATGATCCAGCTGCGTGAACAGACCAGGTATTCACAAAAGAAGATCGTGGAGGCCGAAACAACCGAGAAGACAATGAAGCGACGACTTGACGGGAAATCTACGGAAGTAGACGCTTTGAAAAGCGATCTGCAGGAATTGGAGAGGGCAAAGGCAGAGCTGGACGCAAAGCGGGTAAGCCAAGGAGGTGGGGAGGCTGCACTAGTTCTGGAAGGTTCACGCTTGGAGGAGTATCATCGAATCAAGGAAGATGTCCAAGTTAAGACGAATCTGTTGCGGAACGAGTTGGAGTCCATCCTACGGCAGCAAACTGCAGACCAGAACAAGGTGCAGACTCTCGCTCAAGATCGCCAAGAAAATCTCAAAATGGTGGAAGTGCTCACGGAGGACCTGAAACAAGCCAACGCACGCATCATTAGTATGCAACATGTGATTTCCCAAACCGAGCGTGATATCGCAGATACTGAAAAGAGCTTGCAGACAACTGACGAAGATAATCGAGGTCAGGCGCAAAAGAAAGAAAAGTTATCGCAGCAACTGGAGCGTGTCAACAACAAATTGCGCGATCTGAAAGACGACAAGCGACAGTCGCAAGCAGACGCGCGTAAAGCAGAAATACTGGAAACACTGAAGCGGTTGTACCCTGGAGTTCGCGGTCGCCTCGTTGACCTCTGCAAGCCGACCCAACGCAAGTACAATATGGCTGTGACTGTCGCTACAGGAAAGCACATGGACGCGATTGTGGTGACAGATTACAGGACAGGACAGGACTGTATTCAGTACCTCCGCGACTCCCGTGCAGGCAGCGCTCAGTTCATTCCTCTGGACAAGATCAGAGTGAAGCCGATCAATGAACGATTCCGCGGTCTGGGTAACAACATTAAGTTGGTGGTTGACGTGATCGACTGTGACGCTGAAATCGAGCCAGCGCTTCACTATGCTGTCGGTGACACCGTCGTCTGTGCTTCTATCGACGTTGCTCGTGATCTCTGTTTCCGTCAAAACGAAAAAGTGAAAGCGGTGACATTGGACGGAATGGTTGTGAGCAAGAATGGCAGTATGACGGGTGGCAAAACGCAGAATGACCTGCGTCGTGCGGGTCGATGGGATGAGAAGGAGGCGGAAGCTTTGCAGCAGCAGAAAGATGCGTTGGTTGACGAGCTACGTGCGCTGGAACGGCATGGGGCGTCGTATGCGAAGCTACAGACGCTGCGTACGCAACTGGAAGGGCTGAAAAGCCGACTGAGCCACGCTAAGGCTGACTTAGTTATCACAGAAACGAAAAGACCCAACATTCAAGCACGGATGGATGATGCCAAAAAGCGAGTCGCAGAGGTAATTGACCCCGAACTGCACAAATTTGAAACGACGGTTGGATCGCGCAAGGGCAAGATTGCTGCGCTTGAAGAGCAGATTCACAGTGTAGAGGACGAGATGTTTGCAGAGTTTAGCGAATCGATTGGTGTCGAAAGTATCCGTGTCTACGAAGAGAAGGTGCTGAAGCGACAGCACCAGGCGACAGAGATGCGTCGCAAAATCACTGAGCATGAAGCGAAGCTGCGCGCTCAGGTACGCCTGAAGTTCTGTTTGGAGGACGTATCGCTTTACTAACATTTCCTGCATTGCCGCTCTCCAGATCGAGTATCTTCAGTCGCAGGACTTTAACCAGCCCATGCTCGACGCAAAAGAAAGAGCAGCTCGAGAAGAGCAGCACTTGAAGCAACTAGCAGAAGAGGAAGCTGGGCTCACGAAAAAGGTTGGTGCACTGCGCAAGAAAAGGAAGGAGCAAGAGGAGCTACGGAAAAACTTGTCTACGAAGGTGGAGGAACTTGAAAAGGAGCTTCGAGAGATTGGCAGCAAGAAGGACAAGTACGAAGAGAGGAAGGGCAAAATCCAACGAAGGATTGCTGCGGAGGAGACGGTACTTGAGCGTCTGAAAGACCACAAAGCTGAGATTTTCAGGCGCGCGTCGCTGGACCAAATCACACTGCCAACTATCGCTCGTAAAGCGAACAACAGCTCCGAGGATGTTGATAGGGAAGGTGCAAGTAGTCTTGAAAACGCCGAGCTGCTGTTGGAAGATGGTGCTGCGGATCAAGAGGTGGATTTTTCGGCTCTCCCTGATGCTCACGTGGTGGTGGACGACAAGGAGTTTGATGACATCAATCGGAACTACGAAGAGCGGATTGGTGTGCTGCTCACGGAGCTGGACCGAATGCAGCCGAATATGCGGGCATTGGACAAGTTTGACGTGATCCAAAACCGGATTGGAAAAGAAGAAGAGGAACTGGATCGGATCAAGCAGCAGTCCTTCGAAACCGCGTCAAACTTCGAGAAGGTCAAGCTTGCTCGGTATGAGCGCTTTATGGAAGCGTTCAATCACATTTCTGGCGTGATTGACTCGACGTACAAGCAACTCACAAAGAGCTCCAAGCACCCGCTGGGCGGCACCGCATATTTGAACTTGGAAAACACAGACGAGCCGTACCTGAACGGAATGAAGTACAACGCGATGCCTCCAATGAAGCGGTTCCGTGAGATGGAGCACTTGTCCGGTGGTGAGAAGACTGTGGCGGCGCTCGCGCTACTCTTCGCAATCCACAATTACCGTCCGTCGCCGTTTTTCGTGCTTGATGAAGTGGATGCTGCTCTGGACAACGTCAACGTGAACAAGGTGTCAACGTACATCGCGAACTGTACCTTCCAGTGCGTCGTGATCTCACTGAAGGACTCCTTCTACGAGAAGGCCGACGCTCTGGTCGGAATCTGCAAGGATATCACGTTGCAGCAGTCGAAGTCTATGACGTTGGACCTCACGAAGTTCGACTGATCTCTCGATGGAAATGAAAGTTGCCGACGCAGCATTGGTGAGCAGATAACGTCGACTGGCATAGTAGTTTTATGCGTGCGTTGCAGAGGAAGCTTTGCGTTTGCGTTTTGGAGCAACAGAGGTGCAGTCTCTTAATGGATGGCATATTTTTATTGACTCTTGTCTACGATATGATTTTGCTATTGTTCAGGACTCGTTCGCCGCCCCGAATCGTGCTTTCGACGCATATTCGGCTTCCTTTTGCACCAGCGCCTTCAAGCGGTGATCTACGGCGGCTTGTGCTCTCGAGAACCTGCCGTAGCGGCGTTCTTCGTACAGCAAGAAGCATTCTGCCAGGCGGATCTTGGACGGCGGGTCCACCGTCACCTGACTGGGAGCAAACGAAGCCGAGTCCAGCAGTACAGACAAGTCCTCTTCTTCCGGCATTTCGATTGCCCAGAAGACACGCATGCTCTGGTCCAAGCCTCCGATCGTCGAGAGCGGATTCCGTCTAGGGAGACGGACCCCATCCATTGCGGCGGTGGCAAGATGGCTTTTGCTCACGAAGTCCAGGTCGCACGTCATTTTGAGTGCGTAATTCAGGTTTCGCCACAGGAACGGCCGGGTCTGGATCATGCGGCGCCGCCACCCAGCGATGGCTTCCACCGAAGCCAGCGAGAGCTCTCGAACACGTATGAGTGCCTCCAGCAACTCCACGCTTTGGTTATCTTGGAAGGAGCAGCAGCAGCGGAGCAACTCGTCCATACCAGCTTCCCTCGCTACTATCGCTCTCAGCACGACCAGTTCTTCTTCCGACAACAATCCTTCGTATGACAACGCCTTGGTGCTGGAATACCTCATGACTGCGCTGGAAGGACGCTCCTCCTTCTTCACACCGGACATGTAGGGCTTCAGCCGTCCGACCATGGCATCACTGTTGGGTTTATCGTCGCTAGTGCTTGACTGCATCCTGCTGCCTGCACTTCAAACAGAATCTGAACAGTCGGACACCTCGGGAGAGATCCATTTTCAGCAGCGCCAAGTCTCAGCAACAGCACAGAATCAGCAAGCAAGTCCTCTTCATTGCTTTGTTCACGACACTAGATTAATCTGCCTTGCGGTTGCTACAGCAGCCGCAGCTCTTCCGTATCGTACAAATTATTTGCGCTGCTCAGCAGCACGACGACGGATCTCTTCCCAGGTGGTGGGCTCTGCTGGGGCTTCAGCCTCACTGGGTGCTCCGAAGAAATAGTCATCTTCGTCATGACGCAGCGGCGCATTCTTGTCGGGTCCTGGGCGGCGAGAATCCCGCGAGAAGTGCGCATACGGGTCACGTGATAATGGGGCGTCGCGGTCTGCAAAGTCCGACGTATCATCGGCCGCAGGAGGCCTTGCGCCCAAGAAAAATGGCGAGCGACTTCCATTGTCGTTGGGCTCCCCGAAAGTCTCCTCGTCGCCACGCTCCCAGTCATTCGATTCCTTCTTGTCACGCGGCTTGTCAAGTCCTGTGATCGGCGGGATGCTACTGGAGATCTCGTTAGTAGAACGAGGTGCAGGAGGCAGCTTCGTCTTCGGCTTCGATGCGGAGCTTCCGGGTCCGACAGCAATGTTCTCGTTCCACGAGTCACTGCGATCATGAAATAAACTCAAGAGTCCACAATAAAACAAAGTATTCAGCTAGCTGCACGTACGTCGCAGCCGCCGTATGCTTAAACTTCTCGTTCAACTCTTGTACGAATGAATTCTCTGGTATCTTGGCCATCAAACTATCCACAACACACAAAAATCAAAAACGTATCACTGAAATCTCTTCAAACCTTCCTCACATGTTCCTGGCCCGACTAGCAAAAGGCGATTTATCGGCCGGAAGCATCAACAGGTCCGAGAACAAGTCCCGACGGACGCTAATAATTCCGTACGAAGCTCCAAACAGCCCTCCCGCTACAAAAGAATTGTTTATAAGAAAATGATAAAACACCCGAGAAATCGCCAACTCACACATCATAGCGAAGGCCCCTGCCACCTTCTTCTGGTTCTTGGACAGTTTCCACAACCCCGCCATGGCGGAAGAGCCCAGGACCGCCCCCAACAGCGCGCGGCTTCGACCTTTGCTCGCGTAGTGCGCCAGGATCTCCATCTCCGCCTCCGTTCTGGCGAATTTTCAGTAAAATTAAAGCGTAACACACAAAATCAAGTTGCAAATGCGTCCACGTACTTGCCGATGGAGGAACCATCTTTGTCTTTGGACATCTCCACGCTCAGCGTGCGGATGGCGTCGTCCACGGCCACCGTCATTTTTGGCTCGGCTTGGTCGAATGTGGGGTCAATAACGATACGGACGCTGATTGGAGGAAAAGGAGTTTCGGGTCTGCGAAAGTGCTGTTCGGTAGCTTCATTCGAAGACTGCAAATTCATACACGACACAATGCCAGGCTGGACGTTCCTTCGTTCGCAGCAAATTCGCCACACGCGTCTCCCTCGCTCGGGCAGCAGGACGCGATCTCTCGCTGGGCAGCTTCAGCAACACGGAACTAACGACCATAAATTACAATAGCTACCGATCATCCCGGCAACCCCACGAGAGTTCCTAGTGCAGCCACGTTCCAGACGCCTACCATCTAAGAATCCCTCTGATGGCAGCACGTTGTCTGGTCTTGTTCCTGTGTTCCATGAACAGTTGAAGGCGTCAACGGGTCAAGTTGACTCCGTTCCGATGGCCACCATGCACTGTTGACTCCCGGAAGAGACGACTCCCGGGGATCGCCTGATGGTGCCGTGCAGGTCGAGCACGCCAGTAGGCTGTTGTACACACAGATATCGAAGTGAATAGTCGTGCAATTTGTGCGAAGAATGCATGATCACGCCTGCTAACCAGCACGTGCTTGGGAAAAGTAGCAACGGATGGCTGCAGTGTTGCAATGTCTGGCCCCAAGTGTACACTTCTTTAGCGCTGACGGTTGCGGACGAATCGTGTCAGGAGGACACCTTCTCTAGGTTTGAGTTCCACTACATGTATTCCGATCATCAATTGAATCTCGTGTCTGTGACGCTACTGGGCAAACCCCGCCTCCTTCAACAGTTCCTGCGCAAACGCATTGTGTGGCAACTTCGTTTGAAGACTGGAGGTAGCGCACAGATAAACTATGTCAGTTTCTGCAGTCGTACTACAAGTCGCAATTACGTACATTTCTCTCGCTTGAGCTGCGTGCGGGGACTTCTCGCTTGGGAGCTTCAGCATCTCCGTGACCATCTCACGACGAATTCCACTGGCTCGCACCGACACCCCAGCACCGATTGCCGCGCCCGCTGAGCGAGACAACAACGAAAAAGCAGGCGGAAAACGTCAGAACGGTAGCAGAACGACCCCCCTCCCACCACCACGACACACGCACACACACACACACACACACTCCAATCTACGCACCGATCATTCCGGTGACGCCCATCGCCCGCCCCAGCGTAGCCACCTTCCACACACCAGCCATTGCCGACGCGCCTACGAGGCCACCGATAGCTGCACGTCGTCTGCCTCTCTGGTGGTACTTGACGAAGACGTCTCTCTCGGCTGGCGTGATATCCGTCCTGCCCTCAAACCAATGCACACGCCGCAAGTAAGTTCACCACTAGTGGAGAAGGTCACGCTTCAGACAGCAAGCCGAGACGTACTTCCAGCCTCTCGAGCCAAAGCCTCGTGGTCCGTCGAAGCGGTTGGGACTGGAATCTCCGTCCTTGCCGAACATCTCGGAGCGGAGCGTGTACATGACTTCGTACTGCTCGGAGGTCATGGAGGACAGCATTTGCGCTGGAGTTGGATCTTGGTTGGTGTTGCTTGTGCTTGCGAGCTGGAAATGGAATTGTGAGCTCAGAGGAAGTGGCGAGTTGGGGAAGAGTCAAGGTGCGGTGTGGTATGGTACGTGCACAGGTAGCACTGCTACTAGCAGAGCGAATGTTTGTTATTTGAGGGGAGTAACGCTCAGGATGAGTGCTCACGTTGAAGTCTGAATGATGGTGCAACGTAGCAGAATGATCGAGAATCGGACGGCTGCAACAGGTCTTGAGGACTTTCCCCTACTAGTGACCCTGCGGCAGTAGACTGGATACAGAGATGCAGGGTGTACCGCCTGAATACTTGGTAATCTTCCCTCGCACATTGTCCAGTCCACCGGATTGTATTTTGTGAGGAGCGTAGCTGCATTTGCTGTCGTCGTCCTCGGATTTTCAATCAGTAGCTGACTGAATCGGAATCAATCCGTGACTCGTACTGGAGGCGGTGTTGGGGGTACCGAAACTGCTTTGCCTAAACCGTCTTTGGTGTGCGACCTGCGAAGTGGGCAACAAGTTGTAGAGATGCAATCTAGCGGCTGGAATGAAGCCTAGTAATGACTACGTTCTTGTCGTCACCTATGCATGGCTCCGCTAAGACATTCTAGAAGCCCTCGTAGTTTTTTTTGGTCGAGTAGACTGGGGAGTAGAAGGAGGCTATAAGCTCGTCCTTTTCGCCGTTATCGTTTTCCTTGACTATTTCTTGAATCGCACTGAGTACGGCTTACGAACCAACGGTGGGGGACGAACATTTCACATAGTTGTCCGCAAAATGAAGCAGCAACATCACTCGTCTGACAACCAAGTGCAATGTTGACGAGGCTTTTCCGCGTGTCTTCGCTCGCACGATCGATAACCTTATCTGCGATTTTGTTGTTCGTCTTTCCTTCTTCTAAAGGGGGTAATTTCAGACCAGTTCATGTCAGTAGAACTCGTGCAACCAAGAGCGAAAAGCTAATTGCATTTAGCGAGAATGTTGGGAATTGGTCAAGAAATACCATCCTATGGCTGATACCCTCATCGTATCGTCCTCGTTGTGACAGTTTTACTTGTCCTTTGAGCTTTCAGTCACCGCTTTCTCCGGCGTCCATGGCTCACTGATGCCAAAGCAGTCGCTAATCCATCAAACAACGATTTTACACAAAATAGGTCGATATGTCGAGACGAACCTGTCAAGTGCCGCCTTCTTCAACAACTTCTGCGCGTAGGCGTTGTGCGGCAGCTTCGTTTTCAAGCTGATATAGCAAATCATGCACAGAAAGCAGCGTGAGGACTTGAGCTGGTCAAAAGGGGGAAACACGTTTCTCGTCACTCACATTTCCAGTGCCTGGGCAGCGTGTGGGGACTGATCGCTCGGAAGTTGAAGCATCTCCTTGACCAACTTGAGGCGGATGCGGCTAGCGCGCACCGACAGCCAGGCGCCGAGCAAGCCGCCCACTGCGAGGAAAGAGGATAAAGATCAGTATGTTACTGAAGGTTGAAAGTCCTGGATGTCGAGAGATGAACCCCGCACCGATCACTCCCGCGATGCCCAACGTCGAGCCTAGAGCAGCTATCTTCCACACGCCAGCCATCGCCAATGCACCCATGATTCCGCCAAATACTCCACGGCGCGCTCCTTTCTTTCTGTACTTCATAAACACCTCCCTCTCCGCTGGTGTGGCGTCTTTCCTACTCTCAATCAAGGATCGAAGTGTCAGTTTATTCAATGGACGGTAAAGCTTCATCACAAGTGCAGCATGCCACGCACATCCACGTCCGGTAGCCCCCGCAGCGTCCAAACGTTTTCTTGGCAAACAGTTCGGAACGCAGCGTGTACATGACTTCGTACTGATCGGCAGACAGCATTGTAGCTGGCAGTGCTTCTCTCTTGGGGCTCGTGCTACTGTGCTGGAAAATTGAATTGTGAACCGAGTGAAGACAAACAGCGCAGCAAGTTCTGCAACCATTCCGTTAGTTGTGAATGAATGCTCAATCCACCACCTTACCCGTTGTGCTCCGATTCGCAAGAACGTAGTCATTACTAGGCTTCATTCCAGCCGCTAGATTGCATCTCTACAACTTGTTGCCCACTTCGCAGGTCGCACACCAAAGACGGTTTAGGCAAAGCAGTTTCGGTACCCCCAACACCGCCTCCAGTACGAGTCACGGATTGATTCCGATTCAGTCAGCTACTGATTGAAAATCCGAGGACGACGACAGCAAATGCAGCTACGCTCCTCACAAAATACAATCCGGTGGACTGGACAATGTGCGAGGGAAGGTTACCAAGTATTCAGGCGGTACACCCTGCATCTCTGTATCCAGTCTACTGCCGCTGGGTCACTAGTAGGGGAAAGTCCTCAAGACCTGTTGCAGCCGTCCGATTCTCGATCATTCTGCTACGTTGCACCATCATTCCGACTTCAACGTGAGCACTCATCCTGAGCGTTACTCCCCTCAAATAACAAACATTCGCTCTGCTAGTAGTTGTGCTACCTGTGCACGTACCATACCACACCGCACCTTGACTCTTCCCCAACTCGCCACTTCCTCTGAGCTCACAATTCCATTTCCAGCTCGCAAGCACAAGCAACACCAACCAAGATCCAACTCCAGCGCAAATACTGTCCTCCATGACCTCCGAGCAGTACGAAGTCATGTACACGCTCCGCTCCGAGATGTTCGGCAAGGACGGAGATTCCAGTCCCAACCGCTTCGACGGACCACGAGGCTTTGGCTCGAGAGGCTGGAAGTACGTCTCGGCTTGCTGTCTGAAGCGTGACCTTCTCCACTAGTGGTGAACTTACTTGCGGCGTGTGCATTGGTTTGAGGGCAGGACGGATATCACGCCAGCCGAGAGAGACGTCTTCGTCAAGTACCACCAGAGAGGCAGACGACGTGCAGCTATCGGTGGCCTCGTAGGCGCGTCGGCAATGGCTGGTGTGTGGAAGGTGGCTACGCTGGGGCGGGCGATGGGCGTCACCGGAATGATCGGTGCGTAGATTGGAGTGTGTGTGTGTGTGTGTGCGTGTGTCGTGGTGGTGGGAGGGGGGTCGTTCTGCTACCGTTCTGACGTTTTCCGCCTGCTTTTTCGTTGTTGTCTCGCTCAGCGGGCGCGGCAATCGGTGCTGGGGTGTCGGTGCGAGCCAGTGGAATTCGTCGTGAGATGGTCACGGAGATGCTGAAGCTCCCAAGCGAGAAGTCCCCGCACGCAGCTCAAGCGAGAGAAATGTACGTAATTGCGACTTGTAGTACGACTGCAGAAACTGACATAGTTTATCTGTGCGCTACCTCCAGTCTTCAAACGAAGTTGCCACACAATGCGTTCGCGCAGGAACTGTTGAAGGAGGCGGGATTTGCCCAGTAGCGTCACAGACACGAGATTCAATTGATGATCGGAATACATGTAGTGGAACTCAAACCTAGAGAAGGTGTCCTCCTGACACGATTCGTCCGCAACCGTCAGCGCTAAAGAAGTGTGCACTTGGAGTCAGACATTGCAACACTGCAGCCATCCGTTGCTACTTTTCCCAAGCACGTGCTGGTTAGCAGGCGTGATCATGCATTCTTCGCACAAATTGCACGACTATTCACTTCGATATCTGTGTGTACAACAGCCTACTGGCGTGCTCGACCTGCACGGCACCATCAGGCGATCCCCGGGAGTCGTCTCTTCCGGGAGTCAACAGTGCATGGTGGCCATCGGAACGGAGTCAACTTGACCCGTTGACGCCTTCAACTGTTCATGGAACACAAGGACAAGACCAGACAACGTGCTGCCATCAGAGGGATTCTTAGATGATAGGCGTCTGGAACGTGGTTGCACTAGGAACTCTCGTGGGGTTGCCGGGATGATCGGTAGCTATTGTAATTTATGGTCGTTAGTTCCGTGTTGCTGAAGCTGCCCAGCGAGAGATCGCGTCGTGCTGCCCGAGCGAGGGAGACGCGTGTGACGAATTTGCTGCGAACGAAGGAACGTCCAGTCTGGCATTGTGTCGTGTATGAACTTACAGTCTTCGAATGAAGCTACATGTATCGAACAACACTTCCGCCCGGGAGCTCCTGAAGAAATCGAGAGCCTCAAGTTCTCAGTGAGGAGCTCTCTCCACCAGGATGGTAAGGAAAATCGCCAGTCGCAGGAGCATCGATAGCCTTATCATTTGAGGTTACATCATTTGTGTAGCTGTCGTTGAGTCAATCACTGCAATGCTGGCGGCAACAACTACCTTCTACTTCCATGACATATTCCAATTCACAAAATGCCTCTCCACACACGGTGCACTCTTCTACAGGCTGGCTACTAACGCTTTCTCGAAGCGGCCGACCAACGCGTTCATAGAGCGTCGCATACTGTTCGAGTGCTTTGTGTGTGGAAAAGCGCTCTTCGACAGTATGGCGGGCGCGTCTCCCGAGACGCAGGCGTAGTTCCTTATCGTTGGCAAGAGCAAGGATTGCGTGTGCAAATCCCTCGGCTGTAGCGGTCGTGACCGAGACACAATTCACGCCGTCTTCGAGGAATTCACTCGTTCCGCCCGATATGAAGCCCACAACAGGCAACCCGACGCTCATAGCTTCCAGCACTGCAAGTCCCAGCGTCTCCGTGAACATTGGGCTGGCAAACACGTGCATTGCTCGAAGCTGACGCACTAGAGCTGGTTCGTCGTTGTAGATCCCATCCACAAACTCGACGCTGGTCCCGAGCAAACCCCATTCAAGAGCAACATGCCGTAGCTGCGCTTTTTGTGGGCCGTCTCCGACAATTCGTAGCCGGCAGTGAGAGCAGACAGGAGACAGAATCTTCATGGCGGCCAGCAGAATCCCTAGCGATTTCTCCGACGACAGTCGTCCCACGTATCCGATGACAACGTTGCCATCCTCAGCAAGCGGCGTTGCTGAAGGTGCAAACTGCTTTGTATCAATGCCAGTAGACAACACAAATTTGTGGCGAGCGCGGACATTCGTCGCTACGGAGTAGTGATCCTTGGCAAAGTGTGACGGCGACAGCAGCACATCCACATCGACACGCGTTGGGTGGAGGTTGGCGAGCTCCATGATCACTGCCCGAGCTCCAGCAAGGCGAGCTGCAAGAACGAGCAGTTGGTCCGACAGGCTGCGCGAATTGGAAAATATGACGAGGCCATCTCCACACGGGAAACGCAGTGCGCTGACAAGGTCCGTCCATACTCGAGCAGCGTATCGCGGCCGGAGTTGGAGTAGAGCTGCTTGGTCCAGCGCCGAGACTTGTCGGGAATCGTGTCTTGCCAGCGGAAATTGGCGGTAGAAGCTGGCGAGCAGAGCCTCGATCACCCCGTCTCGTGACGTTTCCTCGTCTGCGAGTTCTTGTCGAGGAATCTACGAGCACAATCCACCAGTGAGACTTTCTCTTCTAGCTGCATCCTACCTGACAAGACGAGAACTCACCTCCAGCGGAAGTCCCTCGAGACTCACGTTCAATCGACGCAGAGCCCTCGTCAGGGGAGCGTCCGCCACAACTTTCTCGAAGGTTTTCACCACAAACTGCAGCTCGACTCTGCTCTCACTGCTCCTTGCGCCGAGCCCCTCCATGACCTGCAGCCACATTCGCCTCTGTCCATCAAACGCACTCGCAGTGGACGACACGTAGCACACCGGCAGGATGTCCCCCGCATTCGAGGAGTGGCCGCTCTGCAAAACCCTGGGGTTCACGAGCACAATCGGCCTCTTGTCACTCTCCTGCAGCGTGAAGCTCCACGCCGAGCGCTCGTCCGACACGTCCGCCACAACGTCCACATGCAGCGTCGCCTCTGCTACTGCAGCGGCACTTTCGTTCCACGCCCGCAGCTGCAGCTTCCAGAAGTGCGAGCCCGGGTCGACGCCCCCAAGCACCAACGAGTTGGCGTCCGACGTGTGTCGGTAGCCGCCGTCCGACACACTGTCCCCCGTCACCAAGAGGAACCCGTCTCGAGGGACGCGGAAGTCGCGCGTCTGGAAGTGCACGGGCAGACTCGGCAGCAGTCCGTCCAGAGCGGAGACCTGCCACCTCGAATGCTGCGCCGGGAAAGTGACGACCAACGTGGGCGTCTGCAGTGATGCAGCAACGACAGGGCCGACCCCAACGGACTGAAGCCCAACCACCAGCATCAACAGCTGCAGGTGCAAGTCCCGCATGGCGCTGCAGCTTGGCACACGACGTCTCCCGCTCGCGATCTTTGTATGCGATTCGGCAGTTTGGCAGCATGACGCAGCTGGACGTGGTCGTGTGCTCGACGTCGGGCAAGCCCGTGCTCCGCCACAAAGTGTCCACTTGCAAGGTCGGGCGTCCGCCTGAAGAGGCCGACGCGGCCACCAGCTCCTTCGCGAGCTCCCTGCAAGGTCTCCTGTCCTTCGTGGCCTGCACTCAGCACGAAGAGCTGCTGGAGCTGGAGGCTGAGGGCTGTCGCGGCGTGTTCCGCAGCTCCGACAGCTTGACGTTCGCTGCCATTGAGCGGGGACACGTGGAGGACGATAGCGTCCGCCACAGTGAGACGTCCGCGTTCGCACCGGAATGTCTGCGGCACTTGCTGCACCTGCTGCAGAACCAAATCCTGTTCGTGCTGAGCGACCGCGGGCTCGACGTGCTGCGTCGACAGCCAGGGTACGACCTGCGAGAGCTCCTCAACGGCACGGAGCGAGTCACGAGGTCGTTGACGGAGCTCTGGGCCTCGACGCCCACGCTGCGGTTCCGGGACTGCGGAGTGCCGTTCGTGCGACTGCGGCTCGAGAGACGCCGCCAGGTCACGAGAGCGCTGGAGTTCGAGGCGCACAAGGAGAATGCGGCGGCGTCTGCGATGATCTGCGGGCTGCTGCTGGCCAAGGAGCAGGTGGTGGCTATCGCTCAGCCCGCCAAGAAGCAGTTCAGTATGCTCGTGGACGGTGGGGAGAGACCTAGGTGAAGGCGTCGGGTGTCGAGTCTTGTAGCTGACGTGAGACTTGTGTGTGGACCAAATGCAGACCTGCTGCTGCTCGTCAACTTCGTGTACCACACGCCGTCGCTGGCCAAGTCCGAGACGTGGACGCCAATTTGTCTGACCAACTTCAACGCTCGGTGCGAGAGCGCGCGTTTAGCTGTCAAACGCTCGAGTCCGACTAACTGGTTTTGTGTATTTCGTGCAGAGGGTTCCTGTACGCGTACGTGGTCTTCTTGACGAGCGACGTGTGTCTGCTGCTGCTGAGCAGTCAGCAGTCCCCGGAGCAGTTCCCGCACTTTCAAGCCACGAAGGTGTTCGTGGCGCAGCGACTCGAGGAGATCGGCGCTATGGAGGATATCAGCGCCTCGGTCAAGAATCACGCGGCATGGCAGCCTCATGGAGACCTACCGTTGCTGCACCACTTCATCTACAAGAACGAGCTCACGGGTGAATGTGCCAGGCCCGAGCTGGTCTTCCCGTTCGACGAGGAGGACTTTGGCACTCGCGTGCAGCTGCTGAACCAGTACGCCAAGCTGCAGCACCTCATGTTCCCCGCCCCAGCCGAAGCTGAAAGTCGCGAGAGCCAAGTGCTGGGCAAGCGGCTTTCAACGTTGCAAGAAGCTACTGCAGCGCGTATGGCGTACGAACGCAGCGACTCGGGCCTCTTCGTGGGCATGTGCAGTGCAGACTATCGACTGTACGTGTGATTCGACTCGCTCGCCACCATTTCCGATGCTCGCGAGCAAATGCAAGTGCTGCTGGACCGACTCCGGCACGACGAAGAGCTCATGTCGGTCGCGCTCTTCCTTTCCGGCGGGGGCTTTCCCTCAGTCAGCTCGCTGGGGATGTGGCCCTGAAGTGGCAGAGGTAAATCCAGATTGCTCGTGAATTCAAAGTCTCTGGTGGTCGAGACCACAACTGCGTTACTTGACAACTTGAAAGCCGAGTGAACCAACCAGCACAACCCGATGCAACCCTCGAAGCAATAGCTCTCTTGCGCTGTCACCATACGCCTACACAACAAAAACTTCAAGCTGAAAACCTCCTTCTGGGCAAAATTGTCTGTTGGCACTTACTCCGGGCCACCCTAATAAAATGAAGCGCACGACGCCAGCATCTTGAGTCTGCGCGTCGTGCCTTGTCCGTTGAATATTTACTTATCTTGTTGGTGTCTTGTCGCCCAGCATGGCGTCGAAGATGATGTTGATACCGTCGTTGGATTCCGTGAGCTCCAGCATGCTGATGGACGAGTTGGATCCTCGTTGGCGCCGGTCGAAGCTGCCGTCACTAGAGAGCGCGCCCAACGCAGGGTGCTGCTGCTGCATGGCTCTTGAAAACGATGGAGCTTCCTCCTGTACAAGACGCACCTCGCCACTTCCCTCCACCTCCTCATCCGAGTCGAAGTCGTCGTCTTGGATCCCTGCGTACGACAACTCCTCGTCTTCCTCATCCAGGTCATCCGTGATCCGACCGACGAGAGTGGAGAAGTTCCCGATCATAGACTGGGACAGACTCATGTCGGAAGTCACGCTACGAGTAGTTCCTGTTGTTTCAGCAAACGTCTGCGAGAGTCGTGTGGGGGGCAACCCAAAATTCGACGTGTCGCTCCGCGAACTCGCGAAGTGGAGGCTCTGTGAGTTTGGCCTGCGTCTGCGCATGTTTCCGTCCACGCTGGGCCCCTGGAATGACGGGTTGTACGAGCCACCAGCCGACATGAAGCTGTCGCGCAAATCTCCAAACCCGCCACGAAGCTGGTGGCCACTGATAGGTCCATGTCCACCGATAGACGAGGTCCCGCTGTATCCCGAGTTAAAACTGGGCAGTTGTCCGCCAGAACTGAAGCTTGGTAGTGGGCCGTCGATACTGATGCCGTAGACCTCTTCACGCAGCGCGCCCAGCAGGTGCTGCAGCGACTGGCGAAAGCCCACCATGTCGCCCTTGGTGAAAAAGTGGAAGAACTCGCTGCGTGCAAGGCTGTACTTGATGTCGAGACCGAAGTCCATGCGGTTCACCACAACAGGTAGGATCTTCTTGCCCTTGTCCTCGGCAAAAGCAAGCTGGTCCTTCACAAGCTCGCTCGCCAGCGTCTTCTCCGAAATGAGCACTACGAACGCCGAGCACTTGAGAATAGCTTCTTTCGCTTCATGAATGCGCACCGACATATCCTCGTTCCGCGACAGCATTGGTCGATTTGTCTTCGACTTGTCGGCCTCTTCCTCCTTGTCCTCATCAATCGTCGTTGACAGCTTCACCATGTGCTTACGGTCCACGTAGCACCTCAGGCCTCCCTCGCGGCACATTTCCACGCACAGCTTGCGAACAAATCGCCCGTGGTAGTCGCCGTGGCTGATGAAGACAAACTGCTCGCCACTGGCTGTAGCACTGTTCAGTTCCTGCAGATCTTCCACAATACTGTCCTTGGCACTTGACTCATCGATATCGTTGTTTGAGTCTCGCTCCGAGATGGCATTGTTACGTCCTCCGCGCTTTGCTGCCCCTCCTGCGCCTTCCTTGCTGGTAGCGCGATGGAAGTAGTAGCCGCCAGTGTCCAGAACGATGCTATCAGATACGCCACAGTCGTCGACAAAGCTGTTCGAGCTGCTGGTGCTGCTAATGATACTCAGGTTCGTGCCATTGTAGTCGTAGTTGTTCAGGCGCATACCACGAGAGCTGGCAGAGAAGACGCCATTAGACCCAATGGACCGAGAAGACCCCGGTGGGCCGCGGCGACGACTGTTGCCAATAACGAGTGGCATCGTTGAATCATCACTAAGCTCGTGGATCGACGAGCCACCCGAGTCGTAGGCGTAATAGTTGGGAGTATCGAATGCTGACAGGGCCAGTGCTCGCTCATCAAACTTCATGGAGTCCATGCCGTACGTGTTGCAGGAGCTCATACCTGAAGCCGCGTGGTTGAGGCGGCGACTGCGCATTCCACTGCTTGCGTGGCCTGATCCTGACATTGGGTTCGTCTCCGCACGACGCATGTTGCGCTTGATGTTATCCTCCTTTCGCTTCTCGATCTCGTCGCGCATGCCATCCAGCAGCATACGCAGCTGGTTCTTGTACGTATCTTCGTCGTATTCGTACCGAGTTTCCTTCTCGTTCACCTGCTCTACGCTCACGATGGCCTTTTCAAATGGCACAAGCTGCCGTGTGTACAAATACACCTGCAGCTCCTCCGAAATCTTCGCATGCTCCGTGGAAATAGCCATGATGGGCGTGCCCACCTGCTTAGCCAAAGCCAGCTCCTTCAAACACCATTCAGACTGAGCGTAGTCCTCCGTGAGAATGCACAGCACCACGGCAGCATTGGTGATACCGCGTGCAATCTCCTCGCGCCAGACAGAACCGCCGCCGATTCCGCTTGGGTCCATGAGATCAAGCCAGACCGTAATGCTCGCGTCTTCAAGTGACTTACGCAGCTTCAATGCGAACTCCATGTGCGAGTGCGTGTAACTAATCATCACATCACGAGTACCTGCGGCTCGCTTGATCTCGAACTGTAACCTTGTTGACGTGGTGCAGTCAATGGGCCGGAACCCGTCGTGGTTTGTGCGCATAATATCGCCTCCCATACTCAACAGCGCCAGAGCAGTCTGCTGGTCGTCGAGTTTCACAGCCAAGTGCAACGCCGTATCACCCGTCGCGCGAAGCTGGTGATTGATATCGCCACCATTAGCAACCAGCGCCTTGAACATATCCACACTTGTGCCTCCCGCACAAGCCGCGCACATGATAGGAGTCATATCGCCATCATCTACGATCGTAGGGTCTGCACCGTGATCCAGTAACACACGCACAATGCCCACGCGGTTCACTCGAGCTGCCCAGTGAAGTGCTGAGCGGCCATGAGCATCCTGGAAATTAGCATTGGCCTTAGCAGCCAACAGGATCTCGACGGCCCCCACTGCGCCATTTACTGCAGCCCAATGCAGTGGCGTACGCTTGTTGAGTCCGACGTAGCCCAGCTCACCGAGAACGTCTGGATTCACCTTCTTGCGCAAGAAGCTTCGGATCGTCGCGACGTCATCCATGGCAGCTGCAGCGTGCAACGGCGTGAGTGCTACGTCGCCTCCCCAGTCCTCCAGCACCTGTGCAACGGCGTAGTTACCTCGCAGATATGCGAGCTGCAACACCGTGATTGTATTCATGTGCCCAGGATCTGGGATGGCGAGATGATTCGCGCCAGCACGAAGCAGCACGTGCACGATTTCAGGGTGATCAGCTAGGAAAATGGGCGGCAAACGGCTTTCACATCGGTACGAGGACTTGGAGCAGAGGTTGACGTCAGCTCCATGTGCAATCAGCCAGCGTACGGCGGCCAAACGACCGGTGCTCACAGCACAATGCAGCGGCGTGACCAGCGTCGTCTTGAACACAGAGCTATACGTCTCGTCCGCTGAAACCACAGGCTTGGGGATGAAGTAGCTCGCGAGGTACCAGAAGAGATCGCCCGTGCTAAACCTTACGCGGGAGACCTTGTCGAAGCAGTTCACCTTGAAATGCGCCTTGTACAGCAGATCCATGGCTGCGATGTTGCCTTGGTACGCTGCCACATGCATGGGGTTCTTCTTGGCAAGTCCAAAAATGCCAAACACCATGACTGGGTCCGGATACAAATCTCGTGCGAAACTCTCGCCAAGGTGCAGCTTTGCGATGCGAATCGAGCGACGAATAAGCCGGAGATCGCCCAGCTGAGCTCCTCGGAAAAGTCTCTTTTGCACGTCTTTGACGATGGTAGACCTGGCTGGAGTTGGCAGCGTCGCGTCGGCGTTGCCCTGCTTCTGCTGCTGGCGCTTTTTGCGCTTCAACTTGGAGCGCAGCATGTGCGCCTTGACGTCTCCTGTCTGGTCGCTCTCCTTGAACGCGCCCAGCTGCATCTTCAAATGCTCGCGGAACCTCGCAAAGGCTCGCATGAGCACAAACAGCAGCCAGAACATGACGACAGCGCAGCCGCAGAAGACGTAGGCCGGGATGTTGGAGTCGCAGTCCACGAAGATTTTCCCGCTTGCCACGTAGTAGACGAAGAAGCCGAGAATCAGCGCCTCGTACAGGAAGATGCCGACGCCCACAAGTTCACAAATCTGCAGACAAATGGTGCGTTTGACCTTCTGCAGTCTCCCTCCTCGGTCGATTCTCTGCTCTCTCCTGAATGGCTCGAAGATCCTCAGTCCTGAAGCTGGCAGGCCCAGGATAAACACCGCCGGGAACAAATGGTAGACCAGAGCTGCTAACGCCAAGGACGTGGCACAACTTTGCTCGTCCCTAGACACGAGAACCTTCAGAGGGGAGCCCACGTACAACTTCCCATGGCGAATATCGTCCGCGTCGGGCTCGTAGAAGTAGAAAAACCCTAGAGCGATGAGGTCTCCCAGCACAATCAACTGGGAGAGTCGCAATAACCTCCTGGAGAAGTAGGAATTGCTCAGGAACTGCCCGTTGAGGTACCTCTTGGGTAGTTTGGGTAGAACGGAGTCCCGCAGCTCGATGGAGCTCATCTGCATCGTATGTTCCGTGGCGTCGGCCTTGCTGCTCTGGTCCGTGTCCTTGCGGTTCTGTTCTACCTGCTCTACCTGTTCTACCTTTGGGTCGACCTCGGCGTCATCCAACGTGATTGTTCTCGGGCCGAGCTGAATATCGAGCGCCATGCGATCGGCGCCGCTGAGTCTCGCGTCGGTAGGGCGGTAGACCGGCCCTATCGTAGGTCCATGCCGCTGGCGTGCCGCGCACTCCGCGTCTGGGGCGGAGGCTAACGAGCCGTGGCCGCCCGACTCGGCGTCGCTATTGAACGTGTCTTGTTTATTCAATTCCTTGGTGCGGACCTTGATGGGCGTCTCGAGCTTGGTGTATTGGGTCTGCGCGTCGGTAGGTTCGTGGTAGGCTGCGTCGTCTGTGTGTAGAGTGAGATCGCTGGGGCTGGGGTCGGGCTCCATTCTTGTATGGGGCTGGCTGAGGGCCTGCGGTGGCCCGGCGAGGGGCTCTACCTTCTTCCGCGCTGGCGCAGGTTAATGCGGAATACAAGGCAATGCAGGAGCCGTCGAGCACGAGTGTGAGAGTTCGCACTGTACACCTGGCGCGGGTGGAACAGCCGGTCACGGCAAAAAGACGAGGCGGCGGCAAAATGGCTCGGATTTTTGATAGGGAAAGCCCAACTGTGACTGCTTCTTCAGCTTGGCTGGATCGGTCTGCTATTCTAGTTGTGACTGGTATGTTGCTACTGCAGTGCTCGACGGACGCAATAACTGATGGATGGACATGTGGGCGACAGTAATCGCGGAGACCATCAGGGGGCATTACAGCCGCAGGAGTGAGTGGCCTGCCCCAGGAAGGTGGTGCTCCCTTCGAATTGCTGCTGCAGATCCATTCGAGGCGCCTTGGTCCAACTGGCTGCAGTTGTAGAGAGCTGGCAGCGGGTAGAGCCCCGGGCTCGCAGAGGAGAGGACTTGAAGGCGACCGGCTCCTAGGCTGACAGGTGAAGCCGCGTTAATTGCGCGACGTAGCGACGACGGGCGTCTGTGGATGCACTTTGCGCTAGTAAGGCATTGGATACTGCTCAGGTAGCGAGAGCGCGCCAGGATATCTAGGCCAGGGAGAACGCTTTGCAATCGACAACCTCGCTTTTGACAGCGGCACCTCATGCTGATGAATCTCGCCATGTTTGACACGTACCGCCGTGCCGTGCTGTATGTGTTCAACGGGTGCGACAAGAGAGGGCAACGTACCGCGGAGAATGGCGATGACGTGGAGCCGGTTGGAATATCCGAGACCGAAATGCCACGCCTCACCCGTCGGAGCTCTGAGCCTAAATGCAGTCGATAGGATGCATCGACCGCAGCCTGGCAAGAGAGAAGCGGTGGCTGTGCTCCGAAACCATCGTCCGACCTCGTCGTTCGCTCGAAGTTGAAGCCTGCGGTAACAAGTGCACATGAAACAACAACTGCTACTGTCCATGGGGCCCACTGCACCTGCTCGAAGACAGGAGCACTGCGTGGGGGTTTATTGCACCGCTTTATGGACCTCGTCGGCGCGGCTCAGCTCGCCGTTCGCAGCGAGCTCTTCCGCTTCGAGCACCTCGAGCGGCGTCAGAGGCTGGAAAATGGACAGCACCACCGACACGAACGTGCGCAGAATGATGGCCGCGCCGCAGAGAATGGCTCCGTAGATGAGGTACACGTCCACCAGGTACGTCTTGTACAGCGGCTGCAGGGTGCGCATCGACAGCAAGTGACGGGATCCGAACTCGGCAACGGCCAGGAGCTCGTCCGCTGCGCACTTCACCCCACCGCCAGTCTTCACCAGCTCCCCGAGGTGATCCGCGTTCGCCTTGAAGTGCTCGCGCTCACCGCCCAACATTGTACCCACTGCCGAGCGCAAGCTGTCCTCGGAGAATGATTTCCCGTCCAGTCGGAGACCGGCACCTGCCCGCACCACCGCGTTCAGCCCTTCAACTTGTTCGGCCGAGTAAGGGATTCCTAAGACGGGCACTCCAACGACGAGAGCCTCTTGCATGGTCTGGAAATCTCCCGCAGTGATCAGCAGCGCTATCTCGGGTGCAAGCGCGAGCACCGCTGCATCGTCCAGGCCGTCGCCGAGAAATAACACTGAATCTCGGGGACGCGAACGCAAATCGAATGCTGCTTGCTCTTGCAGGGTGATTTTCCACAAGAGTCGGGCATCTGCAGTTTCCAGTGCGTTCATCTGCAGAGCATGCACAAGCAGAGAACAGTCAGCAAAGGCAGCTCCCGTCAACATCTACGCAATAGATCAGCGTCAGAACAGCACAAGACCTACGATAGTCGTAATGAACTCTGGAGTCAAAGGCACATCCGTCTGAAAACTGATAAATATCAGTGGCTTGCCTTGGTGCTCCGGGGCCTCCAGCCAAGTTGTCAACGCCGCTGGAAATCTGCTACGGCCAGACGGACTTCCTTCAGCCTCTGCACGCTCGACCTGCAACTTTTGCGACTGCAACAAGCCTACCATTCGAAATTGAGGCGTCATGGGGCGCGCCTCGTCCAGTCCAAAGACGGAGTTCACTAGCACGAGCGCGTGGCCGTGCATCTGATGCTTGCTATCGATGGTCTCAAGTTCGTGCTCTAGCCGCACAGCATTAATCTCCTTATACACATGAACCAGTCCCAGTCGGAAGCGCAGACGATAATAACTATTCAAGCATCGCTCCAGCACGCTCGTCGTCTACTCAAACAGCAACAAATCTCACAGTTAGTACTCTCCAACGCCCTCTTGTCCACCGCATCAATGTTACAGCTTCTTACGTGCATGGTAAAGTTGGAGAACGGCGCCGGAATGTACGCAGGCGGAGAGTCTATGTCAAAGAGCAAGTGTGGGTCGTTCACCACGTAGGGCAGTTGAAGTCGATGGCACGCGTCAAAGCCTGCGAAAGTGTGTCGATCCACGACGACCAGATCCGGACGGTCATCCTCGAGATCCTCCAGCAATGGCCCAAACATTGGCCGTTGGAACGACGCGTAGTAGCGCAGTGTGTTGGCGTAGCTCTCGTAGACACCGAGCGTCTGGAGCTCTATCGGGTCCAGCGCCGTGGCTCGGCCTTTGCCCGCAACGTTCCCGAGTGAGATGAACTCCAGTCCTTCCAGGTCGCTCATCCATTGGCGGCAGTTCTCGGGCAGCGCGAAGCCCACGCGCACGCCGCGGGACAGCAACTCCTCGGCCAGGTGCTTGAGCGGCAGCATCTTGTCCAGCACGGGGATGCTCACCAGCACGATATACAGGTCGCTGGCTGCATGGTCCGCCTTGCTTTTGGGCGTGGACGCGTCCGTAGTGGCGGCTGCATCCGCCCCCAGACGTCCCAGACAGCACAGGAAACCCAGAGTGAGCAGCAGCCACGCGTTCGTCCGCCACTGGCGCTGCAGCCGCAGCCGCAGACTCGGCGCTGCGCTGCTGCGAGGCTTGGATGGAGACGAGGACGACGTCAAGAGCTGCACGCGGTGGATGGGCGTGGACTGCACAGCCACGGAGCGCAGCCCCGAGAGCTGCGACTCGGCCATTTTGGCTCGCGATTCGGCGACTTTGTGGCGCTTTGGCTTTGCCTTTGGGCGTTATAAGTGAGCCACGGATGACGTGTTCGTAAAAGGAGGTAGATGGGTTCCGGTGATTGACATGGCAGTATATACCGGTACATGTAGAGCGGTCATTGAAGTGGGGTTTGAGAATGTCGCAACAAAATATCATGATAGAATGTCACGATAAGAAATGTCGTCAATTTGTTGCGCGCGTCTCTAAAAAGCTGATGTCTCGGCGAAGGTGCTGCCATTTTGTCGCCGGGTGTAGTTGTAGCTGCTTCTCGCTGTCTTGTACGTCGGTTGTCGCTGCGCCTCAAGCTAAATAGTTGTACATTCGTCGGTCCGTGGTGCTGCGCTGGAGATACTCGCGCTCGATGAGACTCTCGATGCGCAGCTTAATGAGCTGCGGGGACGGCGTGAAGCGACCTGCCATCTGGCGAGTGACCTCCGCGATGAGTTGGTTGTGCTGCATCTGCTTGCGCGTCTTCATAATACGCACGATCGCGGCCTCGACAAGGTGTTTGCGGTCCTCGGCGACTGTGGGCGGCAGCGCATCGGCCGGGTTGCCCGAGCTGGACGCCACAGCCGGCAGCAGCGACGTCTCCTTCTGTGACACTAGCGGTATCCGTACGCGGTGCAGCTTCGACTTGTACGCATCATTCACGATAAACGTGTCTGCCTCTTCGTCAATACGCTTCCCCTTGGAACTCTTGATCAAAATCTTGTACTTCGGTGTGCAGAGAGAAATTAAGTGACGCTTTAAGTCCTTGACATCAATACGCGTGCGCTCCACGAGCTCTTTAAAACGCCACTCAGGACTCTGATTGAACAACATCAAAATGA
Organism: Phytophthora ramorum; assembly: GCF_020800215.1. Lineage (NCBI taxonomy): Eukaryota > Oomycota > Peronosporomycetes > Peronosporales > Peronosporaceae > Phytophthora > Phytophthora ramorum. The sequence continues at coordinate 759,755 of NW_027150654.1, forward strand.
CAGCTTGGTAGGTCGACACGTTTAGCTCGTGACGACGCTTGCCGTCCTCTACGCCAGCAGAGAACGTAGCGCGCATGTCAACAGTACCCATGTTTGCCATCCATGCCAGCTTGCGGCCGTTGTGCCGTGCGTAGTAAAAACCCTCGAACGTCTGCGTCAACTGAACAAGCTCCAGTGGGAGAGCACACATAGGAGCCATTTCCGTAGGCCAAAAACCGCTTGTCAGCACGTGCACAGACAGAGGCATTGGTGCGACGGATATATCGATACCAAAGCCGCTTCCCCTTGTTTCGTATCCCGACTTTCGGTAAAGCTCCATGAGGTCCTTCGAGATACTCATGTCCTTGAACATACCCTCCAGCTTAGATGTAAATTGGTAGCCGCATTCGGCCTTGAGCTTCGAGATCACAATCTTTTCAGCCTCGTCCGAAGTGCCACGGCTGTTAAGAAGTCGCTTGGCGAGCAAAACCTTGTAGAATTCCTCAAACACATCCTTGTCCTGCAAATACCTGAACAGTGCGATGACTTGCGTCACGCGAGTATCCATCTCTTCTTCAAACCGGTTCTTCGAGCGCAGCAACTCGTCCAAGTAGTGGGCCAAGTATCCAGCACAGACTGTGTTCGTGTTCATGAAGGCCTCAAAGCCCTGCTTGATGGACTTGTGGAACTGCGGGTCATCGAAAAAACAGTCTGACAAGAAACCCACAAACTTTTCACGCAACGCCAGCAATTTCTCCACAAACTGTGCAGCATCCAACGCAGTATCGGGGTTACACTGCGTCTTGACAGTTTCCTCTCCGTTTGTCTTGATATACCCCAGCACCGCGTCACTGATTTCAGGTAGTGTGCTCGGTACACGTCGGAAGAGCGAGTACATCCTGCGCAGTGCCTGCGTCTTGCCATCACGGAAGAGCGCCACACACCCAGAGTGTTCCATCTCCACCAGCGCCTTGGCCTGGTTCTTGATCAACTGCGTCTCCACAATTGTCTTGAGTTTATGCTCTGTGGACGGGTTTAAGTAGTGCAACACCCGCGCTCCCTCCTCGTTCAGCCGCTGCTCGGCCTTCTCCAGGTACTCTGGACACGTGGCCACATCCAGCATGGTCTGCGCCTCTGCGCGGTAAAAGTCGAGTGTAGTCTCGAGGAAGAACTTCTCAAAGTCGCTCTCGTACACGGCATTCGAGTGCACGCCGAGGTCCACGAGCATGCGGAGCACGCTCTTGATGAGGTCCCTGTCGATGAGCTCTCCGTGTCGCTCGCGCTCGATGCTGAGCAGTAGACGCGCACGCAGGCGGTCGCGGACGCTGTCGTGGCGCACGATGACGTCTCGAAAGATGTAAAGGCCGCTGTCGTACACGGGCAACTTTCGCTTCTGAGTGACGTAGGTGCGGTCCATGTACATAAGGATGTCTCGGACCATGGTCAGGACGACCTGGTGGTCTGCCCACTGGTCGTTGAGCGCCACGAGCAGCAGCTCATCCGAGACGGCAGCCACCTGCTGGGCTACGCTCTGCAGGTGCTCCGTGATGACGCCCACGACGCCCCCGTAGAGCAGGTCCCCGTGCTTGTGCAGCACCAGGTTGTACGAGTTGCGGTAGAGCTCCTCGAACGACAGCAGACTCGCGTTGTGCGAGAAGATCTCGTAGATGGCCGTGCGCAGCGACGCCCAGATCTCCTGCGCACGAGCCTGGTCCATGCCCATGTTCTGCCGGTACGGCTTGATCACGAGCTTCTTCATAGTCGAGGGGAGGTTGGAGCTGGAGAGGAAGGATCGAAATGTGGCACTTGTGTAATACTGGTGTGGTGAGTGTACGATACACCAAGGAGACCGTCACTCTTCAATACAGCGCAGTCATGGCGACGGATGCGAGTCTCGAGGAGCTGGAGACGCGCCTCGTGACGTTCTCCGAGCAGCTGCAGAACATCCACGAGCTGCTGCAGAGCGACCCGACGAACGCTGAGTTCCTGAGCATCGCCAAGGACCTCGTGGAGGTTATCACGCTCACCAAAGAGACGGTAGGCGCTGCGAAGCGTTTAACTCCCGCTAATTGGCAGCTAATTCGTCTTGTTTTGCTGTTATTTCCTCTCCAGATCGACCTCAAGGTGAATGCCGCGTCGTCCACCCAAGTTTCAGAGCTGCAGAAGCACCAGGAGGCGCCAACGCTCGGTAAGAAGCTATTAAGTCGCTCTTTGGGACGAAATGCTGACCAAATGTTGCGTTTTGCGTTTGAGCAGAGTTGCAGTTTCTTCCGGGGTCGTCGGTTGAAGCACTGCAGCAAGGAGTGTGGTACCCGGCGCATGTGGACTCAGTGACGAACGACGGCAGCTACAACATCAAGTTCCTGGGCTTCGGCACCTCTGCCGAGCTCAAGACAAACGCTCTGAGAGCCATTGACGTCGATACAGAGGAAGCAGCTATGCTGCCGGCTAAGGAGTTAGTTAGTGAAGGATTCAGATGCCAGGCCAAGTACTACGTGGACTCGAAGCTGTACCCGTGCTTGGTCACGAAGACCACGGATTTAGGTTTCCAGGTGCTGTTCGACAGCTACGGCAACTCGGAGGAAGTGCCGTATGAGTATTTGAGACCTGCGGCATCGTCACCGCTGTCAGAGGTAGAGCCCACTACTGCCCAGACGCACACTACGGATACCGATGATGCCAATGCCACACATGCTGCTGCTGCTACAGCAACGACGAAGATGGCGCCTGCTGTGATTCACAAACCGATTAAGATCCCAGAGAACCTGCAGATTTTGCCCACTGACACCGAGGCGGAGAAGGAACGCAAGCGTAAACGCATGCGTGCTATCAAGAGCCTAAACAGACACAAAAACATTGACAACGAGCGCAACATCAAGCAGCACGACTGGAAATCCTTCCAACACAAGGCCAAAAAGAAAGGATTGAAAAAAGGTGTCAGTGGTGTGCTGTCCAAGCGCGGCTCGAGCATGTTCGCGTCGCCAGATACAGTGCAGGGTCGCGTAGGTGTTGTGGGCAGCGGCCAGGGCATGACGACTTTCCAGGATGCAAGAAGCAAGAAGCCTAAGCATGCTTAGAGGCACAAGGTAGGCAATGCTGCTCGTATCGTTCGTTGCAGGGTCTGCTGCCGTCTTTATTGATGCTGCATTTTCTAGTACATTGCAGTTGACGCAATTTGTGCATTCCTCTATCAGTTGGTGTTGTGCTTTTGATTATTTTTGTAGGGGGGTCTACCCTCACACGATGTCCTCGGTGCTACCATGCTGATGGCGCGCTGACCCGGTCAATCGCAGGCTGCTTTCTCTGCTCCTGCTGGCAATGGAGACACCTGACGCGGTACGTGACCCATCATTACTCCCAGGATGCAAGTGGTCTTGCTGAAAAAGTTGTACATCATCACGGCGTGATGCTTCGAGTATATCGGGGTCGCTCCAGCCGTGACCGCCAAAGCTTGAGGTTGAGCCTCCTCGACTCCCCGTTCTTGGGGTGCTTAGCGCTGCAGGCGAAGTCATGAAAGCTCTCACGGGGAGCGTGGGGAGCAGGAGCGATGGGTCTGTAGACAGCAGCTCCTCATCGAACGGCGATTGGACCTCGACAACGTCCGTGTAGGCCGCCAAAGAGGACGGTCGTGACTGGAATGAGGAAGTCGACGATATCGGAGACAAGACCGCCATCGCACCCAAACTTGAGCCAAGATCACCCTGGTCTTCCTGCTGACGTCGCTGAAGACGGCGCTGTCTAGCTTCGTTCTGTTGCTGTGCCCGTAGATAATTGGCGAGCTGTTCCAAGCTCTGCTCAAAGCCCAACGAAGCGTTGAAATGGTGCACCATACTGCGGGAAAAGGTGTAGCGCTTGGCCAGATCCACTTTGTGTAGCGACAGCAGAATGGGCATAAGCAATTTGCCGCGATCCTCCGCAAAGGCTAGCTGGTCGGCAAGGAGATCGCAGTTAGCTGATAGCGGCGATAACACCACCAGCACGGCGGAACAGGCCAGGATAGCATCCTTGGCAGCGAGTTGCCGAGTTTGCACTGGTAGACGCGCAACTTGGTGATCAGTGCCTCCTAAATCAGCACCAAAGCCCCCACTCTGAGCCTCGGCATTCACGGGGTCGTGCGGCAGGTGCGCATACTGCACTTCCGGAACGGTTTGGTCCACGACACAGCGAATGCCTTGCTTCAGCAAGGATTTTTGCAGTTGCAGGCAGAATGAACGGTGATAATCGCCATGGGCAATGAACACAAACGAGTCCGTAGCAGAGGTAAAGGCTAGCGATGAAGCCAGCGAGTCGATCCTCCGCAGCGGACGGAACAGCGGCACATTCAGAGGACCCTCCGGGAAGTTAATTTGCACATTGGAAGTGTCGGCGCCTTCGCACTCAATAGTGTTGTCGGGGGCCGGAGGGTTCCCACACATCGCTCTGTTTTCGTCCTCGGGATAGATTTCGCTATCGTTGCGACGACTTCCGTGGCGCGACACATCTCCACCGGTTCCATCATCGGCCTCATGGCCAGGAAGCTGTACTTGCTGTTGCTGCTGCTCTTGTCGCCGAGCCAGTCGAGCTCGGTGTTCTTCAATTTGGTCTTGGATGCCATCCAGAAGCATTCGTAAGCAATGACAGAAAACTTCGTCATTGTAGTTTGGCACTAGCTCGAGATTACTTGCGACGCGCTTACCCAGCATGTTCGTCAGCTCATTTGTGGTGTCATCTTCACTCTGGAAGCCTGATTCACCTTCGCGAGAATCTGTCTCCTCCATAGTGTGCGAACTATTGCTAGCCATTCGCGGACGCTCTCCCTCCTCGTTATCTTCATCTGCCGTGGGAAAAGTAGCCGGCACACTAGCGTAGTTATGCTTCACGGCTGGACGGAAGTCAATCACTTGGCGGGTCCACAAGTACACCTGCAGCTCTTCAGATATTTCCATGTCTTCACACTGGATGGCTACGACTGGGATATTCTGCATCTTGGCAAAAGCCAGCTCTTTCATGCACCACTGCGACTGTGGGTAGTCCTTCGTCAATACGGCAAGCACGAGTGCACTGCTTTGGATACCCCGAGCGATCTCCTGACGCCACACGGAACCACCGGTGATACCTGTTGGCCCCATTGAGTCAATCCAAGTTGTAACCCGATGGCGTTCCAATGAGTCTCGAAGCTTGCGTGCCAATGGAGCGTGAGCATGGCTGTAGCTGATCATGACATCGCGTTGGCCTGCCTCCTTTTTGACAGCAAAACGCAGTGCAGGTGAGCGTGCGCAGTCGATGGCCCGTTGGCCAAGTAAGTTTACCGCCGTCAGGCTTAAGCCTGCACGGACGAACAGCACGGCTGCGGTTTGATTGCGACGACGTAGCGCCACGTGAAGAGCTGAATCGCCGTTGCTCGTACGCGTAGCAAGCAGATCCACACCATGGTCAAGCAGCAGCTGGAAGATGCGCGGATCCAAGCCGCGTGCTAAAGACCTTCGGCCGCTAAGCATCACGCCGACTTCGCCATCCTCATTGCCACCATCGTCAAATTCATCATCCTGGATGTGATCATCGCCAAGTTTGTCCAGTTTTCCTGCTGAAGTCTTAGCACCTCTTTTGATAGAAGCACACGCTCCAGCAGCGCAGATGCAGAGCAATGGATCTCCTTGCGCGTCACGCACGTTGACATCGGCACCACTTTCTAGTAGCGCGTCGACTGCACGTGTACGATTTAGAACACACGCCCATGCCAACGGTGTTCGTCCAAAGACGTCCCTCGCGTCTACGTTCGCTCCATATCGAACTAAAAGATGTATAATCCGCGCGTGCCCCCGCATTGCGGCCCAATGCAGTGGAGTGCGTCGAAAACATCCGACGACTTGTTCACCAAGGGTGTCCGGATCTGCACCATGTTCGAGTAAGAAAGCCACCTCGTGCCGACGTCCGCCAGCACAAGCATCGTGAAGTGGAGTCAATACCACATCTCCACCGTACTTCTCCATCTGACGTGCAACAGCAGCATTGCCTGCGATTCGTGCAACTTCGAATGCAGTAAGAAGCAAACCGCTAGCCTCTCCAGGTAGAGCTAGGGGGTTGCCACCGGCATCCAGTAACAGCCGCGTGCACTCCTTGTCCACTGCCCAATACAGCGGCGGAGTGGCAAAACGTGGGTGAGTCGATAACGCTGACGCATCGGGTTTAGCACCGTAACGCAGTAGCAGCAATGTTAGCTCTGCATGACCTAACGTCACAGCCACGTGGAGAGGTGTCAATAGCGTCGCATGTAGCAATCCGACAGGTCCAAACGGATGGGAAGCACTGGCTAGACCAGGCGCAGCGCCTCCATTACCTGCGCCGCCACCCGCGGACGCATTGGCCACAACGCCTGCGCTGGATCGACGAACCACGAAGAATAGCAACCGGAACATGAGCCGGTATAGCCACGCAAGATCAAGCCGCAACAGCTCAATCTTGTCGAGTTGTTGGACATCGAAGTGGCCATTAGCAAGCAGTTCCCGAACGACCTCGATCTGATCGAAAGCCACTGCGACGTGAAGTGGATTGCGTTGCCCACGAGCGAGTAGCACTAGCCCACTCAGCGTCCACACACGTGGCTCGTACCATTCGATGGCAAAATCTGGACCAGATATGCTCACAGCAGTCTCCAGCAGCGATCGGACATGTTCGACGTCCCCACGTTTTGCCGCACTGTAAAGTGCCACCTTGACGTAATGCACCTGAGTGTTACTGCTCCCTGCAGGTACAGAAGCCCCTCCATCTTGCGTGCCACTGTATCCGTTACTTCGTGACGTGCCACGCAGTCGTTTACAACGCCGCCAACATGCCCATACAGGTGCGGGTAGCCAAGCATAGAGTGGCGTGGCGAATGAACGTTCCACATAGTCGAAGCGTGAATGGCCTGGTACGTAGCCGCGCTGGAAAAGAAAGTGTTGATGAAGTCGGTGGAAAATAAGTATTTGCCGCCACCTCAATAAATAAGCAAACACAGCGATAGCCTGGACAACCAGGAACATCAGGAAATACCCCGTCGCAAGTTGACGGTCGCAGGCTGAAAACATCTCGGATATGCTTCCAGAATCCGATGGCACGAAGATAACTACCAGCGTGTAGATCAGGAACGGGATTTCCAGCACCACGATAATTTCACAAAGCGTGAATAGATACGTCTTCTCGAATCGCTGCTGCTCCTTGGTGATATCTGCGACTGTAGATGCCGGGGCGACAACAGCAGTTGGCTCCCTGCTGCTAGAAGATGTCGAACTTACAGTTGAATAATCCCTGCGAGCACGGCGGTATAGTCTGCAGGCCTTAAAATTCAGCGCCGGGAGACACAGCAGCACATTCGCCACCAGCGAGTATGCGTACATGTCCAGAAAATCGAGCGAGTGTGCGTGGCAGTGCTTTTCCGCGTCCTCTCCGGCGCCTTCATCCTTATGTTTCAAAATGGCCGGAACGACGACATGATTCGCCAGCTCCCGCACGAGATACACCACCACAATGAGCGTCGAGTTGGCCACCATTCGCGCACACAAGTACGTGTTGCTGTCTCTCTTCAGCCATGGGAATAGACACCAAAGCACGCGTCGCATCCTCATATAACACCACCACAACTTCCTGATCCTCAACTGGCCGCTGCCATCCACGTAATAATTGCACGACGGCAGCGCTGAGCTCCCCATAGCAGCACACGGAGTTTCCCCCATCTCTGCAATGTCTAAATTGCACGATACTGGAGCTCCTGATTGTTGCTGCGTCATGGAGCTATTGGACGGCCTGGATGAGTGTGCTGAGACCGCGGAGGGTGCCGCTCGTCTGTGCCACTGGCTCTGATGCAACTCTGAATTGGTCTCCGAGTGTCTGGACCCGTGGGTTCGTCCAGCAGAGCTGGCTGAGGGCTGGCGCTGGCTTAGCGGCGTCTGGACTATGTCCATGAGCGGTACTTCGTAGCTAGACAGCCGCGGGGCTTCGCTCTCGCTTGATACGGGGCTCGGAAGCGCTCTTCGTCGTCGCCCATTGACTGAAAATGGCGAGCGCAGCGCCTGGAAGACGCTCGAGGCGACGGAAACCTGCTCGGAAGCCGCAGAAGGTGAGGAGGATGATGCAGGCGGCGAGTTGGCGTCGCTGCTGATGCTGATCTCCGACTGCTGGCGCGCGGAGGACGCCATGGGCGCCGCGGAGACCGAGGCTTGTTGAGGTACTAAAATAAGAACTGGATGTATGGAACGTTGAGCTCTACCCGCGTAATCCGGTTACGGGTGTAACCATCTTTCCCGCCAATCAGAGACGGAATTTCTAAAATGTTAAATGTATCTATTTATAGAGCTGTTAAATAAAAACGTAATGGCGAGTAAGTGAGCCTCACCCTGTGAGTATGAAGGGGGATTTACTAACGTATGTGGACAGCTCAGGGCCTGCGCATCATCGACCTGCCCGGCGCGCTGCTGGATCAGAGCTACGTGGTGCAGATCTGGCTACTGAGCAACTGCATTTTCGTGTGGATGGGCTCAGGCGCCGACAAGCCGCGACTCGGGTGCGGACCAGCCCAGAAATTGTAGCATGCTATAATATTTACTGATTATTTATTATAATGTTGTACGTGCAGGTCGCTATCGACAGCCATCGCCACGCGCTACAGCCCCATGCCGCTCATCACGTCCATCGTGGGGGCCCCCGAGATGGAGGAGCAGCAGATCGCGCAGCGTCTAGCGCGGCGCACAGGACGCCAGTGCTTCGTGTCCTGCCAGCTGCCGGATCACGTCCCCGAGCTCTTTGCGTACGTGGAGAAACAGATCACCAAGAGGTTGACGGAGGAAGGACTCGTGAAGAAGTGACGGGGCTGATGGGTTTCGGTTATGGGGTCAAGATGCTTTTTTTTTTTCATTTTATGGGTCGCGATCAACTACTGGTGCACTGCGCTTTGGGGCTCTCGTGGGAGGGTTACATGTCCTTGTTTGAATCACTAGAGGAAGGTTAGGGCTGCTGTCGAGCTGTTGGGGGTTGGCGGATTGACGGGGTACGTACGTTGGAAGACCTGCACCTTTAAGCAGCTCCTGCGCGTAAGAGTTGTGGACCAGTTTTGTTTGGAGACTGAAGATCGGAGAGTGCAAGTGTCCACAACACCGTCAGAGATCAAATCAGTGCAGCGTAAGTTGCAGTTGTGAACGAAGGAGCGTCACGTACATTTCTCTCGCCTGAGCAGCGTGCGGAGCTTTGTCGCTTGGGAGTTGAAGCAGCTCGGTGAGCAACTCGCGGCGGATGTCACTCATCTTCATCGATGTTCTAGCGCCAATTGCGCCACCGACTACAGAAATCAAGAGCAACGCATCGACATCGCAAGTGGTTAGTGCTCGCTTGAAGCACACGAAGAGAACGACGTGAAGAACTACCGAGCACTCCGACGACGCCCAAGGGAGTTCCTAGCGCAGCCGCGTTCCAGACGCCAGCCATCGCTGTCGCTCCCAATAGTCCACCAAAAGCTGCACGGCGTGTTCCTTTCTGTCGGCACTTGACGAACACGTCTCTCTCAGCCGGCGAAATGTCCTTCCTACTCGCACAAAACCAACAATTAGTGAGCCATCAGCAAGACGTTCGAACAGATTGAGAACTATGCACTCACATCCACGGCGCTCGGCCGACACCTCGGGGAGGAAAGCCCCACGGGCCACGAGGCGGACCATAGCATTCAGGACGGTGACCCTCCTTCTTGGCGAACTCAGCTCGCATCGTGTACATGACTTCGTACTGGTCAGAGGACATCGATGGCATCATGATGCTGGAATGCAGGTCGCGTGGAGGTGGACCTTGGAGGTAAACTGGAAAACGAATTGTGGCTCGCTTCAAGCCTCAGTCGTTCCCCCGGCGTCAACGTTACTTGTTGTCGCCTCTCAGGAGTAAACGCTCGTGTTGATGCCGGTCGGCATTCCAATGGCCGGAATGAATGTGCAACATGGTCTGGCACGAACGTTATCGCACGAGCTCGAAAGTGAAAAAATCCAAGTGATATATTGCTTCGTGCTCATGCAGTTGTTGTCTCGACCACCAGAGACTTTGAATCCACGAGAAGTCTGGATTTACCTCTGCCACTTCAGGGCCACATCCCCAGCGAGCTGACTGAGGGAAAGCCCCCGCCGGAAAGGAAGAGCGCGACCGACATGAGCTCTTCGTCGTGCCGGAGTCGGTCCAGCAGCACTTGCATTTGCTCGCGAGCATCGGAAATGGTGGCGAGCGAGTCGAACCACACGTACAGTCGATAGTCTGCACTGCACATGCCCACGAAGAGGCCCGAGTCGCTGCGTTCGTACGCCATACGCGCTGCAGTAGCTTCTTGCAACGTTGAAAGCCGCTTGCCCAGCACTTGGCTCTCGCGACTTTCAGCTTCGGCTGGGGCGGGGAACATGAGGTGCTGCAGCTTGGCGTACTGGTTCAGCAGCTGCACGCGAGTGCCAAAGTCCTCCTCGTCGAACGGGAAGACCAGCTCGGGCCTGGCACATTCACCCGTGAGCTCGTTCTTGTAGATGAAGTGGTGCAGCAACGGTAGGTCTCCATGAGGCTGCCATGCCGCGTGGTTCTTGATCGAGGCGCTGATATCCTCCATAGCGCCGATCTCCTCGAGTCGCTGCGCCACGAACACCTTCGTGGCCTGAAAGTGCGGGAACTGCTCCGGGGACTGCTGACTGCTCAGCAGCAGCAGACACACGTCGCTCGTCAAGAAGACCACGTACGCGTACAGGAACCCTCTGCACGAAATACACAAAACCAGTTAGTCGGACTCGAGCGTTTGACAGCTAAACGCGCGCTCTCGCACCGAGCGTTGAAGTTGGTCAGACAAATTGGCGTCCACGTCTCGGACTTGGCCAGCGACGGCGTGTGGTACACGAAGTTGACGAGCAGCAGCAGGTCTGCATTTGGTCCACACACAAGTCTCACGTCAGCTACAAGACTCGACACCCGACGCCTTCACCTAAGTCTCTCCCCACCGTCCACGAGCATACTGAACTGCTTCTTGGCGGGCTGAGCGATAGCCACCACCTGCTCCTTGGCCAGCAGCAGCCCGCAGATCATCGCAGACGCCGCCGCATTCTCCTTGTGCGCCTCGAACTCCAGCGCTCTCGTGACTTGGCGGCGTCTCTCGGGCCGCAGTCGCACGAACGGCACTCCGCAGTCCCGGAACCGCAGCGTGGGCGTCGAGGCCCAGAGCTCCGTCAACGACCTCGTGACTCGCTCCGTGCCGTTGAGGAGCTCTCGCAGGTCGTACCCTGGCTGTCGACGCAGCACGTCGAGCCCGCGGTCGCTCAGCACGAACAGGATCTGGTTCTGCAGCAGGTGCAGCAAGTGCCGCAGACATTCCGGTGCGAACGCGGACGTCTCACTGTGGCGGACGCTATCGTCCTCCACGTGTCCCCGCTCAATGGCAGCGAACGTCAAGCTGTCGGAGCTGCGGAACACGCCGCGACAGCCCTCAGCCTCCAGCTCCAGCAGCTCTTCGTGCTGAGTGCAGGCCACGAAGGACAGGAGACCTTGCAGGGAGCTCGCGAAGGAGCTGGTGGCCGCGTCGTCCTCTTCAGGCGGACGCCCGACCTTGCAAGTGGACACTTTGTGGCGGAGCACGGGCTTGCCCGACGTCGAGCACACGACCACGTCCAGCTGCGTCATGCTGCCAAACTGCCGAATCGCATACAAAGATCGCGAGCGGGAGACGTCGTGTGCCAAGCTGCAGCGCCATGCGGGACTTGCACCTGCAGCTGTTGATGCTGGTGGTTGGGCTTCAGTCCGTTGGGGTCGGCCCTGTCGTTGCTGCATCACTGCAGACGCCCACGTTGGTCGTCACTTTCCCGGCGCAGCATTCGAGGTGGCAGGTCTCCGCTCTGGACGGACTGCTGCCGAGTCTGCCCGTGCACTTCCAGACGCGCGACTTCCGCGTCCCTCGAGACGGGTTCCTCTTGGTGACGGGGGACAGTGTGTCGGACGGCGGCTACCGACACACGTCGGACGCCAACTCGTTGGTGCTTGGGGGCGTCGACCCGGGCTCGCACTTCTGGAAGCTGCAGCTGCGGGCGTGGAACGAAAGTGCCGCTGCAGTAGCAGAGGCGACGCTGCATGTGGACGTTGTGGCGGACGTGTCGGACGAGCGCTCGGCGTGGAGCTTCACGCTGCAGGAGAGTGACAAGAGGCCGATTGTGCTCGTGAACCCCAGGGTTTTGCAGAGCGGCCACTCCTCGAATGCGGGGGACATCCTGCCGGTGTGCTACGTGTCGTCCACTGCGAGTGCGTTTGATGGACAGAGGCGAATGTGGCTGCAGGTCATGGAGGGGCTCGGCGCAAGGAGCAGTGAGAGCAGAGTCGAGCTGCAGTTTGTGGTGAAAACCTTCGAGAAAGTTGTGGCGGACGCTCCCCTGACGAGGGCTCTGCGTCGATTGAACGTGAGTCTCGAGGGACTTCCGCTGGAGGTGAGTTCTCGTCTTGTCAGGTAGGATGCAGCTAGAAGAGAAAGTCTCACTGGTGGATTGTGCTCGTAGATTCCTCGACAAGAACTCGCAGACGAGGAAACGTCACGAGACGGGGTGATCGAGGCTCTGCTCGCCAGCTTCTACCGCCAATTTCCGCTGGCAAGACACGATTCCCGACAAGTCTCGGCGCTGGACCAAGCAGCTCTACTCCAACTCCGGCCGCGATACGCTGCTCGAGTATGGACGGACCTTGTCAGCGCACTGCGTTTCCCGTGTGGAGATGGCCTCGTCATATTTTCCAATTCGCGCAGCCTGTCGGACCAACTGCTCGTTCTTGCAGCCCGCCTTGCTGGAGCTCGGGCAGTGATCATGGAGCTCGCCAACCTCCACCCAACGCGTGTCGATGTGGATGTGCTGCTATCGCCGTCACACTTTGCCAAGGATCACTACTCCGTAGCGACGAATGTCCGCGCTCGCCACAAATTTGTGTTGTCTACTGGCATTGATACAAAGCAGTTTGCACCTTCAGCAACGCCGCTTGCTGAGGATGGCAACGTTGTCATCGGATACGTGGGACGACTGTCGTCGGAGAAATCGCTAGGGATTCTGCTGGCCGCTATGAAGATTCTGTCTCCTGTCTGCTCTCACTGCCGGCTACGAATTGTCGGAGACGGCCCACAAAAAGCGCAGCTACGGCTTGTTGCTCTTGAATGGGGTTTGCTCGGGACCAGCGTCGAGTTTGTGGATGGGATCTACAACGACGAACCAGCTCTAGTGCGTCAGCTTCGAGCAATGCACGTGTTTGCCAGCCCAATGTTCACGGAGACGCTGGGACTTGCAGTGCTGGAAGCTATGAGCGTCGGGTTGCCTGTTGTGGGCTTCATATCGGGCGGAACGAGTGAATTCCTCGAAGATGGCGTGAATTGTGTCTCGGTCACGACCGCTACAGCCGAGAAATTTGCAGACGCAATCCTTGCTCTTGCCAACGATAAGGAACTACGCCTACGTCTCGGGAGACGCGCCCGCCATACTGTCGAAGAGCGCTTTTCCACACACAAAGCACTCGAACAGTATGCGACGCTCTATGAACGCGTTGGTCGGCCGCCTCGAGAAAGCGTTAGTAGTCAGCCTATAGAAGAGTGCACCGTGTGTGGAGAGGCATTTTGTGAATTGGAAGTCTAATTTGTCTACAGGCGATTGGTACTGCTGCCGTTGTTGCTATAGGCCAGCGGGAGTTTTGTGGGGGACTCCTCTTTTGCTCGGATCACCTTTTTCGCCTTCGCCTTGCTACTTACAAGCGATTTAATGCCGGTAGACTTGCTGCTACTCCGAGAGCTGTTTATACTGGGGAGTGAGATGCCGTCCCCGCGAGTTCCAGCGGTGCGAATCTTGCTGGCCATGGTGCGTTTTGCGCTCAGTAGTGAGTTTTGCAGCGTTATCACAATCCCGTGCGTCTCGCCGAGGTACGTGGATGTAATCTGCATCCCTTTCCTGTAGGACTGTAGACTGAGGTCCCAACACTTGAGAAACTCCTGCTCAACCCCCACGTTGTGGTATGCGATGCCCAGTACTGCTACACGATCCAATTTGATGTTTGGGTCGACTCCGTCTCCGCTTTTTCCTCCGAAACCTTTGCGACTTGGACTTGATCCGCCATTACCAGCTCGACCCAGTTGCAACTCTTCATGCAGGAAAATTAGAGCCGATTGCGCGTGACCCAATGCGCTTTGATGCTTGCCGAGCTGCGAGAGCACAGCGCACATATTGAGGTGTGTGTCTGCCTTGTTGGGTAGATTGTCGAGCCGTGCCTCGATCTTGAGCGCTTCAGTCAAATACGTCAGTGCTTTGTGGAGGTTGCCCTGTCGCCGGTAATAGCACGCCAAGTTGTTGAGTGTGACGGCTCGTCCTGCTGGGTGTCGTTCGGTGAGGATCTCCGCCTTCTTGAGCAGCTCAAGCACCACGCGGAACTCTTCCTGCTGAAGATACGTCATCGCCAGGAGGTTGCACATTTCCCCCACTGTCCGACAGGATGCCCAGACCTCGTTGCTGTCGGCTCCAAAGAAGTGCTGCCTGAGCACGAGTCCTTTCTCCATACACTCCAGCGCTTCCGTGTACCTTCCGTCCTGCTGCAGTTGTGCGCACTTGTCGTCGAGCCTCTGCAGCGCCACTAGCTCCTTCTGGTTTTCGATGAAGTGTGTTTCCTCCAGCTGCTCCAGCTCAGTAACTCGCCTCGACGGAGCTGGAGAAGGCGTTGGGGCAGGGGACGCCTTCACCGACTTCACCGACTTCACCCGCTCGTTCACGTCGCTGGCAGGGTCAATCTGTGGGGCTGGCGATACATCATCGCTCGTATCGCCCGCTTCAAACTCATCTCCAGTGACCGGCGTTGCTTCCTCTTCCATCTTGTCCACTGTTAGCCCAGGCAGCAACCAAAGCACATGAAGGGGTGCAAGTCCAAGGAACTTCAACTATTGATAGACTACATGGCTACAGTATTGTACCAGGAAACCGGTACATTCGACGTAACCGTCCAGTCGAATTGCTGCTCTCTGCTGGACGCGCGCCGCGTTAGACGTCTGCGTCAGAAATCGAGCGGAGCTCCAGCAACAAGCACACAGGTGTATAACAGGCTGGTGTCGACTCAGTAGCAGCAATAGGGGTCGCTCCGCGCAGTGATACCGCCATGGCACAACAGCAGCAACAGGAACAGGTAGAACCTCGCGCCGATGACAACAGGTGCAGAGACAACGGAGACCAGGAACAGGAACAGGAACAGGAAGAGCTTGCGACACACATCGTCCCATTGCACGTACGAGTCGACGACGCCTCGCAGCGTGAGGTGCTGCTGGAGTTCGAGTGCGACTGCATCGGTGGCTCGGTGTGGACCAGCGGCGAGCTGCTCGCAGCGCACCTTGAGCGAGCATTACCGCTCGAATTTTGATGGTGCGCGCAAGGTGGAGCTGGGCAGCGGCACGGGATTCGTTGGCCTCATGATCGCCGCCTGCTTCAAGCCGTTGCACGTGTTCCTCACGGATCTACGGCGCACCTCCACTGTTTGCAGCGCAATGTAAAGCGCATCGCGGCGGCACTGCAGCGTAGTACGTCGTCGAGTTCAGCTGAGCTGACCTGGGGTTCGGTGGAGCAGGAGACGAGGTTGCTCGAGTCAATCACCGCAACGAGCGATAGCAACGATGAGCTTGAAGCCACATCATCCTGGGCACCGACGTGGCGTATCTGGGTGAGCTGTACGACCCCTAGCTGCACACGATGAGCCGCTTGGCATCGTCTCGCACGCTGCACCTGCAGGGACTCAACCGCGCCAACACGCGGCTCACGTTCTTCCGCCAGCTGGAGCGAGATCCAGGATTTCAAGCTGCTCCCGACGGGAGTTCTGGGGCCACGAGTTTGGACTTTTCGAGATCCTTCGTCAACCCAGCTTCGGAGTTCTTTACGCAGCAAGTTGCACTCGTTCACCGGGTGCTCACGTTGAACCCAGCGTGCCGTCGTGGTTGCAACAATTGCCGCCCAAGCATACCAAGTAGGCATCGGCGCCCTTGTAGATACTCCACCAAAGGCAACTGCGAAGATAGAGCAACTTCATAGACACGAGTCGCACGGCTTCGTGTCAGCATCTGCCCCGCGGCCATGACGTGGCCGCACTTGTCCTGGTCGAGGAAACGTGAAGCCATTTGCCGCGACGCGACTACAAAGCGTGCGACAATATCCTCAACCTTCACTTTTTCGCAAGATCAGTTACAGTGTTACAGTTAAGGAAGTGTTTGCTCCACTACACGCACTTCAAGGCACATTGCTGCAATTGCACGGGCCAAGGTGTCGCCCAGGGACCACTTAGGTGGGAACAACGCAGTGGCGTGAACAACGGCCAAGCCAGAGTGCGCTGCCGGCTGCGCTTCAAGGGCGATCGGATCGGGCTCACTCCACAACCGGACGGCGAGATTCGCCCCCTCCCTGTCAGATCCGTTTATACGGCGCATGCCGCCGCGACCTCCATCCCCGTGGATCCTTGCGCGCACATTCCTGCGCATCATGCAGTTGGGGTTCTTCCCTCTGCGGCAGCCTGCATTGCAGTGCTCGGCATCAGAGACTGCTCATGGTCCGTCGTGGCCGGCTTCTCCACACCCGTGGGCGGCGCCAACAATAACCAGCACCAACACCGTCACTTGAACTCGCATTTCTCCCAAATATTGTCTTGACGCTTTGGATTTTCTTTGGCGTTACCCAACCGAGAAAGGTATCTTTTTCCGGATCCATGGGTGAAATCGTCAAATCCCTCCACCTAACGTCTAAAACCAATCGCCCAATTTCTAAAACCCACGTCGAGCAACCGTACTTCCCAATAAAACCCAGAGACCGGCTACACAAAAACGCCAATTCTCTTGCAGTGTCGACCGAGCTCAGAAGGAAAATCGCGCCGGCAGCCCCAGGTCGATTAGGGCTCGGCAAAAAGCGCAGGTTGAAGCGCCAGCAATGAGCAGCTCCGGCAGCTCGTGGCAGACGCAGGTGAAGCGCCAGAAGCAGCAGGCCAACAGCAAACTCGGCTCGTGGTTCGTCAGCAAGTTCAAGGGCAAGAAGCTGCTGCGTGAGCACGACGAGGAGGTGGCGCAGAATCTGCGGCGGCGGCCCGTGGGCACGCTCAGCGCCGTGACCAACCAGCAGCAGGCCAACGCCGCGCGCCGAGAGGAGATGGGGCGCCCCAAGCCAATGCGACAGCACAGCTTCCTGCGCCAGCAGCTGCAGGAGATGAAGCGCCAGTCGGCCGAGGCGCTGCAGCTAGTTCAGAAGCGGATGGACGGACAAGTAGTTGAGGAGGAGGAAGAAGACGAGGACCTTGAAGAGAAAGGTTTTTCTTCTTCTGACGATGAGGAGGGACTCCACGTGGTCGACGACCCCGAGGACCTCGACGCCCTCCGCGGCAGCCTGAGCAGCGACCCGGCGAGGTCCCGCAGCTCGTCGGCCAGGAGGTCCAGCACCTCGTCGCGTCGTCGCAGCGCGGCCGAGGAGCAGCAGGAGCGAGAGGACGAGATCTTGGCCCACGAGACCCAGCGACACGAGTACTCGGAGGAGGTGAATCGACGCATGAGTCAAGCCACGCAGCTCTACGCCGAGGCCATCAACACGCTCGACTACGCGCTGCGCCCGACCACCCGGCAACCGGACGTAGAGCCGTCTCCCAAGCCGCTTCTGCTTGGCGTGAAGAAAGGAAGCGCCAATATGCCCAAGAGTGAGTGGATTTAAGTTTTGGCGGGCGTCGGACTGGCGGAGGAAGGCAGTTGGAAGGCGTTTTGGAAGAGCGGGGGAAGTTGACGGAGGAGCGGTGTATAGCAAGATTTCTTCGCCATGAGGAGGACGTAGCACTAGTTTGGTATAAAAGGCGACGGCGATATTTTATTTTTTTGAAGAAGTACTTAGGAAGAGCACTAACTACAGTAGTAAGAGAGTATGAACGGTGAACAAGTGACGAAGCTTTTTGCAGTTGTTGCCTCACTGCTACGCTGCAGATCGAGTGAAAGCAACGAAGTGAGGATCTTCTAGCGGATGGTTCCCAACTCGGTCATAACCATCGAATGTCATTTTGTCCGTCTTCATTTCGGCAAAAGCTTGGCGCTGGATCTTGACGTCGAAGGGCAAATAGCTGAAAGTTGTAGTTAGCAAATGCTAAGATAGCGTTCGAACACACACACCAGCGTACATGAGCTCCAGTGACGGGGTCGTCTTGAACGCGTGCTCGTTCACGACAACCAGAGGATTGAGGTCAAGGTGTCTACCAGCAAATAGAGGAATACCACCGTGAGTCAGTGAGAAGAGCGGCGTTCTTGTTGCGACTCACAAGCTTTTGAGTTGCGTCAGTGGGGCTGTCTGCTGCGTGAACACGCCCTCGCTGTCGTTCACGTAGCCGAGAAACATTTGCGGCACGACACTTGCGAACTTGTTCCCTGACAGATCCCTGCCACGCCAGTAACAAATGAGATGAGGCATTCCGTCCAGCGCACTGCAGCCCGTTTAACATCGTACAAGTGCGCAGTGGTTACGGGGATGTTGATCGGCACTTCCTGCAATCAAGGCGTCAGCATATTGGCCAGGCCTACAGTGCGAGCTTCCCATGGGGTCAGCCAGCTGTACTTGAGCTCACCTCAAGGCCACGAAAGTCGCAGTAGACGGACACTCGAGCTTGGCCAATGCAGTGGCACTCCGTCGGGCAGGCCCCAACGTACTGGAGCAAAGCGAGCGCATGCAGTGCGAGAAGCTCACACCACCTCATCGCAGGAAATGGAGATCCAAACGTCGCGAAAAGCGTTTTGAGGGGCATGTGGCGCGTCCTGCGTTGACTGGCAATTTTGGCCAGCGCCGACCGCAAGAGATTCTCTATGGTCGACGACAGCTCCGTTTGCTTGGAGGCTGCACTTTCGATCGTAGCACTCAGCGCTAGCTAGGGCTCGTCTAACGACCGAATGCAGCCGCACGAAGATGAAATTTGTGCGATGGCTACCATCCTCCACTGCGGTGCGTGCTGCAATGCTGAAGCCGCAGCCGGAGCATTCAGCCCGGTAACTGCTGGCCGCTTCTTGCTGGGGTAACGACCTCGCTGTCTCATGCATTTCGCGCTGTGCCGTCTTCCAGCTCCGTTGCTGCGACGCTCGAGACGCTGCTCCGGGACGTTTTGACCGAGCGTTGGTCCGCGGCAACGCAGCACTCAGCATCTCTTCCGCCGCCTCATTTGCAACGCTTGAACTTGGCCTCCGCGCAAGTCCGCCAGCATTCAGCCCAGTGGCCTTCATCTCCACGCAAGACTCGCATGAAGTGTCTTCCAGGAATTTCTCCGTCACGTAACGCGCGTCCTTTGCACTTCCTGGGATCCGTCGCAGTCGTGGGGTCGCTTCTCAGCATGGCGGATGAGCTCCGACAGCATGACCCATTCGGTCTTTTGCCAGCCACTGCGCAGACACGCGTCGTCGTACACGAAGCAACATGGAGAACCTGGCTTCTGTTGCGACTGGTGCCGTGCGCCCGGTCACTTACCGCTTGACGTGTGGGTGGAAGCCTAGTGGCGACACCCACCGTACCCTGAGCGTAACCTGTCGCCAGGGAGACTCTCGTCGTCGGAGAGGCTCCTGGAATGGAGCTGCTGGCACCGACGACTCCGACGATGACTGCGACAGCCCTCGGAGGCCTAACACGACCAGATCACGACCTGCTGTCGTCTCACCCACTCGCGTTCGGCTCTTTTACGAGGACGAAGCTACCAAAGCTCGAGTATGCGGGAACGTGCAGCGTCTGCTCAACGTCGTCCAAAAGGACCCGGAGGCGATGACCACCAACGCGCAGGTGGCGCGCAAAGTGCTCAAGTATCGCCGAGTCATGGGCAGACTGGACGACGTGAACGTGGAAGACCCGGACTTCGATGCGTCCGCGTTCTTCGGCATCGAGTGGTGCCGCGTGGGTGCCCCCTCAAGTTGAAGTCGTCCGTTATGTTGAAGTTGCCTCCTCTGCTGCCAATTGCATCACTGGTGCCCCCTACCGCGAGGAGAAAGCAACACCAAATCTGTGAGGCTGCCCACCATAACTGCGCGGTGGCATTGGTGATGAGAGCTCTGCTTTCTACACTGCGTAGTATTGATCTAGGCAGAGACTGAATAATTTGTATGTGACTTTTCGATCCGTTTTTGTCCCGGTGTTCGAAAATGCTGTTTACCTGAAGATAGGTAACTCGCATACAAGTTTTGCGGGCAGGAGAGCGGAGCCTCGACTAGGCAGCAGCATCAAAGACCACAGCTTCAAGAAGACCGTGTACATTGACTACGGTGTCGATAGCGGTAGCGGTTAAAAGTGTAGCAGCGGCAGTCGCCCAAGCTTCTACGCGACTAAATTGAGCTGAGTCCTTGGTCGTTTCCACATCAAACTCCGAGGACATACTATCCTATACGGCGTGAGCCGAGCGAAACGCTTAACTGTCCTCGTGATTGGACTCACACGTCGAACCGAAGGGCTCAGCGCGGAGGTTTACAAACTCTAACTTGGATCACGGCTTGAGAGAACCAGCGTGGTAGTGCACTGCACTAAAGTGCGAAGAACTCTCACAAAGATTCGAACGTCAAGGTTCGGAGTGACTCTACACCAACGCATGTCAATCATATCGCGCGTACACCTTACTTTTCAAAGCCAACGTTGCGCGTGTGTAACGCGCAACTGTGCCCTCTTGTCTTGTCGCCGCGAACAATTTGCAGCGGGCACCCGAGAGACCCTCAACATGTCGTGGACATGTTAGGTGCTGCAGCAGACAGCACCGAGCGGACTGGGCTCTGTGCCTCTTGAGCCGGTGACACACTGGCACTAACAACGTTGGCGGGATCTGCTAGTTACATGTGCCTTCGTGGAAGAGCCTACACGTACGCGCCGTAAGCGCCAAACGGATTTGCGGCGCCACATCGCGGTTCGGCCCCAGCGCCGGCCAATCTGCCCCTCAGTGTCGAAATAACCGCGGTTCCAACAAAATTGGGATGGTCATTTTTGCAGCGTTCACCGTCCCAACAACCGCTTCTGCTGAATCAGCAGCAGAGCTGATCACCCAAACACTAAATAATTGTGCATGTATTGCCAGCACTATTATGTCAAATAACTTCTGTTCGCAAACAGTTTGTTAGTGTACGCTTAAGGAATAATTGCGACGTAGCGGCTTCAAGATGAAGTGGAACTCTAGCCATGAAGGCAGTTTAGCCTATGAAAGAATCACAAACATACCGTCAGGTTTGCAAACACCTCCTCCAGTTCGTAGTAACATTCACGAACATATCTGCGAAGAACACTATGATTGGGACAAGCTGCTGCTTGGCTGTTCGCTTGGCCATTACACACCTCACCCCATGTCGTAGAGGAGAAGTTATCGCGCCACGTCAACCTGGGATGCGTCCGCCTTGTGCCCTCGTTGTATCCTCTCCACCACTGTACAAAAATATCTTTACGATTAGACTCGCACATAAGGACCTTATGTTAAGGCACTTCAACGTACACTGTCACTCGATCGTCGCTGAAAAGGACTGGGAATAAGCGGGTTTACACGTAGAGACGCGACGAGTAGATGCCAAGGTCGATAGCTTCGCTTCTCGTCTTGCTCATTGAAAGGCGAGGTACGTGCACCAAAACACGAAGTCTGTGCCCATTGCAGAGTGCCAAAGTCCAGTGACGTTTGCCATCTTTGTCGACTGTGCAATCGCCTAGACTTCTGACAATTTACAGTGTGATACCATAGTATGACACGCACGCCCCCCTCTGAACGCAAAGCGCCACATCTCATCTTGGTTGCCCCCCAAGCCCCTGAGCATGTCAATGCGTCGAGGCGATAGAGCGCAAGTTGCTGTGTCCGTGTGGGATGATCGACGAGCCTTCTAGCTACTGTAACGACACTTTCGTGTCATCTTCAGTAGGCCAGACCAAATGTGGCCCAACACCGAGATCTCTCGAAAAAAATGGTGAGTGGGCGACCTCCACTGCACCGACGTTTTCGAGAATCGAGAATCACCTGCTTGCTTTTTCACCATCAACGTGGCGAGTGTCGCTCAAAGAAAAGACTCGGAGAAGGCGCCGTGATGAAGGGCAGGGCGGACCTCAAAGAGATGTGGACGCCGTCCCTTCCTTCCTCATTTGCAGTTGCGAGCTGTCCGACGAAGTTCGAGCGAGCTGAGAGCAGAAGTACCGCCTGCTATCCCTCTGCTCTCTCCACTGCAATTTGCATTCCCTCTTTCCAACGAAGGCGTCAACGGTGGGTAGTGGCCATCGAAAGAATACTTTCGCGATCGCTCGACGGGGGAACAAACCTTCGTTTTGGACAGTTCAAGAAGTGCCCTCGGCGTGGGATTTCGCCGGGAAGACGCACACAAGCACGCACCGAGCGGAAGGCAACAAGCGGACACAGTACATCGCAACGCCAGCCCACGGATCCCACTAGCGAGAGAAGGAGTACAGTGCCAACTTCGCTTGACTTCTCGGATAGCTCATTCCGACATCTATCCCAGATAGATACAAGCTCAATTCCGTCGGACCTCACGTCTGCCATCTCTCTCCTCACCATTGCAGCCGGCCCTCGACATCGCCGGAAGCTGAGCGACCCCATTCCACCAACAGCTCGGAGCGTTTCTACTGCGCGGCAGATCCCATTGAGCAGAGCACCAGTCCGGTCCGAAACAGCCCAACGCGCGTGTATTTTGAATGCCGACGTGGACGCCGGTGGTCATCCTCGGCGGCCCCAGCGACGCCAGCGACAACAGCGATAGCGATAGCCCCAGCACCCTGGTGCGCACGTACAACAGCAGGATTAAGCCCATGGACGCACAGAACGGAGACAATCGGCGCCGACGACGACGGAGACCTGGTGAGTCGGTTCCAGGGTCTCCGCTAATGAATTCCGAAGCCTACACTAGTGCCGACCATGGATCATCTGCTCCAGCCACCACTCCACCCGAGCAGCACCGCACTCCACTTGCACCTCTCTCGCTGCTCACTGTCGACCACAACCACGCCCCCACCACGCGGTCGCCAAGTTCCCCCAACACTGCACGGCACACAGGCAAACGTCGAGCCTCGGGTGAGATGATCCACCACGAGGAAGAGTCCAAGGCGACGCAGCCAACCACGCCTCAAGCGGGGAATGAGATTCGACGCCCGGATCTTCCTGCGCAGGGAGTCGTTTCGACAGCGGCGCACACCAGCTCTAGCCAAGTGGAGCAGGAGCTTACGCCGACTGCTGTCGAGCCACACACCTCGACACAGCGGGTGTCAACTCGACGGACTACGACGACGGCGAGATGGTCTCCGTCAATGGCTGGCGGCCGGGAGCAAAGCTCTGAGACGGCCCCCCAGCGGGGGTCGAAAGCAACATCACAACGACCACGCAGCTCAGCGACGTCGGCTGTGACGCGACTCGCTCGCCCCATCTCCAACGCAACAAGGAACATCAACTTTGATATGTTGCAGCCGCACTTTGAGCGGCCACTGCAGCAGGCAGCGGACAGCTTTGGTGTGTGCACGACACTGCTCAAGAAAATCTGTCGGCGGAACGGAATCAGCAATTGGCCGTATCGCAAGATCTGTGGCCTGCGCAAGAGCATTGCATCCATGGCCAAGCAGGTGAACTATTTCGACGGCGACCAGAAGCGCGCGTACGCCGACCAACTGGAGAAGCTCGAGCACGAGCTGCAGGCATATCTGAGGACCGGAAACGAGCCCACTGAAGACTTATTGCGAGCTTTACAGGTAGAAGCTGCTTCGGCCGCCACGGAGGACAAGCACACCCAGCCGGAAGTGATTGGCAGCGAAAATGAGGAAAAAGAAGCGCAGCAGGTACCGGCTTGGACAACCCGACCGAGTATTGCACAGCCTCAACACAGCACAACGCAGATCGCCCACACCCCACACGAAATACAGACTACGCCTCCGGACACGCAATTTGGCGGGGATTCTTGGAACTCTCGTCCACAAGGACCCACGGTGCAATTCCCGACAATCGCTGCGCAGCACCGCGCACTGCCGTCGATCGCTTCAATTCTCCAGCTCCAGAGCTACTCGAGTCCAAGTCGAGCGGCCTCGACGCACGATCCACGAGCAACGTCACACGTTCCCCAGTACGAAGCGGACCCGCGTCAACCACCACAATGGCGCTACTTTCCTCCGACTAACGACGATGCAGTATGATGAGCGAAGAAGCAGAGTAAGGAGGGCAGAGTGAGGCTCGTATTTATCGCCGCTGCGGGAGGAAGGGACCAATTACATTCGAGCACAGCGTAACGAGATAGAAGACAGAATAGACACAAGCTATACGTGTAGTCGTACTTGGCCTATCCAATGTGGATATGATGCGATAAGGACGTGTTGCAGACAACGTGGCCTGACTCATTCGTGTGACGTGATAGAAATCCAAGTTAACTGGTGCCAAGCAGACAAGTTACCGACACCCAGCGGCAAAGAAGCTATTACAGTAGCGCCCACTGGCGGTGAGGTACCTACCGTACGTGAAAACTAATTGTACTTACCTCCTAGTCGCTGCGTCAAGGTACTCGCACCTATTTTCAATACTTGCAGCTCCGTTTCAAGCTGAGGGCTACATCTCACGATGTCAAGGACGGCTGCACTGAGCGCTCCAGGACTCTCCATCCCAGCCCAAATTCAGTTGTCCCCCCCCCCCTTCCCGAAAACACCAAATCGGTTGATGGAGTATCTTCCAAGTATCTGCTTCTGTGCCCGTTACTTGGTCGATGACACGATCGCTGCGAAATCCTCCGCAGGTTGCCCTAGTGATGCGGCCGCGTGTTGCGCTGCGGCTTCCTGCAGCGGCGGCTTCACAAATACGGTTTGTGCACCTTCCACAACTAGGATGCGCGCGCATGGCTTTAGGATGGAAGGCGGACACAGCGGATGCTGCCCAAGTGCGTATCCGCCCAACCAGAAATGTCGGGTATTGCGATGGAGGGTAACGGTCTGCCTCGACAATGACTTGAGGTCAAGAGCGTGTATTATAGTAATCCCCACACATGTTGTCGCCGAACTCAGCAGCTCTTTGCTCCGTCTATGAGGCGGCGAGGCAGGCAGTCGGCCGGCTACACGAAGCAGCTCCTCCCGGGGTGTCGCTGCTGGTCTTCCCTGGCCCGCTACAGGTTTCATACGTCGCAAAGCGGCCGGCTCAGCGGCAGCAGATCGTCGCGATCGAAAGCGACGGCGGCTGCGTCCAGGCGGGATATATGGAAGCGTGCTGCACAACTTCTGCTCGGTCAGCCTGATCGATTCTTTGTCAACTTGAATCAGCGCGCTGCTCGCCGCCTTTGACTTCGCTGGCAGTGCCATGCCAAGCCTCACGCATTGCTGCAGGCTGAGAGACCTGTCTGCGGTGAAGATCCACCCGGCGACGACGAGCCGAGCAGAAACCGGAGCGGGTGCAGCTCGTGGACAGAGCACGGGACTGAAGGCGCCGGCGACATGACGGCCGCCACGGCGGCCATGTCCTGCCATCGCGTGTGGGTGGAATATCCGTTCGGAAGCCCATTTTCGCCCCCACGCGCGAAATGCACACCGAACGACGCAGCTTCGGCCGCCAGCTCTTCCTCGCTGTCTGCACAATGCAGGATGTGCCACCGCAGCGTATCCACGTCGTCGTCCAAGACGCACTCATCGTGGTCAAACCGCAGCCAAGTGGGGGACCTCGCCGCGGTCTCAAGTGGTACGCCACTGCGGTCTCCCCAAACGCTCCACAGTATCTTGAATAAAGAAACGTCTCGAAGACAATCTCCCAGCCAGTCGCAAAGTCTCACTTTGCATTCCGCCTGCGTGACCACACGTCAAACTGGGCCGACCGCGAGACATTTCTCTCTCGAAGCTCGGACGCCGAAGCGCAAGGAACCAAGCTACTGCCCGCAGTCCGATCCTGCTCGAGCTCTCTTTGAAGTGATTCAGAGATAGGTACATCCGGACACACGTCCGCTTGTGCCCCGCTTGCCTTACGCAATCCGTCGTCGAGCCTACAGAACCAACACAACACCCGACGGCTTTCACCGCGACAGAAAACGGAGGTTCCGTCCCCTTGTCCTCTTGCTCTGCTGGACAGACGCAGCAGCAAGACCGGACTCAACAAGGCCGCTTCAAATCCAGCGCTGCCAGTCATCCACGAACGGCGCGCGCAGCCATCTGACAAGTCCGACGACAGAACTTGCAGTCGGAGCGTCGTAACGGCTTCACCTTTCATTTCACGCTCTCGACAACAAGTGGTCAAGCTCTCGCTCGGACCAAATGGAGGCTTTCGCGCTTCCTGGAGGTGGCACCATCGGATCCATCACTTTACCGCCGTTGGTGCACAAGCGGCAACTCTCGAGCGCCACCGGTTCACCCGTCAAGCGACGCAAAGTCTCGGAGCCCGTCTCATCGCCAGGGTCGCCCATGTCAACCTCGTCCGTTGGGTCCACGACGCCGTCGTCCAAGTCAGGGGCATCGTCGCGGCCCAACATGACAGCTTCAAGCAGCATCACGCTGGACATGCTGCGTCCGCACTTTGAAGAGCCGCTGGCCAAGGTGGCCGCCAGCTTCGGCATCTGCGTGACACTGCTCAAGAAGATCTGCCGGCGGCACGGCATCGCGCGCTGGCCACACCGCCAGATCACCGGCTTGCGCAAGAGCATCGCCTCCATGGAGCACGCCATCGGCTACTTTGACGGAGACCGACGCGAGTCGTACGCCGAGCAGTTGCTCAAGCAGAAGAACAAACTTGCAGCGTTGCTGGAAGACCCCACGACGAGCAACCCGCTGCTGGCTTCAGAGGAAGACGAGAATGCCAGGACGCAGCCCAAGGTTTCGTCGACCCACAACGCCTACGAAGTGTCTCCTGCTTCGGTGACCCGGGCATCGTCTCCTACCGGTCCATTGCTGGCGGAATCGCCGTACTACGGTGCATCCTCTGCAGCGGTGCTATCGCAGACGTCGCCGCTGTGGCTTCCAGCAGCAAACCAAGTAGATTCGAGCTACACTCAGCAGTATCACCAGCTCTGTCCTCCGCCCAAGCTCCAGCAGTATCGACCGGAGACCTATCCTACCACGAGCTACTGCGTGCCTAGTGCGGTTCCTGCCACCGGTAGCGGTTCGTCCCCAGCCATTTATCTGCCACCGCTGCGACGAGAGTCGCGGCCGGTGCTGCCGCCCATTTCTTCGCTAGTTGTCAGCGGCAAGAGCAACAACCTCGCCTCATCAATGCTGACCCCAAGCTGGTGAAAGAGGCCAAGACGACTAAGGAAAGGTACAGAGATAATTATTGAAACAAAGCTATGAATTGGCAATTCCAACGTGATGGTGGCGGAGGTTTTCGTGAAAGTATCTGGTAAAGCGAAATTGGTAAAGGCGTGTTGGGCCTCGACTGGTGCTGCATCGCGATCAATATTGTGATTCAAGATCCGTGAAAAATTCCTCTGCATCCCGGCATAGCGCATGGGATAGTCGGGTAGCCCAAGCAGACATCCACATCGAAAGTCTTCCCGACGCGAGCTGACCGGTTCGACTTTTTCAAGCGAGACGATCCCGGATCCCATCTCGATTCCGGCTCGACGCGAATCCGCCACGTTGAAAGACACACGCATTTATTTGGCACAAGAGCCTTATTCAAAAACTTCCTACCGCAGATAACCCAAACGGTGACGACGACTATGGCGTTGGACTCGATCCGTCATCTCCTTCGACGGCATGCTCATATTTACCGCAACGACGAACGTTGCGGCGATGCAAACGGAGACTCTACGACCGAGTCGGCCCGGGGACAGGACACAGCAATGCAAACCTTGAACGAACGCCTTGTTTGACACGCATTGGATTTGACACGTTCCGGCTCACTTGACGCCTCAAATCGTGTGCTCTCCGTGTCGCACCCGCTCGTCGTCGCTCTCCTCCTCGGACGAAGAGCCGTCGTAGACGTCGGAAGACGCCTCCGACTCGAACGAGAACTTCGGGTAGCGACTGTCCTCCGCCAGCATTTCCGTGTTGCGTGCCTCGACGTCTTGCATCGTAATGGGGTCGACAATGTCGTAGTCGCTCCTCATGCTGCTCGCCGTGGACGCAGCGAAGATTTGGGGGGTTCTAGTCGTCTGGGGGACAGGAGGAACCGCAATATGGTACTGCTCGGGAGCCGGTCTTCTACTAGCGTAGGCCTGTTCCTCGTCTTCTTCGATAGACGTAGGCATGAGCTGACTAACAGTCAGCGGGTGCTGTCGCACTGAGCCGATCGATGACTCCCGGTTGGCCATCGAGGTGGCGTCCACGAAGTTGTTGTTTCCTCTCGCGGACGGGGGCACCGTGTTGTTGGCGTAGGGGTGCTGGTTTCCGGCCGCCGCACCGGCCGCCATAAGCTCCGGGCCCGTGCTCACGCTGTAGTCGTTGTAGTATTGGGATTCAGTAGCGTACTGCGAGTCTCCACCGTAGTTGGAGAAGTCGGCCTTAGACCTCGGCGACGAGCCGCTGTGCTCCGACTGATCATACCCGGGTCCGTACGTGCTGCTCGCCTGCGAGTCGGACAGCATCGAAATGCCGTTGCCCTTCCCGGCTTCGTCCTTGTAGCTGTACGTCGAGTACAGGTTGCCACCAGAGGCACCCGTGCCGAGCGATCTATCCGACCAAGCACTGTTGTGCGACGAGACTGTGCGCTCCTGCGTGTGGTTCAGTTTCTTCTTCTTGACCACTCGCCGAGCGACGAACGCGATGACAATCACTACCAGCACCACAGCACCTCCGATGAGCGCCAAGTTGACAACCGCCGGCGACCCGGTGGTGGACGCAGTGTTGCTCGTCAAGGCCTTTTCAGCGCCACTGTCGGACGAGCTGCTGGACGCCGTTTGCGTGGTCTGGTCTGTACTGCTCGAAGCCGTAGAAGCGGATGAGGGCGACGTAGCATCCGTCGATGGAGACGTCGTTGCGTCCGTGGGTGGGGCCGTCGTTGCATCCGTCGATGGGGTCTCGTTCGAGTTGGCGTTGCTACCGGTTGAGCTGGACGTGGACGTCGTTGGAGCCGTCGTGGCGGTCGGGGTCGCAGTCGTTTTTGCAGGAGCTTTCGTCTTTGTCGTTGGAGCTGGGGTGTCGTTGTTGCTGCTACCGCTGCTGTCTCCACTGCTCGCGTTGGTCTTGCTGGACGTCGACGACGTCGAGCTAGACGCTTTATCGCATTCAGCGTAGGCCCCCGAAAAGGGGCATGCCCCGGACGTGTCTCGGCTGTAGCAGGAGAAGTCGCCGCCCGACAGTGCGTACACGCAAGGCGGACACGTCCCCGAAGTGAGGATGCATACGGTCGCGCCCTCGGACAGACACGACGCTACCTCTGAACAAGTCGCCATTGCTTCGAGAGACCTGCGCTGGCGTATCATAAAACTAAAGTCGGAGTCCTGCGTGTCCTGTGCCCCTGTTGCAGTGACCTCTGTCGCTAGTCCGCGGGCTGCAGAGGAATCTCGTTTGCGTGCTGAATTTGCAATCACCGAACGATCAACGCTCGACGCTGGCGGGGAACGCAATGAGGGAATGAGAGTGAGGAAAGGAGGCCGACACCTCGCCCGATCTCGCCGATAGGCCTGGGTTGGCACGTGGTCGTCTTTACGCGCCGTAGGGTCCTGCAGAGCGCTCGCATCTCGAGATCGACCAATTAGCCCGCTGTTCGAGCGATATGCCCCAGTCTCTGTTGGCCAGGATAAAAGCGAGATCGGGCAGACGATAGGCTCAGAATGCCCGCGCTGGTAGAACCTCTGGCTGGCGCGGCGTTGTGGAGGTTTCGCTCTGTTACTTCGAGCGAAGCAACAAGATCATAATCACTCGGCAGCAGCTACTACGGTACATGCATCATAGTTTGCTCAGCCTTGAACCGGAGAAAAGCTCAAGCTCGTCTGAAGTCGTTGGGCACTGAACAGCATCCGTCTCGTTTGGCTCTCACCAAATGAAGCATCCGATCAACAAGGTACTCGTAGAGGACTGGCGGGGGGGAGGGGCACTTGCCAATCGACTTTGCCACACCGACCTTGGTCACTCTTAGTCGCGGTGCCAGCATGAAGCATGTGTCGTTGGCATCAATTAACCTCCGGCTGCTTAGGTTACTGCTAGTAAGTCGTTTGCCACTCTCAATGAGAACCTTCTGGTCTGGCGATCCAAGCGACAAGCTCTGAGCACTAGCGGACTGCGAGTCAAGAGAAGCAAGTTCTTATACTCACTAGGTCATTGATATTTTCCCCTGATGCTATCTATCGCCATGCAGAACACACTGCGCAGTGAAGGGACTGCCCTCGATACGCTTCGTCCACCGGACTCTGGCAACGCTGCTCGCAGGATATAGACACGTAGACTGAAGAGGATCTGCTCCATTCCAGAATCATACCCAATTTGCTGTTCTAACCCAGGGTTTCGGGCGACAAGTTTGCTCTACTCCCTGGGCGACGCTGCGGGACTGGTTGTGGCAGGCACGGTTGCATCCACCTCTAGCCCCTCCTCTGCTTGGCTGTTCTTGCCAGCATTCTCGGTCCCTGCGTACGAGGAAGCAGCACTGCTCCTGTCACTAGGACTGCCTGCCGAGAGTTGCATGAGGTTCTGGAGCTGGTCCAAGTTCTCCTGCTGGAGTTTCTCGCAACGTAAGACGGTCTCCGTCAGCAGCACGATAATGTCGCTGTGCATCTCCTCCTGCTCTCTGCACCAAACCTCGACGTCCTCCGACATGGTGGACGCCGCCGACACCACCGACGTCGTTGTTCCGCGGTCCGCTGTAGGCATCGCCCCACTGCTGCTGGACCTAGTGAAGTGGCTGCTGACCGAGTCTCCGTACCCCAGATGCTCGATAGTCTCATGAACAATGTCACTGCTCTCGTCGTCGTCGAAGAACCCGTTCGAGTTCGAGTGGCTGGCTTCACTCACCGAGTGTCTGTCCACAGCTGAAGATGCCGGGGACGCCTTCTTCTTGGACCGCTGCGAACCTCCACGGAAGAAGTTGCTCGATCTACCAGATCCGCTCGTGCTGTGGCTGAAGCTTCCGTTCGACGGCGATGTGGTTCCTCTCGGCGATGTCTGCACGTTTTGGTTCGTCCGAAAGCCCAGCGAGATGGGGCGTCTCGTGGTCTTGAGCTTCTCGACGATTTCACGGAACCGCAGCGAGTCCACGCGGTCGTCGTTGATACTGACCAACTGGTCCCCAAGTCGGCAGTTGCTGATGCCTGTGGTGACTCCATCTGCGTGTTGCAAGAGTGCGATCTGCGCCCCAACTTTGTTGTCTTTCCTGGAAAAGTTGCGCAGCGAGATGCCGCACTCGCCACTCACCCACATGACCGTGTAGGCGTCCGGTCCGACGCGTCCGTTGCCCATGTGGCCCATAGAGTACGAGGGTCGCTGCTGTGGTCGCTGCTGCACGCGGCGCTGTTGCTGCTGACGCATCATGATGGACGACTGGCGACTCACGAGCGTGTTCGAATAGCGCGAATCGTCCAGCGCCGCGTCCAGCGCCGAGAGGTCCTCCAGCGTCATCTGACTGGCCCGCGGGTCCAGCTGCGAGTTGGCGAAGGGTGTGAAGATGCTGCCGCGCATGCCGCTCTGGTTCAGGTCGAAGGACGCGGCCGACGTAGCGTGCGAATCCGCGGAGGGTTCCAGTGAGTCGGCCGCGCTAAGCAGCAGCGCGTCGTAGAGCTTGGACTTGCGCTCCATGTCCTCGCGGAGCGCCTTGAGCTGCGCCACGAGCGCCGGCAGGTTGCGTGCCAGCTCCACGGCCGCCGTGTTCTCCTCGGCGCTCTGCATCGTGCGGGGATATCGCGACTGGGTGACCAGACGGGAGACTTGAATATGGGATGGAGTGACTTACATGGCGAAAAAGAGCCAGAGCTCATAATTCGGAGTACTATTCAGGGTTATTTGGCGCGAAACGACGACATAGCATACAATTATCAAGATTATGGCAGTTAAAGTGGCAGTTACGCGGGAGAGATAAATCGCGGAGCCCGTAGCAAGTAGGGGTGTAAAACGTAGTCCCCTTGATGCACCCTCTACCAGGACGAGCACTTCTCGACTGGATCAACCTGAAGCAGTTCCTGCGGAGACGAATGATCCGTGCAGGCTACCTCGCTCCAGCATGTTAACGACCTCAGCAAGCCTGGCTCAAATTGATACCATCGACGCCACTCCACTCGTCCTCAGGTCACCCTCCCAGTTCATGTGCATCTTGTGGGGTAAGGACTGAGCGATGCTGCTACGCTGCACACAGGACGCAATGCTGAAATTTCGGTCAGAGGACTGCAGACACGCTCGGCGTCACAACAGCGCTTGCCAATAGCAACGCGCGTTCTTGCGGCGCAGAGCTCAGGATGATTTGGCCCGCACTATCATGCTCCACATTGGCCCAGCAAATTGCTGCAATCGATGTGGTGTCTGACGAGCCAACCACCACCGACCTCACAGCTATACGTGCGACCCTTTTTGCTGTCCTTCACAAGGTTACCAGGCCTTGATCGGTGGTTGTCATTGATGCTTGCTGTAGAAATAACACCGAAAGCAGGGTCTGCACACTGCGCTGTCAAGACGATGTCAAAATGAGGCTACACTGCACACTTTCGCAAAGGCCTATTTACTACTAAACGAACGGGATGGGATCCGTTCCGTTGTGTGGGATGCCGCACCTTGCGATTCCAGCCAAGAAGTGATTCTTGTGGAGACTGCACGTCCCGCATCGCAAGGGTGCCCATGTAACTACCGTGTAAGCAGAGGACACCTCCGTTTACACTGAAGGGCTGTAGCACTGGGGCAAGCCCTGGTGCTGGGTCAAGCTCTGGTGCTGGGTTGAGCTCTGGTGCATACTACACGAATCTCTTACGGCACCGCTACATTCTACATGCTCGAAATCTCTGCTCATCTTGAGCTGCCCACTCTATTGTTGCTTGAACCCCACCACACACACAGCGAGAACGTGCTCTAAATGGAGCTCATCGTGTCCATGCCCACGGTGCCAAAGTAACGGGGCGAAGCAGTTCCGTGTTGTCCACATTGAGCATATCTGCCGACCGATTAGTCACAGCGTTGGCGGCAGAACTGGGCAATGCTAAGGTTTTATGGAGGCTAGTTCTAGTCTTGTCGAATTGATGTTGCAGCTGAGCTCCTGCCATCGGGAGATTTGATTCCCGGACTCGAAGCTCGCCGTCCTCGAAGCGCTTGAAGTTGCCTTTAACAAACCGTTCGTCGAACACGCGCCTGCTGCTTGCACTTGGGGGATTTGTAGACTTGGTGAATTGCTGTCACTGACGACCGCAGTGGCTTCAACCGGGCGATCCATCGCCAGCGCAGCAGCAACAGATCAACCGGAGGGAGATGATGCCCGTTCCGGTCCTTTGCCGCAGAAGGCGCCGATCGTCAAAGAATAGGTCAGCACGCGGCTGATTCGCGCTGCTGAACGCCTGGACGTTAAGCATTGGCAATATGGGCTGTTGTTCAACAACAACTTGCAGCCCCATGCGGTTGCGCTGACTTGTCGAGTTGCAGCGCGGCGAGTGGCTACACAGTTCGAGTGCAAAAGATACAGCTACTTGAACTTGAACCATAATGAGACCAAGTCACTTTTGCGTGCGTCGCCTCGTGACAATGCACCAGAATCGCTACGTTCAAGTTGCTGCATCTGCTCGCTAAACACATACGAAGTCCTCGGTCGCGGTCTTCGTCAACCAGAATGCCCCAGCATTTTGGTCGGCGAATGCCCGCCCGCGAACCACCCACATCACTGGTCGCGCGAGACGCAGCGAGCGCTTACTCACCAACTGGCTGATCAAGCTGCGTGCGCCAGCATGACCGCTCCGTCTCTCATAATATTACTTGTCACAGTTATTCCAACTCCTTCTTCTATCACAACTATCAAAACGTACCGTGTTTTGTATTGAAACAAAGAGGTTCGTTCGAATCTCGCATCGCACCGGAACCTATCCCACTAAGTACGAGCTAACTTGCACCTTATGCGAACCGTTAGCGTGCAATAGACGCGGCAGTTCCTGTGCACACCTGGCATTCATTTCCTAAATTGCTCGCTCTCGCGCAAGCCAACCAAGCAAAAGACCCCCCAAAGCCCCTTCCAGCCCAGCGAATGTGCGACGTGCTCCAGCTGCAGCCCGCCGGCGCCCTCCTGCGCCAGACGCAGAGCCTGCGCCGCCTCTCGGACCCCATTGCGGTCGTGGGCAGCTGCACCGACATCGACCAAGCGCTGCGTCTCGAATGTGACGAGGAGGCTCTAAATCCGGCCGTCCAAATGGAGCAGGAAGAGCCCGAAGACTTCCTCGCGTCCATCCGCCGCGGGCTCGAGGAGCTCGAAGTCGAGGAGGAGGAGGAGGACAGCGACGATGAAGACAGTGACGACGAGGGCGGCTACTACCAGGCCAGCAAGGACAACACGTACTACAGCCCGGACCAGAAGCTGCCCGGGGACTTCCTGCTGGACGACGCTTTGGACCTGTCGGACACGTCCACGGCCTCGTCGTCGCAGCTCTCCCCGTGGACGCCCGACGACGACGTCGAGGAAGAGGAGCAGGAAGACCTCATCTTCCAGCTCGAGATGTAAAGAGCCGATAGCACTATTTATTTATGAGAAATCAAAGGCCTGTACAAACGTCAAATTCAACCATCCCTCCACAGTCGTCCAGTCGACCTCGTGAGTTATCCATAAACATGGTGGGTAAGGAAATCCCAGCACTATAATACCAGCATGCGAAGATCCGAAGAGCTACCTGTAGTGCTTCGTGCCATCTTTAGCGGGCAATGAATCTAAGGCTCGGGGATCTGTTGAATCATGCCGTTGCAGTTGAAGTGTCCCATGGCATCGGTAACGACGTTAGTACACACACGTTGGTATATCTTTAGTTTATGGTTCTGTGGTTGGATCCCCTAGCTACACGGTGCTGCCTACATGCGGACGTGTGTGCTCGAGAGGTCCAGTTGAGCGTCCTCGATGCCCGAGATGGACTCAAAGTTACGCGTGACTGTGCTGGACTCGGCCTCGCTGTTCACCTCGTCGCTGCTCGTTCGAGGGAAGTCGGAGCTCTCGCGTAGCACGGCGCCTTCCTGGATAATGGGCTCGCCTGCGGCTTCGTGGTCGTGGTCCTTCGTGCCCGGCTCGCTGAAGGTGAACGACACGAACGACGTGTTCGCGCTGGCGATCCGCGTGCCGTTGTCCAGCATCGTGCCTGTGTTGTCTTCGCGCGAGTTGTAGTGCCGGCGCAGTCCCTGGATGAGTCGGTCGGCGCTAGGCTTGAAGCTCATGCCGTTGCCCATGAAGTGATACAGCTCATTGCGAGCGAGCGAGTAGCGCTTGTCGAGGCCCGGGTCCAGATCGTTCAGTGCGATCGGGAAAATGGGTCGGCCCTTGTCCTCCGCGAACGCCAACTGGTCTCGCACCAACTCGCTGCTAATAGTTTGCTTGGACATGATGACCACGAAGCACGTGCAACGAAGGATGGCCTCTTGCGTGGCGCGGATGCGGTCCTCAAAGTCCTGGCCTTCCACGTTGCGGTCGCCGTAGCACACCACACCGGCATCCGTGAGCTCGCGGTACAATTGCTGCACGAAACCTGCGTGTTTGTCTCCGTGCGAGAGGAACACGAACTGCTTCTGCGCGCCGCTGGCGTCTGGGTCCCAAGCCTGAAAGAGCCGCGAGAAGCCGCCACCGCCTGCCGTCGCCAAAATTGTTCCCGTAGCAGTCTGCTTGAGGCCTTGGTTGCGACGGCTGCTGGCAATATTCTTCTGCTGAGTAGCGTCGCGGTTCTTCTCGATCTCATCGCGCACTCCATCCAGCAGCAAGCGGAACTGCGACTTGAACTTGGCCTCGTCGTAGTCGTACTCGATCTGCCGCACATTTGTGCTGTTGCGCCGGGTCTGCGTGATCGCAGGCTCGAACGGGATAAGCTGGCGAGTGTACAGATACACTTGCAGATCCTCGCCAATGCTCACACCCTCCGTCGACACGGCCAGGATAGGCGTTCCGACCTGCTTGGCCAATGCCAGTTCCTTCAGACACCACTCGGATTGAGCGTAGTCTTCCGTGAGAAGACATAGCACCACCGCAGCATTCGTGATGCCTCGCGCAATCTCCTCTCGCCACACAGAGCCACCACCGATGCCACTCGGGTCCATCAAGTCTAGCCACGTCGTGACGTTTGCGTCTTCAAGCGCCTTACGGACCTTCTTCGCGAATTCAGCATGCGAGTGCGTGTAGCTGATCATGACATCGCGCTGGCCAGCAGCACGTTTGATCTCAAACAGAAGCCGCGTTGAAGTCGTGCAGTCCAGCGGACGCAGACCCTCCATGTTCATCTTCTGGAGGCTGCCACCGTTGGCCAAAATGGCAAGTGCAGACTGCTCGTTCTCCTCGCGCACAGCAACGTGTAGCGCCGTATCTCCTGTGGTGGGCAACTGGTAGTTGATGTCGGCACCGGCCGTTGTAAGGACACCGAACATCTCACGGGTTGCATCAAGTCCGCAGGCTGCGCACGTCAGCGGGGTCATGTAGTCCAAGTCCACCATTTTGGGGTCGGCACCGGCTTGTAGCAGCGAGCGCACCACATCAGTCCTGTTGAGTCGAGCCGCCCAGTGCAGCGGCGAACGTCCTCCCGCGTCTTGGAAGTTGGGGTCGGCGCCCGCTTCAAGCAGAAGGTTCACAGCCTCAAGTGAACCGCTGATAGCAGCCCAGTGCAGCGGTGTTCGCCGGTTGAGCCCCACGTAGCCCATTTCGCCCAAGCAATCGACGTCCGTCTTCTTCCGTAAGAACTTGCGCACAGCTAGCACATCATTACGGCCAGCCGCAGAGTGAAACGGAGTGAGAGCCACATCGCCACCCCACTCTTCAAGCTCTTGCGCTACCGCGTAGTTGCCACGCAGGTACGCCAATTGTAGCGCTGTCAGGGTGTTCATAAAGCCTGGATCGGGAACAGCCAAGGGGTCAGCTCCATGCACAAGCAGCTCGCGCACGACGTCAGGGTGCTCCGCAAGGAACAGAGGAGGAACTCGATCCGATCGGTACGATGACCGTGCAAGTGTTCGCGCTGATGCGCCACGTGAGAGCAGCCACCGAACAACCTCTAGCTGGCCTGTGGATACAGCACAATGCAGAGGAGTTACCAGCGTCGTACGGAAAATCGATGCGGCCGATTCATCATCGCCACCCCCTCCTTCCGCTCCAGGCCGCGCTACGAAAAACCGAGCGAAGTACCAGAAGAGGTCACCCGTTGAAAACCGTACACGGCTGAACTTGTCCATCGCGGTGACGTCGAATCCACGCAGCTCAAGCAGCTCCAGCGCGCGAATATTGCCGTGGTAAGCAGCTACGTGCACCGGGTTCTTGCGTGACTGCGCGAAGAGGCCCAGGAACAGGGACGCAGTGGCGTAGCACTTGCGAGGAAACCCTTGGTCTTCGCTGGTCAAACCTGCAGCTTCAGCGTAGTCCAAGATGTCACGCATTTCGGCCAGATCCCCTTGTCGCGTTGCCTTGTAAAGTCGCTTGCGCACCACCGCCAGGGCCTTGTCGGCCTGGTTCATGAGCTGGTCGACACCCGGATCCATGACGTGGTTGCGCACGTCGCCAGTTTGGTCGCTCTCCTGAAATGCGCCTAGCAGCATCTTCACGTGCTCTCGGAAGCGTGCAAAGTACTGCAGCTCGGTGAAAATCCAACCAAAGCACACGACGCTAACTAGCGCGAAGAGCTGCACCGCGTGCATATCGCAGTCGAAGACGCCGCCCTTGGAGAACATGTAGAGGAAGAACATGAACACGATCACCTGGAAAAGCAGCAGCAGCACCGCGACGAGCTCGCAAAACTGGAAGACAAGCCGTCGCTTGATCTTGGTCAGGTTCCCGTTGTCCTCTTCGTCCTCGTCCAGATCCATGCCGCCGTTGCCCGTTTCCATGTCGGTCTTGTCGTTCTGCGCCCCCGGAGCGCCAATCCCTGTCGCGGAAGGCTCATCACGCTTGAACGGCTCAAAAAGACGCCAGCCTGACCCGGGCAAGGACAGCAAAATCACCGCCGGCAGCGTGTGGTAGATCAAGGCCGAGAAGCCCACAACGTTCTCGCAACTCTTGGCCTGGAACGTGTACACGAGGTTTGGCGAGTGCAGCATGAAGCCGT
This sequence comes from Phytophthora ramorum, assembly GCF_020800215.1. Taxonomy (NCBI): domain Eukaryota; phylum Oomycota; class Peronosporomycetes; order Peronosporales; family Peronosporaceae; genus Phytophthora; species Phytophthora ramorum. The sequence continues at coordinate 797,805 of NW_027150654.1, forward strand.
AGGTGGTGGGCAGGTCTGGGTTGAGCACGAGCCACTGGGGCTTGTAGAAGTAGTAGAACCCCAGTCCAGCGGCCAACACGACCGCCAAAGGCATCCCCGTGTGCAGCAGACGTCGCGCGAAGAAGGTGTTGTGTCGGAAGCGCGCGTTGAGCCAGTGGCGAGGCACGCGCGGCATGTTGCCTCGTAGCGTGGTGTTGCTGTGGGTATTGTAGAAGGACCGTTTCTTGCTCGACATGGACGACGGTGGACGTCTGCGCTGGGACGACCCCAACTGGTTGAGCGACAAGTGGGACCCCACGCTGAGGCGGGAGACGACGCTGGACGCTACCGACTTGGCAGCTCCTTGGCCCATGAGCGGGATCATGGGAATGCGCTGGACGTCCTCCTGGTCGTCTTCGCGCGCGGCGCCGTGTCCTCCGACAGACGCGGACGACTGTCGGCTTTCGCTGGACAGGGTCTTGGCTTCCGAGTCGGACATTCGAGGACGCAATGGCGCCATCTTGTCCGCCTGCGGGGTGGACATGCCCTCGTACATTTGCTGCGAGTGCGCCCGTGAGCTCGTCGCTGCTGGAGCCCGTCGGGTGAATAGCGGAATGCTCTCTCGCCCAGCGGAGTTTCGGCACCATCAGGACTCGAGCCCGAGCCCTGGCTGACGTTTTCGGATGCTGAATTTTGCAAGCTGCAGTCCCACCTGCAGCACCGTCCCCCTTCGATAATGCGGCTACGGTATACTGTCGTATGGTTTTACTGCGGACATTGAAGAAGGGCGGAGGAAAGTCTCACAAGACGACGCAACGTTGCAAGATATCAGAGGCGGGCATACTGAAACCAAGTGAGTGGACGTGAAGGGGCGTCAGACAGGGCCAACAACGGAGGTGAGCCATCTTCGCTTTCGAGCGCCTTCAACGCAGGTTGCAGCGAGAAGCGCTGCATGAATTATGCTACAGTATTATACTAGCCGGTAGGCCGTAGAACACCAACCATGGCAAGCCAGCCTGGCGTGCCTTTTGTCCCAGCACGCCAGATGCCGCATGGCCAGCGAGCCAGCCAATCATCACGGTCATCATAGCTCTGGAGATTACAGTCCAAGTCGGAGGCTGTCTTCGTCGCCGTAGAAGCTGTGTGACTCAAGACTCGATTGGGATCCAGTCGGAACAGCGGCAAGGATCGGATTCGTGGGTCGATTAACACTGAGCTTCGGCTGTCTATCTTTCTTGAGGGGCAACGCTGACAGGATCTAGTGAGGCGTCCCCCCTTGATCGTCAAAGGAGAAGCCTCCTGTCAGCGCTGAGTTGACGAGCCCACTTTGCTGGTCGTTGCGTCACCACGATCGTGCCGTTGGTTCATAGCGTTGGAAACGATGTCGTGCCAGCATTGTCGAGCACTCACAGCAGTGCGTGCGAGTGGGCCACCAAGGTCTTGGGTATGCTGAAAGCTGAGTGTTCACTTCAACATGTACCATGAAATCGGTACGATTGTGCGCACGAAACGGCGCGACTCTAAATAGGAGTCCCGCGTGTCACGAATGAGCAGCTCAATTAGTTGTCCTCGCTGCTGCTTCCTCATCGTGCAGCAGCCGTGCGTCTGTGTGAGTCCGTAAAGCAGCATGCCGGGCAAGGACACAGCTCCAGCTGAGACTAACACTTTGCCAACGCCGTCCTCAACGGAACGAGACAAATGGGACATCTCGCGCATCAACAAGCACTGGGAGATCGACGCGAACCTGCGGCGTAGCTTGCCTGCGCTCGCACGCGCCAAACGCACCGACAACGAGTCGGCAAGCAACAAATTCTTGCGCCTCAGCAAGTTGCCGCTCCCTGTTTCGCCTGTACCCGACCCGCTGTTGATGGACCTGGCGACACCGATTCGTGGCGGTCGCAACGTCTCTCAGCGTGCCATTACATTGACTGCAGAGACCAAAGCCAAGTACTTTGGTAAGGCCGCGAAATCCGAGTGCTATACGATTTTCCGTCAGCTCGCAGCACAAAAGCACCTCTCTCTCGAGCCACTGAGTGAATTCCTCGCAGAGCAGGAGAAGAGGAGACAAGAGCCCCGTACGCGAGATGAAGATGGCAGCAGTCTTACTGCGCCTTTTCTTCCTACCGAGTGTACTGATCGGTCTCTCAACAACAGTGCTGGATCCAGTAGGCATCCCTTAGGCGCTCCGTCGTCGACAAGTTCGCGTCCCGGTCAGCGTAGCGGCGTCGGTACAGTCTTGAGCGGCGATCCTTTCACCGCACGGCACAAATTTGCATCGCTGTGCCTCGAGCGCGACCTGCCGCCGTGCATTCGACTCATCATACGCCAGTACTTCTCTCCAGAAATCAATGTCTCGCACATGGCCATAGGAGACGATCTCGCCTGTGTGTTTGCATCCTGTCTACTGGATTTACCCATGGTCACGGGGCTCAACGCACGCAACAACCGTCTTCGCGATCAGGGACTCCAAGCTCTTGTTAACGTCGTCGTGGCCAAGTCAGACCTGTACCACCTCGACTTGTCCGAGAATAAGGTGGACAACCATGCTGCCCACGCACTCGCGTCGTATCTGAGCTCGGCATCCTGCAGTTTGCAAACGCTACGTCTAGCCAGCGCTGATGTGGACGATGGAGAGCTCGTGCCTTTCGCACGCGCGCTGCATTCGAACAAATCTCTCCAGACTCTGGATGTATCGCGAAATGCTATTGGCAGCAGCGAGCACCTGAATGTCGTCCGTCCTTCAGTCACTACCGGTGGTGAGGCACTCGCCACGATGATCAGTATCAACAGTACTCTCACCTCTCTCGATCTGTCATGGAATTATCTGCGGCTTGCAGGAGCTGTGGAGATCGGGAAGGCGCTCGCTTACAATTCGGGGCTACGCGAGTTGAATTTGGCTTACAACGCCTTCGGAAATGCTGGTGCACAGGCTGTAGGTGACTCGCTGCTCTCAAACACAACACTGCAGCGCCTGAATATGAGCCACAACAATATCCCGGCTCAAGGCGCTCTCGCAATTGCCAGCGCATTAAAGATCAATTACGGGCTGCCGCTAACAGAGCTTGCGCTGGGTGGGAATCCGCTGGGTAACATGGGTGGTAGGGCGTTGTTGCATGCTGCCGCCGCGTGTGCAGACAGGAAGAAGTTGTCGGTGTCTCTCGAAGGTTGTAACTTTGATGCATCCGGTGACGGCGACGGCTCCTTTGACCCGGCAGACCCCACTGGAAGCTATGATTTGAACATGGAAATCCCTTACGAACGAGCTGTCGCGCTTGAACTGCTGCGGGTTGCCAACACGAAGCAAGGCTGCAAGTTTCTGTCCATAGTCCACACGTCAACGGCCAACAAGCAGCGCCGTAACATTCGCGTTGAACTGCGCGAAACGCAGGAAGGCGTCGAAGCACGACGCAGACTGCTCAAAACCGCAGGAATTCTTACAGATGTAGAGGCCCCCAGCGCTCGAGAGATGGTGTCTCGGTGTCTAGATCGACAGTCGCTTGAGGAACTCTTTCATGAGCTGGACAAGGACGAGTCCGGCTTTATCGACGAGAACGAGCTTCGCTTTGGCATGCATAAGTTAGGATTGCAATTTCGAGATGAAGACGTGCCACGATATGTGGCGCTGTACGACCTGGATGGCACGGGTACTATCGAGCTGGACGAGTTTGTCGAGTTGATGGAGAGTTTCAATCTAGATGAAATCGACGGAGGGTTTTCCCGCGAGTGCGTGGACATGGAGACGAACATGTTGTTCGCGATCCCGACAGAGGGCCGACTGCAGCTTGACTTTGTTGATCTACATGTGTCATCAGGCAACGATAGCGCCCACTCGGAGGCAGGCGTGGAGCGGCTCATTGAAAATATCTCGTCGAGCAAGAACAAGACGCAGATGTTGTTCATGGCGAAGACTGGTCTCGTTTTCAAAGCACACGAAGCGCAACTCCTCCTTGAAGCCGTGCGTGACGTATGTGATACTCCTCAAGCCGTTATCGCGCTACTGCCTCACATGGTGGATCCTCGCAACGCGTACACGTTGATGGAACGCAATCTCAACCCGTCGGACCGACTGCGTGTGCAGCATCTTATGGGTCAGGCGCTTCAGCCTTTGCTGGGGATGGCGTCCGGGCACTATCGCATCGATCTGAGCAACGATTTGGACAGAATAACCCTTCGCAAGCTCGTGGAGAATAGCAATCGAACAGCTTTCTTGCGTAAGAAAGGAGGGCTGAAAGATACAAGCCAACACATCAACTACCACGGCTTTCGGAACGAAGTGCTTCATGGCAAACCTTTTGTGTTGGAGCCCAAGTTTTTGGACACAGCACCTCGATTCGGCTACCTGGAGCTTGACTACGTGCAGCTGGGGCGAGCCCCAACGCATCCCATCTCGACCAAGCGCTTTGAGCAAATGCTTCAGCTATGCCAGCTTGATCGCATGGGGGCAGGTATGGGAGTGGCTACCACAGCGTCGGCAATAGCACAGCGAGTGGGGAAAAGTGTTAGTGGGGCTAGAAGCTCCGTGTCAGCGCCTACTTCTGCCCCACAAACTGCAGAGATGAAGACGTCGGTATTCCCACCACAACGTCCGTTCAACCACAAAGTGTTCGAGGAGTACGAGAAAATGAACACGCTGAGGAACTACATCGAGTTCGGAGCAGGTTTAAATCGCTCCATCGAGCTGTCGCCATTGCCTGTTGAGCAGTCCAGCTCTCCAAAGGTTGATAGTGATGACGAAGACGGCAATGGGATGGCTTCAGCGTCTGCTCCTGCTCACCTTGGTGGCAAAATGCTCCCGGATTCTAGTGAAGAAGGCGGCGAACCCCGCGCAGTCGATGGAGACAATGACACGCCCCAGCGCGTAGCTACTCCCGCTATTCCAGTAGCGTCGAATGTTTGCACTGCACGACGGTTGCTCTTCAACATCCAGTGGTGTCTATCTACGCGCTGGATAACAGTACAACAGGCTGTCCGGTTGCTAAGCGAGTGGCCAACCGCATTTGCATCGTCCCGCTGTGACTTGGTGTGTACAATCTTCGATCGCGTTACCGATCTTCACAACTTCAGTGGCGTGTTATCTGCCCTCAATGACGAGGAAGCAGCACAGGCACTATACCGTCTAGGAATGCTGAACGTGTTGACGCCACTGTGGCCGGACAACTACTACGAACTCGCGCTCGCACGTTATGAGGAGCGCGAAGTAGCGAAGGCGCTTGTGCGACTCGCCATTGACGAACCTGGCGAGAACTGGCAAAAAGAGACGTTTGGCTGGAGTCGGGACGAGAAGGTCCCCGGTTGGGAGCTCAACTACTCGTGGCTCAAGGACGGCGGCTTCCCTGAGAAAGGATTTCTCAGTCTCGAGTACTACTCGGGTGCTGACAAGGGCTGCGGCCCAGTGTGGCCTACGCGGCGCGAGTTAGCAGCTCACACGTTGTGTGGGCTGCCTGAGAATCTCGACGCTTTTGAGATGCATATCGACTCACTCGGTATGAGGAATGTGGTGCAAAGGCAACAATAATCAAGGGCAAAAAGCATGAGTATGAACTATCATCTTGATAGAGACGAAGCGCACGTTGTCGCGACCATCATTCTACCCAACTTCAGCTTGACTTTTACAAACATCAAGTAGCATTATTATTGTAAGATACGTTTTCGTTGGCAGTACTAAGTCACCTGCGAGCACAAACCGGCCTCTTGTCACCGTGACGGCGGCAGATGGTTTCCGGGTGGGTGTCAGCTTCCAGCCGCTTTCACCACCGCTGGTGACAGTCTCCAGTCGTTGACACGCCTGCCCACTGAAACAAGCGCTCTGTGGCTCTACGGCTCGCTGCTGGATCGACGCCGCGTCGAGTGGCGTACCACGTCCATCAGAAGGCGAGCGAGCACTCGTTCGATCGTGCCGAATCGCGGGTGTGCATGGCGGCGGCAGCAGACACCAGCTCTGCTGTGGCTGCTCGCTGTTAAGCCACAGAGGCCACGCAGTTTCACAGCCGACTGCCGAGGTGGCAGGCTGGCGAACCGTACAGCGGGTCTTATCGATACAATGTAGAGGACTTTTGCGCGGAGGCAGTCGCACCGTGCGTAGTGATGCATGGGTGACCCGGAGCGAGAATACGAGCGCTTTCGCGCAGAGTCAGTCGCGACGCTACGTTCTGTCAACAGCGGTCAGAAGCGTTGTCTGTCGACAAGACAGAGGCGGACGGAGACGGACCATGCTAGGACTTTTGATCGGGCTTGTCCTGTCGCCGGGTGCACCAGTGCTCGACGCGTTGAACACAATTTTTCACCGTTGCCCGCCCGCGCAGGCGAACTGTGCGCGATCGCCGAAAGAAGCTGTCGGCTGGATTTTCCAGGACATGTAGCAGCGAGCGAGCTGCACGCACCCAAGCAGCAGAGGCTCGAGCGAGACGCTTTTGCATCCAAGCGAGGGGGCTGCCACCACCTCCGCCGAACTTCGTGCATTCGGTGGCTCGGAGCAGCTGGACGAGTCTCACTACACGCAGCCATCTCTCCTGGAGCAGCCAGAACCGACGATTACCATGCAGTCAAGCTCTCCGGATGGCCAACGCTACTGGAGACTCGCGAGGCGAAGCGAAGCAACCGGAGCGACGTGCCCCTCGGATCGCAAGCAGAAGGAAGCCATCTGGTGAGTCAAAGGACACTGGCTCCACAGGGGCGGACCAGACGTGCCCGACACAAAAGTCATGGCGATGGTGACGTTCTTGCTTACGGTCAATCGTCGTATGCGGCCGTGCATTGCAGTTGTAGAAATTTACGCATCTGATGCCTTGCCAGTGCGCTTTGGTCCAAAGTTTGGCGTGCAGGTGCATCTCACTTCATGCGCGGATACACCGATCTGGGCTGGCCCAGACCCCGGATCTGCGGAGACTTTGCTCGAGCTCCGAGCTTCGGCTGTACCAGCTGGTGTGGAAGGGGGATAACACTTGAAGCAAGAGGCATGCGTTGTGAGCTGTGTGGGTCGCTGCTGTCTGCGTAGCAGCTAGGAGTATCCGTGAATGCATCTTTCTTGGTGACCACTTTTGGTGGGCAAAGGCGCTGGTCTTATCCGAGCCTATCCAGGCGAGTTGGCGCTGCGTGAAGGTGTGTGGAGTTTCCACTGAAGGCATCGCTCAAAAATTGTGTTGCGGTTAGATTGGTTTCTACACGTGAGCAGTCGGTCGTGGCGTCCAGGTGGCTGTCTGCACCTGGGTGGGTGACCGCGTTGATAGTTCCGTATCGCGTCGGAAGCAGGGCAGCTCGTTGGAGCGAAGCAAGCCGGAGCGAGGATGATGGAGCGTCTCCAAAATGCACAAGCCCGCGTTTTACTGTGAAAGTGTTGCGTGTCCGGGATGGATGTCCGTTTTAGTGAAGCGCAAAGCGTTCTATCACTAGCGGTGCCCCACCATACCGCCAAGGGCAGCTGCATTCACGAAAAAAGTCGAGACCATAGCGTATCTTCTTACGTGGAAGAACTTCGGCGTTCAGACCTTACGGGTGGTCGATTACCTGTTTGTGTGATGAGTTGAATAGCTTCATTCCTAATCTACTTCAACATGCGCAATACAAAATTCAATATATTCTGTCAGAGCCATAACATTGTTAAAAAGCGACACTGAATTTTGTAGCACTGCAGGGGAAGAAGCGTACATACTAGTGAGTCAGTATCCGCTTCTTGGATTTAGACAGATCCACAGCGGCTATTATAGGCAGCACCACATCTTGTGAGCTCTGGAGGCGAATGCGGTTTTGTACCGGTTCATATTGCACCTGTCTTGGCAACTTGTCCGTCCTCTTGTTGCAGCCTGTCAGCTGGTGGCGGCTGTTCGACGGCACTACGTGTGCTGTACGTTCGGTTGCGTCGTCGTGTCGGAAGACACTTCCTGCTAAACTTGCGCCATCGATGCTGATAGCAAGCAAGCATCATGCTTGTCCGCGTTCGCCTTCTCCTGAGCCAGCGGTCGCTCCCGGTAGCTTTGCCAATGAACGAATCTCGATCCTTAGTGTCGTTGAAGCTATGGTCTCGACTTTTTTCGTGAATGCAGCTGCCCTTGGCGGTATGGCGGGGCACCGCTAGTGATAGAACGCTTTGCGCTTCACTAAAACGGACATCCATCCCGGACACGCAACACTTTCACAGTAAAACGCGGGCTTGTGCATTTTGGAGACGCTCCATCATCCTCGCTCCGGCTTGCTTCGCTCCAACGAGCTGCCCTGCTTCCGACGCGATACGGAACTATCAACGCGGTCACCCACCCAGGTGCAGACAGCCACCTGGACGCCACGACCGACTGCTCACGTGTAGAAACCAATCTAACCGCAACACAATTTTTGAGCGATGCCTTCAGTGGAAACTCCACACACCTTCACGCAGCGCCAACTTGCCTGGATAGGCTCGGATAAGACCAGCGCCTTTGCCCACCAAAAGTGGTCACCAAGAAAGATGCATTCACGGATACTCCTAGCTGCTACGCAGACAGCAGCGACCCACACAGCTCACAACGCATGCCTCTTGCTTCAAGTGTTATCCCCCTTCCACACCAGCTGGTACAGCCGAAGCTCGGAGCTCGAGCAAAGTCTCCGCAGATCCGGGGTCTGGGCCAGCCCAGATCGGTGTATCCGCGCATGAAGTGAGATGCACCTGCACGCCAAACTTTGGACCAAAGCGCACTGGCAAGGCATCAGATGCGTAAATTTCTACAACTGCAATGCACGGCCGCATACGACGATTGACCGTAAGCAAGAACGTCACCATCGCCATGACTTTTGTGTCGGGCACGTCTGGTCCGCCCCTGTGGAGCCAGTGTCCTTTGACTCACCAGATGGCTTCCTTCTGCTTGCGATCCGAGGGGCACGTCGCTCCGGTTGCTTCGCTTCGCCTCGCGAGTCTCCAGTAGCGTTGGCCATCCGGAGAGCTTGACTGCATGGTAATCGTCGGTTCTGGCTGCTCCAGGAGAGATGGCTGCGTGTAGTGAGACTCGTCCAGCTGCTCCGAGCCACCGAATGCACGAAGTTCGGCGGAGGTGGTGGCAGCCCCCTCGCTTGGATGCAAAAGCGTCTCGCTCGAGCCTCTGCTGCTTGGGTGCGTGCAGCTCGCTCGCTGCTACATGTCCTGGAAAATCCAGCCGACAGCTTCTTTCGGCGATCGCGCACAGTTCGCCTGCGCGGGCGGGCAACGGTGAAAAATTGTGTTCAACGCGTCGAGCACTGGTGCACCCGGCGACAGGACAAGCCCGATCAAAAGTCCTAGCATGGTCCGTCTCCGTCCGCCTCTGTCTTGTCGACAGACAACGCTTCTGACCGCTGTTGACAGAACGTAGCGTCGCGACTGACTCTGCGCGAAAGCGCTCGTATTCTCGCTCCGGGTCACCCATGCATCACTACGCACGGTGCGACTGCCTCCGCGCAAAAGTCCTCTACATTGTATCGATAAGACCCGCTGTACGGTTCGTCAGCCTGCCACCTCGGCAGTCGGCTGTGAAACTGCGTGGCCTCTGTGGCTTAACAGCGAGCAGCCACAGCAGAGCTGGTGTCTGCTGCCGCCGCCATGCACACCCGCGATTCGGCACGATCGAACGAGTGCTCGCTCGCCTTCTGATGGACGTGGTACGCCACTCGACGCGGCGTCGATCCAGCAGCGAGCCGTAGAGCCACAGAGCGCTTGTTTCAGTGGGCAGGCGTGTCAACGACTGGAGACTGTCACCAGCGGTGGTGAAAGCGGCTGGAAGCTGACACCCACCCGGAAACCATCTGCCGCCGTCACGGTGACAAGAGGCCGGTTTGTGCTTGCAGGTGACTTGACCGCGCTCGTGGCTGCAGATCCGCTGTCCCTGCCTTTCCAGTCGCTGCTGCCTGCTGTCACCGTCCGACGAGAGAGAGCCACGGAGCCTTTGTCCTCCATGCCTTCTGGTCCGGAACACTCGCATGGCGGACGTAGCGTGAGCTCCACCTCATTGTTCATTTGGTCGCCTCGAGGACACACTGGAACCATCATCCTTGACGACCATGTCCACGTTCTCCGCAATCCGTTTGCCGCACCTGTCGACGACCGAATCGTTCCAGATGCATCCCCAACAGTATCAGTGCCAGGGCTTCGGCGGCATGCCGCACGCCTCCAACTACACGTACTCAAACCCTGCACGGGAGCGAATGGAGCTGCCGCCGCTCAATGTGCTGCCGTCGCGCGTGTACTCGGGTTACGCACAGAAGCCCATGTCGGCACCCGTGGCCTCTCCGGCCGCGACGCTCTCGCACCAACCTGCCCAGTCGCCGTCTAAGAAGCGCGTGCGCGCACTCCCGAACGCGTCCAAGTCCATCACGCTGGACATGCTGCGTCCTCACTTCGAGAAGCCGCTGGCCGAGGTGGCCAACATCTTTGGCATCTGCATGACGCTCATGAAGAAGATCTGCCGCAAGAACGGCGTGCCACGTTGGCCGCACCGTCAAATCCGAGGACTTCGCAAGAGCATCTGGTCCATCGAGAAGGCTCTGCGTTGCTGCGAGTCCGAGGCTCAGCGCCGGTCTTACAACGACCACCTGCAGAAGCAGCGAGCCAAGCTGCTGACCATCCTCAAGGGACCTGCTAGCCCGAGCAGCAAGGCTGCTTTCGAGCTGGTGCTGTCGGAGCCGTGCTCCCCTATGGCCGAGCTGACGACCCCCACGGCCGCGGAGAAGACACAGAGCCCTGCGTCTCGCTTCCAGCTGCCGGTTGTGTACTCGCAGTCACCGCGCAACTTGTACCAGGCTCAGCAGCCCCAGGTTGGCAACGTGTCGCCCAAGTTGCCGTCCATCGCTTCGCTGCTGATGAAGACGAACGAGGAGCAGCGCCTCAACTACAACTATCAGTTCTAAGTGTGGGCTGGTGATGTCTCTGTGTGAGGCCAAGTCTGTGTCTGGTAGCGCCGTCATGAGTAGTGTGATATTCGTAAAATGCAATGTGCATCTTGTAGTAGTGTAGCGTTGTGCTAGGTGGACTGTAATGAGAAACAAAAAAGTCTTTTTGTAATCCCCAGCATATACTATTATCGCCGGTATGCTTCAGCACATTCATACCCGTTGATTTTGCAGCGTATCCGGATCTGAACAAAACACGATAATGCTCGTGGTCGCGAAGAACGATTGTAACGAGCCTCGCTGTGCTCCCACTTTGCACAACCAAACAAACTCCAGCCACACGTCACTACAAACGACAGGTATCATTTTGCTCACCACCAGTCCTGCATTTTGCAATGACGGAGCATCACGATGTCTTTAACTTGGCTTTCGAAGGCCTTCCTAAGCAGCATAGCGATGGCCCAGTGATTGGGCGGCTCTATGCTGATCTGAGGGCGGGGTAACAGTGACCAGTTTCAGGAGAATCAACCTGTTCTACCAGCGAACAAGCACCGAGAGAAAATCAATCATGGTACAGTTTATTGCTTGGCTTTTAAGCCATAATAAGCATTTCGTTTGCTTGGTGCAGCTCAGTCTGCGCGACAACGTCATGACCCCGTGCGACTGTCGCGCAGGTCAGAAGAACCTCCCGCGAAAGAATCTGCGTGACCAGCTTTCCTAGCGGCAAGCTCAACGTGAAGATGAGCCTGCAATAGATAGGAGGTGTGGAAAGCTAAAATCGACCTGGCAACAACCAGGACTTGCAAGGGTCCCAGTCGTACGTCAACGCTCGCAACGCCTTTCGTCTAGATATGCGTCATCACGGTGGGGTCCGCCATGCGGCGAGCTGCCTCCACCGCCGCTGAACTGTAGCAGCACGGCTGCGGAGCTGGCGCCACGGGGGCAGCCGTCTGTTCGTCGCAGTGGATAAGCTGCTGCTTCAAAAGCGTCGGACCCATGGCGTGCGCTCCCTCCTTCAAGACCACAAGGCCGCGCGGCAAGTCCATCGACTGATCCACACGCTGCATGGCATCGAACACGCGCGACAGCTTCACCCAGTGCGGAGGGTATTTGAATCTGGCCACGTCCATCAGAAGCACCATGTCTCTCTCGGCATGATACCCTCCGATAGGCGAAAAGTGGCCGTCTCCCGTCTGGCCAAGCACTTTACGACTGTAGTTCAGCACCACGATCTCGGAGCTCGTGGCACAGCTGTGCTTCACAATGTCTCTAAACTGCTCCAGCGTAAAGTCACTCGTAGCCCGGTAGTCCTCCGTCAGCACGCCGTTGCAGCGCGCGAGACAAATGAACTCCGACATGCTGATGCCCTTCTCCTTGGCCACACTTAGCGACGTGCAGCAGTCGAACAGTTCTTCACTGAACCACCTCCACGGACCTTTCCAGAGTCTGCCGGGGTCGATTTGCAGTGCATTCAAGCACATGGCGAGCGTGGCCAGCCCGCAGAACGCCGGCTCGGCCTGCGTGATGAACTGCTCCGCCAATGGGAAGTAGATCTGCATGAAGTTGGTGCTGCTGTTGATGGCCTCCGTGAACAACTTGCGACCTTCCGGGCTGGAGAAGGCGATGCAGTCCTGAGGCAAGTGGCGGCGATGGAAGCTGCTTTGTACGGTGGTAGCCGTGGTCTTCTTGACCATCTCGTGCATCTTGTCGTGCTCACTCTGCTGGTTGTCTCGGCGCCGCTTGTCTGCGAGCTGGAGTGCCTCTTTCTCCTGCTGCTCCTTCTCTCGCTGGGTCTTGCAGCCGCACTCCATGTCCATTGGCAACTCGCACTCGTCCACCGCTTCCGTATTAGTAACTGCTGGGCGCTTGGCTATTTGGATTCTGCGGAACGGTTTGTGTAGAGGCGGAATGAGGCCGGAGCGGGTTTGTGTAAGGTTGGTGTGCACGACCCGCGGACGGAAATGGGATGATTGCGGATTGGTTTGCGGCGTCGAGGACGTCACGCGGACGGTGCTGTGGCGCTGATGCGGTGGGGCGCTGGCCTGGGCCTTGACGACGGCAGTGGGAAGCTGCTTGTCCTCGCGCAGGAAGAGCTTCCAGTGGGTCGTGGGCGCGAAGCGCGTGGGTAGCTCGCGGGTCCGGGCCCACATAGGCTTAAAATACTCGGGGAGCTGCGCTTTTCTGGGGAGATTCACAGCACCGAAGCTGAGGCTGGAGCTGCTGCGTCTTGAAGATGCGGGGCCTGAGACGGAGGAGTCTGAGCTGAGCTAGTGCTTGCTGTCTGCGCTTGCCCACAAATAGCCGAATGCGGACGAGTGACCGATCGGTGGCGCTCGGACAGGAATGGCGATCAAACACGCACGAGGCGGGAGATGAGGCGATTGACCCATTTCGGAAGATACCCAGTTCGTGACTGGGTGTTTGTAAGGGATTTGGGTATGCACTCAAATTTTGGTGAAATAGGGTCTGGTCGCTGCTCCGTCAAGAAATGATCGGGCCCAAGCGCAGAGACAGCCGCGGGGAGTATACAAAGAGCAAGTGAAATGACGACTTCTAGAGAGACTAGACTAGAAAAATGCTGGAGCGTCCCTGGTCTTTGTCTGTCAACACGTCGGCGACCAGCGCTCGGCGTGGACCAATGGCAGGCTGCCGTTCGCCCGAGGCACGCGCCCGCGCACAACATTGGGCCACGGGGTGCCGTCCAGCGCGCTTCCGGCACACCTGAGCCCGTGGCGCACGCTGCCTTTCGCCAAAGAGCAGCCACGAAGGCGGATCTTGCGCTCTGCTGCTCGCCGTATGCACTGCCTGCGGTTTACCGCTACATCCAAGACCTAGATCGTATTCGAGGCTGCGATTGGACAGAACCGCTTCAATCCAATTTGATGTAAGTGCACACCACACAACTTCAACTTGGTGATAGGCACCACTTGGCGTTTTGCAAAGCACGGCGGAGGCTTCTTGTGGGGCGGCGAATCCACCCCAACGAGCTTTTCGTTCAATCTTCCCAGACACGTTTGGTAACGGTGACGTTGAGGGTACGTGGCTGCATGCGCTCTTGTGGACAGAGCGCCTTTCGTGGCTGTCAGAGCTTTGCCGCCATTGCAACCCATGCGACGATGCGAATTGGAATGCCTGGCAGTGGGTGCGCGTGGGTGCGAGCTTAGCGGAAGTGATTGAGCTTGGATCCACATCGCTCTTAAACGGTTTGGCTGAGTTGGCGGCCTTTTCGGCATGGTTTGCCCGCCAACATTGGATCAGGCCGGGCGGGTGGTAACTTCGTGGCAATGCCTGGGCAGTCAACATCGAGCAAGCACATGTAGAAGGTTGGGGGCTTGGAATAGTGCTGCGATGTGGTCGAGATGTAGTTATGGACGTGATGGCATTTATTTTCCTGCGGCGATGCCATCAAGCCTGCAAGGCCGCTGCACTGGGCAGGACGTGTCTGCGGTAGGTTTAAGGTGCTGAAATGCTGAAGGGATTATCCTGCGGCGGCAAACGAGTGATTGAGTATGCTCGTCACACGAAGCATTCTAATGTGACAACTTCAGCAACGGCGGTGTATTACAAGCCCGATGAAATCTCTTCTCGATGCCCTCCACCAAGGACTTCGTTCTTTTGGTCACCGCTGTGCAGAAAGTTTTCAAACAAAGATCTGGATTCCCAGCCGCGGGGTACCTAGCAAGGCACTCGAAGGGAGGAGCCACGATTGCCGACAGCACGAATTGGCCAATGAATGAATTCAAGTTTCAAGGTGGCGATGGACACGGAGTGCGGCTACAAGACTCAGTGAGAAATAAACGAACAGATGAAATGGCGCTCACTTTCTGTTGGACAGGTCATTGCGGCCAAGGGGTAAGTCGGAGTTCATTTATCTCGGGGGCGCTGGAATGTTCTCCTGACGGAGGACTACAGGGCTACGAGTGACTTTACGCTGAAAAGTTTGGAGATCGCAGTGTGCTTGGCCAGACGGTAGACGGCCACTTCTCGACCATCGGATGATCCGACGCTCGCGATGAAGCACTAAGCGGGATCCATAGCGCAGGTCGATTTCAGCTTTCCAGCCCACTTATCTGTTGTAGGCTCACCTTCACGCGCAGCTTGTCACTAGGAAAGCCGACGCGCAGCGCGACGGACCCATGGAGCCAGCATCAAAGACGTAGATTGCGAGTAGTCTCCGTCCACGAACAAATATGTTGGGATGCCTAGGTGAGATAGTTCAGTCTTTGACGTTGGTTTAGCTGGCAATTTGCTAGAATCTGCTCCACGTCAGCCAATACAGTTAAGGCGACCACGAGATATACATTGTATGTGGCGTCGTGCTGGCTTCGACTGTTGTTACTTAACTGCTTCACGTGTTGCTTGCTATCAGCGCTGCTGATACGCTGAGTGGCATCCAGATCTCTTTTCGTTGTAACTTAATGACCTGTCCAAACAGAAATCGTCAACGTGTCGATTAAATCAGCTTGCATCAGAGCATGGTGTCCATGGCCCGGCCCGAAGCTCCCTGGATGAGAATGGCCTGGCCTGACTAACCAAAAGTTCTGTTGCGACTGATGAGTTTCTGCAGTACATGGACCGAGATGATGCAACTCTAGCACCGAAATGCGACTAGCGAGGTGTTGGCAACACTTGAAGCAACACTGTGTTGCTCATGCAATTCACTTCTTCACGCTGTAGCTAAAGGTTATCTATTCAACTTATTTCGCGTAAATGTACACCGTCTTCTTACTACTGCAAACATGAAGCACAACTACAACGACACACACTCTCCAGCCTCCTTCTCCTCGCCATTCTGGGCTTCATGAAGCTGGCACAGCATCCCTCGTCGAACCGCCCGCGAGCAGCCAGGGTGTTCGCATCGCTTGCCACCGCCATGCGAGATGCAGAAACCATTGCCACGGTCTTTCTTCTCGCACGAGCCGTACTGGCACTTGCGGATCCCGCCGTGGACGTAGCAGCGGCCCTTGCGCTGTTGTCCGCGCGTGCAACCCGGAAACTCGCAGCGTTTGCCGCCGCCGTGAGCTCGGCAGAAGCCGCCACCTTGAGAGCTCCGGGTGCAGCCACCAGGCCCATTGTACTGACACCGTGCACCTCCACCGTGGGCCTTGCAACGGCTGTTGGACTGAGCACGTCTAGTACAACCGATCTCAATGCACTTCTTGCCCTTGGTGACCTTGCCATTCGCCCTCCCACTGTTGTTCTCCTGACTCACAGGCGAGGCTGACGTCGTTCGAGCAGCTTTAGCTTTCGACTGATTAGGGTCACTCCTATTGGGTCTGGGACGCTTTGGTCGAGAGGTTAGAGCGTCTAAATCCGCCGACACGATGAGCTCCTTGATGAGTGAAGCTGGTGGTGAAATAGTCAACGAGAACGGAGGCCGCTCCACGGACGTTTTGATGGCGTCTAGAGGCTTCATACACGATCGTTTACTCTCCTCAACGTTGGGAGACGTGGAGATCCAGAGCGGCGTCGGATGTTGAGAACTCGAAGTCATGGCTTGGGGGTTGAACATATCCACTGCCCCTGGACTGGGCTGTTGCAGCATGGAAGAGGTCATAGCCGCACTGGACATGGCCATCATCTGTTTCATAGTGTGTACCCGTTGGAAGTTGCTCCCCCCTGGCGTCGAGACGTCGTCCTGCATCCACGCTGGAGACTGCGGGAAGCTCGAGAACCCGTTATAGTTCACGTGTCCATTGCCTCCAAGGGGAAACACAGGCATCATACTCGGGTCCGGGAGGGTGTATCCATCCCGACTATTAATAGCCGGCTGGAAGTTCTCATCGTTGAAAAAGGTTTCTTTCAGACTCGTGGGCAGCTCCAAGGGCTCCAACGCGTTGGGTTTGGCCTCCTTCTTGAAGCCGTGGAAGTCGGCAAAGTCCTGGTCGCTCAGCATCTGGGTCACCATGTCGTCCTCGTTGAGCCGCACGAAGAGCTCGGTCGACGGCGGCTGGAACGGCGTCTGCAGCTGCGAGAGCGCAATGCCCCCGCCCAGCAGCGAGTTCGGAGGCGGCGGGACGGCCGCGTGAGCGCTGCCTGGGGGCGTGCACACGCTGCGCTCTGCCGTGAGCGCTTTGACTCTGCCGCATGAGGGCGGGGGCGAAGAGAAGAGACTAGTGACGGCCGACCGCATCTCGGGCGCGAACAGCGATTCCACAAATGCCACCTCGTCCATGGCGAAGGCCACAGGAGCTTGCTTTTCTCTCGGAGATGGACCTGCGGCGGCCGTTGCGTGTTGAAGTTGCCGCCCGCTCGAAAAAAGTCAGGAGCTACATCGAATTTTACACGGCGAGTTAGTATGGATTCGAGCAGACGCGGCAGCAAAAGGTCGCTGCGAAAAACCGAAAGGCGAAGGCAACGAACCTGATTTCCCCAAGACGTTGAGTCCGCCCTTGGCTGTGGCGGGAGAGATTGGGTATGTGCTGGGGGCTTTGGTTGCTGACGCTGAGCCCTTGGGTGGAGTCCTTGGAGTTAGCAAATTTGGCCAGGTTACTTGCGGGTGGAGGTGGCGGACTGAGGCGGGTGGGCGTCTGCGAGAACTGTAGCCTCAGCAGGACGGCCGCAACCGCTTTGGTGGGCGCGAGAATGAACCAGAACAAGAAGCCATCTGGAGCGGGGCCACATGGCCCGCGGAAACTCGTTGCCCTGCCCGCAGTGGGAGTGTTGGTGGATACAATATAAAGCGGCAGCGACCTCGGTTGAAGGTTGTCTGTGCTGCTCGCGCGGGACACAACGGCCGGCGCAATGCTTTGCTTGCGCGACGCTTCACGCCCGAGATCCTGGGGCAACTCGGTCCATGCTGCGCGCCGAGCTGAGAGCGCGGGCACTTGCTATGAGCCGTGGAGGGCTGGCGCCATTGTTGTCCTGAGGAGCACGCGGCATCTGTCGCCGACATCTGCAGCGTATATCGCCAGCGGAATCTGAACTGCTCAGCCTGACGACCACCAAGGCCCATGCTTACCAGCTACAGATGGCCGCACCGCATGCTCTGAAGCGGAGCGTCAGCGTGCACTCGGCGGCAGCTAGCAACCTGTATACAAACAACTGTGGCGCTTATCCGAAAGTGTATACAAAATGTGGTGTGGCAAATGCTCGTACCTGCATCGCCTCGGCTTCAAGCATTTTTCGAGCGTGGGATTGCCTCACTGCGGCGCAGGTTGTACTGCTACAACCTACACTTTTGCCGCCGGGAGCATCGTCAGGATATCATTCACACTGTTTATCATCTTGGTGAGGCTGTCCAAGGGCACCAAGTTGGTGACCAACACGTCGCGTGGGTCAGGCCGGACTGGCAACACGCCGGACGTGGCTGAAGGATCCTCGCGCGGTTGCGGCATCCAAACGCTACGCTGCCAAGCATGAGTCCAGTTGCAAAACGAGCAACATGTTCAAGTCCAGATCGTCGTCTTCTCGAGTCAGCTCACCGACTTCGCACGAATCTCCACATCCGCTAGCGGATCCTGTGTCCACAGGTGTTCAACTTGAATGACTGCGGTTGCGTGTGCTGCGGCCCGGCGCAGCGTTCGCTCGTGTTTAGATGGGCGACAGACAGGATCCCCATCGTGCTGCCGTGCCCGCGGCGTGAGTGCCAGGTCCATGAAGCAAGCTGTCACCGCTGCACGAACATAGTGTCAGCAGGGCTTCCAGGCAGCGAACGTCGACTCGACGTACGTCCTCGACGTCGTCGGGTGGCCTCGTTTGACTGCTGTACAGCCAAATGCCACCCTGGATATTATATGTTTTGCCGGCGACTTGGCAGGAAAGGATACCATCTCAGTTCTTATTTGAACTTTCTGGACTCGCCAGCGTGGCGTTTGTGCCAGCCCCGTTTGCCCTGTGACGTCAAGCTGAGCCCTTTGCTGGCTTAAGGCCGTGGCAGGCTATCGTCGCGCTTGAGTCTCAAAGTTGAGAGGCGCACGTTGCTGCTGGCATTGTGCTGTGTTCCTCGCACTGCTCGCACCCCTCGATTGCAGTTAATTTTTTGCCTGTCCTTACTGTGTGTAAGTAATGCCCGCTCGTTGACGGTTCAACGATTTCAAGCGGCGGCACGTCACGTTGCACAGCCTGTTGCTTTCTGCCGTTTTGCTTCCTGCCATCTCGTAATACTACATGTAAGCTTACCACAAGCTTTAAAGCTCGCGGGTGATGGCCTGAGCCCGAGCCGGACATATGCGTTCGGCCGCGAACTGGGCATTGCGTCTCCGGCCTAGATTGAGCATATTCTTCTTGGAAAGGTGGGCAGGCCTTTTCACGCGTATTTTTCTAGACAAGGTGTAAACTCGAGATAAGAAGCATTTGCGCATGGAAAGCTCAGCGCTGCCGCTCCTTTCCGTAGCAGTGCGCACTTCGGATCAAGTGCAAATACCGCAGGATCACGAGGTGGATGAACATGACGAGACCTCATCGTGTTGAAAAATCCGGCACATTTTTCTTTTAATGTGAGGTACAATCGGAAGATGTATTATGATTCACAGGGGACACGCAATGGCACAACAACAGCCACAGCAGCGAAAGCTCGCAAGCACCTCTGCCGACTGCGTTGGGTCCAGTTCCGCACTCAACGGATCATTCGCGCGCTCCGATCCAGTCGTGGGTACCAACTCTCTGTGACTCGCACATGGCGAGCTGCGCAGGTGAGGCCCGCCAACCGGTTGCCTGCCATTTGTGAATTCTTCGGCCGGATTGAGTGCCTCCATCTGCTCACGGCGACAGCGACCGGGCGTACACGCTGTGTGCAACTATCTGGGCCCATCGTCCCCCCCGTCCGCCGTACAGCAGCAGCACAGCTCAGTCATCGCGCTTGCGGTCATACAGCCGACGAGTCCACCGAGCGCGCATTTCCAAATCCGGCGAGCGCTCCGCACGACAGATTACAAAAGTCCCCAACGTTTTGCTCGGCCGCGAGCATTCGTACCACACACCTCTTCACCCCCCACAGCATGTTCGACCCGCGCCTCTGCTCGCCTGACTCGCCCGTTGACTCCGCCATGTTCCCGCCCGTGTACAACCGCTCGTCGTCCGCGTCGTCCACCACTTCCATGCGCTCGTGTCCGGACGCCGCCCCCGTGGCGCCGGCCACGGCCTCCCAAGCAGTGTCCAAACCAATGGCCGCCACCTCCTTTAAGCAGGAACTCATGGGCCCGCCGGACAGCAACGAACTCGAGCCGTTCGAGTTCCGGCCGCGCCCAAACTCGAATCCGACGCCGCGCTCGGCCGCCGGAACGTCGCTCAGGTCGGTCTTCGGGGACCAAGACCTCATCGACGCCATCATGTGCAGCCTCAACATGGAGCAGAACGGCCACAACCACTCGGCCAACGTCGCCCCGAACGTGGCCATGCCAGCCATCCGCCCGGCCGCCTTCGCGCGCCTCCCGCAGGTTCAGGTCCCGCCACCGCAGTCGTTCACTGCTCTGATGCAACAGCGGCCGACCATTGTCGGCCACGGGTCGGCCGCGCACGGCCCATGCCTGCGGAAGCCCGGCACGTTCCTAAACAAGGACGGCCGCTGGATCAAGGGCAAGCCCTGCCGTATGGAAGGCTGCGATAAGCGTGCGCAGTCCAACGGCCTGTGCAAGGGCCACGGGGGCGGCGCGCGCTGCAGCTTTGCGGGCTGTAGCAAGTCGTCGCAAGGCGGCGGGTTCTGCCGCGCCCACGGCGGAGGCAAACGCTGTATGCACGAAGGGTGCGAGAAGGGCACGCAGCGCAACGGCTTCTGCTACCTGCACGGCGGCGTGCGGTCATGCAGCGTGGAAGGCTGCGACAAGAAGGACCGAGGCAACGGCAAGTGCTTCTCGCACGGTGGCGGCCGCAAGTGCCAGGCGCACCTGTGCTTCAACACGATCCGGCGAGGCGCCTTCTGCGACCTGCACAACAGCAAGTGAAGCGAGCGAGCGAGGAACCCCCCGGCAGGACCCGCCACGCACACTTAAGTTAAGAGCCCACCAGCAAGACATGGCGTGGTCGTGATCATATAAACCACATGCAACATAATACATGGAGTCGGTGTCAAGGTAACGCCGCATATTTCCCATCCACAGTGTCTTGTCAATGGTCTCCGAGACCGCCAGCTCTTGTCCGACAAGAAAATTTTCATAAAGATGTCGGCCATGTGGTGTGCTGAGAAGGACGAACGAGCGCCGCAACCTGCGCGAGCATACAAGATGGCGTGTCGTTGCGAGCTAACGAAGCATTGCCTGAGCGCGCGAGCAACGGGATCGTGCTCGGGATTGCAGATCGGCGCGCGGATCAGACGCAAGCCCACTGTCTTCGACAATGGCCCGCGTGGGACGCGATAGTCTTGACCAAGGCCGTCGCGCCATCAAGTAGAAGGCCTCGGCCGCCGTCTTTACAAGACAAATCGCCACGCAGGACTTGCTGCTCCTGGCAACTTGAATCAAGTCTTGATGCCTATCGAGATCGTGGCATTCGCACAGACGGGCCTTGTGATATGGCGATCCGATCGAACGACCCGAGCGTGAGCTTCCTCACAGCAATCAACAAGCACTAGAAATGCAAGGTCCTCGGTGCAGCGAGTGACCTCAAGCGGCCATTTCAGTTCAACTGGAACTGCGTTGGATTTTCGGGCGGGCAGGAGCCGGGCGGTGCTGACTCCGATTGACACCACGAGCGCGCGAAACCTGGCTTCGGCCGAGGTGACGAAGGTCGGAAGAGGCCTGTCCGTGGCCGCCCTCTGTGGCATAACGAGGCTGTCGTCTCAAGTGTGAACAATTGGCTGCTGCCCATCGAGCAGCGATGCAAATTGTTTGTACCAAGTCCAGCACTGTAACTGCAGCTCAAAAATAGGGGACTGAGTCATGGCGAGCTGCGCGCGACTCGGCCTTGAGCTCGGCCGATATGATCCGGCCGTTCGTGGACACCGAACCTCCCGCTCCTCCGACTTCGCTCACCTACGAGGCGGTTCTGTGCTCGGAGCTGCCTGCGTTCGACCCGGCGCCGACGTTGCGCTCGGTGCTGCTGAGCCCGCCGCACCTCCGGCGGTTCAACGTCTTTTTGCGCAAAACGGGCTGGCTCACCATGCCCATTTACGGCTGTGCCTTGGTGTTGCGCGTACTCGTGTGCTCGGTCCCCGCTCCGATGGGACGCGAGCTCGCACCTTGGGCTGCGGTTTTGCACCTCCCGCCGTGCATCGTGTTCGCCGCCGGCATCCGCGTGGAATTCGTGAAACTTATTTTGTCCACGTTCGACTTTTGGTTCCCGTTCGCTGCCAACACCTTGTTCATGATCTTCTTCTGCGTCGTGCTGCAAGATTTGCGGGTCCTGCTGGTCATCGCAGTCTGGGTCGCGTTCGGCTGCTCCTTTTTGCAGGAGACGTACTTTCACGACTCGCGAAACATCGCGGCCTCGGCACTACTTGAAGCGTTTCTTCTTGTGCTGGTCATGGGCAGCATTTCGCTCAACATTATGGACGATTTGCACCACGCAGACTTGATCGTTGCCGACGGCCACAGTCTCTCAACCAAAGAGGTTTTAGTCAACGTCATTGGTACGATGGCTACTTTGATGGTGCGAACCATGTATCGGCGAGTTCGGTTGATAAAGCGCCAGAAGAAAATGAAAGGTACCGCAGTACAGTCGCTCGGATACCGCTGTTTCATCGCACTGAGCCCCACGGGACCAGGGACTTCACCGCGCAACAGCGTTGTGCCGCATCCACTAGGACCCCTCCTTTTCTTCACTTCCAAGAAGGGGCTTTCGCGCAAAAAGACCGACACTTCTTCTGCAGCGAGGGTCAATAGCCGACACGTGTCAAGCTTGGTGCTACCGCCACTGCAAATCCACGTCGTCAAGGATTCGAGGCGATATGATCCTCGTGACACGCTTTGGCGACAAATAGGCTCCCTTGAGCCGTTCAAGTCGTGGCAAATTATTGCATTTCAGGTTTGTGGGCTTACGGGGTTTGTACTCACGATCCCGTCGATTTTTACGCCTCCGTGGGTAGACGGAGTCGAAGCGGTCGGGACTCTGTGCATCGCAACAACGGCGATTTTCTGTGGGGTGAGCACGAGATACTGCCAACGAATACTGTTCAAGCGCGTAGTATTTTCCTTTGACTATTTGTTCCTGATTCTGCAGTTGCTGGCTGCGCATTTGTGCCTCACTGACATTTTTTCGTGGCAGTGGGCGGCCACTTGTGGGATAGCGTCCAGTTACCTCCTGGCGCAATGGGCGCTGACGATCGATTCACTAACTCCGACCATGAGGCACCGGCTGCACGTCAAGAGCTGGATGCCCACGTGCTGCATCGTGCTCTTCATCGTTATCCAGTTGCTGGTGCTGCTCGATTTTATGATTTGGGACTACGCCAAAATCCACGACCGGGTGTTCTGGGACTTGGACTTCCTGGGCCACCGTGCGCAGTTCCGAGTCGTGTCGTTCCTGTGGAGTCGAGTGGTGACCATCTTCGTGTGGTACGGGCGACTCTACTACATTTTGGTCACGCGCACCCATGAAAACACACTCATTATTTTGCGGGGCAACGTCGAGTTTGACTACCAGACCTGGAGGCTGCACGCAAAACAAGTCCAAGAAAGTTGGAGGATAGCGAAAGCAAATAAATCAGCCATATTCTCGATTCCAGAGCAGTAGTACCGAGTACGAATAATAGACTTGACGATTTTGAACAGTTTTGCGACCATGTCGTCCTTACGACAGCGTCCACATTTGGCGCGAGTATTGATAGTAAATTCCCAGGCAAGCATGATCCGCCCTCTTGACTCGACACTGGACTGTGAGTCTCTGACTTGCGGCGGTGCTAGCTACAAAATCACTGCGTGGGATAATAAGCTCCCAGCATTCGACCCCCTCCCGATGTTCAAGACCGTTCTATTGAGTCCGAACTCGTTAAAGCAGTTCAATCGATTCGTGGTGGTGTTCACCCCTTTACTGGGACCCTTCATCTTCGCTGGTCTCGCTTTGCGGTATGCAACTTTCCTGGTATCGGCACCCGCAGGACGCATTCTGTCGGTGATCTCAGCCATCGCCCAGATTCCTGGCATCGTTGTCACGCTTGGTCACATGCGTACCGAGTACGTCAAGGTTATCGTACCCACATTTGACTTTTGCTTTCTACAAATTGCCAACACACTGTGGGCGATCACCATGAGTTTCGTTTTGAGGGACCTACGCATTACCGTCGTATTCGTCTGCTGGGTCAATTTTACCTGCTGGCTGCTCCAAGAAACGTATTTGCGCAACTCGAACCTCGTTGTCGGCGTTGCTCTGTGGGAGTGGCTGTTCTTCGTGATGCTATTGCTGCTTTTGTCGCTGGATCTCGTGGACGAGGTCGAGCACTACAGCCTTGTCACTACGCGAGACCGTACCATCTCGACCAAAGACGTGCTAGCGAATGTCATTGGAACCATGGCCATGCTGTCGCTCCGGAACCTCTGTCGCAGGGTTTGGTACGCTAAATACCGAACCAGCAAACCGGGAGCTGCGATACCGGCACTTGGTTATCGCTGTAAGATTGCGCTGAGCTCGGTATCGACGACGTTAAATTGCAACGTCTTGCCTCGCAGAGTCAGCAAATCCAGTGAAGAATACAACGCAGGGAATGCGTCATCTACAAGTGTGAAACCCAACAAAATCCCTCCATTGCAAATGCAACTACGTGCAGCTGCAGAATCAACACAATTCGACGCTGAAAAGACTGTCTGGCCTCGTATTGGAGCTCTTACTCCCATTCCACCGTGGAAACTGGTCGTAGTGTACGCATGTGAGTTACTTGGGGGTATAATGGCGATGCTATCGCTTTTCCTCCCTGATGGTACCTACGGGGCTGAAGTGATAGCGATCGCTGGGTTAACATTCAGTGCACTCTGTAGTGGCGTTTACATTTGCTGCTGCCAACGACAATTGCTCAAGCGAATCTTGACAACTTTCCACTTTTGGTTTCTCTTGTTCCAAGTCGTGACAGCGGGCCTTAGTGTCATGGACATCTTCAGTTGGCGATGGGTTCCAGTTTGCGGGGTAGCGTCAAGTCTGCTTCTGGGGTTCTCGCTTTTGATAGTCGATGGCCTCACTCCGATCATGAAGCGCCGACTGCGGTTCAAGTACTGGATGGCTACTAGTGGCATCGGCGTGCTCTGGGTCGTTCATATCCTGCTGCTTTTGGATGTGATGATGTTTGGCATTTGGGGGCTCCGGGACCGAGTTTTCATGAACTTCTCGTTTCTTGGCCGGCGATCAACTTTCCATGTCGTCCCGTTCCTGCTGAGTCGTATTGTGACCATTTTCGTGTGGTCCGGACGATACGCCTACGTCGTTATTACTCGCCAGAATGACAATGCGTTGATCCTGCTGCGAGGAGAAGTCGAGTTCGACTACGAAGGTTGGAAGGAACGTTTAAGGATCGATACCCGCAAAAAGTAGAGGATGCAGGGAGGAGTAGACCACGTGTGCATATTCAAAACACATCCTGTGTATTTGACTTGCTAACTGATGTTAGCTACCACATATAGCAAACGAATTCTGGGCCTACGATGATGAACTCTAGCATCAGTAAGCTTAGCATTTTAGAGTCCGTTCTTTTCAGGAATGTTCGAACGAGTCAGCAGCAGGTCGGCGTTTAGAAAATGATTGAACCATTCGGCGCCAAGGAAGAAAACAATCAACTCGCTCTTGAAGATGCATGCTATGAAATCGTCGCCTCGGGTGGCAGCTTTTGTCCCCCTTATAATAGTCACGACCGTATTTCTGAGCCCACGCTCCGTCACGACATTCAATCGCGTTGCACAGAGATGGACTCGAGTCAAGGGACAGACCGTCATCGTGTACTTGTGCTTCGCCTCGTGACTTTCGCGACACCAGCACATGGTTGCTCCGGTTTTCTGCAGCCCCGACAAAGTTTGTGTTCCTTACTCCTTGCTCAACTTTCTGAGTTTTTACACAACCAACACGAACTGGGCCATCGTCTTCAGTATCGTTTACAAGATGTTGATGCAATTCTTGTGGTAGTTTGCGGGGCAAATCTTAGCAACGCGCTTCTTCAACAAACATATCTGCGTAGCATATACTTCATCCTGGTCATAGTTCTGTGGAAATGGGCATGTACGCACCGTTGATGGTATTGCTGTCGTCGATGATCACGAGCATAGTAAACCTCTGCCGCTGCAAATGCAGCTCGTCGCGGAATCAGCTCGATTTGACCCGCGGAAGACAGTGCGACCTGCAAAATTATCTTGTTCACTTTTGCTGCAGCAAGAGAACTTTTTGGAGTGCTCTCAGTCCTTCCGCCAAGCAACAATTCCGCTCACCGAAGCTCTTGGTGTTGCAGGCTTAATAAGGAGTACACGTTTTAGTAGAGTATGTGTGTGCTGCTGCCGGTGGCAGGTGTCCTTCCCCTTGCTGCGTGATGGACGTCTTCAGTTGGCAATGGAGAGAGAGAGAGGGTCTCTTAGGAGATATAAAAGTAACTCGATACTAGCACCAGATAATCCACAACAACTAGATCGTCTACGACTTACGCTAGAAATATTTTGCTTATTTTTTTTAGAGTTGTATCGAAGCACTGCAACAAGCAGAGACTACAGAAGAACTGTGCTAGTTGATTGCACAATAGGTTTGCTTTGCTGGAATGACTTGAGCTCTGGATATCGGCAGCTAATGGAGCAGACCATTAGGTTCGTCCGCAGGAAGCTCCATTGGAGCGACTCGCGATGCAATGAATATTAGCGCTGAAAATATTTTGCAACACAATATTGTACTTCATTTTTCCGAGAATACCACGTCTTCTCAAAATGTGCTATTAGTCACTAATCCGAGGAGCCGTTTGTGGCATGTGTGTCAAAGTCACAGCGCGATCTTTCGTCAAGAGGTGTTCCTGTTCTTGATGACCATGGGCATTGTTTGCTACCTGCTGCAGCGGCATGTGGTCTTGTGCATCGCTGCCATCGCACTTTGCAACTCCAGACTCGACGTCACAGCTTCCATTGCGCCTCGATCATACTTCTCCACCGTCCACACTCCTCAGTCGCCAAGTGACCCTGTCATCTCCGACGCGGCCAATGTACCAACTCTTCCGCTGCAAGACCAGCGATGCTCTATGTGGTGCAAAAAGACTCTGACATGTCGTTGCGATGATTGCGTGGCTGTAGTTTGCATTGGATCAGCTTCGAGCGCTGTCGGATTCGGGGATCTACACGACGCTGTCTCTGGCCAAGATCCATGCAGCAGCTACGGAGGTGCAGTGATTTCAGAGCATTTTGGTGGGTTGTGAGAGGGTTGCTGACGCGTTTGCTGGTACTTGTGGAGTGAAGCTGGGAGACTTCCACTATGTAATCCACCTGCAGGTGGCGTTGGCGTCGCCGTATTTCCGGAGTAAGCGGGAGGTGGAGGACTTCGAGATGATGGTGCTGGAGAGCAAGCCACGCGTTGAGGAGCGAGCTAAAGGAGGCTTCAATGCCACACGCAGCATTGCTATCGATGAATTCCCCGAGATGGATGAGGACGCGATTGAGCGCTTCTGGGTGCAGATGGTGGAAGAGAGACGTCAGCGTCGCCATGAACTCTTTGAGAAGTGGGAGCGTGAAGAAGTGGGTGAGGATGAGGGTGAAAATGCACAGCCTGTCGAGGCTGTAGAGAGTGACCAACTGGAGTCCATGGAGAAGCCTACACAGGCTGCAGTCGAGAAGGTGACGAAGACTTTGACTATCGACGAACTGCAGGTTATGCCCGCAAAGCAACTCCGGCAGCTGCTTGCTACTCCCGAGAGTACGGCACCACTCCGAGCTGCCATTTCAGCCATCCTGGACGAGCGCCTCACGCTGCTGGAAGAGCGCGAAGAAGCTCTGCACGCTCAAGACAATCTACAGCAGTCGCCACAGCTGACCCTCCATCGTGACGAGCTGTGAGCTCGCATTGGCTTCGTCCTTGCCAGCATCTAGTTCGCCCGAGCAATTGTAAAATGCGTCTGGTGGTGAATATTGGTGCAGGCTTGCCAATGATACCGTTTACAACTGCCAGCTCGAATGCAGTTGGCTGTTTGTAGTCATGTTTTCATACGCATACAATGGAAAAATACCAGTGGCGGACTGCAAAGCTTCACTTTACTCTTAATGTCATCTTGACAGCCTGTGCTGCACCACAGGCACCACGAATCTATACATATTTTGTTGGGGGCTATGGTTGCGGACGGGCTTCAACTCCTGGTAGCACGGCTTCACTCGTTGGAGATCACTTTGGGATCTCCTTTCTTGTACTCACCTCGGTAGGAAGCATCGCCGCATACTTTTCGGCGAAAACTCTGCTTCGAGGCAAAGCTACTTGCGAGAACATAGGAGGCATTGCCGAAACGCTGGCCAGACAGAAGTAGTCACCAAATGTAATGCATGACGATGTTTTTTTTGCTGCGAAAAGGTACAAAGCCACCGAGCACCAAAATAATGAATAAATACATGCACGTAACTGGTGTACCATACAATTCCTGGCGACTTGGGTCATCCCAAAGCTAACTGTGGCACCGCTAGTTTTGGAGATCACAGCATTATTGATAGTCTGGCAGCTGATCAAGCCGCTTTGTCGCTTGCATGATCCAGCCTTTAGAGTGTGCAGCAAATACAAGGACGCCATCCAATGCAGTGTGCTACCAGATCGTTGCGTGGGGTAACACTCTGCCAGCGTTCGACCCTCTGGCTATGGCGAAGACAGCTCTACTGAGTCCAAGCTCCGTCAAGAAGTTCAATGGCCTCGTCTTCAGATTCAGTCGACCTCTGAAGCAATACATCGTTGTTGCACTTGGCTTACGCTTTGCAACTTTCGCCGTGCCAGCATCTGTGGGGCGGGTGCTCGCTCCGATCACTGCTATGCTGCACATTCCGCCCATTTTGGTTTTTGCAGCTGGAATGCGCCTCGACTACATGAACAATATCCTGCGCACCTTCGACTTTGGCTTTTTGTTTGCAGCCAACGCGATTTGGGCTGTCGTATTCAGCGCTGTGCTGAGAGATTCTCGCGCAACTCTCGTGGTTATTTGTTGGGGAAACTTCATCAGCTCGTTGTTTCAAGAGACGAATCTGCGCAACACCTCCTTCATGGTTGCGGTGACACTGTGCGAGTGGCTGTTTTTCGTGATGCTAATGGTCTGGCTGTCCCTGGAACTTGTGGACGACGTGACCCACTACACAGTGACCACAGCTCAGGGCGGCGAGATCTCGACGAAAGACCTTTTATCCAACGTGATTGGGACGATGGCCATGATGTCACTCCGCAATCTCTATCAAAGATATCTACATCTTCAGCGTCACAAAAACAAATCGGAGGTGGCGATGCGAGCTCCAGGGTACCGGTGTAAAGTTGCGTTGGGTCTGCCAGGGCCCTTAAGCCCATCGATTTGCAACGACGTCATGCTTCAGCAAGTCTGCCACCGCAATCGATCGACAAGTAACTCGACAATCCCGAACTCAGCGAGAAGAAAGCCCAGCAACCGTAAACTATTGCAAATGCACCTCGCTGCAGAATCAATTCGCTTTGACCCGACGAAGACGATCTGGCCTCGGATTGGAGCCCTCACTCCTGTTTCTGCATGGAAACTTGCCCTAGTGTACGGGTGTGGAATAGTTGGCGGCGTGTTCGCAGTGCTTTCCCTTTTTCTTCCGGCGCACATCTACGGAGCTGAAGTCGTTGCTGTAGTTGCGCTGACAGTTAGTAGTTTTTTCACTGCGGTCTGTACGTGCTGCTGTCAACGCCAACTACTCAGACGAGTCATGACGTCTTTC
The DNA here is from genome assembly GCF_020800215.1 of Phytophthora ramorum. Taxonomy (NCBI): domain Eukaryota; phylum Oomycota; class Peronosporomycetes; order Peronosporales; family Peronosporaceae; genus Phytophthora; species Phytophthora ramorum. Next base: position 827,345 of record NW_027150654.1, read on the forward strand.
CACTTCCTCTTCCTCTCAACGCAGATCCTTGCTGCAGGCATTTGTTTGATCGACATGTTCAGTTGGCGGTGGGTTCCAGCGTGTGGTATTATCTCAGGGATACTTCTCGCTTACTGCATCTTGACGGTCGACGGATTGACTCCGATCATGAAACAACGACTGCGCTTCCAATACTGGATAGATGTGAACGGTATCATACTCTTCTTGCTGGTGATGCTGCTGTTGCTGCTAGACGTCTTAGTACTGGGCAATTGGGACTTGCAAGATCGCGTCTTCTTGGATTTTGATCTTTTTGGACATCAAGCACAATTCCGAGTGGCACCGTTCTTGCTTAGCCGCGTGTTCACCATAATGGTTTGGTCCGGGCGCTATGTGTTCATCGTCCTGACTCGCCAAGACGACAACGCACTGATTTTGCTTCGTGGAAACGTGGAGTTCGACTACGAGGGTTGGAAGAAGCAGATAACTCAAAGCGTAGGGTAGTAGGTACTTCAAATTACCTATCTTGATAGTCGTCGTGGCTATCAAAACAAAAATTGCTCAAGCCCAGGGATAGTCGCGAATTGACATACTGTATCGCATCGGGTGTATGTCATCTTTTGTCCGTTGCACAAGTATTGATAGCAATGTACAAAATCGCTTACTCATGGCTCCTCTCTTCTTATCATCGTCTTGTGTGCCCAGTCCGTTATGATCCACCCGCGTAATGACAGCGAGCCTTCTTCGTTCGGTAGTGCATGCTACCAGATCGTTGCGTGGGAATCCACGCTGCCCGCTTTTGATCCACTCCCCATGACTAAAACACTTCTACTGAGTCCAAGCTCCGTGAAAGTCTACAACCGGATAGTGGGTAAATTCCATCCTCTAGTCAAGCACTGCGTCTTTATTGGGCTTATACTACGCTTCGCAGCGTTTGCACTTCCTGCGCGAACTGGACGGGTTCTTGCTCCGATTTCAGTTTTCCTTCACATGTTTGGTATGATCACTTCTGCTGCTCAAATGCGGACGGAATACGTGAATATTTTACTGCGCACGTTCGACTTCTGGTTTTTGCAAGCTGCCAACACAGTGTGTGGTATCGTTTTCACCACTGTCCTGCGAGATCTTCGTGTAGTGCTGGTGATATTCTGCTGGGCAGATTTTACGTGCTGGTTGATTCAAGAAACCTATCTGTGGAACTCGTACGCTATCGTCGCAGTGGCATTGTACGAGTGGATATTTTACGTGCTGTTGATGGTTGCGCTGTCGCTAGATCTTGTAGACGACGTTCAACACTACGCACTAGTCACTACTACTCAGGGCCGTACACTCTTCTCCAAAGACGTGCTAGTCAACCTCCTCGGAACGATGGCGATGCTGTCACTGAGGACTCTTTATCGCAGATATCAACACGTGAAATATCAAAAGAGTAAACCAGGTACAGCAACACCAGCTCTGGGGTACAGATGCAAGATCGCGCTGAGACCTGCTGGCCCGACGACGTCAATTGTCGCTCAATGGAACAGACTCCCCAACGTTGCAAGTGCTACTCACTCCAACACGGCTACTTCTTCTTCGCGTCCGCTAGTGCAGATGCAGCTAGCTGCAGATTCGGAGCGATTTGATCCGAGAAATACAGTCTGGAAGCGGGTCGGTCAGGTTTCAGCTCTTGCACGCTGGAAAATCGCTACACTTTACATGTGCGGGGCAATGGGTGGTACATTCGCTGTACTTTCACTTTTCCTACCACATAATTCGTATGGAGCTGAACTAATTGCTGTCTCTGGAGTTGCTATGAGCGCTCTCTTCACTGGAGTGTACGTGAGCTGCTGTCAATGTCAATTGCTGAAGCGCGTCATGACGTCCTTCCACTTCCTCTTCCTCTGGATCCAAATCCTTGCTATTGGTTTGTGCGTCAACGACTTATTCGGTTGGCGATGGGTTCCTGCTTGCGGTGTGGCTTCCAGTTTGCTTTTAGCACAAACCATACTGACGGTCGATGCGCTCACTCCAATCATGAAGCGCCGACTACATTTTACCTACTGGATGTTTATCAACGGCATCGCACTCTTCTTGGCGGTGCAAAGTATCCTGCTTCTGGACGTCTTGGTGCTGGGGAATTGGGACCTACAAGACCGAGTTTTCCTCGATTTTGATTTTTTCGGTCGACGTGCACAATTTCGCGTCGCATCATTGTTTTTCAGCCGCGTGGCCACTGTTTTCGTGTGGTCCGGACGCTACGTGTACGTTGCACTGACCCGCCCCGATGATAGCGCTTTGATTCTCCTCCGTGGGAACGTGGAATTTGACTATGAAGGCTGGAAGAAACAAACAAATCCCAATCCACGAGAAAGATGAGAGGTTGAAGAATGCCGTGGTGCTGTAGACCACTCATCACCTAAATGTAGTTTGCCAACGGAAAATACAGCTTAAAGATAGTCGTACATTTTTATCTGTGGTCAAGACACTCCCGTCAACCAGTCCACTCGACCAAGTCCACCATGATCCATCCCTTGCAGCCTACGGACGAGAAAAATCCGTCCTCTCTGGGGAAATTATGCTACGTGATTGTCCCGGGTGCTAGCGAGCTACCAGCTTTCAATCCTCTACTCATGCTCAAGTCGGTCCTGCTCAGTGTCAACTCCGTGAAACAGTTCAATCGTGTCGTGGTCAAGTTCAAACTTCTCGTATTTCTTAGCGTCATAGTCGGGATTGGTTTACGCTTTGCAACGTTCGCAGTGGCAGCACCGACAGGACGTTTGATTGCTCCGATTGCAGCCATTTTACATCTTCCGGGTATGGCCGTCTTTGAAGCCGGCATGCGCGTCGACTACGCGAAGATCATCTTGCGTACATTTGACTTCTGGTTCTTACAAGCTGCCAACACACTGTGGGTCATTACTCTTAGCGCTGTGCTGAACGACCTGCGCGTGAGTCTCGTGGCTGTTTGCTGGATAAATTTTACCAACTTACTGTTCCAAGAAACCTATCTGCGCAACACGACGTTCATGATAGTGTATTCCATGTGGGAGTGGATGTTCAACGCCGCGCTGATGGTGTGGTTGTCCTTAGGGTTTCTTGACGACGTGCACCACTTCGATTTAGCCACGGCTAGTGGTCGGACACTTTCAACCAAAGATTTACTAGCAAACGCCATGGGTACGATGACAATGTTGTCCTTACGGATTCTTTACCGAAGATACCAACACGCTAAAAACCAAAGGCGTAAACAGACTTCTAGTGTGCTAGCACTCGGGTACAGGTGCAAAATTGCTCTGAGCACGACCGATTGCATAAATGCCCCAGCCACCAAAAGCATTGTGCCACGTCAAGATATTCGTCCCAAGAGAAATAGAAAATCTATAACTCGGGTGGATACAAACTATCTGGCTTCGAGGAGCGCAGACCTCCCACCATTGCAGATGCATCTTGCTGCTGAAGCGGCACAATTTGATCCTAGCAACACTGTTTGGCCTTGGGTTGGACGGTTGACCCCCATAGCAGTCTGGAAACTTATTGTACTTTATGTATGTGGAGCTACCGGTGGTCTGTTTGCTGCGTTCTCGCTTTTTCTGCCAAAGAACACCCACGGCGCTGGGATAATTGCAGTTATCGGGCTAGCAGCAAGCACCTTGTTCAGTGTTGGCTGTGCGTGTTGCTGTCAACGACAACTACTCAAACAAGTCATGACTTCCTTCCACTTTCTGTTCCTCGCTGTTCAAATAGTAGCAGCAGGAGTCTGCGTCATGGACATTTTCTACTGGAGATGGATCCCAGTCTGCGGTGTGGCTTCTAGCCTGCTTTTGACTTACACAATTTTGACTATCGACGCATTGACTCCGATCATGAAGCGCCGACTACGCTTTCGCTATTGGATGCCAGTGACTGGGATCATTCTCTTCTGGCTGGCGGAAATGCTGCTACTTGTGGACGTGTTAGTACTGGGTTGCTGGGATCTAAGGGATCGAGTGTTTCTGGACCTCGACGTTAACGGACGAAGAACCCAATTTCACGTAGCGCCTTTTCTGCTAAGCCGCTTGGTCACGATTTTCGTGTGGTCTGGACGATATGCTTACGTTGCTCTTACCCGCTTGGATGATAATGCTCTCGTTTTGCTTCGTGGGGAGGTCGAGTTTGACTACGAAGGTTGGAAAAAACAGGCAAGCAATAACATCCCAGACAAATAGGGAATTGGTACGACTAAAAGCACGTCAGAGAGGTTATATTGTTGAAAACTACCAGCTTGGGACTTATCATCATTGCTCTTTTCTACTAGCCTTGTGGTCGATCCTACAGACGTTTGGCTTCGGTTCTGGCCTTGTCGGCACCTCAGCTCCTCACGCAGGCAGCAGTGACCGTTGATCAATTTGTAGATGCAAAACCGCCTCGATATCAGCACGCGAAGCTTGACTGTATATTCTTATCCTCCCCCATTCCCATCCGGGCGGTTGGTCAGCGAGTGGTGTTGCTCGTTAGCTGCTTATTCCTCAATCTACCACAGCAACAACCAACGTCACCTACGACATGCTGCAAACCAGCTTCGGCTCGGCCACTCTGCCGAATCCATTGCGTCAATTCAGCACTGCGGCGTTTCCATTGCCCCCTCAAGCTCCCGAACTCCAAGCAGGCATTGTGTCTCCACCCAGACTGGTGATTCTGGGCCCGCCTGCAGGAGGCAAAGGCACCCAATGCGAGCTTCTGGTTGAAATGCTAGGAGTTGTGCACCTGTCGACGGGCAACATCCTGCGTCAAGCCATTCAGGACAAGACGTCGTTGGGTCTCCAGGCTCAACGTAACATGGACCACGGGGAACTCGTACCCGACGATCTAGTCACGGACGTCGTGCTCGGTCGACTAGCCGAACCGGACTGCGTGACCCGTGGTTGGTTGCTAGACGGTTTCCCACGGACAGCTCGACAAGCCCAGGCTCTGCTTTCTGCCAAGGGGGGCATGGCAGCTCCTGACTGTGTCCTGGAGCTTCAAGTTCCAGACGAAGAAGTCATTCGTCGTATTGCTGGTCGACGCGTAGACCCCGTGACGGGGAAGACGTACCACGTCGAGTTCAATGCTCCACCAGCCGAAGTGGCCTCGCGAGTTGTTCAGCGCAGTGATGACACGGAAGAGAAGATCCAAGTTCGACTCACTCAGTTCCACGCGCACAGTGACGCGGTGCGAAATGCGTTCGAGAACTACCGTGGGGATTCCGGAGCTACGATCCAAGTCATGCGAGTGAGCGGTTACCAACCTCCACCGACCATTGCGCGAAACTTTGCGGATTTGGCTCTGGAGCGAGCAGCGCAACGCAGTTTGAACCTCATTCGACGGGACATTTCCAAGCGCCTACGTCGCCGACTCGAATCGGGGGCGCGAGGAGTGTATCACGTCCCGAACCCTCAAAGGAACCCGTCGTACCCGGTTCGAGCTCACGTCCGTGCGCTTTACGCCCCGATTCGCACTCGCCTCATCCCTGAACACGAAAAACGACTCAGCGGTGCACTACGCGAGCTACTCCGCCGCCTTCGCTACGTGTGATGGTTGTGGCACAATATCAACTAGAGATTTTAGAATATGGTAAAATAGAGCCTCGATATTTGCAGAGGACGCACGCTATCCGTTACGACCGTTTCTGGGTCTTTGGTGGGCAGACGACTCGCTTGCCGGTTTTCTCCGCCGCTTGCTGAATCGCTGCTGGAATGAGTGCAAGTGCGCCGCGGTCGTGCTTTGAACCATGGAAAGCACGTGGCTAGCGATGCATTCGAGCGGATCCGCACGGCAGAGTTTGTGGCTTTTGTAGCTTCCTATCCGCATCAAAGTGGAGTCCACGATGGACTGCGTCGAAGTGCAAGACATGGACTCGGAGACGCAGCAGTGCCGCAGCCAGCTTCTTCTCGACTAGCTGCGCGGTTTCACCAACGTGACAGCTGCTGCAGCCTGCCGTTGGGCTGAGTTGCCTCCCCAAACATGTGACAGGGTGCGGCTTGCCTGGCACTGACGATGCGGCGCTGCATCGACCACGCCGGATCCATTCAGCAGTGCGCGGCATCATCAGCAGCGCTAGCAATTGCCCACCAACGCAGCCTGGAAGTCTGACTGCTCGTCGAAGTGTGCCGTAACCTATCCGTTAGCTCGCGCGGGTGGCAGGCAGACTGCCACTGGCAGCTCTTTCGTCACTGTGGTTTCGTCTCCGCCTCGAAAACGCGGCGATACAGGACAACAAGTAATGCTGAGAACAACGTCCTGGCCGAACAGGGCAACACGAAGGGAAAACGCACTGAAAAGTAAAACAACACAATGGATTCGATTGAGCTGCATACGTTGAAGTGGCTGCTGCGCGTCTATGCAAACCAAGGCGGCATGGACACGCGGCACCGTGGAAATAGTTTTAGCGATCTTGAAGTTGGTTGTGGCCAATCCCGTGCGTCGAAAGATCAACCTTCACATTCTTGCACCAATCGGAGCCGCGAAAGTGTCGGCTCAAATGTCTTGTAGGCCCCGACGTGGTGATCAGCGCGCTTTCGCCAGGCTCGGCCGCCTCGACGAGCAAGGCTTCCTTCATCGCTCGCTGCGCTACAGTCGACGGCTCTGCCAACGGTCTTGGCCTTGAGCCTCGAAGAATGCAGGCCGTCGCGCCGGATTCCGCCGCACGTCATCTATACTGAAAACTCTCGCAGCCATGGCGATCTAGTAGTAGAGCCCCAGCCAGCTCTCTCTCTCTCTCTCTCTCTGCGATAGTCAGCAGTGCAGCCGGCCCCCAAAACCGAAAAGCAGGCAGCGTGTCCCCCCTATCATAGCAGCGAGCTACGCAGCTTCCCTCATCACGAGGTGTAGCAAACAAATCACGCCATCCGCCTCGGACCCGATCGCTAAAATCTACTGAAAAAGTCGCGCCAAAAATCGCGATGGGATGAGTCGCCAGAAATTTCCGTCGCCCGCGGCCTGTCGAGGATCGCGCCGTCTGCTGCAACGCCGCGCGCCCGCAAAGTCGAAGCCGTCGGTCTCAGTCGACGGACGCGGTGGCCGAGTCTCCGGCCTCAGTCTGAGATTTGCGCCCCGCGTAACAAGTTGCGATTGCCAATGACCACGTCGCTCGAGTCGCACCGCCGCCGCTCGCTGTCCGAGAGCTGCCACCTCAACCACCTGGCGTCTCTGGGCGAAGAGTCCGACGAGGCGGAAGAGGCCGAGGCGAGTTTGGCGCGCCGCTCCAAGTCCGAGAGCTTCATCTGCACGGCGCAGGGCGTGGTGTTCCAGGACACCAGGAGCCGCTACCAGGGCAAGCTGCACAGCCTCGAGGAGATGGCGGCCAGCGCCTCGGGCTCACAGAGCAACGTGCTGCTGGCCAAGAAGGCGCTGCGGTACCGGAAGGTGCTGGAGAGTCGCCGTCTCGTGGAGTGACGGAGGCGCTGGGGAGGAGGTCGATTTGCGCTCTATAGACGCTGCGTCGCGACACGACCAGGAAGCTGTACGACCCGGAAGAGGGAAACTGGAGACAGCCGAGTATGAACTGAAAGGAGGGAGTGGATGTAGTGGTAGTACGAGATGACATAGCCTGTAGCTATATATTTAACGCCGAGAAGGAAATCGCAGCGACATTTGCACATTGCACGATGGATCTCTCGGCATTGACTGTGGTGGCGCTGATACATGCAAAATGGGAAGCTCACCTTCGCACGTGTGCGATCTTAAATGAGATGCCGTCCGAGATGGAAGACCTAAAGGCATGGGTATTTTCTTCTTCACTCCGGAAAGGTCCATTGCCTGAACGGATGAGTGCTAAATGCCGCGCTGCAGCGCCACTGTGTCGTTCCGCTGGTGACCGAACTCAACCGACAACAGGATCCGTGCAAGGACAGTCTGTAGCATCACGCTCACGTATACGGCGAACAGTTGCGAAATCATCGAGGCATCGCACGCAGGGGTCCTGGTGATTTATTCTTCCACCGTCGCCATGGACAGGTTTACACGAAAATCCGGCAGAAATTCCTTATGGTGTTGCCGTATGGATAGCTCCAATCTTTTTAAAGCACTACACTGCTTCCAACGCCGGTCTGCAAGGAGAGTGACGCCAAATAGTTACAAACGTAGACGATTTTTTAGTGCTTCTGGCAAGATATTCAACAAAAAGCTTCTCGAAAGCTCTATGATTGGCCAGTGGGGGGGGTATTAATATGTCATACAATGTCATAAAATAGTACATTATTTTGTAGCCCTGCTCAATTTTCAAAATAGATTCCTAGGAGCCAATGGACGCGTGGGTGCGCGACAAGGTGTCGCGGCTGAACCTGGACGCCTCTGTGTACGTCGAGTACGCGCTGGGGCTGCTCCAGGATGAGGACATGGACGTCTGTGAGCGCGTGGAGAGCGTGATCGCCGTGTTCACTGGCGCCGCGGACGGGCTCGTGTCTCCAGCCGTGTTCGATAGCGTCTTGGACGCGTCAAAAATGGCCCAGGACGTCGAAAAGCTTCTCCAGGATGCGCAACAGCAGACGCAGCAGGAGGAGGAGCTCGCGCTGGCGGAGAAGAAGCTCAGAGACCTGCAGATCCGCGACCAGCAGCGCCAGGAGGCGGAGGACGCCGCCGAGCGAGAGAAACAAAAGGCCGCCGATCGCCTCAAGAACATGACGCGCCAAGAGCTCGCGGCCCGCGACCAGCTCATCAGCGAGTATGGCTTCACTCTCTTGTCCGAGTTCGACGAGGACGGGAACGTGGTGAAGATCCAGGACCGTGAAAAGGTCTCGGGTGACGTGGCGCCCGCCAATTCCAACCGCCAACGGGTGCAGCAGGCGCAAAACGCCACGCGCGACAAGATGAAGAAGGAGCACGAGAAGAAGGTCAAGCTGGAGAAGGAGCTGCTGGCCAAAGACAAGGCGCGCAAGGACAAAGCCAAGAAGCGGACGGTCAAGAGGGAGAAGCAGCGCGGCTGTGGGTAAAGGGGACGTAGATATTGTACAGGCTTATGGTGCACTCTAATAGGGGGATTCTGTTGCTTAGCTGTATGCGCGTCGACGCTCCATGGTTTTGTATCGGTATTGCAGCGCTTTTTGCGCGAGAAGCACGTTGCTCTGGGAGCTGGAAGGGCTTGATGCGAGGGCTTTTAGGTTATCCAGGCGGGTCTGGTACTTGTGGCATACGTCTTGGAATTTCACGCCCTGTGCCGTGCAGATGATGCTTTCGGACTTGGAACGCTGTGCAAGAATGACCGGGACTTTGATATTGTTGTGGTTCGTTGACTGCGAGGTCGACTGAGTGTTCAAGGGCGCTCCTTCCGAAATTGCGGCCAGGAGGTGCAGATTGCAGCCCTCGGACAGCGATCGTCGTCGTGAGACGGAGGCCGGGGATTGAAGTGATTCGCCGTAAGTCATCGTGGAGTGTCGAGGCCGAGGTGAATAGTTGAATGACTTACTGTTTCCTTGCAGCCAGACAACGTGGGCTTGCCGTCCAGACGCTTTGACATCTTTGTCGGCGTGGTTGAAGCAGTCCAGATAGCGAAACTGCACAGCGTTTCTCGAAGATTTTTGTAACGGAGTCTGCTGCAGGGCCTTTTAATGCTCGATGGATAGAGACCAGCACTGCATTGCGTTGCTCATGCGAGTGTGTGCACACAACGCTTATAGCCTTGGTTGCGCACTCTTGTCGGCCTCAACGGCCGAGGCCTTCGTTGGAAACGCAAACTGGTATTCCGTCAGACATTGCCTTTCGACCGACAGCTCTGATTAACAGTCTCCAAGTTTGGAGCAGTTGATCCAAAAGGTGCCGAATCCGAAGCATGTAAACCCACGAGAGCGCTTATAGCCTTGGTTGCGCACTCTTGTCGGCCTCAACGGCCGGTGTCCTCGTTGAAAACGCAACCTGGTGCTGATACTCCGTCACAGACATCACCTTTCGATTGACAGCTCCGATTAACAGTCTCCGAGTTTGGAGCAGTTGATCCAAAAGGTGCCGAATCCGAAGCATGTAAACCCACGAGAACGCTTATAGCCTTGGTTGCGCACTCTTGTCGGCCTCAACGGCCGGTGTCCTCGTTGAAACGCAACCTGGTGCTGATACTCCGTCACAGACATCACCTTTCGATTGACAGCAGTCTCCGAGTTTGGAGCGATTGATGCAAAAGGTGTCGAACATGAAGCATGTAAACCAACGAGAGTTTGTTGGCGTAGCAATGGCTCCAAGCTGTCGTTGAAAAAGAAACCACCGTCCTCTTTTGCGAGGTGACGCATCTGAAAAGCGCAGTTTCCACCTTGCGCCAGCATCATGCCATCTAGTTGTCTTCCGGCCTCATTGTGTTCACTCGCCTACGTTACGCTTACTGTGCAGGGGATTTTGTCAGGTCAGAACTCGTCCATTTGGAGGCGTTCAGTTGCGGCAGATCGTGGGTGGTTTCCACTCATCACGGTACGCACCACTCAACCAAGATGGCCATGGACGTTCCTGGCGAACGAACTCCTTGGGGGACGAAATGACGGAACCCAATGGAGATGCCTATCTTTGTGGCGGCCAAGTAGCGGCAGACACCCCTCATCCAAGAGAACGAGCCTCGAGAATGACGGAATTCCAATTGCGAACGAGGTCTACATGTACCTACTTCTCCTAACACTAAATTACTAGCCAGCTGCCGCTGGAAACCGCATGCTATCTCGGTGCAAAACGAGAAGAGGACGGTAGCAAGTACTAAATGTAGACAACCTGATGCAGCCCGCCGCGTTGCTCAGAGCACACAAGCGCGATGCCACAGACTGTCCTTGCACGGATCCTGTTGTCGGTTGAGTTCGGTCACCAGCGGAACGACACAGTGGCGCTGCAGCGCGGCATTTAGCACTCATCCGTTCAGGCAATGGACCTTTCCGGAGTGAAGAAGAAAATACCCATGCCTTTAGGTCTTCCATCTCGGACGGCATCTCATTTAAGATCGCACACGTGCGAAGGTGAGCTTCCCATTTTGCATGTATCAGCGCCACCACAGTCAATGCCGAGAGATCCATCGTGCAATGTGCAAATGTCGCTGCGATTTCCTTCTCGGCGTTAAATATATAGCTACAGGCTATGTCATCTCGTACTACCACTACATCCACTCCCTCCTTTCAGTTCATACTCGGCTGTCTCCAGTTTCCCTCTTCCGGGTCGTACAGCTTCCTGGTCGTGTCGCGACGCAGCGTCTATAGAGCGCAAATCGACCTCCTCCCCAGCGCCTCCGTCACTCCACGAGACGGCGACTCTCCAGCACCTTCCGGTACCGCAGCGCCTTCTTGGCCAGCAGCACGTTGCTCTGTGAGCCCGAGGCGCTGGCCGCCATCTCCTCGAGGCTGTGCAGCTTGCCCTGGTAGCGGCTCCTGGTGTCCTGGAACACCACGCCCTGCGCCGTGCAGATGAAGCTCTCGGACTTGGAGCGGCGCGCCAAACTCGCCTCGGCCTCTTCCGCCTCGTCGGACTCTTCGCCCAGAGACGCCAGGTGGTTGAGGTGGCAGCTCTCGGACAGCGAGCGGCGGCGGTGCGACTCGAGCGACGTGGTCATTGGCAATCGCAACTTGTTACGCGGGGCGCAAATCTCAGACTGAGGCCGGAGACTCGGCCACCGCGTCCGTCGACTGAGACCGACGGCTTCGACTTTGCGGGCGCGCGGCGTTGCAGCAGACGGCGCGATCCTCGACAGGCCGCGGGCGACGGAAATTTCTGGCGACTCATCCCATCGCGATTTTTGGCGCGACTTTTTCAGTAGATTTTAGCGATCGGGTCCGAGGCGGATGGCGTGATTTGTTTGCTACACCTCGTGATGAGGGAAGCTGCGTAGCTCGCTGCTATGATAGGGGGGACACGCTGCCTGCTTTTCGGTTTTGGGGGCCGGCTGCACTGCTGACTATCGCAGAGAGAGAGAGAGAGAGAGAGCTGGCTGGGGCTCTACTACTAGATCGCCATGGCTGCGAGAGTTTTCAGTATAGATGACGTGCGGCGGAATCCGGCGCGACGGCCTGCATTCTTCGAGGCTCAAGGCCAAGACCGTTGGCAGAGCCGTCGACTGTAGCGCAGCGAGCGATGAAGGAAGCCTTGCTCGTCGAGGCGGCCGAGCCTGGCGAAAGCGCGCTGATCACCACGTCGGGGCCTACAAGACATTTGAGCCGACACTTTCGCGGCTCCGATTGGTGCAAGAATGTGAAGGTTGATCTTTCGACGCACGGGATTGGCCACAACCAACTTCAAGATCGCTAAAACTATTTCCACGGTGCCGCGTGTCCATGCCGCCTTGGTTTGCATAGACGCGCAGCAGCCACTTCAACGTATGCAGCTCAATCGAATCCATTGTGTTGTTTTACTTTTCAGTGCGTTTTCCCTTCGTGTTGCCCTGTTCGGCCAGGACGTTGTTCTCAGCATTACTTGTTGTCCTGTATCGCCGCGTTTTCGAGGCGGAGACGAAACCACAGTGACGAGAGAGCTGCCAGTGGCAGTCTGCCTGCCACCCGCGCGAGCTAACGGATAGGTTACGGCACACTTCGACGAGCAGTCAGACTTCCAGGCTGCGTTGGTGGGCAATTGCTAGCGCTGCTGATGATGCCGCGCACTGCTGAATGGATCCGGCGTGGTCGATGCAGCGCCGCATCGTCAGTGCCAGGCAAGCCGCACCCTGTCACATGTTTGGGGAGGCAACTCAGCCCAACGGCAGGCTGCAGCAGCTGTCACGTTGGTGAAACCGCGCAGCTAGTCGAGAAGAAGCTGGCTGCGGCACTGCTGCGTCTCCGAGTCCATGTCTTGCACTTCGACGCAGTCCATCGTGGACTCCACTTTGATGCGGATAGGAAGCTACAAAAGCCACAAACTCTGCCGTGCGGATCCGCTCGAATGCATCGCTAGCCACGTGCTTTCCATGGTTCAAAGCACGACCGCGGCGCACTTGCACTCATTCCAGCAGCGATTCAGCAAGCGGCGGAGAAGACCGGCAAGCGAGTCGTCTGCCCACCAATAGCCACGTCGCAGGCTGCACTCGACAGCATGGCCCGGAAACGGACATAACGGATAGCGTGCGCCGACTGAGTGTGAAGCTCAGGCGAGGAACCTAATCCATCGATGGTGGCGCTGCGCCGGCCTACAGAAAGCTCCAAGGCGGGGGTGGCGACTACCGCCAAGTCCTTATCAGCAGTGTCATTGACAAAAAAGACCGTACGACTGCTTACATATTGTTGTTAGTTGTTTTGAACTGATTGAGTTCCTGTTGCTGTGTTTCTTGCAGAATTCTCTTGTTTCAGATGTTGAAGAGCTCAAGAACAACCTTGAGGTGAGGAGTCAATTCTCCGTGAAATGGTATTCAAGCAGCTAAGCGGTGGCGTCTGGGTGTAGATTCAAGCCCGAGAAGTGACGCAACGCGATGAAACAGTACAAGAACTCGTGGGCAAGGTACCGCTCCTCGTTTTCAAGAGAACCTGTTTCTATCTATGCTAATCTCTTCCCCATGGGACCAGGTTGACATGCTGCACGATGCCTTCAACTCGCTATCTGACGTCTTCACATGTGAAGTCGGTAGGTAGCTGTGAATTAGTTGTGAGGAGTGGGTCTTGTTCTCATCGGTGTGTCATTGACATTTCAGAGGAAATGCAGAAGCAGCTTGCGGCTACAACATCACAATTGCAAGACCGAGTAGCCAAATTGGAGGGCTCCATTGGGCTGTTGGAGTCTCAAGTGCCTCGAATGGATGGAAAGCGGCGCCAGCTGCACGAGACTTCCGAGCGACGCTTCCTTAGTGTGCAAGAAACGTGTTCGAAACTTGAGATGGCTCTGTATGAGTCTCAAGCAGAGCTTGCCCTCGTGAAAAATGCCACGGACGATCTCATGACACGAGAACGAGAGTCTGCGCATTTGCAGAAGTCGCTGCAGATCTCACAAGAAGACGCCGTGGAGGCCCTAAAAAGACTCAAGGAAGAGAGCAGTCAGCTCCAGGTCGAGCTCTTTGCGCTGAAGGAGCAAAGCAGTGAAGCTACGAGTACAGTTGCGAGCGATATCCAAGTTCTGGCAAAAGAATACTCGGCCCTTCGGAGCACAGTTTCGAAGCAGCAATCTCAATGGCTAGGCAAGCTCAATGCACTGCAGGAGACGATTGATCGACAAGGTAAAATGGACAAAACGCAACTCGGTCAGCGAGTTGACGCACTCTCAGATGCAGTGGCCGCACAAGAGCACCGTACGAAAGACGCCGTAGACAACCTGTTGAAAAACCACGCCAGAATCCGATGCGCAGTCGACGAAGGTATGACGATTTGCTCACGCGAAATTCGCGCTCTCAGCAACGAAGTGAAAGCTGCATATGCCGACCAACAAGAAAAAGTCGACCAGGTCGTTGAGCAAATGGCGACGAATTCCATTGAGTGCGGTCAGCGGCACGACGACTTGCATCTCTCGCTTCGATCTATAGCTCACCGCCTCAAAGTTTCGCTGTAGTGAAAAATCACCACCACCTCTCCGAGCAATGAAAACGATACATAAAACGATGAAATAGAGCCGCTGCATTTCACAAAATCAACTGTGCTACCTTCACACATAGAAGGCACCGGTCTGGGTCTCGTTCATGGAAACAGCTTCAGGTGCGACGTATTTTTTCCTGTACTTGTCCTTCAACGACGCAAACTTGCTTGAAATATCCTATACACAACAATGTAAAGTCAATACCCACCTGCATCAAGAACAAAAACAATTTCGAGTCCCACTTTTTCCTTCTTGACTGCCAAAAGTTCATCATCCAAATCTCGCAACGCACTGAGTTGGCGATAGTGATATTTTCTGTGACGCCGTGCTCGATGCAGTTCACTGCTGCAGCAGAATCTCAGCACTTCCATCACGAAGAGCGTCATAAGTCCGTAAGCTGGAATGAACTTGTCCTCTTCCAATTTATGTAGCTGTTCATCCCTACAAATTTCCACAAGCAAAATAGGAGCATGAAAAATTAGACAAGTCTTCAAAATTCCTCTGCAATTTACTTACGTGATTTTGAGTTCTTGTTGATGTTGTCGCAAGAAGCGGTCGATTGTGGTTCCTTGTGTGAAGATCACAATAGCCAGCGCCAGTTCCGCCACCGCCAGCAGAATCAAAAGCGATGACGAGCACGATAGGCACACAGAGCAGCTGCGGTTGGAGGTTCCGCACCAGCTCATGAGTACCGACAGGGTCAATAGACCCCCCACCGCCAAAATGGGCACGTAGAGCCACTCGGGGGCGTAATGATTGAGTCCTGCATCGTTAAGAAGACACTCAGAATTTGAATATCACGTTGTATTGTGACATTTCCCGTACCTATGTACAAGCTGTACACCGTGAGCGCTACACCACACACGAGATCCACGCCGTTGAAGACGAAGAGCGCGCTGCCGGAGCAGCACTCGCTGCATGAATCGCCGCACATGTTTCTCCGGTATTATCAAATTGGATTTTGTGTATGTGTCAAACATAATATTGAGTACTCAAACACCAAGTTGAAGTGTATATCAACGTACAACTTTACAACTTGTTCACTAGCATACGTGCGTCTATCGTTATAAGGTGGACCTATCTATCGGTCACTCGAGAAGGGGCAGCTCTGCGTTCGAAGTGCCATCTCCGGGCTGTACGAGCCATTCGGTCGTCGTGACCGCATTTCGCGGTACTTGAGCGCCTTCTGGGCGATGAGCGCGTTGCGCTCCGAGCTCTCGGGGCTGGAAGCGATCTCGACTAGGCGCTCGGCCTTGGCCAGCGTCTCTCGCTGGAATTCCTCGTCTTGGAACACCACGCCGCTTGACGTCCGCACGTACAGCTCCGTCACGGAGAACCGTGGAATCGTCGCCGACTGTAGTGCCGCTTGGAGTTCCGCGGCGGCTTTCGTAGATCCCTCGGAGCGCGAGCGTCGTCGAGGAGGCATTCCCGCATCTGCGGGGCTCGTAGTGGTGGTGCCCGTCATGGTGCGGTGAATCCGATAATGATCCCCTGCAGACGCTGGAAGGCAGACAACGCGTGCGTTACTCGGCAGCGAAAGGCAGCGGAAGTTTTTTTTTCTTCTGAAAACGGCGCCATGGTCGTTACCGGGCGCAATGGATACTTCGACCACTCGTTGCCTTGGACAACTCAGGTCTGCTCAAGTCGAGCTTGTGAGACGATTCGCGGGTGGCCAGTGGCCACTGCCCGAGCGCGGTCAAGAGGGCGTGCGGTTTCTTCCACAATCCACTCGCGTAGGATGACTCCGGCGACGGTCACAGTGCAATTTTGTCCAGTGCCCAGACGGACTGGCCGCAGACAAGAGTGTCCGCCCAGCACAGCGACCATTTATTCCCGCGTTAGTTTCGCCTGTTTCAATACAAATCCCGCGTAAAGCTTCTATTTGCGAGATTCCTCTTGGTTATGTGGACGATGCTGGGCTATCTCATTGTAAATGACCACCTTGTCGTTTCCTTCTTCACTGGGTTGGCTAGCCTAGCCTCACTCTGGTCCATAAACCTGGGGATGTCAACAACGTTTCAAGATGCTACTTTCTCGCCGCCAGACTTGGTTGTCTTCAGCTCTTTGCTTGTCCCTCTGCCCTCACCTAGCTGGTCTTTGGCTTGAACGCTGCAGGTTTGCCCTCCTTCAGCTCCTGAAGTTTGAAAACAGCAACAAGACCCGCCTATCGGTTGCCAACAATGCACACAATGTTAGCTGTCAAAAGCGAAACAATATGACCTTCACGTGTCCACATACTCGATCGAGGATTGTCTTGGTGACTTTCCCGTTGTCATCGATGGGCGGCAAGCGCATAGCCTCTTTGCCATCTTGAAACAGGATGAATGTCGGCAGCTGCCATGACGACGTTGACACGCTGATACGGTTCTCCGCAGCCAAGTCCGACCACTTGTTCACGTCGACCCGCCCGAACTTCAGCGAGCTTGACGAGTACCTGCTCCATCGAATTCCGGGGCCACACAAAAGGCGTCATTCACCAAATTCCAGCAGCAACACAGCAAGAATGCGCATCTCACTTGAGAGAGAGGTTGGCGAGCATGGGTTCGTGCTCCACGCAGGCGTCACTCCAGTCGGCGTAGTAGAAAACCAGCCACGAGTTGGGAGGGCCCTTCTTCTTCGCGGCAGAGTTTTTTTTTATCATTTTCTCCACCGTCGCCGGATCCAGGTCGACAACCTTTGACGGACCTTCATATTTGGGCTGCCCCACCGCTGCAAACAGCACTATACAGCAGCAACAACAAAATAGTCAGCATCCGAGCTAAGCTATCATCATTTTTAAAGGAAGATCGTTTTACCTAGGCAGACCACCGCGTACCACCCGAAAAGAGTGATATCCAAGTAATAAAGCGACGCCAGTATAGCCAATTTGCCATACATGAAAAACAACGCAATGGCACCGTCCACCGTCGCCTTTTTGCGGTAATTCAGCAGCCACGAGCCCAACGCCAACAGGAAAATCTCGTATTCCTACGATAATAACAAATATAACGTTAGACGAATCGTCCTTTGTAATATTATCATTGTTTCTTTTTACCAGAGGCAAGTTAAGGAAGTTCTCCTTCTCCTGCAGCGCCTCGCTCTCTCGCTGGAAGCGGATGGGCGCGTACATGAGCAGCGCCACCGCATTGCAGACGTAGTAGGGGGCCAGGAAGCGCGTCCACATGCGCACAGCCTCGGGTGGCGCGTCAGTGGGAGCGGTCATCTCTAAAACTAAACAACAAACAAGATATTCAAGTGTGATTGTTGGTTTTAGTGTAACGTTACACAAAATACTGGATTGTCCTCATTGTCTCAAAAGTTGCTCCCACATTGTGGTGCGCAGTGAAAAGATTGTCCAAGGAGGCAGCCATGAAAGCGGATCGAGTGCGGAACTTCTCTACATGTAGTGCAAGCTGCTGTAGTCAGTAGCTATAATACGTTGTTGCCGCAGGAGTGATGGTCGCTTAGTTGCCGTCCTGTATCCGGTTTTTTATGCGGACTGGATCATGGTATAGAAAAACGTAGTGTGTCAAGTATATTTAACACAAATTCGGTATCGCAGTCTTATCATATATATCAGTGATCATATAGAGTGTACATATGATAATATGAAGGATCAAAACCTCTGTTCATATCGTAGTAGACGGGTCTCGTCACGCATCAGCTATGCCAGATAGTGGCGAGATACGTCCGGAGCGATGGATACAGTATACGAATGAGGTGGTCCACTAGCCCAATGCACCGGAGCCATCATCAAAGAACACTCGTCAATCGGAGCCCAAGTCGGACATTGCGCTCGTCGAGCACTCGCTCTATTCCTGCCCGAAGTCGCTCCAAATGAGCTCCACGGCGCTGCTTTTAGCATCCACTTCGCCGCCTCCGTCGCGTGGACCAGAATATGCGGCACTGGAGTCACTCGAGTCGCCGCTGGCCCATGCGGTCGACATGGGCATGAAAATTTCGGCGTCCGAGTCGGCGGCGGCTGCGGGCGGCGCCTACGTGACTGCCTCGTCCTCGTGCGGGGCCTCCACGTCTCGCCTCAAGCACAACCCGTTCACGTACACGACGCCTGTGGACACGTACGAGAAGTGCAAGATGACGCTGCTGTGTCTGCTGGGCGTGCCGTTGCTGCGCGTCCTGTTGCTGCTGAGCGTGGGCGTGCTGCTCGCCATCGTGAGCAACGTGGCGCTTCTCGGGTACAAGCCGCTGGACACGCGCACGGGCGCGCGACCGGCGCTGCCCCGCTGGAGACGCGCACTGGGCTTCGCCGTCCCGTACCTGCTACGGTCGCTCATGCTGCTCGTAGGCTACTACTGGGTGCCGGTCAAGTACCCGCCCAATTTCGACCGCCGTACCATGCCGCGCGTGATCGTGAGCAACCACTTGACGTTCTTCGACGGACTCTACCTCTTTACGCTGCTATCACCCAGCATCGCCATGAAGACGGACGTGGCCAACCTGCCGCTCATTAGCCGCATCGTGCAGATGATTCAGCCCATTCTCATCGACCGAGGCACCCCCCAAGGACGCAAGCGCGCCATGAACGACATCACGGCGCACGTGGCCGACCCCAAGCAGCCGCCACTGCTCGTGTTTCCGGCAGGCACGACGTCCAACCAGCAGGCGCTCACCAAGTTCAAGGTCGGGTCCTTTGTCTCGGGCGTCCCGTGTCAGCCCGTGGTGCTGCGGTACCCGTACAAGCACTTCGACATGAGCTGGCCGCCAGGAGTCTCTGGACTCTATTTGGCTCTACGCGTGCTGTGCCAAGTGTACAACCGCTTGGAAGTGGAGATCCTGCCGGCCTATTATCCGTCAGAGCGCGAACAGAACGACCCGCAGCTGTACGCGAACAACGTGCGTGACTACATGGCACACGCACTCGGAGTGCCCACGACAAACCATGCGTACGAGGATGTGGCCATGCTCATGCGCATCGGAGACTACGCTACCAAGCACGTCGTCCCGCTCACGGATGTGGGCGAGGTTGTCTCCCTCACGGCACTGAAGCGTGGAGACGTGGACCGCCTCGTCGAGCACTTCCGCCAGCGCGACCTCGACAAGGACGGCCAGCTGTCCATGGAGGAGCTACGCGCGCTATTTGCAAGCGACGACCCGGTGGTCGTGGACCAGCTCTTCGACCTCGTCGACGTGGACGACAGCGGCCTCATCGACTTCCGCGAGTTGTGCTTGGCGCTACGCGCACTGAACCCGCAGAGTGTCAACGAAGGCGACGACGCGCTGGCCAAGTTCGCCTTCCGACTCTACGACCTCGACAACAACGGGCTCATCGACGCGGCCGAGCTGGAGCGAATGCTGCGCTTCCAACGGAGCTTCTACGGCGTGCCGGAGGCCAGTGTCGCTGCTGCGTTGCGTCAAGCGTCGCTCGTCCAGGCGGAGAACGGCGTCGGTATCACCTTCCAGCGATTCGACCAGTTGGTCGAGCAGAACCCAGACTTACTAGGATACGTCCGCAATCAACTCGAAGTGCTGCGCGGTTCGCTGCGTGAGAGCAGCAGCCTGGAAACCCTCCCTCGCCCGTAGAGAGCTACTTCAATGTAAACTAAATGTATAGGCGAGATTCAGGGTGGACCAGCAGAGCTCCTCTGCCGTCATCGAAATAAATAGAACGCTTTTATCTCAGATTATCTGAGGCGCCGGACGCATAACGACCGACAAGATCAAATTGAGACCATGGAGCTGTCGGTGCGCGCGTGTGTGGAAGCCGATGAAGCGGCCGTGGAGCTGCTGCCGGCTCCGGACGCGACCACGCGCCGTAAACTCTTCGGACTCACCCACGCCGGAGCGCTCATCGAGACGTCGCTAGTCACGCTCTGCGCGGAGCAGAAGGACGCGACCCAAGACCCTGCGACGGAGACGCACTCGTCACAGCTCGCTGGGTTCGCGTCGTTCGACGATCAGGTCCCTGCGACTCTGGCGCGGTGGCCTGAAGTGCGTGACTACCTCAAGAAGCGGCTACTATTCGGCAGACCGCAGGGCTGCGTGCTGCTTATGTCCTTTCGCCACGACCCTACCATTTGCAGCGAGCGCAGAGCGCTGGTTGCGCTGCTGCACCAATTGTTCAAGCTCCGGCCGGAGCTGGGCGGCGTTGTCTTGGCGGTGCACGTGGGTGTGGACGTCGAGGATCTCGGCGTCTTCTCGCAGGTTTTCTCGTGCTACGACGCTGTGGGGCTGAGTACTGGCGGACTGCTCATGTTCTACCGAGCGGTGCGCACAGACTACACTCCCAGTGTATTCGTGCGTCAACCGCTGTCTTCGGAGACCGAGATCGACCAGATCCAGACCATGGTGAAGAAGAACGAGGAGACGAAACGCCATGCAGCTCATAGCTGGTTTGACGCGGCAACAGCACCAAGTCACGTGCTGACCAACCAAGACGAACACCGAGCTTGCTTTGTTGCCCAGTGTGTAGATACTCAGCAGCCGTGCGGTTTGCTCGCGTGTACGGATTCTATCGACACCGATCAAGTCGACGCCTACGCGCGTCTGTTCTCGGACATGTACCGCAGGGCGAATCCAATATCGGATGATACACAGAGTGCAAGTCCAGAGCCCGCGGAGGCTTCAGATTCCCATGCAATGCCACCTCCTCCGGCTGGAGCGAGGTCGTCGATTGCTCCGGCACCAGCTCCGACTCCGTTGCACTCGATGTCGATGCAAAATTTGGCTCGACAGATCGGTGGCCCGCCCAACATCATTGTGTTGGGCCCCACTGGTGCTGGAAAGGGGACGCAAAGCAAACGGCTGGTTCGCGAGTTTGGAGTTGTGTACGTCTGTACGGGGGATCTGCTACGTGACGCAGCGAACGACGCCTCGGAGAAGTACGCCGATCTAAACCGCATCATGAATGCTGGTGACCTCATTCCGGATGACATTGTGCAAGACTTGGTGCTGAATCGGCTCATGCAAGCGGATTGCAAAGCTCGAGGCTGGCTGCTGGAAGGGTACCCTCGCACAGATACGCAAGCTCGTGTGCTAACAGGCCATGGTGCAAAACCCGACATAGTGGCAATTTTGGAGCTTTCAGACGACGATGCAAGTCAGCGAGATGGAGAAGGCGACAAGGAAACCAAAGCAGAGAACACGCCAGCACCAGTGGGTCGAAGGCTTGCTCTGTACAGAGAGCACCGGGAGGCGGTGCGCCAAAACTTCGTCAAGATCGCGACTGTGATTCACGTCGATGCTGCCAAATCGCGCGAGACCACTACACGGAAGTTGGTGCATGACATTTACAGAGCTCGGGGATCACGCGGACCAATTCGAGTGCGCAACCCACCACGCTTGATCATTACCGGTGCCCCAGCAAGCGGTAAAGGCACACAGTGCGAGCTTCTCGTGCGTGCACTGCACGTGGTGCACTTGTCGACAGGTGACATGCTGCGCCAGGCCATTCGTGAGGGCACCTCACTTGGAAAACAAGCGCAGGGCTTCATGGATGGAGGTCAGCTCGTGCCGGATGAACTCATCGTAGGCGTCGTGCTGGAACGGCTAGAACAGCCTGATTGCAAGGCTCGGGGCTGGCTTCTGGATGGGTTCCCACGGACAGAAGCTCAGGCTCACGCTCTTCTCGAAGCACGTATCATCCCTGACTGCGTGCTGGCACTTGACGTCCCAGATGACGAAGTTGTCAAGCGCATTGCTGGTCGACGCCTGGACCCCGAGACTGGCAAAACTTACCACGTGGACTTTAATCCGCCACCTCCAGAAGTTGCCGGTCGTGTCGTTCAGCGAAGTGATGATACTGAGGAGACTGTGCGCACGAGACTTGAACAATTCCACGCGCACAGCAAGGCTGTTGGCACTGTACTTGGTGGTGTTTGTGAGCTGGTTCGAGCTGACGGAACACGTCCTGTGGACCAAGTGGCAAGTCTGCTCCTCGCTAGTGCAGAGCGGTGTCTTCTCCGCAACAATGCTGCTATCGTGTCGCTGTTCAGTATGAACCCCACGCACCAAACCCGCGCATCCCTCTTCCTCGCTAATGGTACGCGGTCTCCTGAATGCTGATGTACTTCTTCGTTCGATCTAACACTACTGTTATGTTGCCAGTATTCGAGCACTACAAAGATAAGGACTGCGTGCTGCTGTGTTTGCCAGAGAGCTTCCCCCGACCAGCAATTACCAGTGGCTTTCGCTTCGTGCGCGGCGATCCGTCGATCTCAACTATCGCACGCCTGAGACTGCAAGAGGAGGAGAAAGCTGCTGCGAATTCTCGCAAAGCGAAGCACAACAAGCACGACAAGGGCAAACACTCTTTGCTGTACGCTTTCCACCGCGACGAGCTGCCGTTCCTCGCCAATTACACACTTGACCTCGGTACTAGCGACGATGGCCAGCCAGGGCAACAAATCGACCATGTCGTCGTCAAAGGCATGGGTGTCAAGGGTTTTGGCCTCACTGTGAAGTCCTGGACCAACAAGTGCGCCGAGTTGCTTGGGTTGGGCGGTAAAAAGGAGAAAAAGGTGGAGCCCGAGAAGGCGCAGTCATCACGACCTCGAGCCGTCACGTCCGAGTCCGCAGAACTCGCTACCAGGCCAGCTTCCGACGGTCACGCAGAGGACGACGGTGGTCGAAATACGATTCATTAGCGAGGCTCACTAGAGTCGTCTTCTTGCACGTTTCGTGTCATCAATACAAGTCGAATCTGCTCTTTGCATCGCTTCAAGCCAGCATCTCGTACTGATACTGACGACGAAGCCTCGCATTGTGCAGTGTGGTGCTGTAGCGTTGACGCAGAGCTTCCATGAAACACAGCGCCAGCAGCGCGTACGCCGGATAGAATTTGTGGCGCTCGAACTGAGCCATTTCATCCCCGCTAAACCAGGATCAGAAGAAAGTTAGCAGCATGAAGCTCACCAATCACCTCGCCAGAAACCCCACCTGAGCTTCAGTTCGCTGCTGTGGTCACGCAGGAACTTGTCGATGCTGCCGCCTTGCGTGAAGATGACGACGGCCAGCCCCAACTCAGCCAGGGACACCCACACCAGCACGTCAGACGACCGCGCCATGCAACTGGAGCAGCCCCGGAACGTCAGTCCGCAGCAGCTCATGAGCGACGCCGCCACCAGAACGCCTCCAATAGCCAGCAACGGCACTATGGCACATTGATACAGTACAAGTGAGACCGTGACTGAGATGTGGAGAACTCAAGACCCAACGTACTGTAGAGCCACATGGGCGCGTAGTGGTTCGTGCCAAGGTAGAGGCTGTAGACGCAGAGTCCAATGCCTGCGACCAGGTCCACACCATTGAAGACGAAGAGGCCGGCGCCTGCCAGAAGCTCCGAGCAAGTCTCGCCCATGCCGCTTTCTGATTAGCAAAGTAATTCACATCAAAACCAAACGTCCGGTGGCAACAGCTTACTTTGGGGTACAGTGTACCGCGGCAACTAATCGACCATCACTCCTGCAACAATTGCTGCGCTGACGCAAGCTGCGTCAGCGCGATCGATTAATAAACTGCAGGCATTGTTCAGTCACGCAGTGCGACCGAAAACACTGTCCAAGGAGGCGGCTGTATATGTAGGTGTCGGGGCGAGGCAGGCACTGTAGTGACCACATCATAACGACCTCATTGTTTGTGTAGGGGAAGTGCTAGGCGCCTTGGACAGCTTCTGGCGCCAACAGGTGGCGCCCAGAACTTCAGCTTTCCGTTCGCGCTGATGGTTTAACTGAAGTACGTTGGAGGATATGCTTGTAAAACGCAGATGCTAGCGTCATCCATCGTGCTCAGCCATGCGGAACGCGGGCGAGAGGCGACAGGCGGCACTTGTTGAAGCGCTCAGATGCAATACGAGATTGGTAGGTCGGCTGGAAACCTTTACGTGTCAATTAAACGAGGTGGCCTATCGACAACATATTAACAGAATGGCAACAACACCCGCTGCCACTGCTTGGTGCACTGTTCACCCCCTTTAGAAACTTGCCATGGTTCCTATTTGATTATGTCCGGGCGTGATTTGTCCGAGGTGGGAACAACGCTCATCTACATGTACATGTACCGCACTCGGTCCACCCAGCAGCAAATGCAAGTCTCCATTATCGGACGGAGACGAACGTCTGCCATGGTCGTCGCCTTGTTGCAGCCCCAGCCTAAGATCGGCCCGGATCGGTCTTCTCTCATTCGTGTAAAATCTGCAAAGACCAGCCAATCCACACGCGCCGGCCCTTCAGTTCAAGAGGTCGCCCCCGATCCGCTCACTATTGAATCTGCCACGTGCCAGCCAAGTCGACGCCGCAAGACCCAAGAAGCCCAACACACAGCCACCATGTCCGAGTTTAAAATGACCATCTGCTGCATGGGCGCCGGCTACGTGGGCGGCCCCACCATGGCCGTGATCGCCGCCAACTGCCCGGACATCAAGGTCGTGGTCGTGGACGTTTCCGAGAAGCAGATCGCCAAGTGGAACGAGCCTGATGATATCCCCATCTACGAGCCCGGACTCAAGGAGCTCGTGGACGCGCAGCGCAACAAGAACCTCTTCTTCTCCACGGACCTGGACAAGTACATCAACGAGGCCGAGATCATCTTCGTGTGCGTCAACACGCCCACCAAGACGAGCGGCATCGGCGCCGGCAGCGCTGCCGATACCAAGAATTGCGAGGCCTGTGCGCGCAAGATCGCGGACGTGGCCACGCACGGCAAGATCGTCGTGGAGAAGTCTACGGTGCCCGTACGCACGTCCGAGAGCATCAAGGCCGTACTGCGCGCCAACTCCAAGGGCCTCAAGTTCGAGGTGCTGTCTAACCCCGAGTTCCTGGCCGAGGGCACTGCCATCGACGACCTGCAGACGCCCAGCCGCATCCTGATTGGCGGCGCCGAGACACCTGAGGGCCACGTGGCTGTGGAAAAGCTCGTGAGCGTCTACAACCACTGGGTGCCTCGCGAACGCATCATTACGACCAACGTCTGGTCCTCGGAGCTGTCCAAGCTCGTGGCCAACGCCTTCCTGGCGCAGCGCATCTCGAGCATTAACTCGATTTCTGCCGTGTGCGAGGCCACTGGAGCCAATGTGCACGAAGTGGCGCGTGCCGTGGGAGCTGACGACCGCATTGGCGGCAAGTTCCTCAACTGCTCCGTGGGCTTTGGCGGCTCGTGCTTCCAGAAGGATATCCTGAATTTGGTGTACCTGGCCGAGAGCTTCCACCTGCCTGAGGTTGCGGACTACTGGCGCCACGTCGTGACCATGAACGAGTACCAGAAGACGCGCTTCGCCACGACCATGATCCGCCGCATGTTCAACACGGTGACGAACAAGAAGATCTGCATCTTCGGCTTCGCCTTCAAGAAGGACACGGGCGACGTGCGCGAGACGCCCGCCGCCACCATCGTCAAGTACCTGCTGGAGGAGAAGGCCAACGTGGCCGTGTACGACCCGCAGGTCAAGCTCGAGGACATGATGCACGAGCTCGAGTACCAGGGCGTGAACGCCACTAACCACCCCATGATGGACAAGCTCCTCACGGTGTACAACGACCCGTACGAGGCCGCCAAGGACTCGCACGCCATCGCCGCGCTCACCGAGTGGGACGAGTTCAAGACGCTGGACTACGCCAAGATCTACGAGGGCATGGCCAAGCCCGCTTTCTTCTTCGACGGCCGCAACATCCTGCCCCACGAGAAGATCGCCGACCTGGGCGCCAAGGTGTACGTCATCGGGCGCGCCGATGTCATCTCGGGCGAACTGCCGTTTTAGAGCAGCTGCAGCGGACACTGCATCGCTGTAGCCCCGCTTATTCTTTTCCGTGCTTCTTCTTAACGTAAATCAAATCAAGCCGCTTGCTTGCTCCTGTCTCGAGTCCGGCCATGAGACAGACAGATCAGATGGACACCAGTGTCCTCCGCTCGACTAACCCAACACCAGTACTGTACGAGGATGCGCAGCTACTAGTAATATACTACACTTACCCGTCCCCACTACTACAGCCTGGGCTACTTCCGGTAAAGCATGCAGCGCTCCATGACCGAGTCCATTGGTCGCTGGTAGGGGTTTCCATGAACAGACGCAAAATCTGACCCTTCACACTGCAGACGCTGCTCAGGTATCGTCGAGCATGGATCACCAGGAGCTCTACGCTATCCGCCGCAGCGAGGACCGCGACCAGAACGGGGTGCTCGAGTTGGATTCTCCCAGCAAAGAGGCTCGTAGGACGTACTTCGGTCGAGCGCTGCTCGGTGCAGTGATCGAGACGTCCTTCTTGGCACTCACAGCTACAGACCCGGCGCGACCGGACCGGGTTCTAGGCTTCGCCGCCTTCGACAATTCTCCGTCGGGTGAATTGGCCGACGCCGCGTGCTATCCTGCGTTCCTTGAGCACAAGTTCGACCTCCCACCTGTACGAATACCAGTCCACAATCTTTCTTCGTGTTGAAACTAACCCAGTGCTTGAACCTGTGTGTTTACTTGAGCAGCCTTCAGCGTTCCTGTTTCTCACGTACTTTGCCCATCGGCAGACAGCTTCGGGCGTTGCTAGTCGACCACCAGTGATACGACATCTACTGCACACGCTGTTTGCCACTCTGGTGAACAAGCGCTGCGTGCTACTCGTCCTACCTGGAGATGTCAACATCGCAGAGACAGAACCCGTACTGGACAAATTTTTCGAGCGCGTTCCGACGCGGTCGACCTCGTTGGAAGCACCGAAGGGGTCACTCGCAGTGTCACTTGAGTGGAAACGACTCGAGCAGCAGTTCGTGAAGAACGCCAAGACCTTCAATCAGTTTACGGTGTACCAAGCGAAAGTCGACGCCTTTTTTCCTCCGGTGCATGTGCGTCGAGCCCGGGTGGAGGATCATGATGACTTGGAGCCCATTTTGACTGCCCAAGCGGAGGCGGTGTCCTCGGCTTTCGGAGAGTATTTCCTGGCAGAGCTCATTCACGACCAGGACGAACACAACGTCTGTCTTATCGCCGAGGCTACGACTAGTACTGGCTCATCAAGCGCGAATGTTGCTGCTGGAACTGCAGGACAGGGTCGAGCCGTGGGCTTGCTAGCAATCTCGGACCAGATCGACGTCTCTACTTTGCAAGACAATTTCGCTCTTGGTGCGCTGAATGATCTCGCCAAAAGCAATGCTGCAGGTCTACGAGCCGGGAAGATCACTCCGACTAGGCTCGTAATCGCTGGGCCACCTGCAGGAGGCAAAGGCACTCAGTGTGAGCTGCTTGTCGAGGCGTTCGATGTGCTGCATCTGTCAACAGGTGACCTGCTACGTGCTGCAGTAGCTTGTGGGTCGCCTCTGGGAGTACAGGCGCAGCAGTTCATGGACTCTGGGCAACTCGTGCCGGACGAGCTGATTGTGGACGTTGTGCTTGAACGATTAGGTCAGCCAGACTGCGAAGCTCGAGGCTGGTTGCTGGATGGATTCCCGCGTACAGCGACTCAAGCTCAAGCACTACTGGCTGCGGGTTTCTGCCCTGATGCAGTTATTGCGCTCGATGTTCCTGACGACGAGGTCGTGCGGCGTATTGCTGGACGTCGAGTGGACCCGGAAACGGGTAAGACGTACCATCTCGAGTTCAATCCACCGCCACAGGACGAAGATGTACTAGATCGACTTGTCCAGCGTAGTGATGATACCGAGTCGACAATTCGCCAGCGCCTCTCCACGTTTCACAAACATTTAGGCACCGTTCTGTCTGCCTTTAGTGGTGTATCTGGCTCGGCAGCGAAGGTTGTATCTGTGAATGGACTCCAGTCAAAACACGCAGTCGCGCAGCATATTATTGAGCAAACCCGCGGTATCAAGACAGCTCAAAAGCTACGCTTGCTGGTTAATCGTGGCGAGCTCACGCCGTCAAAGCTGGTGATCTCCGGCCCACCCGCTGGAGGAAAAGGTACTCAATGTGAGCAGCTCGTAGCACTGCTCGGCGTTGTTCATCTATCTACAGGGGACATACTGCGCCAAGCCATTCGAGAGAAGTCTTCGCTGGGCTTGCAAGCACAAGGCTACATGGACAGCGGCCAACTAGTCCCTGATGAATTAATCGTGGACGTGGTTCTGGAACGAATCACTCGACCGGACTGCGAAAGTCGAGGGTGGCTGCTTGACGGCTTTCCGCGCACAGCAACACAAGCTGAGGCACTGCTAGCAGCTCGTGATGGAAAAGCTGCTCCTGATTGCGTGCTGGTGCTTGAAGTACCCGACGAAGAAGTGATCCGCCGAATCGCTGGACGTCGTGTTGATCCAGAGACAGGAAAGACGTACCATGTCGAGTTCAATCCACCACCTCCTGAAGTCCAATCGCGCGTTATTCAGCGGAGTGATGACACTGAAGAAACTCTACGAACGCGACTTGAGCAATTCCATGCACATAGTGACGGTGTGCTATCTGCATTCGAGGCATATCGCGGTAAGGATGGAGCTACTGTTCAGATCGTTCGTGCCGACGGATTGCAGCCAGCTACTGCGATTGCCCAGGCGTTTGTAGCTCCAACCTTCCAGCGCGGTACTGAAGCAGAGGCTCGAGTGCTACGCCGCACTGGAGCCGAGAGTCTCTCAAAGGTGGCAAGAGCTGAAGCGCACTCCAATTGCTTCGCTATCACGTTATTTTGCGTCGGTGACGATGCGTTTGAGCGATCTTCATCGGCGGATCTACTGGTGGCTGCGTTTGCCACGTTCCCGGACCGTGACTACTGCCTGCTCACTTTGCCTACTCACGCACAGGAGCCTCCTTGTCTCGCGTTCTTCTCGCGGATGACAGCACAACCGACGAGCGCCTTCACACACGCGCTGTACGTGGTACATCGGGATGCTGTCTCCGTCTTCTATCCACGCACAAGTGACGGTCGTGGAGTTCTCCATCCCGTTCAGATTGGCATTCAGCGTTTGTTGCCAAGCGGTGGAAGTCCTGCCGACGACGCGGCAGAATTAGCGCCGCTATTGGGAGGCCTCGATCGTCACACTCGCGAAGCTCTCGACCAGGCACTCGCGTCTGCCAGTGAAGAAGCAGAAATTGATCTGGAGGACTCGCCGCGGCATGCAGCCTTTGTTGTACGTGCAAATGGCCAAGTTGTCGGGCTTGCAGCTCTTGCTCGACGGCCTGAGGTGGCGACTTTGCTGCCTCACCATTTTGATATCGACCGTGTGGCGCGCATGGAGTTCCACCGCGCGAAAGACCTGGCCTTCGTACGTCACTTGGTGCTCAACCCAATCTTCGCGTCTTGCTCGCGCTTCGTGCTGCTCGAGTTGATGCGTCATTTCCGAAAGACGTGCCTCATCTACCAAGTGCCGACGGGGCTTGGATCCAAGTCGCCGAGTCTCCCAGCTCAAGCATCTTTCAGCGTAGCGCTGGAAGAATTCGTGCTTGCGCCACCTAGACGCAGCGGAGGAGGCACAGTATCGCGCCCTGCTACCAGGGATGGTAGTGCGGACGAGGAGGTTGGAGACGACGTGAAAGATGAACGAGAACGACTACGACGAGCAACCGTCTGTGCAGCCTTCGCGCTGTTTGTTCTGCCCAAACGCTTGCTCTCCGAGCCTAAGATGATCATCAATCAGCGTCTTGTGATTGTGGGAGCCTCGGACGCAGGTCTCAGTTGCTTGGCTCGGCTTCTTGCTACTCCATATCTGCACTTCTCCAACCTCACGCTCGTTTCTCCTCATGGTCTGGCTGTGGCGCCGATGGACGATGACGAGGATGGCGCGATGAGAGCACGGGCCTCCGACTTTGCCCGCAAAAGCACATTCACAGCCGTGGAGCTGGAGCAATACAGCCTGCGCACACATGTGCGAGTCATCGAGAGCAGAATGGTGCGCGTGGACCGTGACACACGAGCGTTGGTTCTTCAGGACGGCTCGTGCATTCCGTACGACTACCTTGCGCTCACTACAGGGCTACAAGATGGCACCTGTACGTCACTTGGACGCCTGCCGAGGTTCGTGGATGAAGACTTGGGCGGGACTAGCGGCAAAGCGACGGCTGCAGCTTACTACCCTCCTGTCACCCCAAAGCAAATGTTGATATTAGGAGATCTGACGGCAGCCCACAAACTCCACGATTCGTTGTACAAACTCGATCTTGCAGAGGGAGATGACCATCAGCTCGGAGGCTCCATTCTGGTGTACGGCAGCTCGTTGCTAGCGCTGCAGGTTATTCAGGCGCTGCTTGTTCGCGGAGTCAGAGGCAATCGCATCCACCATATTTCCCCAGCACGAGACAGTGGCGGCGGTGTTTTCGAGGATACTGTAGTGCGTTCCGAGGTGGAGAAGCAGTATACCATGAACGGCGTCACGCTCCATGCTGCTACGAAGGTTGTGGCAATCGAGACGGCCTCAGGAAATAACGACGAGCTGGAGGGTGTTCGCGTCGTCTCGACGCTAGATGCCTCAAAAGGCTCAGATCATGCGTTGCGAGGAGCTGGCGATACTGACGAGAATGACACCCCCGCGGTCAAGGGAGAGCTGATACCATGCACATGGCTGCTGTGCTGCCAGCACAACGACGCCGACGCCGACGTATTCCGTGCCGTGAACGAAAGCGGCCTTGTGTACGACGGTCGCCTCGTAGTGGACGGCCAAATGCGCACGACCGACGCTCGCGTACTGGGAGCAGGGTCCTTGTGCCGCTTTTCACGCCGCTTCATCGCAGCCAAGCTGCACGAAAACTACAGCAGTCGGGAAGGAGGTGAACTGCTCGCTCGCTCTCTACTGCAGCTCCTCGACCCATTAGCTGTCCCTGATACTTCGCACGACGGTCACCAAACACCTGCGCATCACACACAAGCCTCAAAACCTCCAATGGTTCCGCCACCAGAGATGGAGCTACCGGTTGTCCGCAGCGCAGTCATCCTAGGAGGCAAGCACTACGTCCAGATCAGTATCCCTGCGCTCACCAACACGTTGGCACTGCAAGCGTTACCCACCAACACTGCGTCGCGCACAACGGACGTGAGCCTCATCGGCGGAGAAGCGTTCGAGATGGACGTCGCCTCTCGTCCTGCCACAGCAACTTCTTCAGCCGGACGACCCTCTCGCTACACCTGCCTACTCTTTGACGACGTGGGGGTGCTGAATCGACTGGAATACTTGGGCGACGGCGCCGTGCCCGTCCGAGACCTGCAAAACCTGGTAGGACTGCACGAAGCCTATCTCAACAGCGCGCTGGCTTCTTACGCTGCGGGTAAAGTGCGCGACTGGGTGGCGTTCTTCGCGCACCCGTGGACCAGCGCCTTGTACCACGACCGGTTCCCAGCCTTCCGGGCTAAGCTCCGCACGTTGCTGGCCAAGGATGACGGCGTGCGAACCATTGCGGACGATGCAGTGGCTTTCATGAGAGAAACGGGGGACACGAAAGGAGCGATGGCTTTGGCGCAGGAGCGCGTGGGCCGCGGAGGCAGCGCGCTGGAGCCGTCCACCCGGAGGTTGGTAGAGAGCCAGGTGCTCGAGTTCCTGGGCAGCAACCGCGACGTGCTCAACATGTTCCTGCTGCCGAAGGGGCGACCGAGCAAGTGAGAGCAGGAGGTTGTAGATTGAATGCCAATAAACAGGTTGGTGGACGCTCGTGGTCGTCAACTGAAAGATCAAGTTGCACTGGGTTCGGCAACTTACAATGCAGCGACACAGGAATCGATCGGAGCGAGGATGGGCAAAGTTCAGGTTTCAGAAATGTGTAATTTGGCAAAGTTCTTGGCAAACTACAATTGGGTCGTCAGATGACTTGCTGCATCTGGCCAGTTGGCGCTCCACGTGTTGAGGCTAGCATAATACATGAAGAGTTTACACTCTTTTCGTTGAACCGCGCGCACGATTGAAAAGGTAAATCGTTCAACTTAGCGGGGATCCCCGCATACAATACATGCTGAACGCTTCCCCTCTCCGGTAAGATCGCGAATGGATCCCCCGCCAATGGCCGCACCATATCAGTGCTCGCTGATCTCGCACGCCTTACACATGCGAGGGAGCCGGAAGGTTCAGGGAGCTGCCTTCGCGGAATACGCCGACAGACGACAGTGTCCGCCTTGATTATGAAGCGGGAAAAGTTCAAGTTGCTTTCTTGGACCAGCAGAACGTGAAAGACAACTATTCTCACGTAGAGGTAATACTACCTGGTTTAGTAGCGACCAAATTCATTTTCGATATGTAGCACCACCTCCATAAAAAATCATATTCTAACTCCTGTACAGTCATATGTGTTTATCCAGGGTTGCAGCTATGCAGGGCAAAAGTGCAGCGTGTTCATACAAAAACATAGATGCCAGACGCCAGCGTAACATCCCGCGTCTGTTCAGTCTCCACTCCGCAATCCAAAGCCAAAGCACCAAGCGCTGACCATCACTCCGCTCCGCATTCTGCACTGCGTGTGCCGCTTCCGCATCCGCCGCGATGCTTCTCAAGATCATCCGCGCCGAGGCGCTGGCGTCCGCGGACCTGAACGGCAAGAGCGACCCGCTCGTGCGCGTCTGGTACGACGGCAAGGAGGTGGCAGCGTCACACCGCGTCAAACGCTCGCTCAACCCGCGCTGGGACTTTGACGTGACCATCACTCTCGTACACGCCGGGCCCTTAGACGTGGAGCTGGAGGTCTACGACAAGGACGAGCTGTCCCAGAGCGACCTGCTGGGAGCGCTGCGCGTGCCCTTCCCCGAGTGGCGCGCGCTTGTGGACGAGTTCCAGCAGCGGCAGGCGCAGCGCAAGGACGTGGCGTCCTCCAGCGCCAACGGAAGACGCGGAGGCTCCAAGTGCGTGGATGTGCGCCAGCTGCACGCGCACCAGACCGTGGACGGGAGCTATAACTTCAACGGCAGCGACAGTAAGCTGCTGAACACGGGGGCAGCCCACCCGCTGGACTTGCAGCGCCGCTCGAGGTCCTTGAACTCGAGTGGGGCATATCTGCAAGCTACGGAGACGAAAGGTCGCGCGTCCGTGGCCTCCGGAGATCTCAGTGTGGAGAACAATGCCATGCTCATTAAACCCGTGTTAATTTGGAGCCGGTTGGTGAAGGGCTCGGCGGCGCAAGGCCGGATTCTGTGCAGTGTGCAGTACGAGGAGAGGGACCTCAAGTACTTGGTGAACCACCCGTACGGAACCAGCATCCAGGAGGTTTTCTTGCCGCAGAACCCGAGGTTTGAACAGGCCTATTGCCATTTGCCGAGGAGCTGGCACCCCGATGCTGCCGTGAGACAGGATGAACTCACGGCCATGCACGCAGGAACGCCGAAGGATTGCCTGTTCCCATGGCATGAGAAGCTTTTGCACATGGTGGAGGAAGTGACGGTGACTTTCCATGTGAACGAGTCGAACCAGGGAGTGCTCGCGACGTTGGTGCTGACGAATTACCGCATTTGGTTCGTTCCGTATCGGAGAGTGCGCGGATTGCTTCATGAGGATGTACACACGCTGCCTGTCAGCAAGATCCTGAAGGCCTCGATACAGCAGCAGAAGCGCAGCAACAATAACGTGATCACGGTGCTTATCTTGGATAACATGGACGCAGGCCACTACCACGTGACGTTGTCGCCGATTTCGCGGCTACGAAATTCTGTACGGGACTTTTCTCGCGAGGCGGAACTGAAACGCGTCAAAACGCTGCACAATATTGTGCGTGAGATCGAGTGGCTGCGCATTGAAAACAGCTTTTGTTCGCCAACAGATCGCAACCACACGGTTGCCAGTGAGGAGGAACTACAGCTCGAGGATGATCTGCGTCTGTACACGCCAAAACACAGCAGCTCTTCGATGCCGCCGCCCATGACAAGAGCGCTCACGTCGAAGTACAGTAAGTACCAGAAGCACACGTACACGAAAGAAAACGTCGGCGAGCTAACCTTAAACGGCAGCGGTGGACCTATGGAGCGTCCCAAGTTTCGTCACCAAACGAGCGAGTCTGCAGCTTATTCCCAGCTGACTCAAGCTGCATCGATGAGAAAGCCTCCGCAGCATTTCCAGCTTGCGGCCAGGCGGCGCATTCGGTATGATCCAGAAGCTGAGTACCGTCGCCAAGGGGCATTAGACCACCGCCGCTGGCGTATGTGTGATCTCAACGTGGACTACCAGCTATGTTCAACGTACCCCGCATTCCTCATGGTGCCGGCGTGCTTGAACGATGACATTATTAAAGCTGCTGCTGGCTTTCGCAGCAAAAATCGATTTCCTGCACTGTCGTGGATCCACCCTCGCACTGGAGCACCATTGTGCAGAAGTAGCCAGCCAAATACTGGTGTCTTGCGTAGCACGAACCCAGAGGACAAGAAACTGATCTGGGCTATCCGGGACGCGGCCATTCCTGCGGATCAAGCGGCTGCTCGAAGGACTGCCATGCCCAAGAAGAACAGTGTTCTACACATCGTGGACGCTCGACCAGAGATCAACGCGAAAAGCAATGCTCTTGCGGGCAAAGGACACGAGTCGGTGAAGCAATACGACCGCGATGGAGTGCCCACGGCTGCAATCACATTCATGGGAATTGACAACATCCACGTGGTGCGCAACTCTCTAGTTGGTCTGGCGCAAGCGCTTTACGAGGTGGAAGACTCCAACTTTTTCGGAGCTGTACAGAAGAGCCGCTGGTTGGAGCACGTCTGCAGCATCCTACAAGGCGCAAGTGAGGTGGCAACACATCTCGAGCGCGGTGACGCTGTGCTTGTGCACTGTAGTGATGGATGGGACCGCACGGCACAGCTCTCTGCGTTAGCGCAAATTATGCTGGACCCGTACTACCGTACCCTTGAGGGGTTTGCTCAACTCGTCGAGAAGGAATGGTGTTCGTTTGGACATATGTTCCAGAAGCGCTGCTCTCATCCTACGTCTGATCAGACGTCTCCAATCTTTTTGCAGTTTATCGACGCTGTCTATCAGTTGACGCTGCAGTTCCCGATGCATTTCCAGTTTAACGAACTGCTGTTGGCTTCTGTTGCCGAGGCCGTCTATTCGTCGTGGTACGGCACCTTCCAGAAGAACTCCGAGTGTGAACGCCGGCTCTTTTTGTCAAGCGTTGCGAGTGTCAGCGTGTGGGATGTTATTCGAGCAACCACGGATCAATTCCTCAATCCTTTGTTTGCTGGTGGAGAGGTGCAGTCATCGAATACCTCGGGGTACATGGAGCCAATGTTGCCTGTATGTCGTGTCCGTGTCATGCAGCTGTGGGTGAGCCAATATCAAAAGGCCATCGGTCACATGCGCTTGCAGCAACGAGAATTTGAAATGCTTCAGCTCATTCGACAGCAGGAGGCAGATTTATCGCGTTTGTACGCAGCGTTGAACAGCGACCAGCAGCTCGAACTGCGTGCGGGCCAGATTCGGTCTGACATTGCGAAGCTTTCACGGAGTATGAACCTGAAATACCCTGATGAGCCAGGTACGCCATTGAAAAGAGATCGACTCATGTCCAGCACTGGTGCGGAAGCACTGCGTGCACCTGGGAAACGCACTACAGCGGCATCGTGCGACTTCCATGATTTGGCTAGCATTGTGGCGATGGGAACTGCTGGTGCTGCAGCAAAGGCCGAATTATCCCCCCCCCCTCCGCGTGAGCACATGACTATGGCACAGATGCTGCAGCGCGCAAACGTCGACGGGCCACCAGCGTCGACGCCAGGGGGTGCCCCGCTGCAATCGCACAATCTACCGAACCCACGGAGGCGCAAGTCCATCACGAGTCGATCCCGGAGCAACAGCCTCAAAAATACCTTCATCAATGTAGTTGCACAGATGAAGGGTGGGTCTCATGATAAGGAGATCGATGAGCCGAACGAAGTGGGGTCTGCCACACTGCCAAATCCAGTACGCGTGAGTGAAGCTCGGCGCCATGCGCGTTTAAGCTCGCCATCTCGTCGAGATGAGCTCAAGCGCGACCTCCGCCACCTAGAGACCCAGCTATCGAAGCTCAACCACCAGGTGGCGATCAAGGAGGACGCGGCTAAGCAGACTATGCGACGGTTCCGCTGCTACAACTACAATCTTCCAGAAACCGCGTTGCGCCGCGAAAACGATACGCTTTCTCCTAGTAGCAGCAAGAAAGTTCGCCTGAGAGGTTCAAACAGCATGAGCAAGCCGTATCCCTCACCGAAGCTATCGTCGTCGCCATCGTCATCGTCTTCGCCTGGCTCCGGTTCGACGTCGGCATCAGCCACTGGTGGTGAATTAGGCGACTCGAGTTCACAAGACGGAGAGTCACGCAATTTCACCCCTGGAAGTTCACCGTTGCTGGGAACAGACAAGGTGATTTCAGGTGGCAATTACCTTAATTCGCAACCTGTATGGGAGCGTGACGAAGACGCCCCGTGCTGCAAGCGCTGCAAGAAGAAATTCAAGACGCTGCTTCGCAATCGACACCACTGTCGGTGCTGCGGCTACGTCTTCTGCGGCCGGTGTACAAGTCACCGCATGAGCCTCCCAGATTTTGGCTACTACGACGTCGTCCGTGTCTGCAAAGTCTGTTACAACTCGGGCGAGGACGGATAAGCATAGAAAAAACTAGCCGCCTGCACGATCGACGAGGGAACCGCAGGACTAAGCTCAGCAGCTGTAGCATAACCATTGTGCAGAATATACTAGAGTTATCATCGCTAGCTGGGGGATATCGAGTCCCCTGGTCTCATGGAGAGGACAAACTGGCGGTTTGCAGGATTCTGGTACGTGTTTCGAGGTGTAAGTGCAGGAGCAAGTCGAGTCGTCTTGAGTGGAATGTCTGGGAAGGAAGCAAATGTATGTACACGAGTCCTTGAAGGGCTACCTGCACGAAGATTAGGCGGAGAAGCTCGCAGAGGCAGCGTTGCAACTGGTGAACTAACGGCAGTAGCAGGCACGATCCCGAACGTCTCAGCCAACGCTCGCTTGGCTTGAAGTTTTTCGAGCTTCACGGTGCTTGGTGTCATTTTGTCAAAGAGCGCAGGGAACGCACCATGATACTTCAAATGAGGATGATATGAGGCCCAATCCTTTTCGCGCAGCATGAAGAGCAAAGCTGTACGTACTCGATCAGGGAAATACGACCCCGGTCCTCGTAGTGGATGTGAAGAGCCGTGAAACCTCGGCACATTTGACTGGAGCGAGGCGACTGTATTGCCCTTTGTTTGGAGCTGGGATCCCAAGTCGCTGGCCTTTTGCGGATCATAGAACCGCTGGACCGTAGCTGTGGGTGTTGGGTTCACGTCTCGCTCCGTGCGATAGAGTGAGAGGGGCTTGTGGCGACGCGCATTGCCTGCTAAGCTGTTCCATTCCTCTCGGAAAAGAGCCCCAGGACCGCGCGAGGCAGCAAGTTCTGTATTTTATCCAACGAAACAATCAGCTACTTCCTGTAGACCCACACAGTCCAGTTTCACCAACAAATGCGTACCACCACCGCGATCCGAGAAGACTGTGCTTCGAAATGGTGTGTACTGCTGTTGTGCGTCGGGCTCACGGCACGTTCGCAGCTCCATCGGAAGCAGCATTTGTTGTAGCTGAAAATTGTGTTCTGGTCGGAGCGGATAACAGCATGGTGGCCGCCAAGAATAGTTGGGATCTGGTCGAAAGCGCCGGCGAGGGGAGATCAGCCACTGGATTGAGTCGTGATGCGTCGCTGAGACCGCTGTCATGAATCGTGGTGGGGCCACATGTAGTCTAATGCGAAACCAAAGAGCAAGACGGGAACGCAGGGGTTGACATGTGAAAACGAATGTCGCTCACGCTCATCATGACGAACAGATCTCTGCTGTGCAGAGGAAGAACGCTCGCGAGCAGAAAGAGCAGCCTCGGCTCGGCAGGCCACTCGTTCGTGCGCCCGGCACGAGTTCCCGCCTCGCGGGCCACGCCCGTGCAATTAATTCTCGCGGGACATGATCCAGCATTTCTTTTCCACGCGAGTGTCTCGGTGCTGATCAGCTATGCACCCTTCGCACCGAGAGTTCACGATAGTCGCAGCCCCCCGTTCATTCTGCAATTCGTACTCCAGACCTCAAGCCCAATTCAAGAGTCCAAGCCAGACTTCGATGTTTCTGATCTACGAAGCCTCACAACAACAAAACTCCGGCCAGACTATTCCCGACTTGATCGCTTGCTCGGTCGATCCCGGCAACGACTCACGTACCAAGTGCTTGGAGTGGTTAGCCACATGTACCCCTCCTTCACTCCAGACTCAAGCGTACCCGATGACCCCGAAGATCTGCTCACCAGCAAACTGTGTGCGTGCACCAATGTTGCCATCAACACCAAAGCCGGCCCCCATTTACTCGCGCACCAACATATCTACTACGCCTGGTGGTAGACCATGCCCAAGACGTCGCCGAAGAGTTAAAGTCAGCTCACGCGTCACCAAGTACTGCCAGTCCATGGGATGCGGCAATATCGCGGTCAGTCGTGGATTGTGCCGCAGCCATGGCGGTGGACGCCGCTGCCGTCACGTGGGCTGCCCCAAGGGAGCTCAGAGCTGTAGTGATTTCTGTTGGGCGCACGGAGGCGGCCACCGCTGCGAAGTCAAGGGCTGCATGCGCAGCTGCAAGTCGAAGCATTTTTGCGTGGATCACGTGCATTTGGAGATCGAGACACCTGCAAAGCTATGTGTACCAGTAGCGATCGTGACTTGCACCGCTACATCTTCGTGTGATACTAGTCCACGGTTGCCAAGCTTACACGAGGCGTTGCTGAGGACACAACGCCCACTCGCGATGCTGCAGAGATAGCTACAGCGAAGCGGATGAGCCAAACAGTAGCGTTGTATCGATGCCGATTCAGTAAAGCATCGCTACTTTACAGCCACAGAACTTGAAAACCTCTGAGCCCCCTGGCCAGCTAACTGCGCCACACACGTTAGCTCCTGTATCATTCTGGTCGAGCAGTTTGATGGCAGAAGGCGAAGCGCTTTTGCGTAGATCACATTAACGTGATTAGTGTGCGGCTGGAACACAGCACATCTGCTTGTCTGGAGCTGCCGAGGATTAAAACCGTGGTTAGCCACGTTTGCCTTGTCGACACGAACTCCAGGAGTCTGCTGTGGCAAGTTGCACGTAATTCTGTGCAAATGCTCGAGTGAATGACCCTGCTGTATCCACCGTCATCGATCTTTTAGTCGACAACTAGCATCCGACTATTATACCTTGTAGCTTGGTGTCGACTTCTTCGACAGGAGACACCTGTTCCTTTGTGGCAATTTCGATGTTCCGGTCGTCCTGTGGTGCTCCATGCGTTATCTACAGGCTGCGACCC
Source organism: Phytophthora ramorum (assembly GCF_020800215.1). NCBI lineage: Eukaryota > Oomycota > Peronosporomycetes > Peronosporales > Peronosporaceae > Phytophthora > Phytophthora ramorum. The sequence continues at coordinate 866,879 of NW_027150654.1, forward strand.
CGATCAAGGTCCACTCGGCTTCGCATCAACATCCACGTGGTGGTGCCACACGCAGCAAAGTTAACACCGGCGGTCATGGTCTGCTTGGTGTCAGGTCAAACTTCAGAGCTGCGTCGTGTCGTCCTGGCGGCTAGGCGAGCGGCGTCCTGGCTCAAGAGCTGTTGATGGATGAGTGTCATGTCGAAAGTGGAGAGCAGCGAAATCGCGCAGACAGCTGCTGCTGCTGCTGGCCGAGGGCGCTTGGTTGACACCGAGCGGGTGATCAGGGCCGCGAAACGGTGTCCGTGACACTGCTGCATCGCGCTTTTGCATTCGTCTCGCTGCCAAGCCGCCGAGGCAAAAGGTCACACCGTGTTGGTCACTGGCTGAAGCTCTGCACCTCACTGGAAATTCTGCCCAGGCCGACTAAGACTCAGTCGAAGTCGCCGTTCAGCACGGGTCTCCTGTAGCTAAACTCTCTGGGCCGTCTGAATGATGCATTTGCCGAGTCTCCAAGTCTTCAGCAAGGCCTCTCGACCTCCCTTGACAGGTCTTTGGCGGCTTATGAGACACCATCTTGTTGTGGTTGGGCGGGCCTCGAGATGTTGGATAAAGCCCAAGATCCTGTCGACGTGTGCTTGTTGACTGACAAAACGTTTTAACCACCGCCGATAAATGTCCGGAGCCGTGAAGCTCGTTTCAAACTACTTCGCGCCGTCCCTGGACCAAGGATCTTCGCCCCGCGCCTTACGGCAAACAACGATAGGATCATTTCACAATTCGCACTCCAGCGCACAAGTTGGATCGAGCCACAGAAACTGGACGAAATGGTGCCTGGAAACGGATCGCTCCTGTGCGCGTACGCGCCGACCAGCCCCAACGATGCGAAGACGATCTCAATCTCCATTCGACGCGGCAGCGATGGTCGATCGTCGTCGATTATCCTACCTCGCGAGCACCACCTTGCTCGACACTTGGAGAGACTGATCCGCCCGACGCAGCCTCCTCAACCGCAGACACAACCTCTAGACCAGCAACCTGCAGGCCACAATGTTGTGCGTGCGCTGTCGTCGGTGGCGAAGTACATCCACTGCAACTCACAGCATGAAGCCCCGGACTCGTCGATTGTAGCACTCTTCCGTTCACTACGTCCGCCATCGAACCGCCTGAACGATGCACCTGCCAACAGCATGCCAGAGGGGCACCTCACAGAAACAATCGCATCAGGCACACCAGTGCAACGACGCGTGCACCATCGTCGCAGTAGCAACGGCCGCACCCGAACCACCAAACACTGCAAAGTGCTCGGATGTGGCAACATCTCAGTCAGTCGCGGTTTGTGTCGGGGTCATGGTGGCGGCCGTCGTTGTCACTACGTTGGGTGCTCTAAAAGCGCTCAGAGCCGCAGCGTGTTTTGCTGGGCACACGGCGGCGGGCATCGGTGCGAGGTGGAGAGCTGCATGCGTAGTTGCAAGTCCAAGCGCTTCTGTGCCGACCACGCGAATCTGGAAAACGCTTCAGTAAAGCAGACGTCCCGGATGGGAGCAGACCCGCTCAAGTTGATTCTGAATGACATGGACGACGATGCCCCAATGGAGATGCCTCGCAATGCCAGCTTGCCGAGTCTGCAGGATGCGTTGAGGCATACTCAGCAGTCATCGATGACTCTTTAGAGCGGCTATACCAGTTTGCGACGATAACAGTGAGTGAAAACTATAATACGCTTCTCTGCCTTTGCCTGCATCTATCTCGGTATTGCCACCGTATCGATGGATGGCCCGCGGGCATGCCGCGCCAGTATCGGATTCCTGCCTAGAATCGAGAACAGTTCGCTTGCTCCGGTCTGAGACTGTCCGGCGGTCTTGCTGAAGTTTCTTTACTGCCTGAAGTTGTCGTGATGATCACGAACCTACCGCAGCGAGGGGTATCATCCCTGTTATGTGGGTCACACTCTGCTTGGTGGCATGGGGGCAGGGTGGCCAAGTCGGTGGTGCAGGGTGCGGCATCGAATCGCCCTGGCTCAGCAGCTTTCGCGTCAAACATGAATTGAGGGGTGCGGGCATTGAGACATACGATGGAATCCAATGGCCTAGCACTGTGCTATTATAGTAGCACGATGGTATTCATCACAGCAACAGGTTTCTATGCTCTGGTGATGAAGCTTGTAAAGAAAAGAGAAATGAGTTCGCGAAGACGGACGATTATTCTCAATGGTATTTCTCACAGCAACACAGTAGCGATGGATGGGGGTCGGCTGATCAGTGAAGGAGAACTACATACATGTACGAAGCAGTCTGCTGTCTCACTGCTCACAAGATTCTCACGCAATACAAAACGGCAAACAGAGGTAACTGCACCTGGTATTATAGCAGTTTTTCTCTAAAGATTTTGGCAGACATTGACAGGAACGCAATGCTTGCGTTCTTCCCTGAAACCGTGAGGCGGGCATCTATCAGTTACTTGATCTACGTCATCGGTGTCGCCGAAATGCAAACTTTCGGTTGTAAGCGCGCAGTGAGTGACAAGTGAATTCAGTTTTTCAATTCGAACAGAGTGACCGGGTTTTGTGATTTGTCATATCAAGTCTGCTGTGGACATTGTGAAGAGATTCAGACTTGTCTATTACGCCATTATCAGTGGTTGCAGGATGTCTGGTATGTCTTGAGCCTGGTTAGCAACGCCGGTTCCTCGTGTGAGTCCGGTGGTTGTACGGGGCGTGCCGCCTTTCGCGGCTTCTCTCTTGGTGTCCTAGCTAGATGCTGCTGCATCAATAGCAGCGTGTTCCTTGGATCTTCGTGTCTGCTCTTCGACGTTCCCGTTTTGCGATCGCTCGAATTTGCCTCATGCTGGATTCCCAAAATGTCCTAACACTACCATCGATGGTTACCTCCTCACCCTTGAATACGACTTGGTTGCGTTGGATCCATAGCGTTGTAATGCATACGCTGCACAACACTCGCCATAGTCGGTTCCAGACCTCCTCATATTGGTCTGCTGCATCCGGGTTGATCTTCTGGATCGCTGTCCGGATCACCGTTGATACTGGGGGTGCTTTCCTACTGGCACAGCTTGCTTGGAAGCTGTTTAAGCTGGTGTTTGTCCACTGTTCCGCAGTCCAATGGCTTATAAGCTTCTGCCAGCAAGCTTGAGCGCATGGGCACTTCCAGAAGATGTGCTCCATGGTTTCCTTGGAGTTCCGGCAGCACGGCAGCTTCCTGCAACTGTTGTCGTGTTCTCGTCCTTCATAGTACAAATTGAGCTGCTGTGGACATTGTCGCCAAGGGAGCTGCAGTGTATCACGCTTCTCTACTTTTCATCTTCGGTGTAGTACGGTCGCATAGAATAACTTCAAAGTTGAATTTTGCGCCTACACATACCTACCGAGCATTCAATTCACATCAGCCTTTTCTTTCCAATACTTTTATCAATTCCATGTAGCCCCGACGCAACTCGGGCGATATCACATCGGAAATTCCTCGGCGTGAGCCTCGCCATGCAGATCTTGAGGTCTTCAGCGGCATCTTGATTTTTCCCCCTTCAGGACCGCCGAAAGCACTTCCACTTCTTCGACTACCGTCCATATTGGTTCTCACTGTTGACAGTCAGTCGGATGGCAGTTTGGTCGCCCTCAGTATTTCTTCTTGTCTATACTTGCGCATCAACCAGGATCACCACACAAACGAGGTTCATCGACATATGCATGTGGTAAGAATTGAAAATGCTACATGAATACTGCGGAGATGAGAATAACGAGCTCAACCAGCAACACGAAGACTACAGCAACAGAGTGTGAACAGCATACGTCGACGTCGTAGAAAATAATGAAATCGAAAACCAAACTCGACGCTGCATCGAAAAATACTTTTCTGTTGCGCTGGTGTTCACAAGTCGCTGTGTTTGATCTTCTTAGAACTCTTATAATCACTATCGCATGCAGTTGCCATGCCCACCAGCGACCCAGCCCTCTTTGAATTACACGGAATAGCAAAACTCAACGGCGTTACTTCCTTCGGTCGCGCAGTGATCTTTTCGCTGGAATATTGAGCGTAGAAGGCTCGTCGTGGAGCGTCCGACTCGTTACTCGACGAGCAGTGCCACACATTGGACAGAAAGAACAACACGTCTCCAGCCTTGGCAGGCACCGGCGCACACGCTCGAAGCTGCAACTTCTCCACAGTCTCCTCACCCAAATCACCCGACTCGTCCAGCGACACAAACTGCAGTGCCCCATTGGCACTCGAGACATCGTCTAGTGCGCACCACGCCGACACGTACGGACGTATCGTCTCTCGATCCACACACATGGCAAGTTGCTCGTCATCATCTCGATGCCAACGAAACTCGACGTGACTTTTTGGAGGCTTGACCACGTAGTGCTCATTGAAGAAAAAGACCCCCTCAGACTCGGTGCAATCTGCCATCAGCTGTCCAGCAATTGCAGGAAGCTTCTCAAACAGCAGCGAAGAGAACACTTGTTGGTCGTTGTCTACGCTCTTCAACTGCTTGGCTCGAGTCTCCAGGTAGCGACTTGACTCCACTCGCGCAGTATCGGAATCTCGCATCTGCACAAAGGTCGTTTTAGTGCAAACTCGATGTAAAAAGTAGTTTGTATAGCAGCAAGTTGACGAATACGCACCGGGCATTGCGCCATGACGTCCAAGACGCAGCCTTGTTCAGCGATCGCTTCGGCGGATTGTCGGGTGTAGAGTGCACTGCATTCGGCTTGCAACCGCTCAAGCTCGGACGGTGACAGGACATTTTGCACACTAATCCACCCACGAGTTGCAAAGGCGTTGAGGAACGAGGAACCGCTGCTGGATGGAGGTGGAGAAGGAGACGAGGAGCGAGTGCGCTTGGTGGTCATGTTGGGATCGTCACGGGTGGCTCTGCGCGGGTGCTGTTCAAGCAGGAATTCAATTGAAGAGACCGAGTGACCCAGACTCGGGCTTTGTATTGACCTAGTTGAAGCTGTATCGCTGCAACTACATTTCTATAGCCCACCACCCCGGGTGCGATGTCGGTTAATCTGCACAACAACGAGCATCTTCTCGTCCGTGGGTGAGTGAACCGTAGGTGTCGCCTGCCATGATCAAAATGCTGCCTCCATTATCCGGTCGATCGCACCTTGTTGGCTCGAATCACTGCAGCACCCGTTCAGCGAGGAGCGTGCTTTGCTGGCACCGTGAGGCGGGGTGCAAGGAACGATCCGCGACCGACAGAGACTAAATACAGGTGATCGCTCTGCTGATTCCCCCGCGCCAAATGCTAACCCCGGTCGCCTTATCGCGCGTGAGATTAACAACATGGCCTAACTTCAGGACCCAACTCGGATCCCAAGCTTTGACCAACTGCCGACAGCTCGATGGAAATGCATTTTGATCTTGGTAGAAGCAGCGCCATGCCGGAGCCAAGTAGATACCTCAACAGAGCGCATCTGCATCGCTCCCAGTGGCCATCTCCGAGATCTGCGACTCATTTGCAGCCGCGTTTGCACAGCACGCGCTGTTGGTTGTGCTGTCGCTTGCCGTCGCTTGTAGGTGCAGGTTCGCATTTATCTGCACTGTCAACAATCGCCAGCCGCTGGACGCAGATTACTTCGACGCCGCACATCCGATGAACGGCGTGCGGGCATGTACGCGTTTGAGGCGGGCAGTGGCCTGTCCTGCCTTGTCGTCAACAAGATTAACGGCAATTATGGACGGTGTAATCGATTGCAACGGACTCGGCTACCACGCGACAACCGGAGCACGCGGGTTCGCACTTTCGCAGGCAAAATCCACTGCGCCCAACCCATGGCATGCCATACCCATGGCGCCGTCGCAGCGTGAGACTCTGCAAACTGAGACCGGTCTCGGCAAAGACTGGGATCTGCTGTTGCCGACAGAGCTGCCGATGTGTGTGGACCGGTAGAGGACAGAGATGCAAAGGGCAGAGATGCAAAGGGCAGAGATGCAAAGGACAGAGATGCAAAGGACAGAGATGCAATGGACAGAGATGCAATGGAGCAGGACCACCATGACAGCGATTGCGCCCCGACTCAGTCAAATTAATCTCCGGCTGCCCAATCAGATCGCCGAAAATGAGACGTCAGCTGCGCAAAAAGTCACATTAGCCTGCAAGTGACTTGCAGACTGTAAGGCAAAAAGCTGGCGAAACTTGCCGGGCTGTTTTACACTGTTCAGCTTTGCTTATCCAACAGTGACATCGACAGTTTATTAAGAGCAACCAAACTGCAACCTTCGCCCAGCAACTTCAATCACAGCGGCTCGAATACTCACCAGGTCCGCGTTTTGAACGACCTCGTTCAGTGGTGCATGTAACATTGTATTTACCAAGCATAAGGTCACTGCTGTATCGATGTGAATGAATGAACGATAGCCCAGCAAAGCACGCTTGCTGTATGAATAGCATGGCGTGAAAGTTGGCGAGCAAAATGATGCCAAGCACACCGACAAATCAATCTGGATGAGGATTAAAATGATGGAAAGTAGCGAAAAACTGCCAGCTGGTGCGCTGTGATTGGCCACGAACTGCGATTATTCGCTTGAGCCAGGGCGGGTCCCACGGGGCTCCCTTCTCACAATACTCCTGTTCGTCCTGCACTCAATGCGGCTGAAGCTCGGAAGAGCTAGAGACGTGCTAGTGAGAGACCTGCAGCAGCGTTGTGCACTCCGCAACCGCCACTGTGCAAGCAAGTACTGCGCGCGACAATGCTCGCAAAAGTTTAATCGGCTGAGCCGGCTCACAAAAATTAATAAATGCCCATCCCAGCTGGCTATTGCAAAAACGCTGCGATGCAGGATTGCGCACCCTCGCTTGCACTTGATTTTTGTATGGTGCGTCGAACGTACAGTATTGACGCAAAGAGAGGCTAGGGGAAGTTAGTCAAAAGGATTAAAATGAGCGCGGCCCCAAATTGCGGTCGCCGCCGGTCGCGCACCAAACCTCGCGCGCGAGATATGCCACACGCCTCGTGCAATGCGTGCTCCACCGCACGGCAGTCTAGGACAGACAGGTGCTGCTGGCCGAACATGATTTTACAACCCGTGGAGAGCTTTGATTAATGGCGTATAGAGCTGCAACCCTTCCCCCCGCCGCCCTCGTCTCAAATCATTCCCTGGCTCCCGCCTCACAGAGGGCGGGTCATCCCTACAATATTCTCGAGTTGAGTAAGGAGTTGCCTCCCCCCAGCACCATTCCCTCCATCCCGCGGGCCATCCACAGTTTCCAGTCATTCCGCAATTCACGCTCCCAAGCCCAAGTCCCCAGTCAAGATGATGATGCACGGACACTACACGCCGCCGCAGACCGAGACCATCTCCATCTCCATCGGTCTGGGCAGCGACCGCTCCTCGTCCATCGTGCTGCCGCGCGGCCACGACCTGGTCAAGCACCTGGAGCGCCTCATCCCGGCCCCTGCTCCTCAGCCGCAGCTGCAGCTGCAGCCGCTCGTCTGCACGCGTGCAGAGGAGTCCGCGGCCGCGCGCTTCGACGCCGTGCGCGCGCTCTCCTCGCTGCCCTACCAGCAGTCTCCACCCACTCTGCAGACGCCCTCTCTGTCCCAGTACATCCACGCCAACTCGCGCTACGAGACGTCCTCGGAGCAGACGCTGAGCCCGCGCTCGCCGCTCTACCACTCGGACAGCTCCAACAACGGTGGCGTCCGGGTCTACCACCACACGCAGGAGTACATGGAGCATACGGTCGAGTCCCGCGCCACTCGCACGCGCCGGCGTCGCGGCGCTAACGGCGCTAGCAGCGGCAAGCGCTGCCAGGTCATGGGCTGCGACAAGATCTCGGTGAGCCGCGGACTGTGCCGTGGCCACGGCGGCGGCCGGCGCTGCCAGCATGAGGGCTGTTCCAAGGGCGCCCAGAGCCGCAGCGACTTTTGCTGGGCCCACGGCGGCGGCCAGCGCTGCGAGGTCAAGGGCTGCATGCGCAGCCGCAAGTCCAAGCGCTTCTGCGTGGCGCACCTCAACTGGGAGAAGTCGGCGCTGGTGTCTCCAGCCCCTGTGCGCCCAGTGTACGAGACGTTGCCTCGTCAGATGGAGCTGCCCATGCCTATTGTGCCCAAGGCCGTGGCCCCCGTGAGTCCCACTGCGCTGACGGGCTCTCCGCGTCTCCCCAGCCTGCTACAGGCGCTGCGCAACACGCAGCAGTCGTCCATGACCGCGCAAAGCTAAGTTTTGTGTAAGTAGAGTATGTAGGAGCGCACAGGCGCTATATTAATATTAAGGCACCAGCCATTTTCACACCAACCCCAGCTGTCATCTATACTCCCTCAACTGCAGCGGCGATGTTGGTCACTGGCATCGGCGAAGCCGAGTTGCGACACGGGAGCAAACGCTCCGACGGCACAGGGCGCGTGGCCGCCCTGGCTCAGCAGCAGCAAGCGCTTGATGGATGAGTGTGTCTTACCGCACGCCTCGCGGACCTTCGTCCTTCCCCGATCTGGTCCGATGCGCGAAGGATGGGGTTGCCTGGCAACTTGCTTGCCTGAAAGAATCATCGAGCTGTGCGGGCCGCGCGGCAAATGTTGCGCTGGGGTCGTGAGTACGATGGTGTCTTCTGTTGAAGAGCTTCAACACGTTCAACTAGCGCGCGGGACTCAATCGCTCGTTGAAACGCAACGAGTTCACTTACTTGCAGTGGTTGAAGTCGAGCCGGTGCTTTGGCGTGCCGTACACGAGGATATCCTGCTTAGATTCGAGTGCCTTCCTGCCGCACGTCCAGCTCATGGAGGGGTGCGAAATCTTCACCGCGATCCGAGCTCTCCATCGCACGATCCACATCCGGCGTCCCCTCGACCGCCTCAAAGGCGACTGTGAACCGTCGATTCCGCCTGCTACAGCACTGCCCTGCTCCAATGCAGCGTTGACGGCCATTCTCCCCTTTGCGGGCTGGAAGGTCGAACAAAGTGTGAGTGAAAGAAAGCGGAGACCGTCATGATGGAAGGGGAGCCCGCGACCCCGGGTATCGTCCGTGTGGCGGACGAAGAGACCGCCTTCGTTGGGCGCCGCGTGGAAGCGCCCAGACGCCATCTAAAACAACAGCAGCGCGCACAGAAGAAGCGCTTGGCTGTGCTGGCCGCGTCGGCCGTCACCGTCGTCGCTTTCGGGACGGTGTGCGCTTTCCTGACCATTCCGTCGGAGTCCACCGGCGAGGTGAAGACGGCCGTGTCCCAAGCCATGGAGAGCGACCCGGCGACCGCCAACGCCGACCAAGTGTTCGTTCCGAGCTTCGCCGTCTACGATGAAGATGGAGATGGCAAAGTCTCGCTGGGGGAGTACCTTGATCGCCTGTCGGTGAACCGAGATGCTGCGCTCGAGAAAGTTCAAGCGTCGAGTCTCGACGACTCGGAGAAAGCGCGGATCGCGGACTTGCTGAATGACGACTTCGACCAACACTTGGAGTGTGTTGTTCACCTCGCACAAGAGGTACCTTGCTCCTTGTTACTGCTGATGGGATTTCTGAAGTTGAGTAACGGGTTGTGTGTGACCGACCACGTGAGCAGCACAACGACGACGTGGTCATGACGAAGGAGAACTTTGACCAGATCTACAAAGGGATTACGGTGGAATTCTGTCCGATGGACGACGATCGCATCCCCGACTCGTACCAGTCGAAGGAAATTGCAGCGGGGCAAGAAGAGCTCGCCCCAATCGCTGCAGACCCCGACACGGAGAGCTCGGATCTGTGGGATCCGGCTTCGTCGACTTCTACCAGTGAGTCCTACTCGGGCAGTCAATCAAGCTACGAGAGCGAGTCAAACTCAAGGAGTGAGTCGTACTCGGCAAGTGGGTCGTCAGCGAAGGATGAAAGCAGTGCAGTTGACGAGAAGTCCCAGAGTGAAGCTGAGTGGAAACCTGAAGATCCGGATCTACCGCCACGCCCAATACCAACCGGTGGCACACCGACAGAAAATGGCATTACCGGAAGTCAGCCAAGCGAGGACAAGCTGTGGAACCCGAGCTACCCCACGGACCCACCAGTTCCAACAACAACCGACGAGAAGCCAAGCAGATGGAACCCTGATCCACCGTATTATCCACCAGTGGTGTCTAAAACTAGTGCACCTAGTGATGCAGTGAGGTGGAATCCAGATAAGCCAACCAACCCTCCGCGCGTAGATTCCTCCGCTGCCGGCGGTGAAAAGGATGACAGTTCCCCAAGCGACTCTGAGAAACGATGGACACCGACTGAACCTACCAACCCACCGAAACCAGAGGCTGACGAGCTCAACCACGAAAACGCCAACGAACCGAAGACTGGTAAACAATGGCGCCCCGACCTACCTACTTCCCCTCCTGTGTCATCGGACAATGATGTAGCACTACCGCACACGGTATCAAGTGACAACATCGGGTGGAACTCAGAAGCGGCGGCACAGAAGTACCCGACGGCAACGGCGACCGCTCCCAACGGCGAGAAGGCGACTGGTGCCTACAACTCCTACAAGGGTGCTGCTACCACTGGTGCCTACAACGCCTACAGGGGTGCTAACACAGGTGCCTACAATTCTTACACGGGTGCTGTTACCACGGGTTCTGCTAACACTGGCGCCTACAACGCCTACACGGGCGCTAACACGGGTGCCTACAATTCTTACACGGGTGCTGTTACCACGGGTTCTGCTAACACTGGCGCCTACAACGCCTACACGGGCGCTAACACGGGTGCCTACAATTCTTACACGGGTGCTGCTACCACGGGTTCTGCTAACACTGGCGCCTACAACGCCTACACGGGCGCTAACACGGGTGCCTACAACGCTTATACGGCTGCTGCTACCACAGATGCCTACAACGCCTACAAGGGTGCGGACACGACGACGTACGGCACTAGCAGGCCTACCGAATCGTTTACGGAGACGCGGGGCCCGAACCATTAGCTGCCGGTGACCCGACGCTCACGGGGCCTGACGAGGCAGTGAACGAAAAAAAGTCGCTGAGAGGAATGGCACCAAGCCTAGTGAAGCTCCGGTGTGGCTTTCAAGCGGTGCGTATGTTCTGAAATTTCTAGAGTCGAGCAAATATGGTACTGACTTGTGAATGGATTTTGCTGTTTGTATCTGCGTTTGTTGATGATAGAGCAGTATACGCTTCCAGCCGAGGTCAATCGAGGAGTGTACGAGCAAGATTTCATGGTTTGCATTTATCGGGTTAATGACTTTTAATTGATGAAAGTTTGTGCGTGGCAATCAGCACTGCTAAGGTTATAGATTCGTTGTAAGTGGTTCCTGACGCAGGATACAGTGCCGCTCGCTTGATTTTGACACCGGTCTCGCCAACCTGCATCCTTGGATAATCAAACGCACTCGATTACCAAACATTTGTCGCTCCAGTGCCTCGGATCGTTCCTCCCAGCCAACGACAGCAGCAGTCGTTATCTTCCAAGCAACAGATTGGGCTGGGACTCATGCGCTTGGATGTGTAGATTTGCTGTTGACGGTTGTTTTCAAGATGATCACTCGCTTTTGCCTTCATTCTGTTCGCTGAGTGCATGCTCTCCTAATTGTGTTGCTTTGAGCTTTCGTCACGCTCCTCTTGGGTCGGCACTTGCGCACTCAGTTTTCAATATCCTCCGTCGACAGCAAGTCACAAGTCCCCTTTCCGATCTCTTCACAATGGCCAACATCCCCGCAACGTTCCAGGCGTACGAGTTCGCCAACTTCAGTGACGCGCTCACGGAAACCAAGCTGAACACGGAAGTCCCGCAGACGCCTTTGAAGCCCAACCACGTTCGTGTGAAGGTGCTGAGTGCGGCTGTGAACCCCCTGGACTTCAAGCTGCACTACTTCGGGGCGGCCGTCATGGCGGTCAAGCCCACTCCTGAGAACCCACTTCGAATGGGCTTCGACTTGTCGGGTATCGTTGTTGAGGTCGGCACCGGTGACGTCCGCGGTTTCAAGGCGGGCGACGCCGTCTTCGGCTCGTGCGATATGGCTGGCATGGGTAGTTTCGCACAGTTCGTGACGCTCGAAGCTGATCACATCGCCCACAAGCCGAGCAACGTGACGTTCAACGAAGCTGCGGGCGTCTCGATCGTGGGCCTTGCTAGTTACCAGGGGCTAATCAGCCGCGGAAAGTTGCAAGCTGGACAACGCGTGCTCATTCTGGGCGGCAGCGGTGCCACGGGTCAGTTTGGCATCCAAATTGCCAAGGCTTTCGGCGCGGAAGTGATCACGACGGCTAGCCCTCGTAACATCGAGCTGGTCAAGTCGCTTGGGGCTGACCAGGTCATTGACTACACTTCGGAGAAATGGGGCGACGTCCTCGCAGAGCACTCTGTGGATGTGATCTACGACTGCGCGGTGGAGTCCGAATCCTGGAGCTCGGACGCCCAAAAGGTGCTAAAGAAGAACACTGGCAAGTTCCTAACGATCGGTATCGTCCAGGACCAGGCGGAGTCCCCTATCGGCGCGACCCTCATCCAGTATTATTGCCACCCGATCGCGGAAGACCTGGAGGGTCTCCAGAAGCTGGTCCAGGCTGGCCAATTGAAGACCGTGATCGACTCCGTGTACCCGTTCGACAAGCTGCTGGACGCCATCAAGCAGCAGATGTCGGGCAAGACCCAAGGCAAAGTCATCATCGAGGTCGCGAAGGAGTAACGTGTTGGTCTGGCAAAAAGCGGCAGGCTTCACTCATCCCACAAACAAATACAACCACATTTTGTTTTTGCAAATGTTGATCTCGCTCGGAAGTATGGTATCTTCGTCGAGATTTCTAGTAGACATCCTTTTGTGCTGCACGAATGCACTTTCATACACGTTCGTGCATTGCACAAAACAGCCCTACATTCTACTGCAATGTCTCGAAGTCACATTGCGGCTGGAGGCATGAGTCTGTTTTTGAGAAGTTATGGTACATGTACAAGTCGACCTGTAGGGGGGGGGGGGGGAGGAACCCACCGCCACAACCTGGACCTTGCTGTGGACCATCAACCGCCGACGTCGTTCGTTCTCGTTGGTTTGCAGAGAAGCGCAAGGTAGCGCGACGATCATCGAAATCATTGTTTTACTTCAACGATCGCGGTGCTTTGGTCTGCGGCTGGCAAACATCGACTTTGCTTCTGCCTGCTGGCTGTTGCCACTGCCGCGACTGCCATGTGCTGCTGTCAATCACGCCCTAATGCCCCCAATATGGGACCCATACGGCGAAATCTGCAGTTCTTGCTTAGGGTCGACCTGGGATCCGGCGTCGCCGTCGTCATTTTTGCACTCCACGACAACTTCAACATCACTGCGGAACCGCCGGGAAATTGACGAGGACGCCAGCCATTGGCCGTTTTCCCGCGTTTGCCCTCCTGCAATTGGTCGGAAAGGCGAATCTCAGACGTCGCCGCACTGAGCGCTGCGGCGGACAAGTTGCAATTCTCCTCTCGCCCGGCAACACCGTGGTGAGAAACTACAGCATCCTTCTTCAGCCCGACGCTTTCGCCCCTAGGAGGTTCTTGGCCAGCCGCAGTGCAAGTGCCTGCTCCCCTTAAAACAAGCATCTGAAAAAAGTTGCCGCGGTTCTGACCTGACCATCACTCCGCAACTTGTTGTTGCCTTTCCGGGTCGTCACTTTCAATTTCGCGGCCTCGAGCACACCCCAACTGCAAAGGACAGAGAGAAGGAAGGCAGATAGACAAACAGTCATGGCGGAAGCGCATCAAGCCATCGCCGTCTTCGGCGAGCACAAGCGCGGCGTGGAGCTGCTGTACTCAGACGAGGGCATTCGTGTGTCCTTCACTATCCCTCCGCCGCACGAGATCCGCCGCGCCGTCGTGCGCGAGCTCTTCCACGTCCAGCGCGCGCTTAAGCGGGGCGTCTACCCGGCGCCGCCGTTTGTAGCCATCTTGACAGTGGTAGCCATTTCGGTGATCGTCGTGCTTTCTCCCACTGAGTCGTGGTGGCGAAGTGGACCTATTTCGGTGGTCGTTTGGCATGTGGGCAACTTCCTCATGCCGTTCTGGCACTTGCTGCCCAACTCGGTCTACGTGGCGTACCTGGCAGCGTGGGCAGCCTTCCTGGGGTTACTGGTGCTCATGGCAGTGCAGAGGCTTTTCTTACGGCTGCTGCTGAGCTACAGAGGATGGCTGTACCTCGCTCCGAGACAAAAGAGTCGCGTGGTGTTGGTCTGGGGAGCGCTGCTGAAGATCTTCGGTGGTCGTAACCCGCTGACGTACTCGTTCCAGGATGCGCTGCCTCGACTGCCGCTGCCCCCACTCAAGGACACGGTGCAGCGTTACTTGAAGTCGGTGCACCCGCTGCTGACGCCCAAAGAGTACGAG